>NC_137328.1:50693874-51893874 GCF_965287045.1 Carcharhinus amblyrhynchos | reverse complement strand
ATTGGTAGGGGGATTGAATTTAGGAGCCGCAACGTCATATTGCAACTGTACAAAACTCTGGTGCGTCTGCACTTGGAGTATTGTGTGCAGTTCTGGTCCCCACATTATAGGAAGGATGTGGAGGCATTGGAGAGGGTGCAGAGGAGGTTTACCAGGATGTTGCCTGGTATGGAGGGAAGGTCCTATGAGGAGAGACTGAGGGATTTGGGGTTGTTTTCGTTGGAAAGAAGGCGGCTAAGAGGGGACCTTATTGAAACATATAAGATGATTAGAGGTTTAGATAGGGTGGATAGTGATAGCCTTTTTCCTCGGATGGAGAAAGCTAGCACGAGGGGGCATAGCTTTAAATTAAGGGGTGGTAGATATAGGACGGATGTCAGAGGTAGGTTCTTTACCCAGAGGGTGGTGAGGGATTGGAATGCCCTGCCTGCTGCAGTTGTAAAAGCACCTAGTTTGGGGGCTTTTAAGAGATCCGTGGATAGGTTTATGGATGGAAAGGGATTGGTTTAGGTTAAAGGGTCATTGCTTTTTTAATTGGTCGGCGCAACATCGTGGGCCGAAGGGACTGTTCTGCGCTGTAATGTTCTATGTTCAATAAATTCTGTGCAGCCAAAGAGCACTGCCATTTAATGTTTTGGCAGCCAGACATGTTCAAATTTGTAGACAAGAGAATTGCTTCTCCACCGAAATTCAAACTTTATTGAAGTGACAGGTATATCCCTTCAAAACTGACTACCACAATAAAAATGGCTGCGAAAACTGCAGAATTCTTCTAAAAAAACTAACTTCAGAATCACTGCCAAGGAAGAGAATCTGATTTGGTCTGCCCATAAATCCTACCCTCGTGATTGGCTCTTCATTTTGCAATGTGGCCCAGCAGGGACCCCTGGGGATGGCAGACCACCATTGCCACCGCAAGAGCTGGCACCACATGGAATGGGAGGATATCCACTGCCTGTGGCCCTTAAACTCAAAGCCGTTCTGAATTTCTCTGAATGGCATCCCAATGTGAGTGACTCATTCCAGGGCAGCATGGGGCAACCTGTGTGGCATCTCCCAGTCGCCCACACACAAATACATCTGGGAGGTTTACAAATGTCTTTTATGTGAGGGCTCACAGATATATCAACTTGGACTGGGACCAGGAAGAGAAGGGGGTTGCCTGTAAGGGGGAGTGGGGTGTCAGGTCATCCTCATGCCTGTGTAATGTGGGGAGTGACACTATACTTTATGGTGGGTGTAGAATGCCTCCCTTTCTTGAGGAGTTGTTGGTAGTCCCATGGTCAGCAGGGGAGGGGTTACTATTTCCTTAGTGAGGCAGAGGGGGCCTCCCTCTAATACAGAGATCAGAGTGCTGTTTAAAGATGGCACCCCAATCTCGGTTAAGGTGATGTGCCTTCCATTCTGCTATGTTTACATGCTGTAGGTGAGTGAATCCCACTTGGAAACCTTCCCTGTTTCCTGCTGATGCGAGCACTTACAGTACAAACAGGTGAATCACACCCTGTGAGTACACTTTTGGATTAATACCCAAAAAGAGTGTTTAATCCAAACAACATCAGCTGCTTTGTTATGTTTCTCACACTCTTGTGAGCATGGGGCAGCGTTTATATTTTGGAAATGACTGGATACAAATTATATAGAGGACTGGAATGTAACCATAAACTGATTTGTCAGAAATACATGGATTTGCTTAACCGCACTTGGATCCTCTGTGATGTTACTGGGAGGATTATTTTAAATAGTGTGTGTGGCTAAAAGGCAGAGGTGGGTCTGGCAGAGGGACTCTGAGGAGGCTGGACCTCATGAAGCTGGGGGGTTGCTGGATAAAGGATCGTGGGAAATTGCTGCTAGCACACACCACAATACAGCTCAGTTACTGCACAGTTGTGCCTTTCTCTTCTCTGTTTTCTTACTTTGGTTTTTCTCCATGTTGTTGCCATTTCCTCTTTCTCTCTCTCTTTCTTTTGCAGAGCCAATAGGAGATAAAGAGGAGGATCCTCCAAAGAGCCTGGGAAGTGGACTGCTTGTTGTCCCTCCACACAGTTTCAGAGCGAATATTGGAGCTTTGACCCTCTGTTTTCTCTTAGCATCTAATGCACCTAATGCTTTCTTTAGGGTGTCAAATTTTGCCCAACAATGCTTCGTGAGGAGATCTGCTGCACATAATTGAAGGTGTAAACAAGTTGCCTTGTTCCCAAAACTGTTTAGGGTAATGCTAATCAGCTGCCATTCCCTCCCTTGGCAAATTGTAGCTGGTTGGAAGAGCGACAAAAGAGGGCTGTCTATATCCTGATAGAGTGGAGGCAAGAGTTCTGAGCCCCAGAAGATTGTCCTTTCTAGTCTTTAAATTTTGCCAGATTTCTTGCGCAGGAGGTTCATAAGGGTATGAGGCTGTAGGGTATGAGGCCCTCAGAGAGGGCCAGGACAATTCTTCCCTCTACCCACCTCCATATCAAAAAGTGGGCCAATGCAGAATTTCTGTTAACATGGAACTGGAAGGTACTAGAGATGTATCTCATATGGACCTTCTTCCATGTACGCAATTTGAATGAGGTTCACTCCCAGTGGTCTGACGGAGTTGTGACATAGTGGGAGCTTTCGACATGCATGATTGTTTCTCAGGATTGCACACTGCAGATTTTCAAAACAAAAACAGAAAATTCTGGAAATGCTTAAAAGGTCAGGCAACACCTGTGGAGAGAAATGGGGTAAACATTTCAGGTTGATGATTTACGGACTTTCGGATCTTTTTCCTCCAACTGTGCTTCAAAGTCAAGGAATGCGTAAATAGATAGGAAACATTGCAGAGCTGGCATTGATCAATAGACACATCCTTCAACATATATCTGTCAGGGAAACCTCCCTCCAGTCTCCAGTGGAATGCTTAGTGCCAATTCTGTTTAAGTTTCTGCCTCCCCTCCTTAAAAATGTTTTTTAGATAAAAAGAAGTCTTGTTTTGAAATTATTTATTAGTGTCTCAAGTAGGCTTACATTAACACGGCAATGAAATTGCTGTGAAAATCCCCTAGTTGCCACAATCCAGCGCCTGTTTGGGTACACTAAGGGAGAAATTAGCATGGCCAATGGCACCAAACTAGCACATTTTTCAGACTGTGACAGGAAACCGGAGCACCCAGAGGAAACCCATGCAAACACAGGGAGAACGTGCAGACTCCAAACAGACAGTGACCAAAGTCAGGAATCAAACTGGGTCCCTGGGGCTATGAGGCAGTGCCACCATACCACAGTGCCAGCATGCCCTCCTATAGCACCTTTTGCAAGTACCTGATGTCACAAAGTGCTTTACTCACAATGAAATACTTTGGAAATACAGTCACTTTTGTAATGTTGGAAATGTAGAAACCAATTTGCACGCAGCAATCTCCCACAATCAGCTATGTGATAATAACTAGGTAACCTGTTTTTTTTTTGTGATGTGAGTGAAGAAGAAATATTGGCTAGAACACTAGGGTAACTCCCTTGCTCATCCTCAGAATAGTGCCATGGTATCTTTTAAGTCCACTGAAGAGGGTAGTCAGAGCTTCAGTTTAAAATCTCATCCAGAGCACCAACCAACTGGCCTGGACTTAATTATTTTACTCAGGTCCTGAATCGGAACATGAATTCGCCACCCTCTGATTCAGAGCTTAGTGTAACCGGGTCCCAACTGACACCAATTATCGAACAAAGATGAACAAAGAGCTGAAACATTTTTTACAAATTTAGCTGTAAGAGGCAGAATGGTGTGCTAAATCTGTCTTCCACTTGAAGAAATTCCCTTTTACACATAGGAGCATATTTCCTGCTTAAATTAAGACCAGATGCCTATAAATTGTTTCAATCTCTGATGCAACCTCTGTTGTTGGATTTAACATTTAACATTACAGCATCTTGTCTTATGGTTTCCACGAGAAACATTCTGTACTTTAAGTGAGTGTAGCCTCTTTAATAGTGAAAGCAGTGGTAAATTATTATTCTAACAGAAAGAAATTTAGCTTCCTTTGTTTTGGACAAGGGTAATAGAAATGGTCATGAAATGATATTCTGGAAAAATGCAGATGATTATCTGAAAAAATTCAGGTGCCATCTGTTATGTTTATAGTTTATAATATCAACGTAACTCCTTCAATAAATTACTTCTTTGTAGGAGTTTCTATGATTCTATAAAATATTATGTAATATATTCTGATGACTGCAGTCTATTAAACAGCATTTCATTCCTGACAATGTATTTGCCAATTTTAATTCTGAAGATATATCAAAAGAGCTATCCAGCAAAAGGACTCGAGGTGGCACGAGGAAACACATTTTACACAGGCTGAAATTTTCCAGCCCTTCCCACTGGTGGGATCTTCCAGTCCTACCGATGGCGATCCCCCTCCCTCTTACAGAGTGTTCCCCGGCAGCGGAGGGTGCACAAACACTTTGTAAACATTGGTGAGACTGAACGACCCAACCACTGGCCAATGGTGTGTCGCGCTGCCACTGGAAAGGATGCTGCGAGCAAAATAATTCCTGAGAGGCCGGTGTCCCTTCACCAGATTCCATTTATTTACCAACTCTATTCCATTCCTAGACTACTCCAGGTACAAGGCCGGAATCAGGAGTGCCAGTGGATCTGACACTCCCATTTTTATATATAGGTGAGGTTCCCTGTCTGGGTAGGCAATTATGACCTCAATCAGGGAGCTCATACTCATGGGCCTCATTGAAATCATTACCCTGGGAGGGGGGAGGGGTTGGAAAATGCCACCCACAGTAACCAATGCTGATCTGGAGCACATTGCCTGAAAGGATGGTGGATTCAGATTTAGTGTAAATTTCAAAAGGATAAATAAATACAATAAGGGAAAAGCATACAAAGCTTATATGTGAATAAATATGGGAATAAATGTGGGTGTAGGTCTGGTTGGATAGATCTAAAGTTTATTTATTAGTTTCATAAGTAGGCTTACTGCAATGAAGTTACTGTGAAAATTCCCTAGGCATCACACTCCGGCACCTGTTCGGGTTCATTGAAGGAGAATTCAGCATGGCTAATGCATCTAACCAGCACACCTTTCAAACTTTGGGAGAAAACTGAAGCAGCCAGAAGAAACTGACACAGGGAAAACAGCTATCACAGGTATGATGGGTTGTATTATCTCCTGTGCTTTTTAATGATATGATCCCATAATCAGTTACTGAGCAGTATTTATATTTTAGCCCATGCTGATGCGGCAGCATTATGTATTACAAACTTGCTTCTCTTCATTTCCATTCAGTGGGTGAAGGCAGCTCCTCTGGACTCCTTACAAAAAGTGCACAGAAGATGTACAGTTACTGGGAGCACCAGGGACTTTGTGAAAAGACAGTCGCGTCATAAATCATGATTTCTTTTTCACCAGAGCTCCCAATTGTTGCAGATCTGCTGCCACGAAATTCCAATCTGCTTAAGTGATACATAGCTTAGATTCCAGCAGGGCATACAGCTTAAAGTCCAAGAGCATGACAACATTCAGCTCAGCATCCTGAATCATAGGTCACAAGGAGGGAAGGCTGAAGGAAGTGAGGGGGAGGTGGGGTTTGGGAGGGGGTGGGGGGAGCGTGCCGTGCAGGGAGAGAGGGACTGGAAATTTAACTTCGAAAAGTGGATGGTTTTGGTCAGGGATTTTGGTGGGAAAGGGTTTAAAGTAATAAAAGTCTGAATCATAATCCCAACCCACCTCTAAGCCGCCCCCACTTCTTGTACTAATGGAGGTGGGTGGGGGAAATGAGCAGCTAGTCTGCTCCCTGGACGTGGGTTAGAAAATGTGACGATTATAATGAGGCCTCGTTCTGATTCTTATTCACCATTTGAAATTTAAGTTTGGCCAGCTATGTTTCCCAGATCTCAGGAAAACCACCAGTTAAACTGTGCTAAGGGATTACTTGCCTGTCTGGCCAATCCTCCATAATCAAACAAACCACTCCAGCCCCTTCCAATCTGCCCCCAACCTTCCAGCATGAGCTGTTTAATCTCCCCCAAAACCGAGGATTCCAATTTTCCATGCGACCCCTATTCTTTCCCACTAATATTTTTACCACCCCCACACCCCTGATCTGGCTTCTGACTTCTTCCATTTGACCTCTGACCTCACTTTTCAGGAGCTTCCAATTTATCCACTAACCCTCAATCTCCCTTCCCGCTGGCCACCCCACCATCCCAGAGAACCCAGGTCTCCATCAACTCCTAACCCCAGGACTGCGATCTCCTTCCTTACCCCATATCTGATTTTCCCCTTCCTGCCTCCAATCACTGACTGCCATATATTAAACTGGTGCTGTGCAGAATCAATCATTGATCAGATAGGATGTAATGAGACATCATTTTTATTTGCTTTGGGCAGCCCATATGTACAAGAATGTAGTGAACTACAAGGATGATTCCTGTCAAATCGGCCACAAGTAAGCTGGTCATTCTTACACAAATGTAATGAACAATATTGCAAACCTATTCATTAACATGTCATTCAAGGAAGCCATAGATATTTGTGCCTTGTCACTATATTGTAGCAATCTAGACACGCCACCATTTTGTGATTCCGTATTCACTGTATTTATGGAGTAGGATTCTCTGGCCGTTCACATCAGCAGGATTCTCTGGTCCTGTTGCAGTGAACGAAGATTTGGCTGAGCGCCAAATTCCTCGTTCTCACTTGTAGCAGCGGTGGGAATGGTCAGAGAATTCCTGCTATGAACATAGCAAATTCATGCAGTTGACATTATGTATGCCCAAAAAAGATAGTGTTTCTAGGAAATTGCCTTAAGGTTCAGCTATTACTAACATTGTCATTGGTTTCCATTAGAAACTCATTTTTGATGGAAGGATTCCTATCCTCCTACCTCTTCCATATTTATGATATTTAGATGATACATTTTCGACATTTTTTTCCTCACACACCTGAACGGGCTCCATCCCACGCTTAAGTTCAGCACTGAAATGGAGCAGACGAACGAGGCCCATCCCTCAATAGTTAGTTGAGAAATCTGCTAATGGGCTTTTCAATGCTCTGTACTGCAAGCCTACTTCACTGGTCAGGATATATGCATTGGGATACCTAAAGCTCCATGGGCTATAGGATTGCCTTTATCAGCAATCTCTTAAATAGAACCCGAACCATTTGCATACTGTGCAAGCTTGATGCCAGAATAGTGTCCATCCAAGTCATTCTGCAAATGGCTATTCTGATCAGATCATTGCTCACTGTTATTATACATACTCAAGAATGGGCTTAAGGCATCTGAAGAGGATTTAGTTTATCTCAAAGATTTAAGCAATAGATGAACTGCTGCCATGCAATAGTAACATGAGTGATTTTGTTCTCCTGGCATGATGCTGCTGTCAAGCCAAAAAGACTTTTTGTCTACCACCAAATTAATAATGGGATATATGGATTCCAGCGCTGTTGCACTGCCAGGTACATAGGTCAAGGCCAGAATTTTCAGGCAGTCCATGCCCCAACACTGTTGCAAGCAAGGAAGGAGAATCTGGTTCTCAGCCAAATCTCCATTCATTGCAGCAGAACCAGAAAATTCCACTGGTGTGAATGGCCAGGAAATTCCAGCCCATATGTCCCAGTGACTGTCGGGATTTTATACCTTCAGTTATTTGCACGAGGCAGAACTCGACCAGCTGTGCCTTCAAAACACAGAGCATCATGTCTCATATTAGATGTGATTCTATCATTGGGCAGCATTTGCTGAACAACCCCAAAGAACAATTCTAAGAATTATGTTAACACCTAATTTAAGGTGATCAGTCAGGCTCATAACGTGGCATATTTAGACTTGCTCAGAGTTATATTCATACACATGAACCTGTCCTTTGCAGGGAATCAAAACAACTCCAGGCATTGTTCCTTTGAATTAAGCAACAGTATGGGTTGGTGCGGGTGGGACACCCAATCAGCAGTCACAGAGGATGAAGCTGAAGGGGTCACAGACAAGGGGGATTCCAAAGGGTTGGACACCCTCAGAGAGTCCTGAGTGGAGGTAGCAGGATTGTCCAACAGTTGTTCCTCCACCCTCTCTGTCTCTGAGGGCCTCAATCTGCCTTCTTGAGGAGACGGGGTATCAGGAAGGAGATTGATGTGCCCCCTCCCCCTCTTGTGTAGTTATTGTGAAATCTCACCCACGGCTACACTGACAGAGTTCAGGTCCCTGTGCATCTCCGGCAGAAACTGGACATTCTGCTGGATCAGGTTCTCCATGGTATTTGCCACCCTCCCTATGGAGATTTTAATGTGGTAAGAAGTCTGACAACACCAGGTTTTAGTCCAACCGATTTATTTGATAGTAAACTCACAAGCTTTTGAGGTTTCCCTCTTCGTCAGGTGAATGGAGAGTTCTGGCCTCAGACAGAGCATATAAAGCACAGACAGTTTACAGATTATAGATTAGAATGCGAATCTTTACACCTAACCTGCTATTCTAGTCTTAATGTGGCTAACAATGTGAGTGGAAGGAGCACTGATCACAGGTTACAGAGATGTGTATTGTCTCCAGACAGTACACTGAGTGAGGTTTTGCAAACCCAGGCAAGTCACGGGGGTTACAGATAGTGCGACATGAACCCGAGATCCCTGTTGAGACCGTCCTCATGTGTGTGGAACTTGGCTATCAGTCTCTGCTCAGCGACTTTGCGCTGTCGTGTGACATGAAGGCCGCCTTGGAGAATGCTTACCCGAAGGTCAGAGGCTGAATGCCTGTGACTACTGAAGTGTTCACCAACAGGAAGGGAACAGTCTTGCCTGGTGATTGTCGAGCGATGTTCATTCATCCGTTGTCATAGCGTCTGCATGGTCTCCCCAGTGTACCATGCTTCGGGACATCCTTTCCTGCAGTGTATTAGGTAGGCAACGTTGGCCAAGTTGCAAGAATATGTACTGTGTACTTGGTGAATGGTATTCTCATGTGTGATGATGTCATCTGTGTCGATGATCCGGCATGTCTTGCAGAGGTTGTTGTGGCAGGGTTGTGGTGTTGTGGTCACTGTTCTCCTGAAGACTGGGTAGTTTGCTGCGAACAATGGTCTGTTTGAGGTTGCGTGGTTGTCTGAAGGCAAGAAGTGGGGGTGTGGGGATGGCCCTGGCGAGATGTTCGTCTTCATCAATGATATGTTGAAGACTCCGGAGAAGATGTTGTAGTTTCTCCGCTCCGGGGAAGTACTGGACAACGAAGGGTACTCTGTCCACTGTGTCCCATGTTTTGGGGCAGCACCCTCCAATACAGTGAGCACATGTAAATAGAGGATAAGGCTCGCAGAGACATTTCATCAATAGTGCTTGCTGGTGACCTCAACACCTTCCCCTCGCACCACCTCCTAGCCAGCATCTGAGCTTTCTGTGTTCAAAAAGCACAGTGGACTCTCCACCTGAAGATTAGGTGGATTGAAATGGGGCCATAGCGTATCATTACATGGGTGGGAGGTAGTGGCATAGTGGCATTGCCACTGGATTAGTAATCCAGAGAGTTGAGCAAGCTCTGGGGACCTGTGTTCAAATCCCACCTTGGCAGATGGTGATATTTGAATTCAGTAAAAATTGGGAATTACAGGTATAATGATAACCATGAAACCATTGTCAATTGCCATAAAAACCCATCTGATTCACTAACATTCTTTAGGGAAGGGAATCTGCTGTGCTTTCTTGTCTGGCCCACGTGTGACTCCGGATTCACAACCGAGCTGTTGATTTTCTGAAATGGAGGGCAGTTAACGATGGGCAATGAATGCTGGCCCAATAAGTAATGCCTACATCCCGTAAATGAATTAAAAAAAACATTGAGTAGCTCTTTTACATATGGGCCACATAGATGGTGTTCTTGCCAGTGGGGCTCATGTCCCCTGTACCATTCAGTGAGGTGAGTGTGAGTAGTTGAGGGTGCAGATGAGGCCATTTTTCCATTTCTGGTTCTGCAGGGCTGTCTTCTAGTGGGGATGTGGGCACTGACCACCCTGGCAACTTCCTCCCATGCAGGGCTGGTCGCTTGGCTTGGCCTCTTCCTTCCTTCCATCCTTGGGATACAGGACGCCACTCCTGGCCTCCACCGCACTGAGCAGCACATGGAGAAAAGCGTCATTGGATCTGGGTGCTGGATGTCCCTGAGATCGTCGGGCCATCAACTCCTTCAATGGTTGGTTCGCAACAAAGTGATTGATGGCCAAGCAGTGTTTAGCACTGCTGCTTCACAGCTCCAGGGTCCTGGGTTCGATTCCTGGCTCGGGTCACTGTCTGTGTGGAGTTTGCACGTTCTCCTCGTGTCTGCGTGGGTTTCCTCCGGGTGCTCCGGTTTCCTCCCACAGTCCAAAGATGCGCGGGTTAGGTTGATTGGCCATGCTAAGAAATTGCCCCTTAATGTCCAGGGATGTGTAGATTAGAGGGGTTAGTGAGTATAATATGTAGGGATATGGAGGTAGGGCCTGGGTGGGATTGTGTTCGGAGCAGACTCGATGGGCCGAAAGGCCTCTTTCTGTACTGTAGGGTTCTATAAGTTCTATAAGTTGACTTTAAATACAACACCTACATATGACAATGGGGTGCATGTCATCCAGCCCACCTTACATTGGAAACCCCCAACTGTATAGTTAATGAATCCAGCATCGTGCGATTTGGTGCAAATTCCCACCGAGCCTCACAATAGGAAGCACTGCTGGTTCCTACACCCACTACGCCTCTGGAATGGAAAACTCTAGCCATGGTTATCTATGCCTATTGGAGGAGGAAGTGAGACTTTTGGCCAACTCTGGAGTCGCAGCTGCTGTGCTTTTGGTGAAGTCCAATCAGCAAGCATCACTTGACCTCATCGCTCAGTGTTCAAATCCCTTGATTTTGATTTCTGCCTTGCCCACAATGCCAAGACTATCCTCGTCAAAGCTACAAATTCCAAGCTCTGTAATCTCAAGTTCTCCTGGTTTTTGTTATATTCAGCTTCATCATTTTTAATGTGTGCTTAGGTCAAAACCACTTCATCAGCCAGCATGCATGTTACTGTCTCTACAAGATTTGCCCAGTAAAGATTGTGTAATTATACCTGTGGTTTGACCTCTTGATCCTGCAGAGACGGCTTTGTAATTCAGTAAAGATACCTTTTTCGTCATTTGCTGCACCATGGTAACATCAATTGCAGCCAGTTTGTGTCTGACTCTTTGTCCCCACACTTCCTTTGGTCAGATGATCAGACAGACTGTTCAGTGTATTAAAGTTGAAGTTCAGCCACAAGTTCCCCTCATGGTGTATCAAAATGAATGATTTTGTGGTTTGTCACCCTTTTTAAAGGATGCTATAGACTGCAGGCTCAGACTCAACCCAGGGTTTAACATTAGGCTTTGTGCAAGACTGAGCAGCTCTGCCATTATACCACAACTACAAAAACCCTTATTGAGATTACTGATGTCCTTTGCCATTCACTCCAAAATATGCAAACCTTCGTGTTCACATCCTGCCCAACGTTTGTTATCCCCTCCACCCTAGTTAATGAACAGTGATCCCCAGCAGGATAAATTTAGGTATTCTTTCATTCTGTATGACGTTGCTCACTCAACATTGACTGCCTTCTGCATCACCTCTCATACACTCTACTGCTTTGGTTCTGGCTTCCAGTGCCTCTCTACAATTGTTCACCATGTCCTCTTTTGTCGTAGCCTTACTGTCTAGAACTTCCTCTCTGAAGACCCTCCTCCAGTTAAAAACCTTCCAAAAATCCATCTCTTCATCAAGCTTTCTGTCACCTCTCCGAACTCACAAAGACTCGATGTCTACTTTTTTTCCTCCTCTGGGAGGTACCCATAAGTTTCATCACATTAAAGGTGCTTAATAAATATGAACTTTTCTTGTTTGGAGTTTCACTTAGTGTTGAGGGCAGAAAGAGAGTAGTAGTTAGACCGAATACTTGGAGCAGATGAGGAGCACTTTTAAGTAATGGGGGAAGAGCCTAGCGTGCTCAGTGAAAACTTCAAAGCAGACCACACTGGGCAGGTACAGAGCAGAATGAGGGAGATTTGCAGAAGATTGTGGTGAAGCTGATTTGGGATATGAATTCCTGCTCCAGTGTTCTTTACATTGGACCTCAAAGTCAGACAATCGAGCTTAGGGACTCAGTTTATCTAGTGCTGCCTGGTAGCAGGGGCTGAGTACACCAGCTCTGAAGGCCCAGGAACACGTATGTGGATATGCCTGAGATGGAGATACTGTTGACAGTTATGTAAAAACAACAAAATTGGTAAGTTTAAGGATATGTTTGTGGTTATTTTTCTTCTCTGTCAAATGTTTATTACTTCAGTGGTGAATTGTCCTGCAATAAGGCCACATTTGACTAATGAAGGTGAGGCTGTTCACGTCCTGCTGCTGCTACAAGCGAGGATGGAGAATTTGTTGCTCAGCAAAATCATCGTTCACTTCAGCGAGACTAGAAAATCCCACTGGTGTGAGTGACTGGAAAATTCCACCCAAGGTTTTTATTTTAAATAGAGGCTGGCGATGGAATTGGGAGAGTGAGTTCAAAAACTTTTTCTCATGAGTCAATGTAGCCGAAGTTTAAAACTACAAGTTGACTCAACTAAATTCATTGGGGGTCTTGCCAAATATGTGACCAGCAAATACGATAAAACAAAGTAAACTTTGGACTTAAAGACTAGATTTTTAAGAGGATGTTGTTATATGAGAGCTATGTGAGAGCAAAACCTGATAGGATGTCCATCTGGTGTAACAGCTGGCGCACAGGAACTGATGACCTCTTGTCACGGACAGTTGGTCTTCACACAGCAGGAGTTTGCAGGTTGAAGGGAAGGCATCTCATTTATGTGCCCTGGGTAGGTGCCAGTACCACTGGTGATATATCTGTGGCTCCCTGCCTTCTGTGCAGCTGCATATTGCATCATAGTCGGGTGGGGGGGGAGATTGTTGAAATTCACTCAACATAAACAAGCTTTGGTCATTAATGATCCCTGTTGTAAGGCTTGTGATACTTACAGGCAGGATTTTCCCATTCCAAGATTAAATCCTGTGGTGGGGGCAGGAACCGGAAGTTTTCCTGTTGCGGAGGCTGGTGGGAATTTATACTGGATCACATGATGCTGGCCGAATTAATTATGCAGCTGGGGATTTACTGACACATTACACGGTGGGCTGAGTTGGATGGCATACAACCTAGCATCATATCCTGGTGCCATATTGAAAAGGTACGCAAATATCAAATTACCCACTATTCAAGGAGGAGATGGCCTGTCAATCACAGGGACCTTGGCCCCCAGATTCAATGACTCATCCCACAAAGTACTGCTCAAAGCAGTGGAGGCCAGGAGGGGTACCCAGATGATGGAAGGAGGAGAGTGAGCCACCAGACCAACCCCACATGGGAGGAAATCTCCAGGATGGTCAGTGCCCACGGCCTCCACCACCCAATGGCACTGCAATGTTGCAAACCAATGGATGAATGATCTTATCTGCTTTGCCAGAGTAAGTGAACTTTCAACTACTCCTACTCACCCCACTGAATGGTACAGGAGACATGAGTCTCAGTGGAAAAGATACCATCCATGCACACTACAAATAAAAGAGCCACTCATATGATGCCTCAGAGCCCCACTGCATCCACCTAGTCTGCAGGCGGAGAGGCCACTGTGGTCCCTGATCCTTCCACACAGAGAGCTCAGATGCTGGCTGGGAGATGTGGAGGTGTCGTGGATGGGATGATATGGTTAAGTACTGAGGGCAGCACCATGCTCTACTAATGACATACTTCTGTGAGCCTTACCCTTCTATCTGCATGGACTCCGTGTTCTGGAGGGTGCTGCCCAGATCGCTTGTGGGCAACCTGCACATGACACACAATCCGGCGAGTTATTTGTAAGACTGGGAGCATGAGAAAGATACATGAAACCCATCTTCTATTATTACACAGGAAAAATTGAGAGTGGGAGGGAAGATAGGAGGGGCCAGCCTGACTTCCAGAACATCACTGAATTCAATGAGCAGGCAGCCCAGCTGGCTGGGGAGGAACCAGACCCAGCCTGTAGTGATGGAGAGATCGATGGGTAGCCTCCATCCAGTAAAGATCCATTCATAATGTAGTCACATAGACACCTAAGAATCATCTATTCCTCCATTTTGGAGGTAGCTCATGCAGTCGTTCGCTCTCTCCTCTCTCACTTACTCATGCCGGCAGGAAGAGGGGAAGGAAGAAAAGGAAGCTTCTATCCAGCAGTTCCTCCAGCCCACAGAGCACCCAGGACATTAAGGAGGAGGAAGAACATTCACCTGTAGGGACATCACAACAGTCACCCGCCTTGATGGGCAAAACCACACTTTCCATCCATCATTTTATGCCAATGGGATATCAATTTTTTGGTCCCCCCATTTTGCTGCCCCCCAAACTCCAGCCACCATTAAACCCAATGTGGCTGGGGGGTAGGGTGGACTGGAATATTTCTCCTACATTTTATAAATACCTTTTAAACTTTAGAATCCAAGTCTAAGAAGGTCTTAATACAAAAATATGCAGTCAGTCAACATTCCTATCCTTGCCAGATGCCCAGCCATAAAGGATACATTCGAAACCTTTGAGGGCCAGATTTGCAGTGATTCCCAGCTTGGGAATCCCTGACCCTCAGTCAATGCTGCCCTGTATGATACAACTGTATAAGAGGTAAAAGGAAGTGTTCAGGTCCCAGTTTAATCCTTCGGTGTTATGCTCCTCGAGTTATGGTGAAAATATACTTAAAGAACTGAGGATTTTTGATTCCAAATTAATTTTTAGTGATATATAATGGTCTTACTTTAAAAATGCTCATGCAGGATTATGTAATGCAGAAATAGATTTTAGCAAAATTTGTTTGATGCTTTCTTGACTGAAATGACATTGAGATTGTCTTGGGATCTAATTGTTGCATTTTTTGGAATGGGATTAATTTCTGTTTGGGAATGTGATTTGTTGTAGTTTGATGGTACATGGTTGATGAAGTGATTGGTAAAGGGACAGAGGCCCTTGGTTCTGAAATCTGATTGATCAAAAGTGAATACTGCAGCACGTAACACTCACTTTCAAGAATATACACAAACTGGTAAATTAATCGATCGATTTCAGATAAATGAAATGAATCCTCATTGAAATAGATGATGGGATTGGAACATAAACATGGTGCTGGCACTCTGGGTGTTTGGGCCAAATTCATAGGTTTGTGATTCCACAGGAGTTGGTCCCTTCAGAGGAAGAGCCATGGAAACAATAACCAGTGCTTCACTAAGTCATCCACGATCTTCTGCCAAACTTATGATGGACAAGTGGGAGCAACCTGAGAGAAATGCTTCCCTGTGGCAATTTCTTTTAAACAACCAGTAGTTTGTTGCAGTAAAAGTATTGTTTCAAAGCCGCACTCTCTATATTATTAATACAGTTGCTTTTCAAGTTTAAAACCTGTTTTCTGTAAAATATGAGGATAATTACAGTTCATTAAGATCAACTGTCAAGAGAAAGTAAGAAATATTTTGTTTCAACCGCGCTGAGATTAATGCTGCAGAGATCACATTCCATTTGTTTTGCTTCTTATGTTCTCGTTTTAGTGAGCTTGGAGGCTGGAAAGGCATTTACATGGGCAGGGTGTTCCTGAACTCTGTCTACATCAGAACTAAGTTCTGAAAGGCAAGGCCAATGGTGACCATTCCACCCCAGTACTAATAGAGGCCCTTAAGTGGCCAATTAAAGATCATTCACCCTACCGCTGCTAGCATTAACCCAATGGTGATGTTGCCATGTGACATGTACAACAGGTGAACATTTGCAGGCTGCCTGTCACCTCGGGTGAGAGTCCTCGGTCAAAGGCAATCAGTGCATAGTTGTGAGATGGGAATCAGGAAGGGGAGTCATCTCTCTGCCCTTCTTTCCAAGTCTCTTGCCTCCCCCCCTCTTTGTGACCCCCACCCAATGAGGCAGAATCCCATGTTACTTACCTGTAGCCTGAGTTGTCTGGAATCTTGGCATTGGGTGGGTGGGGGTCCTTTCAGCTGCAGCCACCACCCCTCAAGAGACCCTGCTGAGCTCCAGAGTTGCTGGCCTCTGATTGGCTGGCAGCTCTTGTTAAGTGGAAATTCTGCTCCTGGGTCCTCGATCTCAGTAGAAGGCCCCCTGGTGGCCTCGCCACTGCCAGATTAGCACGTGGTTCAATGGGCCTTCCCAAACAGAGGCAAAACAGGCCTCTCATTGGCTCTCCAGCCAGCAAGTGAAGCCTCTGAAGCCACAAGAAGATTCCAGTGCATTTCTCTATTAAATTTGGCATTGTCACAATCATTTAAATTTTGTTTAACTTTTGAATTTTGTTTTCACTTAATTTTCAATCAAACAAAAATTTTTCTGTCAGTTGTGTTATTCTGTCTGATGCCCACAACCAAACGTACCATTTATGATAGAGTTGTCAGTTGCCATCTCCCTACTTCTGCGACTCCCTCCCTTAAACCTCACCTTTCCTCTCATTACCTTTAAAATCTACTTAAACCCCATCTTTTCAAGGTTCAGTCACTCTTGTCTTTTCCCCTCCATGACTTATTCTCCCATTTTCCACTTTGAAGTACTTTGGGCTATGATCGCAGATGTAAATACAAGTTGTTGTGATTGCTAATACGGTGGGACCAGTGATTTTGAGATGTGGCAAAATTGTTTTGTTATCTCTCAGACTCCGGGTGAGTATCCCTTTGGAAAAAGGTATGGGCACATTTGGGAAAATGGAAGGATTGCTTGAAGTTCCTGCAGCAGGATGTGTGACAAAAGAGGATTGTCCTTTCAGAGTAGAAGGAAAACACAAAGAGCCCTATTTTACCATTTTGATTCTAAGTGCTGGGCAGATTTGAAACTGGGAGTGTTTCAGATCCAACTTCTAGACCCGTTCTCAGGTATCCCCAAATGCACTCTGGCTGAAAAAATATCAGCAATTCCGAATCATGCTGCAGAAGCCTGTTGGTGGGGCTTAAAGAGCCTGAAACCCTGTAGCTCCAGTCGGTGCTTCCAACTGTGCAAGCGCTGAAAAAATAATAGAATGCTGTTCCCCTGCCACACGCCCCCCCCCCCCCGCCCCCAGGCTGGATAATGCCTCTCCCTGGACCACACAGACATTGCCCTACACCTCCCCAACATTACTGAACCCCTTATTCCCTACACCCCCAGCCACCCAGACTAATCACGGGCCCCTCCCCCTTCCTCCCACCGATCTCAGGAGATTGGCAGCGGATCCGCTCTTCCCCCTCACTGCACAGGAGAGTGGCAGCAGATCTCCCCTTCCCCCTCACTGATTACAGGCAACGTGGCAGCGGACCCCCCTTCCACTACCCCCCCACCCCCCACTGATCTCAGCAGAGAGCCACTGGATGCTCGACACCTACCTCCTCACTAACTGAAGCACCTGAATCAACTTTTGTGGAGCATGTCTGTTTCATGCCGATTCTGGATGAGTGAAGGTGGTGATAAAGGGGAAAGTACCAGTAAGGTTGGTTGTGCGGCATTTCAATGGCCATCACGCCCATTTTGGGCACAGTCCCTATCGCGGCCATTTTCAGGCCATGGTAAAGGGGGAACCAGCATGGAGGTGGGCATGGATTGCACTATTTGCCTTACGCTCAACTTTATTAAGTTTTTGCCCCTGAAAATGGGTACAACTTAATGGTAAAATCAGGCCCAGAGTTATAAGCTGCCCAATGGAAGGTTGGACTTTAACCTGGTGTTGTGACACTTCTTACAATGAAAGGTTGAGCAGTGAGTTAGATCAGCTTCTAAGATTCAGAAGTTCTACAGCAAGGAACAAGATATTTTCTGGTATCAGACGAGGTGGTAAGACATCCAAATCTATAAGCTATAGAGTAGCAAGTCCTGCATTTTGCGCGTCTGGTGCATCTCCTGCCACAAACAAGATCCCAAGGAAACATACAATGAAGGCTGGGCCACAGCAAATCCAGATTATATCGTAATTCCTGGGCCTTCTGACACAATGCTGCCAGACCGACTTATGAGAGTTTGAAATTGTCAAACGTGTCCTGGGAAAAAAATACTGGCAGAGACTTCCATGGGATGAAAGATTGGCAGAGTACCCCAATTGTGCCTAATTAAAGTCAGGTTTTTAGATCAAACTGATCATAAAACCTAAACAGTGCAATCAGTTTGCCTGTATAATTGAAATCAGTCTCTTTAGATTGTCATTTCCTGTAGTGAGGGGGATCACAGCAACTCTGAACTTCTACACTGCTGAATCTTTCCAGGCTCCATTAAGTAATTATAAAGGAATCCTGGATCCCATATGTTGCAATTACATCCCATACCATAGATGCACTGCTCATGAAGTCATCAGATTCATTAATGTGTGTAATAGTAAAGAAGTGGAATTTGCTAAAAAGAGTACTGTCCCTCTCCCCTGCCCTGCATAATCTCTGATCTCATTCAAGAAGCTATAATGATATCAAGTTACATGGGGAACACACAATTTGAGAGGAAAGGAGGTCTGTTTAATATTTAAATCAACGATTTTATTTATGGATGTTTGCTGTACTTCCTGAACTGATCCAAATTTGGAAGATCACACAACCATATGCATACACATAACAAAGATGTTAACTTTCTCTACTATCTGCAAAATATAAACATTCAGGTTGGTAAATGATTTAAAATGGAAATCTTAATACACAAATAAGTCAACACCCTCCACCGTTTTAAAAAGAAAAAAATCTGGAACCTTTCTTAGGATCTGTGAACAGAGTTAGTCGTACAGGCAAAGCAATTGGTGGAATTTTGCCGAGCAGTTGGGGAGGGATTATTGTTGGGCATATTGGGAAAATTACGGAAATAGATATCAGACCAGTAACCTGATATCTTCCCTCCTCCCTCTGGTTTTCTAGGGAAGGATTGTCAGTGAAATTGGGAACTCCTGTAGATGGAAAATACAAACTATTAAAGCAATTTAGAAGTCAAAAATAGTCATTTTAATGGGTGCAATTGTTCTTACTCTATTGCGCATGGGTCACATGTCATGCCGACAACAATGCTTCCATGACTGGCTTTCTTTACGTTCAGGATGTCATCGACTGTTACTATGTGGCAGTCAAGGCTCCAGTAGACTGATCAGGACTATTCGTTAATCATAAGAACTTCCACTCATTCAATGTGCAGTTGGTATGCAACCCACTGCAAGACGTGTGTGTGCAAGCTTTCCAGGGAGCTGCCATGATGCTTTTATCTGCTGGCAGGGTACCTCAGCTCTTTGGAACTTTGCACAGCTTCAGTGGATGATTCCTGGGTGCAAGGAGTACCACCAAAAATAGGTTGCTCAAATCAGCGCATCATCCCACCACATAGATACAAAGAAGGTTCAATAGGTGACTTCTACCAACTAGGGCCACATAGAGCAAGCCATTTGCTGAGATGTCCTCCACAATCATAGAAGCACAGATTTCTACAGTGCAGAAGGAGGCCATTCAGCCCATCATATCTGTACTGATCACAATCCTACCCGGGCACCAACCCCCATAACCCCATATATTTACCCTATCTAGTTCCCCCGACACTAAGGGGCAATTTAGCATGGCCAATCGATCTTTGGATTGTGGGAGGAAACCAAAGAGCTCGGAGGAAACCCATCAGACACGAGGAGATAGAGCAAACTCCGCACAGACAGTGACTCAAGCCAGGAATCAAACCCGGGTCCCTGGCGCTGTGAGGCAGCAGTGTTAACCACTGTGCCACCATGCCGCCCAAATGGTCCAGCAAGGGCTTTATATTGAGTAGCGGTGTGTTGTACTCTGCACAACCTGGCTCTTCAAAGAAGAGTGGAGCAGGTATAAGAGATTGGAGGCATACAGGTTTCCTTAGGACAGGAGGACAACCTGGAGCATGTGCCTGTGAAGCATGATCCTTCAGAGGTGACCTGTATGCTAGGGAATTCCGTGATGCCCTCTTCTAGTTGAGCTTTGACTGAGGGCAGATCAGCCATCATTGTCCTTGTATCATCCATTCCCCTGACACTCACCCAGCATCCTCAAACACACTCCCTTCCTGCACACCAATTTCTCCACTTTGTTTAGACGTTCCCACCTCGTCCTCTGCCCTGTGCTGAGAATTTCATGACACTCATGTTCCTTAATCTACCCACAGTCATTGTGAGTTTGGAAATGAGGTAGACAATGACACAATCCCAGCAACAAGGCATAGCTGTTTGAAGTGATCCATTTGAAGTGAAAGCTTATTCAATAATAGCATTAGAAACACCACCTGAGCGAATCTCTTTGTGACACTAAGGCTTATTTTGGCATTGCTTGGAGAATTTGCATCACTCCTCTTTTTGAGTTACCATAGAAATAATGATTCAGTGAAGAGAATGCTTGCACTGCAGAATACTGCACTGATGTCATATAATTCTTTGTTATAATAATCTCCACAAAGCTCTTCAGCATTTATATCCTTAATTATGTCAGCTCACTTTTCAGGTTAATATCATTAAGTGTTTTATAAAGTTTAAACATTATATGAATGCCCATTTTCTGACATATGAGTTTTTTAATCATCTTGCTGTTCTGGAGAGGAGCCAGCAAGTTGGGGAGTTGCCACTCTCCGCCTGTGTCCCACCCTCTTCCCCATGGCCTCACTTCCTATGGTGGTGTCACTTTTGCAATCCACCTGCAGTATTTGATTTCTCCAGTACCAATTGGTGGCATGGTGGCACAGCAGTTAGCATTGCTGCCTCACAACACCAAGGACCCGGTTTCAATTCTGATCTCGGGTTACTGTGTGTGTGGAGTTTGTGCGTTTTCTCCATGTCTGCGTGGCTTTCCTCCGGGTGCTCCAGTTTCTTCCCACAATCCAAAGATGTGTGAGATCGGTTGATTGGTCATGGTAAATCACCCCTTCGTGACGGGGGGACTAGCAAGGTAAATACGTGGGGTTAGGGTGATAGGCGTAGGTGGAATTGTTGTCGGCACAGTCTCAATGGGCCAAATGGCTTCCTTCTGCAGGGATTCTATTCAATTCTAAATTGGTCAGCAGAATCTTTCCACCACTCTCTGAAAAGTCTGTTGCCGTCTCCCAAATTGTTTCCACAGGAGACATTTCTTCATTGTGTTGCATGTCTGTTTGCTTTAACAGCAGTCTAGCTTTAAATGTAGCAACCGCTCCCTTATGTTGCCTCCTCCCTGCACCATGTATTTCCTGGTCTCTGAAGCCTATTGTGTCAATTGCTCATGGGACTCACACCTTTGCCTTGCCAAGTGCTTTAAAATTTCTGGTGGGACCAGCATGAGGAGAGAAGGTTCCATTCCTCCTCACTTCCTGTGGCAGCTCACGGGTTTCTGGGGCCTCACTCTCTTCATTATTTGTGGACCATGTGGTTTTTATTCAAACAGCCTGACCTTACTTTTTATGTTTCCCTCCAGAATAAGTCCATTTTAGCATATCACACAGGATCAGCATCACATCACCTAATGGAATATTTAGGTCTGCGTTCAAATGTCTTGCAGGTTTAAAAAACAATAAAAATCTTGGTGCATTATGTTGAGAAGCATATCAATGATTAATGACAATAACCATCTAACTTTGGAAAGTTGCAGTTGCAGGCATTTTGTTTCCTAATGGATTGTAGCATAGTTGAAATGTGATTTTGCAGCAAAACATCCCGTTTGAAAGTTCCTTTTTTATCATGCAGTTAGCAATTTTATTCCTTTCCCAGAGATGGATTGGAAGGTGGTGGGGGGCTTAACTGAATGCGAAGATGTGAGGTGGAAACAACATTGCCTTCCTGTCTCCCCATGATTAAGCCTGGACTGGCCCACGAACTAATTCAGGCCTAGCGGGGCCATTTAAGGGCTACCTTCTGCTGCTGGTGGTGAGGGCCATACAATGTGGCAACTTACTAGGTAAACCCTGACAGGTATGCCTGAGGCCTGGTGGGGATGCCAGTTTGACTTGGGCAATCCATGCTCAAGAGGGAGACAAGTTGGAGGCAAGGACAAAGCCTCTGCCTTCCCTAAATTCTCACAATCTTTCCCTTTACTGTGACCTACTGGACAGACTCTGCTTCAGCGAGCCCACCTTCCACAGATGATCCTGTAGCCTGGACCTCCTGCAGTACCGGCAGTGACCCCCACACCCACCCTCTGATTAGCTGGCAATTCTCAGAGCTGGGAAATTTCCCCTGACGACTGCAAGGCAAGTGGCTGATTGGCACCGAATCAGTTTGAGGCCTCAGAAGGACCATGGTGGGATTGCCACCAGCTCCCCAGCCAGTGGACAGGCCTCCAGTTACAAGCATTAAATACTGTCCTTTATTTATAATCTTCTTTTCTTAAATTCTCCAAATTGGGATAATATTGCAGGGAAATATTGCTAACAGTAATTACTCACTTTTACTCATTTTTACTCATTTTCACATATCTCTTTTTTCAAGCATTGGAGTACATTTTTATTTAATGGTCTGGGCATGGAGCCTTACTTGACAGAAAAAGAAATATTGTGAATTGTTGCCAAGTTCAAAATTGCCAAGTTCAGATGGCATGCATCCTAGAATACTGCTTTTTTCGATCACATATCTTCCACTACCTTTTTCTGAGAGCTTTTAACTCAAAAGATAAAATCAAAATTTAATAATACCTAATCATACAAGGGCTTATCTCAGGATGGTGCTCCCATGGAATAACCACATATGTCCCAGAGAACAACTTTATTGAACCAGATGAGTATGTTCAAATGTCCGTTTTATGGTGTAGCAATTGCAGTGAAGGGTAAACATTGTAAATGTTTGAAAAGCTATACACCATGTGCAATATCCCATTACATCGCTTCATTTTAGACAATACTATCTATCGGGAGCATGCCAAAAGGCATTCAGGACAGTTTGCTTGTGAAATAAAAAGGTCCTGCTGGGATTTCCTCCTTTGGCCTTTGGAAGATTTATTCTAAAAGACACAATTTGGTATTTAATATTGTCCACAAAATTCTGTGCACAGGTTTTGCCCTTTATTCTCCCACAAAATCAAAATGTTAGCACTAAGCTACCTGGAGAAGAAGTCTTGCAAGAGCAAAATGCAATTTCAAACACCAGAGCATTGTGTAGCAAAACAAATGGGTAAATTCTCTACACTGCCAATACAGAGCTGTACATGCCAGCATTTCAAATTGGGAATTTGGGCAAATAGTCTATGCAATTTTCCAACCATTATTTAATAAATCTGAAAATAATGCCCAGTACATCTCCAAATTTGTGACACTTTACCTTGTGAGAGTCAAAGTTAGTTAGACTCAGTTGCATCCAACTACCAGCAGCAGTTCAAGAGGGAGACACTCACAGGGCAACAAAAGATGAGCAACTAATGCCAGCTTTGCCTGTGATACCCGCATCCTGAAAATGAATTTTAAAACTCCTTGTGTTCCTTACTTGCCGATCAGTCTATCCCAGCAAAGTTCATTCATTGATGACTCAGGAGCAAACTGACAGTGAAGTGCTTTTACTAAATATGCACATTTTATAAACAAAACAAGCATTTCATATCAACTTTATACAATAAAACACCTGATAACCCATACAAAAATGAACTATTCACCATTGAAAATTCTCTTGGTGCCGTTCTGGCAGTCCTGGTCGTGTGTGTAGTATAAGGGTCTAGCAGATAAAGGGTGAATATGATTTCAGTACAGGACCACTGACTCAGGTCATGTGTGTAGTATAAGAGTCTGGCAGATAAAGGGTGAATATGATTTCAGTACAGGACCACTGACTCAGGTCATGTGTGTAGTATAAGGGTCTGGCAGATAAAGGGTGAATGTGGGGGTTTCAGTACAGGGACCACTAACTCAGTGGTGAAAGATTCTGTCGATTGGGACTTCAGCCTTGAGTTGTTTTCTCTCAGCAATCAGTCCTGGTTCCCCCAATGCCGACATTATAGTTAAGAAAACCCACCGATGCTTGTACTTTCTTAGAAGACTAAGGAAATTTGGCATGTCAGCTATGACTCTCACCAACTTTTACAGATGCACCATAGAAAGCATTCTTTCTAGTTGTATTGCAGTTTGGTATGATCCTGCTCTGCCCAAGACTGCAAGGAACTGCAAAACATCGTGAGTGTAGCTCAATCCATTATGCAAACCAGCCTCCCATCCATTGGCTCTGTCTACACTTCCTGCTGCCTTGGCAAAGCAGCCAGCATAATTAACGTCTCCACTCACCCAGGCATTCTCGCTTCCACCTTCTTCCTTTGGGAAAAAGATACAAAAGTCTGAGGTTACATACCAACTGACTCAAGAACAGCTTCTTCCCTGCTGCTGTCAGACTTTTGAACGGACTTACCTTGCATTAAGATGATCTTTCTCTACACCCTAGCTATGATTGTAACACTACATTCTGCACTCTCTTGTTCCTTCTCTTTAAATAGTATGTTTTTTCTGTATAGCGCACAAGAAACAATACTTTTCACTGTACGTTAATATATGTGACAATAATAAATCAAATCAAAATCAAATCAAATCTCTGTGCACAGCAAATTTGTCCACTTTTGTTACAAATGCAGGAGACCCTCATTGGTCAGACCAGCCGACTATGCAGATAGTTACCATGACGCCTTCAGTAGATGACAGACAAAAGAGGAACCAACAACAGAGGAGCTCAACTGCTGGCTACAATGTTTTTAATGTTTTAAGTTTATTTATTAGTGTCACAAGTAGTCTTACAATAATACTGCAATGAAGTTACGGTGAAAATCCTCTAGTTGCCACATTCCAGCGCCTGTTTGGGTACACTGAGGGAGAATTTAGCGTGGCCAATGCACCTAACCAGCACATCTTTTGGATTGTGGGAGGAAACCAGAGCACCTGGAGGAAACACACGCAGATACGGGGAGAACGTGCAAACTCCGCACAGACAATGACCCAGCTGAGAATTGAACTTGGGTCCCTGGGTGTTGTGAGGCAGCAGTGCTAACCACTGTGCCACCATGCCATCCATTGGAGAGATAACATCATTTGAGCGATAAACTCTGGGACTACAGAGTAAACGTTGCAATCCTCAGCCAGCGTGACAGTGCCACGAACAATGCAGAAAACTAACACTGTCATTCATTGACAACAGCACACCACAGAGCCAAACACAAGCTTACTAGCAAGTCACACCCTGACAACAGGGAGAGCCACCATCCATCCCAGTAAAGGAAGAAGAGAAAAAAAACTATTGTGGTGAGCCTAGAGTTCGCCTGCCCAGTAAAGAGTGGATGAACCAACCACCACCTATCATTACAGTTGGGAATTGACAAAGAATGATTCTGTAGCAAAGAACCAGAAAAGAGATAAGAAGACATTCAGGTGCCAGAACCACCTCTAATTCAACAAAGCTTACCTGCAGCGACGGAGCTTACCATTCTCCAACTGTAGTAAGAACAGGATATGGAAGGATTATAAGGCCCTAGACTGCCTGGACTTATGAACTCAGAGAAATGAGGGTGGGGAGGTAGGTGGCAGTGATGATGTAAATACATGGAGTAAACTGAGAGAACACAAACATGTTGCATTAGGACTGGGGAGTGGTGTTAGTATAAGGGTCTGGCAAATCAAGGGTTAACATGGGACTGATTACAGTACTGCCCACACAGTTGATGCAACATAATGCATTTCCCACAATAGGGGTCAGTGTAGTGTTGGACGGAGTCTTGTGTAGAAGCAAGCATGGAGATAGCTCCAAACTTAGATCTTCACTGTACCGATGTACATAGTTTTGGTAGTTAATAAGTACTTACTGTTGTACTACCTAAGATTATGAATATCTTAATAAGACTTATCAAACTGCACCCTGATACTTTACAACAGATTGCTTCTAGATAGTATTATCCTAGTGATTGATGTATGGCTAGTGAAAGGCTGCTGATGTTTGAAGAGTCATGGAATAATATAGGTGACTTTGCAGGACTCCCTGGAGCAACTTTAGGCCTATAAAGTGTGACTTCAGATTGCAGCACCTCAGCATGAGCTCCAACAGTCTGGGCTGGCTGCCTGACAACATAAAGGTACTGACAGGATGGCAGTACAGAGAGCATGATTGCTGTCATCCTGAGAGGGGACAACAGGTTCAGACTATCGTGGAAGCTGCCAATTTTCTGTCACAAACCTGGCTGATGTTTTCTGTAAGGGTGCTCCAACACTGGTTGGAGGTGGTGTAAATAGTTTTGTTTGCAGGAATGGTGGGAGGTGCCACATGCGAGACTCAGTGAGAACAGTAACCAGCCCAGTCTTAGCATAATAGTTAATAAAGACACATATATACACGAACAGGACTCTATTGATCTAAGACAGTTATGTAAAAGTAACTAATAAATACACCCATGCAGTTTAAGAAGAAACTACTATTTTGAACCAAAATACATTTACATGACTATGAAGTCTTTCAGGATTTCCCTCTTCCCAACAACTTCCAACCCAATAGATCAATAAGTAAAGGCCAGCTTATAGTTACCACACTGTATTCGATTGAGGAGTTACTCTGGGGACCTTTTCTTTCCTTGGTTCAGTGATGATATGGGTTTTAACTGCTTCTATGAAGGTTTCTGCATTCTTGCTTTTGGTCTGTGAGATGGAAACTTCTTCCCTGCATCCACAAAATGGCTGTCAATTATAATATTATTTCCCTTTGACAGTTCTCTCTCTGTATTTGCTGTCTGCCCCCTCAGCTTCTGGAGTTCTAAAAGATTAACATATGTATGCCTTCCCTGCGATTGTCTACCCAAAATGTTTCCTATTTGCTGGACAATATATTCTCCTGGTCTGTCAACAACTACCAATCTCTTATTGGGAAACACATTTTGTGAAATACCTTTTGAAATTGCTATGAATGTGGCAGAAGGCTTTTAACCTGCTGCCACATTCATAGCAATACTCAACAAGACATTGGGCAGAATTTAATCCAGGTAATGAGAGGGCCCCACCATGTAGACAGCATGGTGGCAGTGTGCAGCACAGTGGCACAATGGTTAGCACTGCTGCCTCATAGTGCCAGGATTTGATTCCCAGCTTGGGTCACTGTCTGTGGGGAGTTTGCACATTTTCTGTGTGTCTGCGTGGGTTTCTTCCGGGTGCTCCGGTTTCTTCCCACATTTCAAAGAGGTGGATTGATAATGCTAAATTGCCCCTTAGTGTCAGACTAACTAGGGTAAATGGAATGGGTTGTGAGGATAGGCCTTGGATGGGATTGTTGTCGGTGTAGACTTGAGGGGCCAAATGGTCTCCTTTTGCACTGTAGGGATTCTATGACTCCATGACCTGCAGGACTGGAGAGCTGGAGACAGTCCTCACATCACCTCCTTTGGCAATCATTCAACATATTTAGTGCCAATCCGGTACTTAAATGGCTAGCAGTGGGCCACCCTGAGATTAAGGATCTTGGAGTGGAAATCCATGGCAGCTGGTTCATGTTTGCTTATAGGTGGCATGCAGCAGTGGATTTTGAGCAGCAGTGTAAAAGATCAGTGATTTTCCTTGTTTAATGCCAGAGGTCAGGGAGGGGAGCAGGAGAATGACGGCTTGCACGCAGGCTCAGGACCGGGGAGGGGAGTCAGTGGTGAGGGGTGTGTATGCGTATGTGGAGTGGGGATGGGAGCATGGAGGAATGAAAGAGGGATCCAATGGCGCAGAGACGGTGGAGCAGTGAAGTGGGAAGGGCCTGACTTCCTTGGTACGGTGGGAACAACCAGTCAAAGTAAGAAAATACTATTCAAATGTGTGTCCATCTCAGGTGTTGGTTGGCAGATTTTTTCCAGAGCTTTGAGTTTACCTATAGCACTTCAATGATTCCCGTTGAGAGTGATCTTCGACAGTCTCCTTTGCAATGCATGGGAGGAAAGGCCAGTTGAAGTTGCACATTGGTCCATGTCCCATAGAATGGTGAGCACAATACTGGACATTAACATGAACATTCAATAAAGACTGAATGCAAAATTACACCATTGTTTCTTCTGCAATGAAGAAAATGTCCCTAACGCGTCTGTAACTACCCTCGCATGTTAACAATGAGACTGGACAGTACCTTTAACTCCTTAAGTTAGTTTCAACAAATAACAATGATTCACATCTGAATAAAGAGAAATTAATGTGACGTGAATTATTTACAAGTGAAATTTAATTTTGCAGAACACCTTTATGCTTTCAGTAAATCCAGTGCTAATGGCCATGGAGTTGAGTAGGAAAGTTTCCCCGTGATGCAGACCCTTCCTATTTTATAACCCACCCATAACTGCAGCATTGTCAGCTGACAGTGAGTTTCACCACTGAAAAACTTCCTCCATCATGTGATTGCGGTGTGTCTGATGTGCACACCATCAGCACTTTAAATTGGAATTGTAATTTGGAGAGAAACAGAAAAAGCAATAGAGCAAAATGGTGCATGCTTGCATTTACATTGTTAGAAGCTGACACTATTAATAAAATTCTCCCTTATATTTCTACCTTGGTAGCCACAGAATGTTTGTGTCGCATCTCAAGCTGTCTGAGATAAACCACAGACACATTTTTCTCATTGTTATTTATAGACTACCTGTACAATAATGACATGCCACAGAAAGCCAAGCATTCACTGTATACATGATTAACAGAATAATTATTATTTTATTAATGGAAACCGTGCTTCCACAGACAGGAGAATAATTCTCAAATGCTGAAATTTATAACTGGTTAACTGTAGTTATCTGTTTTTATTTCAGAACTCCTGCATTCACAGTGTTTTGCTTTTATTGATGGATCTTTATTTATACAGTGCAAAAGGAGACCATTTGGCCCCTCAAGTCTACACCGACAAAAATACCATCCATAAATAAATATCTTGTGATCTCATTGCAGGTTGACTTTTGAAAACCCACTTGCCTTTTGATCTCTGTCAAATATCAGTTGTCACCTGATATATAAAGATAAAATGCTGGAAATATTGAGCAATCCTGGCAGTTCCTGTGCAGAAACAAAGTTCATGGCAGTAATTTTCCAAAGAGACCCAAGATCCCTGTGCCAGGAGTGGAAGCAGGTACCACTGGCATCTGCAACTCAGTTCACAAAAGGAAAAGAACGTCGTGTCAGATGGGTAATTAATAGTTGGCTCCAGGGAGCCCATCCAGAGTGGTGTTAGATGATGCCATTAGAGGAGCGGTTACTACTTTGAATGGGTTGCTAGCAATCTATGAATACAGCTGAAGCCTGCAATAAAGGCAAAGACTGTCCTGGAGGCCACAGCTTATAGTCTAGTTAGCCATTCTGAAAAGGTTTCTTGATCACTAAAGCAAATATTCTGTAGGTTAGTGGATTGAGCTGCTTGTTGACATGGGAAGGAAGAAGGAAAATCCTAGGTATCCCCATGGTTCAGTGACAATTCCCTGCAGGTTCTCTCCTAGGCTATTCGGAGAAGGTGATAGGTCCTCTTCCCCAGGAAGAGAAGGAAGAGACCACTCTACCTGACTAGGCTAGCCCAGACAGAGACTGCAAAGACTGTCAGCAAACATGGGGCCCTCTGAAGAAGCTGGCTGAGGCTCCACAAGTGTGTGAATGACCTTAGTCCTTGCTCCAACATGAATACCACACACCTTGGTTTCCTCAGGGACTTAGTGGCAATGAGTGAGCATGCTGTTGTTGTGAAGGGAAATCCTATCGAGTCAGTGACAATGGAGTCAGACAACAATAAGAACATAAGAAATAGGAGCAGGAGTAGGCCATCTAGCCCTTCGAGCCTGCCCCGCTGTTCAGTAAGATCATGGCTGATCTGAAGTGGCTCAGTTCCACTTTCCCGCTTTCTCCCCATAACCCTTAATCCCCTTGCCTACCAAAAACCTATCTACCCGCGTCTTAAATATCTGTTGTAAGAGGAATGGCTGCATCTCGGTCAACAGGCAGTCATCATCAGTTAGTGACAACACTAGCAATGTTGGTCTAGAACGTACGAATTCTGGTTACGTTTGGGTGCCTCCAAAATGAACATTTAGTCTGCCACCCACTTAGACAATGTCTGTCAAGATAATAAAGTTGTTCTTTATTATACCTGGAGGAAAAGGGAGCTCATAATACAGAAAAAAAAAGCTCAGACTGGCAGAGTGATGGGATGGCATTACTCACTGTGATTACACCATGGAAAAGTCCTCAGATGTAGATGACTGTCCCCTGGAGATGGCAGCCCTCTGTTCATGTGGTTGACCAATGTGAGAGGGTAGAAAGATCAAAGGGTTTCTTCCTTCCAAATATGTGCCTTCAAAATTGACTGGTTTTTATTGCAACACGAGGTGACGGCCTCATGCCATTGGGCCTTTGACTCATAATTCAGTCTTCACAAAAATACTGTCATAGTGAGGATGGAATTTAATTAGTGCAGTTAAATACAGAGTGAAGGGGTTAACTCAATCGTCAATGAATTGTAACGTCTAGCCGAAAGTCGCGGAAGTGGAACATTAAAAGATGACTTGGTCAGATATGAAATAATTATTGGTATTTTGAACAAAAAAAACTTTCTGACTTCTCAAATTCTCAGAAAGATTTAAATTTAAACAATGCAGTGTCACAGGCCAGATAAACTGAAGAGAGGAAGTAACATAAGGCTCTTGTCAGGGATGCAAGGTAAATTTCCCCAGAAAGGCCTGATGAAGTCATTCAATTTGAAGGTTGTAAAATCAAAAAACAGAGCAAGGCAGCAATCAGCGAAATGTCTTCAAATGGCACCAATTACTTTGTTCCAATATTCTCGCTGTAGCAGGAAGAAAATTCATAGACAGGAATAATGCCTCGCCTGAATTGCGCAGGGCGATGGGTGTGGCAAGTTAGACCATTTTAAAGTGGTCTGCTGTTGTAGGAAATCAGCACTCACCAGACAGAAGGAGAAATTTCTTGAAGGAGCCACCATTCAAGAAACTCAAGTTGGCTTAGAATGCTATGAATCCGTCTTCATTGAAAGAACTCCATCCCTATGAGTACAGGAGGACATCATAGATCTTTCATTTCCCTTTGAGATGAGGTTAGATGCACCAAGGTCGAAGGTGACCAGCCACAAGGTGACATTTAGACTTTAATCAGCTGTTTTGGAAAGGAATTGAAAAGGAAGATAAGAAAGATGCCATTGAGGCTGACGAGGAAATCCTGAACCCTGCTTTATTTTTTGAACACAGTAAGAAGTCTGACAACACCAGGTTTAGTCCAATCAATTTATTTGATAGTAAACTCACAAGCTTTTGAGGTTTCCCTCTTCATCAGGTGAATGAAGAGTTCTGGCCTCAGACAGAGCATATAACAGCACAGTTTACAGATTACTGATTAGAATGTGAACCTTTACACCTAACCTGCTATTCTAGTCTTAAAGTGGCTAACAATGTGAGTGGAAGGAGCACAGAGCACAGGTTACAGAGATGTGTATTGCCTCCAGACAGTACAGTAAGTGAGGTTTTGCAAACCCAGGCAAGTCACGGGGGTTACAGATAGTGCAACATGAACCCAAGATCCCTGTTGAGAACGTCCTCATGTGTGCGGAACTTGGCTATCAGTCTCTGCTCAGCGACTCTGCGCCGTCGTGTGTCATGAAGGCCGCCTTGGAGAATGTTTACCCAAAGGTCAGAGGCCGAATGCCCGTGACCACTGAAGTGTTCACTAACAGGAAGGGGACAGTCTTCCCTGGTGATTGTCGAGCGATGTTCATTCATCCGTTGTCGTAGCGTCTGCATGGTCTCCCCAATGTACCATGCTTCGGGACATCCTTCCTTGCAACGTATTAGGTAGACAACGTTGGCCGAGTTGCAAGAGTATGTACCGTGTACCTGATGGATGGTATTCTCACGACAGACCCTCCCCACACAGAAAATGAAATGGTGTCCCCCCAGGCTGACCAGGGAGCACCACAAATCCCTCACCAAAGAGGGACATCCTTCCCCCCCCCACCCACTAATAACAGGCAGGCCTCCTTCCCAAACCATGCAAGCATGAGGATGACCTGACCCACCCTTCCACCCACTCAGTCTCTCTTCCCCTTCAGACCTTCACACAACCTCCCTCCCCTTTCTGATCCCTCACTCAGCCTCCTTTCAGGCCATGTGCTTTGGCAGTGCCAACAGTACACTGCCCTGGACACCCTGGCACTGATAACTTGGCCTGGTGCTTTGGGCCCAATGAGGTTCAAGGAGGCAGGAACAGTGGCCATTTGTCTCTGCTGCTGCCAGGCTGCAGAGGAAGTGTCCTTCGACAATCCAGGGGTTGGGTAGGCTTGGGTTGGGAACATGGAGTTGACTTCACCACTCCCCCCCAGGATTGGAATGTCTTGACTGGGCTATCCCTTCTAGCTCTGGGAGATCACAACATGGTTGAATTTCTGATCCAGATGGAGGGTGAGAAAGTAGGGTCCCAAACTAGTGTCCTCTGCTTGAACAGAGGGGAGTATGATAGGATGAGGGCGGAGTTGGCTAATGTAGACTGGGAACGCAGACTGGTTGGTAGGACAGTTGAACAGTGGAGGATTTTTAAGGAGATTTTTTTCAGTACTCAGCAAAAATATATTCCGGTGATAAAGAAGGACTGTAAGAAAAGGGATAACCAGCCGTGGCTAACGAAGGAAATAAAGGAGAGTATTAAATTAAAAACCGATGCATACAAAGTGGCCAAAAATAGTGGGGAATTAGAAGATTGGGAAAGCTTTAAAAAACAACAAAGAATGACGAAGAAAGTGATAAAGAAAGGAAAGATAGATTATGAAACTAAACTAGCTCAAAATATAAAAAATGATAGTAAAAGTTTTTACAAATATATGAAAAGGAATTGCATCCCAGGGTTCTGAAAGAAATGGCAGAAGTAATAGCAGTTGCGTTAATAGTTATTTATCAAAATTCGCTGGACTCAGGGAAAGTGCCAGCTGATTGAAAAACAGCTACTGTTATGCCGCTGTTTAAAAAAGGAAGTAGACAAAAGGCGGGTAACTACAGGCCAGTTAGCTTAATGTCCGTAGTTGGGAAAATGCTAGAATCCATCGTTAAAGAAGAAATAGCAGGACACCTGGAAAAGAATGGTTCGATCAAACAGATGCAGCATGGATTCATGAAGGGGAAGTCGTGTTTGATGAATTTACTGGATTTTTATGAAGATGTGACTAGTGCGGTAGACAGAGGGGAACCGGTGGAGGTGGTGTTTTTAGATTTCCAGAAGGCATTCGATAAGGTGCCTCACAAAAGGTTGCTTCAGAAGGTTAGGGTACACGGAGTTGGGGGTAAAGTGTTAGCGTGGATTGAGGATTGGCTATCCATCAGGAAGCAGAGAGTTGGAATAAATGGATGCTTTTCTGGTTGGCAGTTGGTATCTAGTGGAGTGCAGTAGGGATCGGTGCTGGGGCCTCAACTGTTTACCATATGCATAGACGGTCTGGAGGAGGGGGCTGAGTGTAGGGTAACAAAATTTGCTGATGACATGAAGATGAGTGGGAAAGCGAATTGTGTGGAGGATGCGGAAAGTCTGCAGAGAGATTTGGATAGGCTGAGTGAGTGAGCGAGGACCTGGCAGATGGAGTATAACGTTGGCAAATGTGAGGTTATCCACTTTGGAAGAAATAATAGTAAAATGGAATATTATTTAAATGGTGAAAAATTACAGCATGCTACTGCGCAGAGGGACCTGGGGGTCCTTGTGCATGAATCGCAAAAACTCAGTCTGCAGGTGCAGTAGGTGATCAAGAAGGCGAATGGAATGCTGGCCTTTATAGTGAGGGGGATAGAATATAAAAACAGGGGGGTCTTGCTGCAACTGTACAGGGCACTGGTGAGGCCGCAACTGGAGTACTGTGTGAAGTTTTGGTCCCCTTATTTGCGAAAGGATATATTGGCCTTGGAGGGAGTACAGAGAAGGTTCACTAGGTTGATATTGGAGATGAGGGGGTTAGCTTATGAGGAGAGATTGAGTAGATTGGGCCTGTACTCATTGAAGTTTAGAAGGCTGAGGGGTGATCTTACAGAGACATATAAGGTAATGAAGGGGCTAGATAGGGTAGAGGTAGAGAGATTCTTTCCACATATCTTGGTGGTTATTTTCCAGGCGTCGCTGGATTCCGGGGAAGTGCCGGAAGATTGGAAAACGGCTAATGTTATGCCGTTGTTTAAGAAGGGTGGCAGGCAAAAGGCGGGGAATTATAGGCTGGTTAGTTTAACGTCTGTTGTAGGTAAAATGTTAGAATCTGTCATCAAGGAGGAAATAGCGAGGCATCTTGAGAGGAATTGCTTGATAGAGCAGACGCAGCACGGTTTCGTTAAAGGGAAGTCGTGTCTGACAAATTTACTGGAGTTCTATGAGGATGTGTCTAGGGCAGTGGATAGAGGAGAGCCGGTGGATGTGGTCTTTCTGGATTTTCAGAAGGCATTTGACAAGGTACCTCACAGGAGGTTATTGCAGAAGGTCAGGGGACAGGGAGTTGGGGGTAGGGTGTTAGCGTGGATAGAGGATTGGTTGTCAACTAGGAGGCAGAGAGTGGGGGTCAATGGGTGCTATTCGGATTGGCGGTTGGTGACTAGTGGAGTGCCTCAGGGGTCGGTGCTGGGGCCTCAGCTATTTACCATTTATATAGATGATCTGGAGGAGGGAACCGAGTGTAGGGTGTCGAAATTTGCTGATGACACCAAGATTGGAGGAAAGGCAAATTGTGCGGAGGGTGTGGAGAGTCTGCAGAAGGATCTAGATAGGCTGGGCGAATGGGCCAGGAAATGGCAAATGGAATTTAATGTTGGCAAGTGCGAGGTGGTCCACTTTGGTAGGAATAATGGTAGGAAGGATTATCACTTACGTGGCGAAAAACTGCAGCAGGCGACGGTGCAGAGGGACCTTGGGGTCCTTGTGCATGAGTCGCAAAAACCCAGTTTGCAGGTGCAGCAAGTGGTCCGGAAGGCGAATGGGATGCTGGCCTTCATAGCGAGGGGGATTGAATATAAAAGTAGGGAGGTCTTGCTGCGGCTGTATAGGGCATTGGTGAGGCCACAGCTGGAGTACTGTGTGCAGTTTTGGGCGCCGTACTTACGCAAGGATATTTTGGCCTTGGAGGGAGTGCAGAGGAGGTTTACTAGGCTGATGCCGGAGTTGAGGGGGTTGAGCTATGAGGAGACGCTGAATAAACTTGGCTTGTACTCGTTAGAGTTTAGAAGAATGAGGGGAGATCTCATTGAGACGTATAAGATGATGAATGGGATGGATAGGATAGAGGTGGAGAGACTCTTCCCGCTCAGAAAGGATAATAGGGCTAGGGGGCACAGCCTCAAGATAAAGGGGGGGTGGTTTAGAACGGATTGAGGAGCAACTTCTTCACTCAAAGGGTGGTGAATCTCTGGAATTCTCTGCCCATTGAAGTGGTGGAGGCTGCCTCGCTAAATATTTTTAAGACGCGGGTTGATGGGTTTTTGATAAGAGAGGGGATTAAGGGTTATGGAGAGAGGGCGGGAATGTGGAACTGAGCCACGACAGATCAGCCATGATCTTATTGAATGGCGGGGCAGGCTCGAAGGGCTAAATGGCCTACTCCTGCTCCTATTTCTTATGTTCTTATGTTCTTAAAGGAAACTAGAACTAGAGGGCACAGCCTCAAAATAAGGGGGGGTCAGTTTAGAACAGGGTTGAGGGGGAACTTCTTTTCGCAGAAGGTAGTGAATCTCTGGAATGGGAATCTCTGCCCATTGAACTGGTGGAGGTTACCTCATTGAATATGTTTAAGTCACGGGTAGATAGATTTCTGATCAATAAGGGAATTAAGGATTATGGGGAGCAGGCGGGAAAGTGGAACTGATCCACCTCAGATCAGCCATGATCTTATTGAACGGCGGGGCAGGCTCGAGGGGCTAGATGGCCTACTCCTGCTCCTATTTCTTATGTTCTTATGTTGACCTGAAGATCACCCCTGCTGTGGTGATTTCAGGTAGTCCTGTAATCAATATCCTGCCTGTCAGCAGTGAAAATTCTGAACTGGCTTGGTAACTTTAACTTCCATGCCTCCCCCCACCCCCACTCCCTGCTCCCCCACAACCCTGGTCATCTGATAAGTGAGAGCAGACCCCTATGAAGTCCTCTGACAGAGAGGAGATGTCAGTTCACCTGGGGGTGGGGGTGGTGGGGTGGACTGGGTGTGGGGGGGTGCTGGAGTCCTCCAAACTGTCCAGTTCTGCACTCAGCCCGATGTATGCACACAGCTTTGATTGTAGCCAGCAGAAATCATTGAAACCCTCTCCATTGCACTTGAGGCCTTTGATCTGTAACAAGATCAATGTACAGTTTAAAATGGGCAAACTTTTTTTAAAACCCCTGTAAATATGCAAGGATATCCTTCCTTAGATTTGGGGAACAAATCTATACAGAGAATTCCACGTATGGCCTTACCAAATTCCTACGCAAGATTTTCTTATTCTTATACTCCAATCCCATTGTAATAAGTGCTAACACCCCATTCATCCCCCTAAGTGCTAATTGTTTTCAATGTACGACTATATCTAAGTCTTTCTGAACACAACATTTAGATGTTCACATCTTTTAAAAAACGTTCCATTTCCCTACTTATGCGACCAAGGTGAATAATCTCTCACTTCCTTACATTATATTCCAACTGCCATGTTGTTGCTCATCCACTTACTCTGTCTGTGTCTCTTTACAACCTCTTGGTGTCCTCCTTATAGCTTGGATCCTCAGCCAGTTTTATCATCAGAAAACTTGAATACATGACGTGTTTTAAAAAATCATTTATGGGAAGTGGGTGTCACTGGGCATGTATTGCCTATTTCTAACTGTCCCTGAGAAGGTGGTGGTGAACTGTGGTCTTGAACTGTTGCAGTCCCTGAGCAGTAGATACACCCACAGTACTGTTAGGAAGGGAGTTCCAGGATTTTAACCCAGCGATTTCCAAATCAGGATGGTGCATGATTGGAGGGGAACTTTAAGCCATCTGTCTGCTGCCCTTGTCCTTTTAGATGGTAGTGGGTGTGGGCTTGGAAGGTGCTGCCTAAGGAGCCTTGGTGAGTTCCTGCAGTGCATCTTGTAGATGGTACACACTGCTGTTACTGTGTGTCGGTGGTGGAGTGAGTGAATGCTTGTGGAAGGGAAACAAATCAAGCGGCCTGTTTTGTTCTGGATGGTATCAAGCTTCTTGAGCATTGTCGGAGCTACATTCATCTAGACAAGTGGAAAGTATCCTGACTTGTGTCTTGTAGTAGTGGATAAACTTTAGGGAGTCTGGAGTTGATTTACTTGCCATAACTTTTCAGCCTCTGATTTAGTTTTTGCATTTATGTGGCTAATCCAGTTCAGTTTCAGGTAACCCCCAGAATGTTGATAGTGGGGGATTCAGCGACAGAAGTCAAGGGGCAATCATAGAATCATGAAATCTTCACAGTGTAGGAGGAAGCCATTTGGCCCATTGAAGCTGCACCGACAACAATCTCACCCAGGCTTTATCCCCATAACCCCATGTATTTACCAATTAGTTCCCCTGACACTAAGAGGCAATTTAGCATGGCCAATTCATCTAAACTGCACATCTTTGGACTGTGGGAGGAAACCAGAGCACCCAGAGGAAACCCATGCAGACACAGGGAGAATGTGCAAACTCCACAAAGACAGTCATCTGAAGCTGGAATTGAACACAAGCTCCTGGCACTGTGAGGCAGCAGTGCTAATCATTCTGCCACCATGATGTGATGGTTAGATTTTCTCTTGTTGGAAATGGTCATTGCCTAGCACATGTGTGGTGTTAATGTTACTTTCAACTTGTTAGCCCAAGCCTAGATATTGTCCAGATCTTTCCGCATTTGGACATGAACTGCTTTAGTATCTGAGGAGTCATGAACATTGCTGAACATTGTGGAATCATTGGCGAACATCACCATTGCTGACCTTACGATGGAAGGAAGGTCACTGATGAAGCAGCTGAAGATGATTGGGCCTAGAACAGTATCCTAATAAGAACATAAGAACATAAGAAATAGGAGCAGGAGTAGGCCATCTAGCCCTTCGAGCCTGCCCCGCCATTCAATAAGATCATGGCTGATCTGTCGTATCTCAGTTCCACATTCCCGCCCTCTCCCCATAACCCTTAATCCCCTTGCCTATCAAAAACCTATCAACCCGCGTCTTAAATATATTTAGCGAGGCAGCCTCCACCACTTCAACGGGCAGAGAATTCCAGAGATTCACCACCCTTTGAGTGAAGAAGTTCCTCCTCAACTCCGTTCTAAACCGCCCCCCCTTTATCTTGAGGCTGTGCCCCCTAGTCCTACTGTCCTTTCTGAGCGGGAAGAGCCTCTCCACCTCTATCCTATCCATCCCATTCATCATCTTATATGTCTCAATGAGATCTCCCCTCATTCTTCTAAACTCTAACGAGTACAAGCCTCGTTTATTCAGCCTCTCCTCATAGTTCAACCCCCTCAACTCCGGTATCAGCCTAGTAAACCTCCTCTGCACTCCCTCCAGGGCCAAAATATCCTTGCGTAAGTGCGGCGACCAAAACTGCACACAGTGCTCCAGCTGCGGCCTCACCAGTGCCCTGTACAGTTGCAGCAAGACCTCCCTACTTTTATATTCAATCCCCCTCACTATGAAGGCCAGAATCCCATTCGCCTTCCTGACCACCTGCTGCACCTGCAGGCTGGGTTTTTGCGACTCATGCACAAGGACCCCGAGGTCCCTCTGCACCGTCGCATGCTGCAGTTTCTCGCCATGTAAGTAATAATCCTTCCTACCATTATTCCTACCAAAGTGGATAACTTCACACTTGCCAACATTAAATTCCATTTGCCAGTTCCTGGCCCATTCGCCCAGCCTATCTAGATTCTTCTGCAGACTCTCCACGCCCTCTGCACAATTTGCCGTTCCACCAATCTTGGTGTCATCAGCAAATTTCGACACCATACACTCGGTTCCCTCCTCCAGATCGCCTATATAAATGGTAAATAGCTGAGGCCCCAGCACCGACCCCTGGGGCACTCCACTAGTCACCAACCGCCAATCCGAATAGCACCCATTGACCCCCACTCTCTGCCTCCTATTTGACAGCCAATCCCCTATCCACACTAACACCCTACCCCCAACTCCATGCCCCCTGACCTTCTGTAATAACCTCTTGTGCGGCACCTTATCAAACGCCTTCTGAAAATCAAGAAAGACCACATCCACCGGCTCTCCTCTATCCACCGCCCTAGACACATCCTCATAGAACTCCAATAAATTCGTCAGACACGACTTCCCCTTAATGAAACCGTGCTGCGTTTGCTCTATCAAACAATTCTCCTCAAGATGCCTCGCTATTTTCTCCTTGTTCATGGATTCTAACATTTTACCTACAACAGATGTTAAACTAACCGGCCTATAATTCCCTGCCTTTTGCCTGCCACCCTTCTTAAACAACGGCGTAACATTAGCCGTTTTCCAATCTTCCAGCACTTCCCCGGAATCCAGCGACGTTTGGAAAATAATCACCAAGGCACCCACTATCACCTCCGCCATTTCTTTCAGAACCCTTGGATGCATTCCATCCGGTCCTGGGGACTTGTCCACAATCAGTCCCTCCAGTCTTTCGAGCACTGCATCTCTAGTAACAATAATGTCATTGAGACCCTCCAGTCCTACCACCTTTCCATCACTAACACCCAGCAAATTATTCACGTCCTCCTCCGTGAAGACCGAAACAAAAAAGTTATTCAAGGCCTCAGCCATTTTCCCATCCCCTACTACTAAGTCCCCCCCTCTCATCCTCTAAGGGTCCAACGTTCACCCTAGTCAGCCTCTTCCTTTTTATATATTTATAAAAACTCTTACTATCCTTTTTTATATTAAGCACTAGCCCAGCTTCATAGTTTATCCTACCCTTCTTTACCAACTTCTTTGTCATTCTTTGTTGATATTTAAACCTCTCCCAATCCTCTTTTCGCCCACTACTCTTAGCTACTCTAAATGCATCCGCTTTTAATTTAACACTTTCCTTTACCTCCTTCGTTATCCACGGCTGATTATCTCTCCTCCTACGGTCCTTTTTAACCATCCTGTGGAACTCCTGCAGTGATATCCTGGAGCTGAGATGATTGACCTCCAACCACCACATCCATCTTCCCCTGTGCCATATACGGCTCCAACCACTGATGGATATGATAGGAAGGAGGGTGGGGGGCAGAAAGTCCTGTGAATATGTCAGCTGCTTTCTGTTACCATAGATCATACGTTATAAATTGATGTGGTGTTTCTGTACTGTAATGGAGCTCTAGGCCCTTAGCCAAGAATGTATAAAGAGGCTTGACTGAGAGCCCAAAATTGATTCAATTGCTGAAACAGCTGAGCCCAAGGGAAAACATTGCTTGATTAATAGCTCTGGCTCTGTGATCTCTAGTCTGACAACACCAGGTTTAAGCCCAACCGATTTATTTGATAGCAAACTCACAAGCTTTCGAGGTTAAACTCTTCTTCAGGTGAATGGAGAGTTCTGGCCTCAGACAGAGCATATAAAGCACAGACAGTTTACAGATTACTGATTAGAATGCGAATCTTTACACCTAACCTGCTGTTCAAGTCCTAAAGTGGCCGACAATGTGAGTGGAAGGAGCACTGATCACAGGTTAAAGAGATGTGTATTGTCTCCAGACAGTACAGTGAGTGAGGTTTTGCAAACCCAGGCAAGTCACGGGGGTTACAGATAGTGCGACATGAACCCAAGATCCCTGTTGAGACCGTCTTCATGCGTGTGGAACTTAAAGTTAAACTTTACCTCACTTACTGTACTGTCTGGGGACAACACACATCTCTTTAACCTGTGATCAGTGCTCCTTCCACTCACATTGTCGGCCACTTTAGGACTTGAACAGCAGGTTAGGTGTAAAGATTCGCATTCTAATCAGTAATCTGTAAACTGTCTGTGCTTTATATGCTCTGTCTGAGGCCAGAAGTCTCCATTCACCTGAACAAGAGTTTAACCTCAAAAGCTAGTGAGTTTACTATCAAATAAATCGGTTGGACTTAAACCTGGTGTTGTCAGACTTTTTACTGTGTTTACCCCGTCCAACGCCAGCATATCCACATCTGTGATCTCTATACAGAGTATAGTGTGTGAAAGGGATAGGAGTAGCATAGTTTGGCATGGAGGGCATGAATGATCATGGGGGGGGATGGAGAGCATACCTTGGTATGGGGGACAGAGATGGGATGTGAGTGTATGAGATGACATGGATGGGGCATGAGGACAGTGTGGTGGAGTGGGGGAGAAGAGGGTATGAGGAGTGAGAGCTGGAATGTGTTACTATTTTAATTATAACTGGGACAAAGTCTGAGCTGGTGTTTTAGAAAATGCACCTTGGCACCCACCAGCTCCTGTGGCTGCCTCCAAAATTTTTCCTGGGCTGGCTGGTCCAATTGCAGCTTGCAGCCACCCTCCCCCACCCTGGAATAAAAATCCCATCTTTACTGGCACTTTTCTCCAATTTCTGCTACCCACCTGGGCAATGAAAATCCAATCCCAGATGTTAATCTTCTCTCAATGCAATATCCAACAAAGAGGACCCCATGTTTTCAGTGCCAAAAATCATGTTCAGGACCAAAGTTGACATATTAGTTTTTGCTAAGAAATGTTGTACCCACATTAGGAATCGGCCTCAGTTTAATACCTTTGAAATGCATGTTTTACTCACTGTAGAACTCAATGCATGGTACGGGGCATGTTGCCAGGTGTGTCGAAGACTAAGACACACCCACATAGAGCAGACTGTCTGCAGTGAATTACAAACAGGAATGGGTCCTCTGGCAAAAAGAGTGAAGTTGGTTTCAAGCCAGAAGTCGTAAGATTCGCTAAATAATTGTGCTGCAATGATGATGAAATTTGGTATTGGTGAAAAATTGGTATGAGGATGAAAGAAGGAGAAATCTGTTCTGAAGAAAGATACACAAAATCAAATGGCCTGACCTTCAGAAGCATGTATCAGAATGGGTCCTTGGAAAATCATCAGAATGGTTAATCATCCAGAAAAACAATGCGTATACACTTCAGTGGGCCAAATCAAAGCCTGAGTCCAGTTAGGATTTCAGAGCAACATCTGGCTGGTGTAGCCACTTTATGGACCCAAAATGTCCTCACTATGTACTGTTTGGCCAACCTTGGTGTCATCTGTAAATTTCTTGATTCTTCTCCCTACCTTTATGTCCTAATTATTAACATATGCCACAAAAAGCAGGGCACTTAGTTCTGAGACCTGTGAAACCCCATTGGGAACATTCTTCCAGTTACAAAACACCCATCAACAATTACTTTTGTCTCCTGTCACTGAGTCAGTTTTGTATCCAGCTTGCTGTATTTCCTTGGATTTCCGTTTCCATGAGCTTTTCTTTGCACATTCTGCCACATGGGACCTTGTCAGAAGCCTTACTAAAATCATGTAGACCACATCAACTACACTGCCTTCATCAATCCTAGTGGTTACTTCCTGAAAAATATTCAATCATGTTAGTCAGACATGATCTTATATGCTGAACATTCTTGATTAAGCCTTGACTTTCTGAGTTACAGTTAATCCAGTCTCTCAGAATTCCAATAATTTGTCCATTTCCAAGATTAGACTGACTGGCCTGTAACTATTTGGTTTACCCTTCACTCCCTCAGTATAATGACCGCCAATCCTTCGGCACCACGTGTACACAGTGAGAATTTAAAAATGGCGATCAAACCTTCCATTATTTCCTCCATGGAATCTTTTATCATCCAGAGGTACATTTAGTCCAACCCTGATTTGGTTACTTCAAGGATGCTAATCCCTTAATATTCATCCTCCCTGCATTTATCACATCCAATATTTCATACTCCCCCACCCTCCTCCACCCGCCCTGAACAAAAATATTTGCATTACTCCCTCTTTCATAAAGAAAATCGCCAAATATTTATTAACAAACACACCCACATTTTCTGCTTCCACACATAGGTTACCTTTTTGGTCTTTATGGGCCCTACTCTTTCCTTAGTTATCCTTAATCCTTCTCTTTCCTTAATTAACATATGTACAAAATTTTTTTGCCATCCTGGGCTTTCTCACTGTCATCTTTCTGTTGGAATAACGCGTTTTAACATTAACTCCCACCTATATAGCTGCGAGAAGTTGCAGTTTAGCCACTCACCAGATGCCAGGAAGAGAAAGTTATGTTGACAATTTATGGAGTGAGGGCTGCATAATATCTGTCGGAAGATAAAAGTGTGATGAGTTCGATGTCCTTGAAGGCTGGGCTAACAAATATATGCCTCACAATGGTGTAGGCTAACACTCCCACTCTGTTTAGTGTGTGAAAAATGAGCAGCCTGCTGCATGAGTCAGCGATGAGCATTATGGCCCAGAGCTATGGGTGAGCCATATGGCCTTGCTTTTTCAGCTGCTAGTTGTTATGTTTTCTACTTTTCACAAACATACCGACAACATGAAAAGGATTTGTAACTCAATTAGATATGACAAGGTGAAATTATATGGAACAATATCTGAGAGGTTAATTAATACATTTGGTCTACTACTTTCTTCTACACAATAATCATACCTGTATATACGCAACAGCCTGTCTAGTGTTGCACATTGGTTTCAGGTACTGTTATGGACCCCAGAAGAAATAAATTGTATTTGCATTTGTGGATTTTAGGAATAAGCTATATTTTAAATTTAGTCTTTAATCTTAACTTCAATTTATATCTTTATATGAGTTAAAAAGGTGAAAACTGGGTTAGTTTCATTTGAGTGGAAGCAGCAACTCTGGAGTTGTTTATATATCTACACTTTTAAGGAAGTTTTACGACTCTTAAAGGGAAGTTTAAAAAACACAAAGTAGAAAAACCTATGCCTTTGCCTAGCAGAAGATTCATAGGTTATTAAGGTAGCTCAGGAGGGAGCAGCATTTCATAAAAAACAGAACAGGGGCAGATAGCCAGTTTCAAACAAAAGCTGAAGCCAAAAACCAGGGAATGGAACCAGAGAAAAATCCTAAGAAAACTCTCTCGTCAAAGGGAAAGAACAGGAATTGAAAAATGTCCTGTTAAGTGAAATCAAGAGTGAGGAGCAGAGAAAAAGCTTTTAAGGTAAAGGACAAAGTTGCAAGAAACAGGTGCAAAGCAAGATAGGCTTGTGAGAAGCAAGAGATCAATGGAGACAGCCATTACTATGGGTATATGAAGTAATAGTGTTCTGATAGCACAACTGAGTATCTGAAAGATAGTGGAAGGTGAGCTTTGAATTATCCGGGGAGAGGAACATGCAAAGGAGAGTTTGAAACCTAGGCAATGGATCCTTGTTGAAGGTGTCCAAGTGAAATTATTGGTTGGAAGGAAATTCGAAGGTGAGTTCTTCAAGAGAAAAGGTTGGAAATCAAATTAAAAGACCTCTGTGAGACTAGATGGCTCACAGTGTGACAAGCATCTGATGGGAGTTGATAAGAAATCCATAGAATTGTTTTGAGTGGCATCTGTCACTTGGTTTCAGAGTGTGGTATACAACCATAGATTACCTGATTGTTTATATGGACTGTACTTAATGTGAATTTTAGAATATAAGATAGGTTCTGTAATTTGTTTTATCCTTACAAATCAGAATAATTTGTAAAGATATAGGGGTAATTCTCCTACTGCAGAGTGTGTAATTGGTCCCCACACACCACAACTGATCAGCCAGCTCTCCAGTAGGCACCGCCCCCTCAGGCCCTATCCCAATGCCTGGTGGATAGTGCCAGTATGCCCTATGGGCAGTGCCAGGGTGCCAGGCTGGCACTGCCTAAAGGGCAGCCGTCCTGCCCCTTCCTCCCAGGGGAGGGGGTTCTTCAATGGCCTCTGTCCCCACCAGCAGGTTGATCATATCTGTTCCCTTTGAAGGGGTCCAGCTTTAATCCCTGCTGGTGGGAACCTCTCTCGACAGGGGTAAAGAGACATTAGCAAGGCGATACCCAGGCTTGCTATTGAATTGGAAATTCAGACTTCCATATTGTAATCAGCTTTGTACTGATTTCTGGTGCTCACAGCAGCACAGCTTGTCCTGGTCCCACCTCCCCCAGAACCTGTCTCAGTTTTCAAGATTCTGAAGCCCATCTCCTTGCATCAACTCTTCATCCATGAATTCATATGATATATCCTGTTATTTCTGCTCTGACTCGCATGTGACACTGGTAGTAATCCTGAGTTCACTACCTTTGAAGTTTCACTTTTCAATTTTCTCCCTAACTCCCTATTTCTGCTTTTAGGACCTCATTCCTTTTTTTCAAAACTGACATTGTGTGTACCATGATTACTGCTGTTCATCCACTCCTTCCAGAATGTCCTGTAGCTGCTCTAAGACATTCTCGACCCTAGCTAAGGGAGGCAATATACCATCCTGGAGTCTCATTTGTGGAAACACCTATCTATTCCCCTTATAATTGAATTCCCTATAACCATTTGCATTACCACACTTTTTACTCCTCTCCTGTGCAGCAGAGCCAACTGTGGTGCAATTAATTTGGCTTCTGGTGCTTTCCCTTGAGAGGCTACTCTGCACAACATTTTCCAAAGCAGTATATCTGTTTTGCAGGCCAATAACCATGTGAGATTCCTGCACTCCCTGCCTAGTCCTCTTGCTCTGCCTGGTGGTCACCCATTCCCTCCCTGCCTCTGGAATCTTAGCCTGTGGTGTGACCACTTCTCTATATGTCTTTTCCACAATACTCACCACATCACAGATGCCCCACAGTGTCCCCAGCCACCATTCCTGCTCCAAAACCTGGGTTTCCAACTGGAGACATTTCCTGCATCTATGCTGGCCTTGAGCACTGGAAATGTTCCTGGCTTCCCACATGGAGCAGGAGGAGCACACCACAGCTTTGCGATCTCTTGCCATAACTTGCCTCTTTAAATTAAACCTTTTGGAAGATACTTCAAATTAAATAATATAAAATTAGCCTGATCTTTCTTCCCTGGTTCTTGTTACTACATAATATAGCCCTTACAAAGTATAAACTGCAAAATAAAGACCTGACAAACGCTAAGCGATAAAAGTAGAAAATATTAACCTCAACATAATCAGCCAGTCAGGAGCTCCAAATACCACGCTAGAACTCAGGCTTCTCCCTGTACTCTCATGCTATTTTCAGTCTGCCAAAATCAGCTGTCTTCTTTTTATGGATGTGTGTATATAGGACACTAATACTGCAGCCAAATCATTCACCCAGAGACTTCTGTGCTGCTTTAAGTACTGCAAGTGTACTTGTTAGCTCTTCAAACTTCCACACAAAGGTTAGTGTTCTGCTGCATGTGAAGGGATTCATTGTTGCAGACTCTGCAAAATCTTCATTCAAATCATCAAACATCAACAGCTGCCACCATATTATGTTTTCTACCTTACATAATACCATAAGAAATACGGGCAGGAATAGGCAATTTAGCTCCTTGGGCCTGCTCACTCATTTAATATGATCATAGCTGATCTCATCTTGGCCTCAACTCCTCTTACTAATTAAAAATTAGTCCACCTCTTCCTCAAACCTACTCAAAGTCCAATATCGATTACACTCTGGGGTATGAATTCCACAGATTCACAACCCTTCCAGAGAAGTAATTTCTCCTCATCTCTGTTTTAACTCTGCCACCTCTTATCCTAAAACTACGCCCTCTTGTTTTAGATTGTCCTACAAGAGGAAACATCCTCTCCTTGCCTACTTTGTCAATCCCCCTTATAATTGTTTACACCTCAATTAATTCTCCTCTCATTCTTCTAAACTCCAGGTAATATACTGTCCAATCTCTCTTCACAGACACATACCTCAGCTGGAATTTTAACGGCATGCCAGTCCTGGAATTGTTGGGAGTGGGGGTGGGTGGGACGGTGGTGGGGGGGGGTGCTGAGGCTCACAGAATGGCCTTGGACGGGATCTTATGAGCCTCGGGCAAGCGAGGTGATAAAATTCCAGTGCTCATCTCTGGAAGCAATCCAGTGCACCTCCCCTGTACTGCCTCCAATGCAACTACATTGATTCTGAGACCAGGGTCCTGAATCCCAATAAAGGTAACTATGATGTATGAAGCATGAACTGGCAGTGATGGACTTATAAACATTACTGAAAAGAAAGACAGTGGATTGGTAATGACAGACATTTGAAGAATGAATAGGTTAACTCCAGAAGTTGTTTAATCCTGTTTAGCACAAGAGTGGTAAGAGAATTGTGATCAAACCATGGCCTACAAGGGATAGTATCAGATTCAAGGAAGAAACATACAAATTGGCAAGAAGAAGCAATAGGCCTGAGGATTGGGAGCAATTTAAAATTCAACAAAGGATGACCAAGAGATTGATTAAGAAAGGGAAAAATAAAGCATGAAAGTAAGTCAGCAGGGAACACAAAAACTGTGGAAGTTTCCATAGGTACGTTAAGAGAAAATAATTGACAGAAATGAATGTAGGCTCCTTACAGTCAGAAACAGGAGAATTCATAACAGGGAATAAAGAAATGGCTGAAGAATTAAATTCATACTTTGCTTCAATCTTCACAAAGGAAGACATGAATAATATTCCAGAAGTTGTGAGGGAAACAAGTTTTAGTGAGAAGCTGAAGGAAATCAGCATTAACAGAGAAATGGTTTTGGGGAAGTTGAAAGTGGATAAATTTCCAGCTCCTGATAATCTTCATCCCAGAGTACTTAAGGAAGTGGCCCCAGAAATAATAGATATATTGATGGTTATTTTCCAAAATTCTTTGGATTCTGGACTGGTTCCTACACATCAGGGGATAGTTAATGTATGCCTGCTATCCAAAAAGGGAGGTAGAGAGAAAACAGGGAACTATAGAGCCTAACTTTTTTTAACAGTGAGCCTGATTTTCTTTGCTCTTAGCTCTGACGAAGACTCAAAACATTGGCTCTGTTGTCTCTCCACGGATGCTGCCTGACCTGCTGAGATTTTCCAGTACTTTTTTTTGTTTCAGATTGGAGCATCTGTAGTATTTTGCTTTTAGCCTAATGTTGGTACTGGGGAAGTTGCTAGAATGCATTATCAAGGATTTCTTAATTCCGCATTTGAATGGCACCAGTTTAATCAGACAATGTCAGCTTGGATTTAAAAAAGGTAAATCATGCTTGACAAATCTATTGGAATTCTTTGAGGATGTAGCTGGTAGAATTGACCGAGGAGAACCAGTGGATGTGGTTTTATTTAGAAGGCTTTCGACATGGTCTCACATAACAGACTACTATGTAAAGTTAAAACACATAGGATTGCAGATAATAGAACATAGAGCACTACAGCACAAACAGGCCCTTCAGCCCACGAGTTGCGCCGAACACATCAACACCTACCAATCTATAGACCTATCTATAACCCCCAATCCCATTAAACCCCATATACTCATCCAGAAGTCTTTTAAAAGACCCCAGTGAGTTCACCTCCACCACCACTGACGGCAGCCGATTCCATTCACTCACCACCCTCTGAGTGAAAAACTTACCCCTAACATCACTTCCATACTTTCCTCCCCGCACCTTAAATCTGTGTCCTCTCGTAGCGACCATTTCAACCCGGGGAAATAGCCTCTGAGAATCCACTCTATCTATTCCTCTCAACATTTTATAAACCTCTATCAGGTCACCTCTCAACCTTCGTCTCTCCAGGGAAAAGAGTCCCAGCTCCCTCAACCTAACTTCATAAGGCATGCCTCCCAGTCCAGGCAACATCCTCTGTACCCTTTCAATAGCTTCTACATCTTTCCTATAGTGAGGCGACCAGAACTGCGCACAGTACTCCAAATGAGGCCTGACAAGGGTCTTATAAAGTTGCAGCATTACCTCCCGACTCCTAAACTCAATCCCTCGATTAATGAAGGCCAGTACACCATACGCCTTCTTGACCACCTCCTCCACCTGCGAGGCCGATTTAAGAGTCCTGTGGACCCAGACCCCAAGATCCTTCTGCTCTTCAACACTACTAAAACTCTTGCCCTTGATAGTGTACTCGTTCATCCCGTTGGTTCTGCCAAAATGGACGACTACACATTTATCCGCGTTGAAGTCCATCTGCCACTTCTCCGCCCAGTCCTGCATCCTATTTATGTCCTGCTGCAACTTTTGACATCCCTCCAGACCATCTACAACACCACCGACCTTCGTGTCATCAGCGAACTTACTTACCCATCCCTCCACTTCCTCATCCAGGTCATTTATGAAAATGACAAACAGCAAGGGTCCTAGAACAGATCCCTGGATCCCTAATGTCTTGATGGATTATCAAAAAGTTGGATAGAAAACTGGTTTGCAGATAAGAAGCAAAGAGTTGTCATAAATGGACCTTTTCCTGATTGGCAGTCAGTGACAAGTAGGGTTCCACAGGGATCTGTGCTAGGACCCCAACTGTTCCATTATATATTAATGATTTGGAAGAGGGAACTGAATGTATTATCTCTTAATATTGCAAAGGTTTACGGGGGATGACAGATTTGTCATATGAAGAGAGACTAAATTGGTTAGGATTATATTCACTGGAGTTTAGTAGAATGAGGGGGCATCTAATAGAAATTATAAAATTCTCACAGGGTTAGATAGGGTAGATTCAGAAAGAATGTTTCCACTGGTGGGGAAGTCCAGAACTAGGGGTCATAGTTTGAGCATAAGGGGAAAACCTTTTAGAACTGAGGTGAAGGGAAATTTCTTCACCCAGGGACTGTATAGGGCACTGGTGAGGCCGCAGCTGGAGTACTGTGTGCAGTTTTGGGCGCCGCACTTACGCAAGGATATTTTGGCCTTGGAGGGAGTGCAGAGGAGGTTTACTAGGCTGATACCAGAGTTGAGGGGGTTGAACTATGAGGAGAGGCTGAATAAACTAGGCTTGTACTCGTTAGAGTTTAGAAGAATGAGGGGAGATCTCATTGAGACATATAAGATGATGAATGGGATGGATAGGATAGAGGTGGAGAGACTCTTCCCGCTCAGAAAGGACAGTAGGACTAGGGGGCACAGCCTCAAGATAAAAGGGGGGCGGTTTAGAACGGAGTTGAGGAGGAACTTCTTCACTCAAAGGGTGGTGAATCTCTGGAATTCTCTGCCCGTTGAAGTGGTGGAGGCTGCCTCGCTCAATATTTTTAAGACGCGGGTTGATAGGTTTTTGATAGGCATGGGGATTAAGGGTTATAGGGAGAGGGCGGGAATGTGGAACTGAGCCACGACAGATCAGACATGATCTTATTGAATGGCGGGACAGGCTCGAGGGGCTAGATGGCCTACTCCTGCTCCTATTTCTTATGTTCTGATGAATGTGTGGAATTCATTACCACAGAAAGTAGTTGTGGCCAAAACATTATCTGATTTCAAGAAGGAATTAGGTTTAGTTCCTGGGGCTAAAGGAATCAAGGGATATGGGGGGGTGGGGGGGGAAGGGGATCAGGATATTGAGTTTGATGATCAGCCATGAACAAAATGAATGAACAAATTAGTCAAACATAATTTGCCTTTCGTAAGACCATGCTGACTCATGAATTGCATTTTGACTTTCTAAATGTCCTGTTATTACTTCCTTTACAATCGATTCTAACAGCTTCCCACCAACCGATATCAAATTAATTGGCCTATAGTTTCCTATATTTTGCCTCCCTCCCTTTTTGAATAAGAGACACCCCCACAATAGGTTCAGTCTGGGTGATCCTGTTGTAACCCATGCCGATGTGACATCATGTTGGCATCATATCAATATTTGATGTGGGGGGAGGGTCGGTAGGGGGGGAGGCAAGTTAATAATATTAAAATCCATGTAAATCGTGTTCAGTCCCATTATGGGCATGACTCTGATGATGTTGCCTGTGAGGGTCAGGGATGATCCAAGATTATGATCTCTCCTGCAAAATCCATGCCTTCCGGATCTTGAGCTCCAGCTGGCATTCACATAGATGGTGAACGCGGCCTGAAGATCACTCCCATATGCATCAAATAAATGTTGATATATTTAATACTTACCATGATAAAACAATGTTTAACAGGATGTAGAAGATTTCTCAGGGTTGTTAGTCTCACAGACCTAGGGTAGTTTGGATAGCAACTGTGCAATCCTGGCTTGAGCCTATCACCTCCTGACTGTTGTTCCTCAGGGAGAGCATTGTAAAGCAGCAAACAGGGGAATTCTCCTTGCACTTACCTCTTGGAGGTTGGCTGCTGAGCTGATTACGCCATCACTTGCCAGAAGAATAAGTTTTATACTTCTAAACTGGCCTTCCCTTAACTTCATTTCTCCCCGACACTCCTTGTTATCCAGTTTTTTCAAAAATTAACAAACATTTAAGATGTTCTCATCCTGTTGCAGTGAAGGGAGATTTGGCTGACTGCCAAATTCTCCGATTTTGCTGCAGTGGGAGCGTAGCATGAACAGCAGGTAAAACCGTGCCCACGAAGTTGATTTTTACTAGCTTTAACAGTGCTGAAACAACATGCTCTCTCTTACGAATTTGTTTATCTTTAAATCTGCACACCAGTTTTTCTATCTGAGCAGCTGGCCATAATTTGCACTGGCCCCATTAGACTGGATGATGGCACAAAGCCAAAACTTAGTTGAGAGCTCATGTTACGCATTGAACTGAGCTGACTGCTTAAAATTGACATAGTCACTTCAGGATGCTCTAGCCAACTTTGGACAAACAGTCAGCTATTCCCAGTACAGATCTTGTTGATCTTGCAAACTTGATGCTTGAAAAAAGATACGACAGTGTTAAAAACTCTGAACACAAAAAGATGGAAAATACCAGATGGTAATGAAGAAATTCTACTGCTGCAAACATGCTTAATATGACTGACAAACTGATGGAATATTGTGGCTTTGTCATTGCCTCCGGCAAACGATTCATTGCAAAAGTAAATTATTGTCCCCCAGACCCACTCAGATCTAGCTATCAATTGCTTACAGCAAAAATATGGTCAAAAACGTAGAAAATATTGCTCAAGAAACAACTTTTCACTGTATACCAATACATGCAACAATAGTAAATCAATTCAATCAAAACCAAAATTTGCAGCACAACATGAGGCCATTTGACTCATCATGTCTGTGCTAGCCAAGAAAGAACAATCTAGCCTAATCCCACTTTCCACCTCATGGGCTATACTCCTTTACTGGCTTTCCAGTTTATATCCATGTAGTTTAATGATGAGGCTTTCTGCCTCTACTGCCCTTTCAGGCAATGAGCTGCACGTCCTACCAGCTGGGTGTAATAATTGCTCCTCAATCCCCCACTAATTCTTCTACCAATTATTATGCCCACATTTTATACGAATTAGACCCTTTATTTGCTCACTATCTGGGCAGTTCATTTCTATACACCTCAGTTCAGACTCTGCTAGGCCTTCTCCGTCCATAGAAAACAACCCAAGCCTATCAAATAAGAACATAAGAACATAAGAAATAGGAGCAGGAGTAGGCCATCTAGCCCTTCGAGCCTGCCCCGCCATTCAATAAGATCATGGCTGATCTGTTGTGGCTCAGTTCCACTTTCCCGCCCTCTCCCCATAACCCTTAATCCCCTCTCTTATCAAAAACCCATCAACCCGCTTCTTAAAAATATTTAGCGAGGCAGCCTCCACCACTTCAACGGGCAGAGAATTCCAGAGATTCACCACCCTTTGAGTGAAGAAGTTCCTCCTCAACTCCGTTCTAAACCGCCTCCCCTTTATCTTGAGGCTGTGCCCCCTAGTCCTACTGTCTTTTTTGAGCGGGAAGAGTCTCTCCACCTCTATCCTATCCATCCCATTCATCATCTTATACGTCTCAATGAGATCTCCCCTCATTCTTCTAAACTCTAACGAGTACAAGCCTAGTTTATTCAGCCTCTCCTCATAGCTCAATCCCCTCAACTCCGGCATCAGCCTAGTAAACCTCCTCTGCACTCCCTCCAGGGCCATCTTTCCTCATTGGAAAAATAGTCCATTCCTGGCAACATCCTTATAAAATTCCCCTGTACCCTTTTTAATGTGATCACATCCTTTCCATAATGTGATGGCGAGAACGATACACAGGACTCTAGTTGAGGTCTAACTAACGATTTATGCTAACATAACCTCTCTGTTCTCATATTCTGTACATTGCCAATAAATGAAGATATCCAGGAGAATTTTTGCAGGTCTGCACCAACAAATCTATCACAAAAGCTGTTTAGACCACATCAAGAGCTCAATTATTCCAGATCTGGCTCGATCTTTTCAAACTTCCACTCTCTGAGGAGGAGGGAGCTTCTGATTGTAAATGTTCTTCCTACAATTGTTTTCAGAATGCATGGCAGGCCTGCTTGCATGTTGCAAATTTTCTGCTGTCTCTTGTTTTTGTCAATACCCATGGAGACAGCATCTATGCCAGGCTGGGTAGATCTTGGAGAAGGCTGTGGACTCCAACATAGACTCTCCACTGTGATTACTATCCACTCTGATCATTTGTAAAGTGTGAATCACTGGGTGAAAAATCCAACTAACTGCCTATCTGCATCCAGTTAGATCCAAGCTCGGATCAATGTGCAAGTATCTTCACTGATATATGATAAGCATGGGTTGTGTGAATTCATCCTCAGAATGATTTAGTTCCACCGGCTTCTGCATGGAAAAAAAAAGATATGAATTAGCAAGCACATTGCAACTCAGACTTATGAAGATGATCATATTTCATTCATCGTTGAAATCAAGTCAGTTGCTCTGACATATGACATATGAATCTGATGCTATTTAATTCTGTCACCAGATAGCTGGGTGACCCTAATCTTTCCATCTTTGATGGTTGGTGACCGCAATGTCACTGATCTCCATCGCGTCCTCACCTGCAGCTATCAACTAGGGAATGGATTTCTACTTTTCTGTTTTGTTCTCCTGAAATTTGGAGGAAAAGGGGATATATGAGTGATTGTAATCACACCTTTTCACCCGATGATACAGTGCATTTAGTGAAGGTGGCTATCAGGCAGCGAGATGAATATGTAAAAGGATGAGAATGAGTGGCAGTGATGATTCAATGTGGTTTGACAAAAGTGTATTGACGCACACAGCAGGATGAACAACTAGACTCACCAGGCCTAAGCTGCTTTGATCTTTTAAACCCTTGCTGTATTGAATCCCGAAGTTCAAGTTGTTGACCTCCTGAACCAACTCCAGCCAATTCTTCTTTTATGTCAGCAGCAGGTTACTTCCTCTCCGGCTCTTCACGGCACTCAACAGTATGTGGAGCAACTAAACTGGGGTGCAACCTCTGCCTCTTAACACTTTTCCATCTCTGTTCAAATTCCTAACTCATCCAAATTCCAGCTTTGGCTTAGTCTTTTAACTGTTCCATTTGAAAACACGTCATGTGGGTGTGCATCGTGCCTGCTGTCACACAATTGACTGAAGTAATATTATAATTAAATAACTGCATTAAAATGCCACATACTGACAGATTTGAAGCTCTTCCAGACATCCCACCCCATATTAATATATTTAGAAAAATGATGTTTTATTACACTGTTCAACCCATGCTGATCAGTTGATGGAAGACTTTATATTTGTGATTATGCAAATAAGTTTGAATTTAAAATTGAATCATAATTTCACTTTGCAAAACCAACATAATTTCAAGCTTGCTTTGTACCCAGATTGCTAAATTCACCCGAATTGGGAACTCTGCCCCATTACATTCATTAATTCTTGATCTATAATTGCTGATTGCATTTCACAGCTATCAATAAACTTTTAAATATTTAAGGGTTTACCTTTTAAACCTGACTATAGATGGGACTGTGCCTATCAGGAGAATGGATCCACTGGCCCTCTTAATATAACAGACAATCACATAGATTGTAAGAGTTTGTCCTATCCTTCGCAAATCCAACACACATTTCTGCATGATTTAATAAGTCAAGGGCTATGATCTCCATTTGCTCTTCAACAAATAGTTTACATATTATAGAAAATTGCTGTGTGGCTTAAACAGATAAATGCTGATATTGAAATAGTGCAAGGGTGATCTTAATGTAAATATATTTACTGCTTGATTAAGAAAAGTGTTAATCAAAATTTTCAACTTTAAATATTAATTTCTTTTCTCTCATGGACTACTCTGTTACAATTTTCTGCACCGGTCTTTAACAAGCAATTTTAACTCTTTTTCATAATTATGATGTCACGGGCACAAGACTCGACATTAGCAATAAAAATTAATGAAAATTTGCTATCATTTTTCACATGCTTTGTTCAATGTTTTACTCAAACTGACTTATTCATAATGAATACACTGAGCAGAGTAACACCATGCAATTGGCATTTTTGTTGTGGGGGAGATTTAACCCTGGCTGGAGCTAAGCCGTTAATAATCCTTGCTCACAAATTGATTCAAAGTCAATCACATTTACCCCCTTGGCTCCAAAGTATATCTCTCTAGGTAGTCCACCCTTTCAATGTCAGCATTGATAGAACTTGATTGATGTCTTAAAGCTAAAAGCAATTGATTATTTACAATGTTGGTCCCAGAACTCCATTTGTTGCTTACTTGGCTAAGGAAAGGAATGGTTATGTTACAAAGATTAACAGGAGCCAAAACTAAAGAGCAGTTTGATTCCAGAAAATGTACATTATTGGAACTAGTTTAGCATTCACTGCTTTGACTCCTGCAGCTAATTTGAGTCAGAAACAGCTCTGGTGTTTTGTAAGTGCATTTAAACATATTTAATTATGGATTAGCAATGCCAACATGAAGCAGTAAGAATTTAGCCTAAGGGCCATTATCAGCATTACCCACTCTTGCATGATTCTGTGTTGCACTGTAAAAGGCTACGTTTTTAAAAGGACCCTCACTCGAAAATAACATTTGGGATTCTGAACGATCTACAGGGATAGATTTAAAAAGCAATTACAATGGTGAACATGCAACATCCTCAATACATCATGTGAATTTTCCAATAGTGACTGAATTACAAATGAATGATAATAGTAGCACATCAAAAAAATGGTCAAATGCACTGTAATTTATCCCTTCACAAAAAGAAGGCATCCTTAATATTTTTTAGTCTTGGATACATGTTACAAATATTTAATTCTTTAAATGTTACTTCCACTTTTGAATATTGGAGGGCTAGCTAGCTTCCAATGGCAGCAATGATATTTGATTGTTGAATTATTGTACAATCTACATTTTTTTTATTCATTCATGGGACATGGGCGTCACTAGCTGGCCAGCATTTATTGCCTATCCCTAGTTGCCCAAGAGCAATTGAAAATCAACCACATTGCTGTGGCTATGGCGTCACATATAGACCGGAGCAGGTAAGGACGGCAGATTTCCTTCCTTAAAGGACATTAGTGAACCAGATGGGTTTTTCCAACAATCGACAATGGTTTCATGGTCATCAGTAGATTCTTAATTCCAGATATTTTTTATTGAATTTAGTTTCCACCATCTGCTGCAGCAGAATTCAAACCCGAGTCCCCGGAACATTAGTTGAGTTTCTGGATTAATAGCCATGCGAAAATAGAACTAGGCCATCACCTCCCCTTACACTAATATAAGATAGAAATTGCAAATGGTGTAAGCACAGAATGTGCTTGCATTGAATTATTTTGTGCATTATTCAATGGATCAAAGCCTGTGCTTCAAATGCACAGAGTAGAATTTGTTATAAGCATGTGTGAAAAGCATTATTTTGCTTGTTCAACTGACCTATGTTCATCACGCTTGATGGATTAAGGCCGGGTGTATCCTCTGAGAGCTAAAGTAAACAGAAGTTCCCAGAGAAAGCTGAGAAACATTAGCTGTGATCATGTGTGTGTAAGTCCTTTGATTGCTGAGATATTTTAAAGCACTATAAATAAGCCCGCTTAGAACTAGTGTCTTCTCTGCAGTGCTTGAGATCAATCAGGTATACAAAATATTTGAAGAATCAATGAATACTCAATAGCAACTTTTACATTGAAGGAGAAAGGTGTATAATGATGTGCTGCCTTTACTGGAGTGGCAAGTTTTATATGGCCAGGATATCTGTGGATTGAGCTGCTGACCTTGGATTAACAATGGAACAGGCACTTAGTGGACAGACAAGCATTTTGCCATAGGGAAGAAACAAAATTAGAGGAGGCATTAATCCAAGGCATACTTACATTTATCTATCAGGGATGAAATTGCTGTCACTACTCGATATAACATAAATGCTGTAATGTGTATTTAGCATTCCTTTGTGTTGTACTTTAACGTATTGGTTCATCTGTTTAATTAAGTGCCCAAGTCAGAATCCAGAACCGAACCAGGGGAGCCAATATTGGTCTTAGCAGATGCCCCTTCACCAAACAAATGCTGGGACTCAATGAAGGCCCAAGATTCTTGGTTCCCACCTGGAACCATTTCCTATAGCAGACCTGAGTGTTATTTATACATGAACATGACAGGTATCCAGCATTGTCAGGGATGTGTAACATGTTAAACATAATGGCCACAGCAGAAATTAAATCAAGATGAAAGATCAGTGGTAGCAGATTTTCAGATGTTTATTGCTAGTCATTCTGGGAGACTGTTTGCCTCTCCAAAATGTGGCAGCCCTCTGACTCCAAGCAATCATTTCATACTCCAAAATCAGCATGTTAAAAATATTTAAATAATGTTAACGTTGGAAAATTAAGATCATCGAGGCAGACATCAGTCCCACTCCCACCAGTGGTTGTAATTTTTTAAACAATTATTTCATAGAAACATAGATATCTATGCAGGAAAAGGCCATTTGGCCCTTCAAGCCCGCTCTGCCATTCATTACAATCATGGCTGATCATCCAATTCAATAGCATAATCCTACTTCTTTCCTATAACCTTTGATCCCATTTGCTCCAAGTGCATTATCCAGCCACCCCATGAATACATTCAATGTTCTGGCATCAACTACTTCCTGTGGTAATGAATTCCACAGGCTCACCACTCCTTGGGTGAAGAAATATCTCCTCACCTCTGTCCTAAATAGTCTACCCGGAATCCTCAGACTATGCCCCCTTCGGGAATATCCTTCCTGCATCTACCCTGTCTAGTCCTCTATGAGACCCCCCACCCCCCCATTCATCTGAACTCCAGCAAAAACAATCCTAACCTAATCAATCTCTCCCCATACATGAGTCCCGCTATCCCTGGAATACGCCTGGTAAACCTTCGCTTCACTCCCTTGAGAGCAAGAACATCCTTCCTCAGAAAAGGAGACCAAAACTGCACACAATGCTCTAGGTGTGGCCTCACCAGGGCCCTGTACAACTGTAACAACACATCGCTGCTCCTATACTCCAAACCACTCGCCATGAAGGCCAACATGCCATTTGCCTTCTTTACAGCCTGCTGCACCTGCATGCTTACCTTCAGTGACTGGTGCACAAGGACACCCAAGTCCCACTGCACACTCCCCTCTCCCAATTTACAGTCGTTCAGATAGTAATCTGCGTCCTTGTTTTACTTCCAAAGTGAATAACCTCACATTCATCTAAATTATACCGCATCAGCCATTGATTTGTCCACTCACCCAACTGTCAAAATCAGTCTGAAGGATCTCTGCATCCTCGTCACAGTTCATCTTCCCACCCAACTTGGTATCATCTGCAAAATTTGAGATGTTACATTTTGTTCTCTCATCCAAATCATTGATATATATTGTGAATAGCTGGGATCCCAGGACTGATCCCAGTGGCATCCGACAAGTTACAGCCTACCAATTTGAAAAGCACCCATACGTTTCTACTCTTTGTTTCCTCTTTGTCAACTAGTTTTCTATCCAGGTCAATACACTTCCCCCAATCTCATGCGTTTTAATCTTGCACAATGATCTCGTGTGCGGGACTTAGTCAAATGCTTTCTGGAAATCCAAATATACCACATCGAATTGTTCCCCTTGTCAAGTTTACTAGTTACATTTTCAAAGAATTCCAACAGATTTGTCAAGCATGATTTCCCCCTTCATAAATCTATGCTGACTCTGTCTGATCTTGCCACTTTTTTCTAAATGGTCTGCTATAAAATCCTTCATAATTGATTTGAGAATTTTCTCCACTACTGATATTAAGCTTACTGGTCTATAATTCATGGGATGTGATTGTCACTGGCAAGGCCAGCATTTGTTGCCTATCACTAATTGCCCTTGAGGTGAACTGCCTTTGTGAAGAACTGCAGCCTATATGGCTAGGATATACTGACAATGCTGTTAGGATGGGAGTTTCAGGATTTTAACCCAATGACAATGAAGGAATGGCAATTTAATTCCAAATAGGATGATGTGTAGTTTTAAGTGGTCACTTGCAGGAGATGGTGTTCTCATACACTGGCTGCCCTTGTCTTTCTTGGTGGTGGAAATCACAGGTTTGGAAGGTACTGTTGAGGGGGCCTTGGTGAGTTGCTGCAGAGCATCTTGTATATTGCAAACACTGCTTTCACTCTACAATAGTGATGGACGAATTCGTCTGAACATTTCCAGCCTCTGACTTGCTCTCATAGCCACAATATTTAGACAGTTCATGCAATTCAGTCTCTGGTCAATTGTAACCACCACAATGTTGATGGTTGGAGGATTCAGCAATGCCAATGACACTGAATGCCAAGCAGAGGTGGCCGGATTCACTCTCGTTGGAGATGGTCATTGCCTGGCCTTTGTGTAGTGTGAATGTTACTTGCCATTTATCAGCCCAAGCCTGAATGTATAAGGTTATGAAATCTCAGGTCTTGCTGCATTTGGACATGGACGTGAATGGGAAGAAATTAGTTTCATATGTTGTATCTGGTGAGAGAATCACAAGGCATAGCTTATTACACATGCATCACTTTCCCCAGTCTTCATGTAAGTGGGTTAAAAATATTTGAATTTTTGAATTCAGTTTTGGAATATGTGCGTTATGGAGCAAGATTGATATTTATTGACTATCACCAGTTGTGTAAGAAGGAGATGTCGTTTCTTCTTCTTGAATCAGTGCCGAACAGTTATTACATCTGAGTGGTATTAGAGGCCGCTGAGGGATGACATACTGGAGCCATATAGACCAGACAGTAAAGGATGATGGGTTTCATTCCCAAAAGGACATTTATAAATCAATTGGGATTTTACAACAATCTTCAGCTTCTTGATTTCTTTTGCTGATACGAGCTTCCAGTTCCATTTTCCCAAGTTTTTAAAAAACTGATTCAAATTCAAATAAACTAAATGATGGAATTTGAACTCATACTATTTGCCTGGCAACGTTAAACTGAATTCAAAGAACAAAGAACAAAAAAGAACAAAACAGCCCGGGAAACAGGCCCTTCGGCCCAACGAGCCCGCGCCGCCATCTCAACACCACCAGTCCCCCTCTCCACCTACGACCCTTGTCTAATGTTTTATGGCTGTCCAGATTGAGGGAAACTGATTTAGGGACAATTTATTACTGCCAATCAGCCTAACAGCACATCTTTGGGGTGTGGGAGGAAACCGGAGCACCCGGAGAAAACCCACGCAAGCACGGGGAGAATGCGCAAACTCCCACAGACACCGGCCCAAATCCATGTGTCTGCACAGCAATCAGCGATAGTCACTGAGCTGTCGTCTTGCCCAGTATCTGGTCCAGTTTAGGCACACACTAACGACATGAAGCACTAGGCCAATCTCGAACAACCAAGAGCAGCCCCAGTACGACCCATTGCATGTATGCCCCTCGTTGGACACAAGGCGGACTGACTTATAACCTGTGAATGAAAAGGAAAAAAAAAAATGATTATTGTACCATACCCATTTACCTTACCAGGGACGCCCCAACAATCTCCTATATCCACCCATCTCCAACCCACTCATGTGCCTGTCTAAGTTACTCTTAAATGACCCTAGCATGTTTGCCTCCACCACCTTACTTGGCAGAGTATTTCATACCCCCACTACCCTCTGTGTGAAAAACCTCCCTCTAATATCTGTGTTGTACCTCTCCCCCCTCACCTTAAGCCCGTGGCCCCTTGTCCTATGTGTCTCTATCATAGGAAATAGCTTACCTCTGTTTACTCTATCTATACCCTTCATAATCTTATATACCTCTATTAGATCCCCCCTCAGTCGGCATCTTTCAAGGGAAAAGAGCCCCAATTTCTTCAATCTTTCCTCATACCCCAGTCTTTCCATACCAGGCAACATCCTGGTAAACCTCCTCTGCACTCTCTCCAGAGTCTCCACGTCCTTCCGGTAGTAAGGCAACCAGAACTGGACGCAGTACTCTAAATGCGGCCTAACCAACGTTCTGTACAACTGCAACATTAGACTCCAGCTCTTATATTCTATACCCCTTCCTATAAAGACTAACATACCATAGGCTTTCTTCACCACACTCTCCACTTGCACTGCCACCTTCAAAGACTTGTGCACTTGCACCCCCAGGTCTCGCTGCGATTCTATACTCCTCATGGGCTTACCCTTAATCATATAACTCCCCCCTACATTTTTCCGGCCAAAATGCATCACCTCACATTTATCCGGATTAAACTCCATTTGCCATCTATCTGCCCAATCAACCAGCCTATCAATATCCCACTGTATTGCCAGACACTGCTCCTCACTGCCCGCCAATCCAGTCATCTTGGTGTCATCAGCAAATTTGCTGATCACACCACCTACTCCCTCTTCCAAATCATTTACATACACTACAAAGAGAAGAGGTCCCAGTACTGAGCCCTGCGGCACACCACTAGTGACAGACCTCAGGCTAGAAAAAGACCCCTCCACTACTACTCTATGACTCCTCTTTGCATCGAGATACCTGACCACAAATCCCATGAGCTTTAATCTTCTGTACCAACCTACCATGAGGGACTTTGTCAAACGCCTTACTGAAATCCACATAGACGACATCAACGGCTCGTCCTTTGTCGACCGTTTTTGTCACCTCCTCAAAGAATTCTAACAGATTCGTAAGGCAAGACTTCCCCTTTACAAAGCCATGCTGCGTATCCTTAATCAGATCGCAACGCTCTAAGTGCGCATACATCCTATCCCTAAGAATCCTCTCCATCAACTTGCCTACCATTGACGTTAAACTCACCAGCCTATAGTTACCCAGGCTATCCCTTCTACCCTTTTTTAAAACAACGGTACCACATTCACTATCCTCCAGTCCTCTGGGACCTCACCTGTGTCCAAAGAAGAGACAAAGATTTGCATCAGAGGCCCAGCAATCCCTCGCCTCTCTAAGCAGCCTGGGATAAATGCCATCGGGCCCCGGAGATTTATCGGTTTTAATGCCAGCTAAAAGCCCTAACACTTCTTCCCTCGTAATCAATAGATCTTTCAATTGGTCTACCGCTCCCTTGATGACCATACCAGACATCAAGCCCTTCTCCTTCATGAATACCGACGCAAAGTATTCATTCAGGATCTCCCCCATTCCCTCTGCCTCTAAGCACAATTCCCCACGTCTGTCCCTGAGAGGACCGATTTTACCCTTAGCCACCCTTTTGTTCTTAAGATAGGAGTAAAACGCCTTTGGATTCTCCTTAACCCTACCTGCCAAAGCCATCTCATGCCCCCTCTTTGCTCTCCTAACTCCCCGTTTGAGATCCCTCCTACTCTCTCTGTATTCCTCCAACGCTCTCTCCATTCCCAGCTGCTTAGACCTGACATACGCCTCTCGTTTCTTCCTAACCAGGTCTTCTATATCTCTAGTAATCTACGGTTCCCTAATCCTACCTTTCTCATCCTTCCTCCTAACCAGCACATGCCTTTCCTGCACCCATTGCAGTTTTCCCTTGAAAGACTCCCACATGCCTAACGTGGTCTTGCCTTCCAACAGCCTATCCCAGTCTGTATCCCTAAGCTCCTGCCTAATCCAGCTGTATCTAGCCTTCCCCCAATTTAGCACCCTCCCCTTAGGATAGCTCTCATCTTTTTCCATTCGTATCCTAAAGTAGACGGAGTTGTGGTCACTATTAGCCACATGTTCGCCTACCGCAACCTCAACCACCTGACCCGGCTCATTGCCCAGAACTAAATCCAGTATAGCCCCCTCTCTAGTCGGGCTATCTACATACTGTTGCAAGGATCCTTCCAATACACATCTTACGAATTCCTCCCTGTCCGACTCCCCAGCTCTAGGCACCTTCCATACCACCCCAGGGAGATTAAAATCTCCCACTACAACAACCCTGTTCTTCCTACACTTATAAGAACATAAGAAATAAGAGCAGGAGTAGGCCATCTAGCCCTTCGAGCCTGCCCCGCCATTCAATAAGATCATGGCTGATCTGTCGTGGCTCAGTTCCACTTTCCTGCCCTCTCCCCATAACCCTTAATCCCCTCTCTTATCAAAAACCCATCAACCCGTGTCTTAAAAATATTTAGCGAGGCAGCCTCCACCACTTCAACGGGCAGAGAATTCCAGAGATTCACCACCCTTTGAGTGAAGAAGTTCCTCCTCAACTCCATTCTAAACCGCCCCCCCTTTATCTTGAGGCTGTGCCCCCTAGTTCTACTGTCCTTTGAGTGGGAAGAGTCTCTCCACCTCTATCCTATCCATCCCATTCATCATCTTATATGTCTCAATGAGATCTCCCCTCATTCTTCTAAACTCTAACGAGTACAAGCCTAGTTTATTCAGCCTCTCCTCATAGCTCAAACCCCTCAACTCCAGTATCAGCCTAGTAAACCTCCTCTGCACTCCCTCCAAGGCCAAAATATCTCTGCGCAGGTGCGGCACCCAAAACTGCACACAGTACTCCAGTTGTGGCCTCACCAATGCCCTATACAGCTGCAGCAAGACCTCCCTACTTTTATATTCAATTCCTCTCGCTATGAAGGCCAGCATCCCATTCGCCTTCCTGACCACATGCTGCACCTGCAAGCTGGGTTTTTGCGACTCATGCACAAGGACCCCGAGGTCCCTCTGCACTTATCCAAAATGTCCCTACATATACCCTCCTCCACTGTCCGCAGGCTGTCGGGTGGCCTATAGTACACTCCTAGCATAGTAATGGCCCCCTTCCTATTCCTTAACTCCACCCACAGAGACTCAATTCCCAACCCCCCCATGTTATCCTCCCTCTGCACTGCTGTGATCTGCTCCCTAACTAAGAGTGCCACTCCCCCTCCTCTTTTCAACCCTCCCCTATCACGCCTAAAACACTTATACCCTCGAATATTTAGCTGCCAGTCCTGCCCCTCCTTTAACCACGTATCTGTCACTGCCACCACATCTAAATTCCTCGCGAACATCAAGGCCCTAAGTTCATCCGTCTTACCCGTCACACTCCTCGCATTAAAACAGATGCACCGAATACCCTCAGGCCCTCTTGGATCCTCCTTCTCCTGGGAGATTTTCCTATCATCTAGACTTACCCTGACCTCCAACTCACTCCCACTCCCAGTGCCTGAGCTGTCTCTCTCCTCCCCACCCCCCCACCTCCATATTAGTTTAAACCCTGCCTAAACACTCCAGCCAACCTTCCAGCTAAAATATGTGTACCCTTCCCATTTAAGTGTTCCCTATCCCTCTTATACAAGTGCCCTTCCTTTGCAAAGACTTCCCAATGGTCTACAAAACTAAAACCCTCTGTCCTGCACCAATCCCTCAGCCACGCATTCACTCACCAGCCACCAGTACACTGCTCCGGGGAACAATGAGACTGATCCTCGGGTGAGTACCTGTTTTGTATTCCCGCGCTCCCTTCCCAACAGCCCTTGTGCCTAGGACCCGCTACGGAAAGCACAAAATGCAAAAAAAACCCGCGAACCAGCATTCGATTCAAATTCAAACCAGAAAATAGTACTCAGTATATATATCATTCAGATCGGGGCCTTGAGTGAATAAAGAACTGAAAGATACCAGTAACCAATGCTTTTGGTATAGTCTGCACTTTTAAGATTAATAGGGTTAAATTTCCCTAAGGGTACTCTTAATTGTCCACTCTAATTTACATTGAAGGATGATCAACAAATGCTTCAAAGAAACAAAGTTACAGCAGGAGATTGGAGATCCCTTAATGAAATTCAAACAGATGCTATTTTTCCAACAGAAACTGATGGGACAGGTTAGGGGAGAATAGGGGATTATGTCAGAAAACAGGCCAGGGGATTATTATAAACAATGCAGATTGCACACAAACTACCTGCTGTTAAATTAAGTACTAGTGCCTCTCAGCCCAGCACTGAGTACGCAGCTGAGAGCATACACATTCTTCAGCAGGCAGTCCAAGTTCCTAATAGGTTTGCACAACTTAAAGCCAGCTTGCACTTCTGAAGGATAAGGTGCACTCTGATTTCAGCAGGTGCTGGAATTGGTTATGGAAGAGTCTCCATGTAATAAGAGTGGGAATGGCACAACAAGTCAGTAACCATGTCCCTTGGTTTTCAACATCGGTGACCTTGGTGCAAAGAATGGACAAGGGGAGAGAGATGTCTTCTTCCCTCAGAGGGCCATGAAGCCCTCCAGACAGACACTGAGAAGGCAATGGGTATAGATAGTCTTCACTGATAATGTTAGCAGTCTAGCCCTGAGGATTTGAATGCAGGACAGGAAGGAGGTTATAAACTTATTTGAGTAGTCAAGGTCTGTGGATGCACTTTTTAATGCCATATCCTTACAAATGAACCTTAGCTCACACACTATTCCATTCACCACACCCCATTCATTCTTCTACCAAAGATTTCTATCAAACATAATTCAGACCTAACATTTATAGGCTCATTTCATTCTTACACATTCAGCACTGCTGCAAACCTTTTACTGTCACAGCTTATATACACTTCTAGCTATTCAGCTATGATGGACATATCATCCACATATATTGCACTGCATTCACTGACACACAATGACAGGACAAAGTGGTACATAACTAAGGCAGCAGTACTTAACTGGTAGGGATCAGACCTAACTGAACGTCCTCAGCACATGGAGGAGAAGGTAATGGCTATTACTGGAATGACCACAACTGAGGCCAGTTGTATGGCTGAAATCATAGAGTATATTCTACCTAATCCACCTTCCCATTCATTCCACAATCTCTTCTGATATGAAATCTTCCAATGGTGTTAGTATCCGTCTTTTACTTTCTCCCCTCCCATCCCCACAACCCTAATTTTGGACCTTTTTATCCTTTCAGATATCCAAGAATTGCCAACTGGTGGAGGAGCAAAAGGAAGAAATACCATTATTCACTCTGACACACAAAACATGGGTTTTAAAGTCCATCTTTCCCAGATCCAATCATGATGCAGTGTCGCAGCTTCCATTGCAGCAGAAGCAGAAACCAATGTCTAAGTGTCATGGGGAAGCTCAGACTGAGGTTATGAAATCTCGGTTGCTGCCTGTCAGGGTTAGATATCTGCCTTCATGATGGCAGATCATAGTGTTCAAAGTGATTTGCAGGGCCTCACAGTTGTCCAGCAATCTGTGATCCAGCAGAATATCAGAATAGCTGAGGTATTGCCCTGGGAGTGTGGCAGTGAGTCCATGGAACCCAATCTGCTGCCCTCTCTTTGGGTGACAATGTTCCTTCTCTCAACACAGGCAGCTACTGGGACACTGACAAAATTCCAATCAGCTACTGCCTCCCAAGCTTAGTGATACAGTCTCAAATCAGGCTTTCTAGAGTTATCCTGCAAGGCTTCCCCCACTGAAAATCAGCAGCCTTCCACCAGCCATGCTGCAGTTACTGAGGTGACAATGTATAGGAGCACTAGGACAGGCAAAGACATTCACAATAGTGGAATGTACAAAAGTGATAGTTGACATTTTTACAAAACACTTAATAGTTTGTTTAATAAAGTTGGTTTGAAATGGTTGTTTTGTGGCTTGTATATCAGCATTGTGGAAAGAGGATGCTGTCTATGGTCAATAACAGAGGGATGATAAGAGGGTATGACTATTGCAAATTGGAGGTTAGGGGTTGTGTTCAATCTAACGGGAGTCAAGTGAGATGAGCTCAGGCAGCCTGACAAGAAAGGGAATATGTTGGTTACCTCATCCTTCCTCTTGTTCCTTCCTCCTGTCATGTTTACTGTACTCCTGGTAGCACAAGTTGTGCCCTCAACTTGGCCAGGTTGTGCAGGCCACCATGAATTGGGACAAGTTTCAGCAAATAGCAGACAGCTCCAGGCGGAGGAACTGTTGCTTTAGTCTGTCAATGGTCTGCTTCTACATTTTATGAGGCAGCGGTGACTGTCATTTTTCTCATGCTAGCCACTTATGGTTGGGTTGTGGAGTGGAATCACGTTAAGTGGATAACCCTTGTCACCTGGAAGCCACCCACTGGTTTAGTATGATGGCTCTAAAAATGAGGGAATGGAGGACCGATTAAACAGCATCATGACTGCCACCTAGATAAAGGGCATTCACTAACATGATGTGTTAAATGTGGTAACATACTAACTACGCACTCAGCAAGTGGTTATCTTTGCAGCACATCTCAGCATTGTAGCACAGCATATTATATATATATATATAGTATATATATATGTAGCCATGTGTGTACAGTTGGCAGCACTCTGCACCATTGAGAATTCTTGACAAAGCCTCGTGCACACTCGTCATGCTTCTCTCTGGTCAGATAGAACTTAATGAAGTTCCCTCTCTTGGACTGGATCTGTCATCTGTCTGAACAGCAGTGAATGGCAAACTGGGAACTGTTGGGTATATCACCTGCTCCAGCCCAGAATGGCTCTGACATGAAAAAATTCATGGCCGCAGTCACCTTTCGAGTTGCTGGCAGAGTCATCCTTGTGCTGCTTTCAGCCTCAGGTCTGGTTCTAAGATGTGGCAGAGTAATATGATCACCTCCTTTGTAAAACACAGTTGCTTCACACATTTCTTGGATTATGTGGCATTAAAAAAGATGCTCCTGGAAAATGACAGCACTGTTGTCAAATATTTATTACATTCTGACTGATGCCATGATCAACTTACTCTACGTTCTTCTGATGCACACAGCTAATACACGCACCCTCACTAAAACAGTATTTGGTACTGCAATTGCACACACATGACAGGACATCATTTTGTTACCAAATGTAATCTGAAGGACTGAAGCTCTGTGTGCTACCAAAGCCAATGTTATAGCCTGGATCTTGATATGATAGCCTGTCAGAAAGCTAGTGCTTTTGATCACGACATATTAAGCCAAAGAAATTGAACTATTTCGATAGATTTAGCTAATCTGTTTTCCCTCTCTTCTTCCTTGTAACTATGGATAAAGGCCAAGAGCATAAATGGATCTTCAAAGTACACTCAAATTGTTCTCGTGACAAACAGCAATATATTATTGTATTTAATGTCTCAGTTAGCCCAACAACTCTTGGGAAAACAATAACATTGCTATACAAGGAAGAATTGCATTTCCTTTGCCATCAGAGTTGCTGCTTAACCTTAACCAAGCTGGGGAAATCAACATTTTTCAACCAATGTGACTGACCCAGTCATCCAAAATACATCTTCTATGTTCAACCAATGTTCTCACCACTTCTCCAAAAGATGCAGTCTTGAACTGCGCTGTGGTGCCCAAACACAAGGCTTCATAACTAGATTGCTGGAAGATGGGGAGATTACATTGTTGATGGGAGAGAACATTAGGGATCATGAGCCTGAGTTGTGTCATGATTATTTGGACCAGACTTGAAAAAGCTCACTAATCTTTTCCTGTCTTTTTGTATATTTGCAAACCCTTCTTTGCGCCTGCAGTATAGACATGTTTAATTTTCCCTATTTGATAGTGAGCATTTTCAAGTACACAGTATTATACGTCAGTTGGCCTTATTCAATGTTTGGTCTTATCTATCATTTGGTCATTTTCATTGTTGGACAAATACTGCAGCAGTATAACATTCCCCTCCACCACAAAGGAAACTCCCAATGCGCAGCAGAGTCCTGCATAATTCATTGCCCTCAAACCAGGAAAATACATTAAGCTCAAAATGGGTTGTAATTCTGTCACACTTTACTGGGGATATTGAGGATGAGTGAAAGGAAGAAATCATTAAGTAAAATGGCTGCATTAAGGTCTGAAAGTTGTAATCACATTGAGGGAATAAGCCATCCTTTCTTTTTTGTATTCTTTGATAGGTTATGAGCATTGCTGGCATGGCCAACATTTGCTGCTTGTTGCTAACCTCTTCAGTATAACCTGTCTATAAGTTAGCCTCAGGAAAGCGCTTAGCTACATGGCAATCTCTCCTTTAAGACAGGCCTCCATTTACAAGCCCAAGTAAACTATCCAGGCCAGGAAATGCAGGGCCTGTGGTGGCAATAAGGGACAATACATAATGGGTGATTTCCCTGGTCTGACTTTGACATGTTATATTAAAAGAATGGCTCTTTTGTGATTTGTAAGTGTGCCCTCAACTATTGTGAACAAAAATTAGTAAAAGTAATCAACATTAATATATTTTTGGAATCTAGCTCATATTACTTCCAGAAATGCTGCAGAGATACTGATGGATAATTTGAAAGGATGAGCTAGATGAAAAAGGTGCTTTCCTACCCGAAACATGTTGCAATTATACAAAGACATTAAATATTTATTTTCACAGAATGATTACAGCACTGAAGGAAGCCATTAAGCATATCGCTTCTGTACTGGCTCTCTGCAAGAGCAATTCAACTACTTCCACATTCTTGTCCTTCCCTATAGCTGTACAAATTTTCCTCTCACGATAATGATTCAATTCTCTTTTGAAAGCTATGATTGAATCTGTAGTATGAGGGCCCGGCACATGCAGGGTTAATGTGGGACTAAGTACAGTGACATCCAAACAGTGATGTAAGAAAGCACATGATCCAGACCCAGGGGTCATTGTGGTGTTGAGCAAAAATGTGAAAACCTAAGCATAGAGATAGCTCCTAACCTGTACATGCATAAATAGTTAAACTTGTTGATAAAGAATTAAAGTTAACCTACTGAAGACTACAAAGCTTTCTTTAAGAGACACCATTCTGCAACAAAACCCTCCAGTCAGCACACAGCTGATCCAGGCAGCTGATCCAAAATCACCATTTTGTGGTGCCTGAAAGTGTGGGAAATCCCTTTGTCTCGGAGTCAACATCTATGCCATTTTGAAAGTCTATAAGCTCTTAAAGCTGGAGATAATTTTAATATGTAAACAAGAAACAGGAGTAGGCCACAAGTCCCTTGAGCCTGCTCTGCCATTCAACAAGATAATGGCTGATCTGATAGTAATCTCAAATTGGCCTGCAGCCTACCCACAGAACCTATCAATAACCTGGCTTATCAAGAACCTATCCTCCACTGCCTTAAAAATATTCAAAGACTCTGTTTCTATCATCTTTTCAGAAAGGGAGTTCTGAAGCCTCATGGTCCTCTGAGAAAAAATTTCTTCTCATCTCCATTTTAAATGAGTGATTTTTTTTAAAAAAACTTGGATCACAAATCAAGACTTGAGGAAAAAACTTTTAAGATACATTGTTGCTTGTAGTTTAAACAAAAAAGTCACAAGAAGAACATGCTTCTTTACTCCACAGGCCGAATTGCAAATTATATCATTATAAAACAGGTTATTAATAAGTCCGCTGCCAAATTTGGGGATGCTTTGAAATCTTTTAGCATGTTAACCAATAAAATATTAGGGAGAACTAAATTCAGTAAGAGAGTCAAACTGCCTGGGAAATCTATTGATTTCTTCATCGATTATCTTTACTGGATGGCTAATATGGAGATTTATCCCGGAATTCTATCATCCCATCTGCCACAGCAATTGGAGAAAGCAAGAGGCAGACAATGGAAAGGTCCGTTGACTTTGGGTGGGATTTTCCGGTCTTGAGTCGAGCAAGGCTGTAAGATCCCACTCTTAATAAAGTCTGAACTTACCGGAAGCAGAGTTGTGATGAGCGTAATGGACAATATGCTCTGACCTTCTACAAGTTAAAGAATAGCTAATCCTGAATACTGCAATCCAGATAGTTAGACTGCCAGAACTGTGTGAGCAGCACAGGGTAATCTTAAGGAGAGAAAATAACACACGTGGAAGAAGCCAACCCTCATTCCAGCATATCAGATCACAAAGACGCAGGGAGAATCCAAGTCAGGGAAAGAAATTTCTGAGCTGCCCAGCAGAGTGACCTAGCCAGCACTGTGATGAGAAATACCCTGACAGGAGAGATTGGTGTCCTGTGAGTACAGCCAATGCTTCCATTGTCACAGGTCAGGCCACTATGATAAAACCCTAGGAACACACAGAAGGCCCAAACATAATTCACAAGGTTGGCCTGAAAACCCAGAGGACACACAGCCACGCTTCTCGGGTAGGGTCAATGATTATGGTTTCTTATTCTGGAATGCAGACATTTTTGCCAACAAACATAAAATTTTAAATTAGATTCAAGTACCAGCGTGGCAGTTCTGTCAGACACAGAACCATAGCTCAAAGACCTTGGCTTCAAACAATGGACATTCCACGGTACGCAGCAGGAGGAATCTGACTTCCAGTTATTGGTATGATCCTGGAATCACTGAAATAGGACTGCAAACAGGTCTTTCAGCACATGTAGTTCATCTGTAACCTTCAGACAGCAGAGAAGGTCAAGGCAACAAATGTCATTAGCTAGTCAGTGCAGCACAGTCCTGAGTACTCAAAGAATAGGGAATTCAAACTCAGCCTTGAACTCTGAACTCTTAGCAGAGCAGGTTTGTCCATTCTCATTTCGGGTCCCAATAACAATCTCAATGGGTCAGACCTACCATCCTTGAACAAAGAACAAAGAACAACACAGCACAGGAAACAGGCTCTTTGGCCCTACAAGCCCACGCCACCCATTTTAACACTCAGTGAGTAACTTATTCAAGTCCTTCTTCTACCTACAACTTTTGTCTACATCTCGTGGACTCCACAATAAAGGGGTGCAAATTTAGGGAAATATATGTGTGCTAGATTAAGGGAGATCCAATTTAGAGGGAATTTATTAATACCAATCAGCCTAAAAGCACGTTTTTGGGGTGTGGGAGGAAACCGGAGCACCTGGAGAAAACCCACGCAAGCACAGGGAGAATGTGCAAACTCCCACAGACACTGACCCAAGCCAGAGATCTGACCCGGGTCCCTGTACAGCAAACAGTGATAGTCACTGAGCTGTTGTGTTGCCGTTGAGATAACCATAACTCCTAGTACACAAGAGTGATCAATAGTCCATCAAATCCCTACGTCTATCTACAATGATAGTATATCTGATCAACGTAGTATCCACCATACACACACTGCAGCTTCCAGCCAGCATGCCACGACCACAAGGGACGTTGGAACTGGTAGCACTCTCCCATCATTGACAGAAAAAGGCAGAGGTGAGCTTAACACTTGTTATGTAGTGATACGCAGGCATCGTCAAGATAATTCAGGCTTTGTTAGAATAGAAGTTATTTATTGAAGAGAAACTACATACAGGACTTTGAGCCCTCAGCTGCCTTGGTGCAGCAGCCACCGGCTGTTCTAATCCATACACTCCTAATACATGGCTTCCAGATGTATTCTACCCTGTAGGATGAACACTCACTCTAGGTTCCCGTTGCTCCCTCAAACCAGGTAACTCTCTTCTGCTGCGCTGTCTTAAAGTGACAGACCCCACAATCGCTATATTCCTCTCCCTTTAATATCTTTATGCAATCTATAAAATTGATTTACTCAAACCCACATTCTAAATAAACATTATGCATACAAGTTAGACATTTGTAAAACAACGTAATGATTATTCAACGATGAGACATTGAGGCTTACATTTAACATAGTAAACTTCTAGTAGGCTTCAACCATGCACAGTTCCAAATGTGATCTTGTATGGGACTCTTCCATACAGGATTGCTTTCCGCGTTCTGTCCTAGAGTGTGCACTGACCATGGACTGCACACTTTACTCTACGGATGGTGCCACCCTCCATTGATCCTTTTCTCATCAAACATCCTACTTTACTATGTATGCAGGTACCGTCACCATAATACAACATAGTCTTATGTTTAGAAAGCTCATTCACAATCTTGATCTGTCATGTGTGAAGAAAATGGTTGTGGTACTCTATTTCTGGTACTTAGATCTTGGGGCAGCACAGTTAGTACTGCTGCCCCACAGTGCCAGGGACCCGGGTTCAATTCCCAGCTTGGGTCACTGTTTGTGTAGAGTCTGCATGTTCTCACCGTATCTGTATGGGTTTCCTCTGGATGTTCTGGTTTCCTCCCATAGTCCAAAAGACGTGCTGGTTATGTGTATTGCACATGCTAAATTCTCCCTCAGTGTACCTGAACAGGTGCCTGAGTATGGTGACTAAGGGATTTTCACTGTAACTTTATTGCAATGTTAATGTAAGCCTACTTGTGACTCCACCTATTGAAGGAGCAGCGCTCTGAAAGCTTGTGCTACCAAATAAACCTGTTGGACTTTAACCTGGTGTTGTGAGACTACTTACTTGTGACATGAATAAATAAACTTTAAAAAAAAAGGTCTTGTGATAAAGTGCCTTCTCTCTCTAGCATTTCTATTCGTGTGATCATTGGCAATTCTCCCATCGCGACACGCACATTTTTTTGATGGGTGGATGCGTGTCAGCCATTTCGCAGATCCCCACGAGCATATACAACCTTGCGCATCTCTCTATTGGAAAAAAAATAGTGCCATCAGGACTGCACTGAAAACTGGCATACCACTGATTTGCATTACTCACCATGTTTTAGCATGCCATTATTAGGATCCACTCAGCAATTTCTGCCCACATTAGCATCTCCCACCTCTTTGGCGTTATGTCACTTTGACACGAATCAGAGAAGGTAGATAAAAGTCTCAACCTGGCGTGACAGCCTTGAACTGGCATAAGATGGTAAGTGGTGCTAGCGGAGCACAGGGGAGGTTGCAGGCAAGCCCTGGAGATGCTTGGTGGCCTTCCTTCTGCTGCCTTCAGGGATTGACCTGTGGACCAGTGATATCTGGGGTGGGGTTTCCATTTTCTCAGAGCTGTGAGAGAGAGTCAACGAAAGAGTCCTGCTTAGCCTTTCCCTCCAGCGCAGCACTGTAGCTCAGTGTGGGAGGCACGTTCAAGGACTCCTGCTCAACCTTCCCCTCCAGGGCACTGTGCAGTAGTATTGTCTTGCCGTGGGGCGTGATCAGGGACTTGACTGAATGCTGCTGTTGCGGGGTGGGGGAGGAGTGCACCATGTGCTGACTGAGGCCTAACCAGATGAAGCAGCTGCTGCTCCAGGCCGGGGTGCAGAGATTCAGACATGGATTGCATGGAATCTGCTGTCACTGGGCTCACATCTGGTGCTGATTTGCAGTCTATCCCTGCCCTGTGACATGAACCGACAACACATGGCTGTAACAGGTGCTGCAGTTGTACACATAGCAATGACTCAGGGGTGCATATTGCCCTCATCTGCACACTGACCTGCATAATCTGGGCCAACACGTCGTGATGGGAATCTCACACAATCTAATCGAGTCACACGTGGCACCATGGATTGTGTGGTGTTGTCAGCTCCAACAAGCGGGAGTGCTGGCCCAAAGTGAGGGATTGGGTGGTGCTGGGTCTATGCACCCAATGGGAATAATCCATCATTCTATATTCTTTCCAAACCCCCCCGTGCAGATGGATCTCACACTGATCCACTTGGGGCTGGCCATTATGGTGGCAGCGGCAGCGGAGGAGGAGGCGGTGGCTCAGGCAGGCCTAGAAAGACTACCACAGGAGCAGCCACTACCAGTCTCTCAGGAAGCAGGGCAAGGGGCTGCCGCTGAGGCCAGGAGATGGGTGAGCAGGCCTCCAAGAGGGTGCACAGAAGGCAGAAGGTGCTGAAGGTACAGGCCCCGCAATTCCTTCAAGGCCCTTTTGGAGGAGACGTGCCGTTGCGGGCTGCGCTTGTCCAAGACCATGGTATGTCACATTTGTGAGGTGTTCGCACACCTGGCACCTCAGAGGAGGAGCTGTCACCTGCTCCCTGTTGACATGAAGGTGACCTGAATTTCTATGCCCCTGGCTCATTTCAGGCACCCAGTGGTGACCTAGCTGGGATCTCCCAGGCCTCCATGCCCAGATGTGTGTGACAGGTCACAGATGCCCTGTATGCCCGGGTAGTAGGGCAGCACATAAATTTCTACGTTGGAAATTTCTATATTTCCAGGTTCTAGGCTTTGCTGCTGTTACCAGGATTCACAATGTCCAGTGAGCTGTGGACAGGACACACATCGCCTGTGGGCCCCTTATGCAGGATGTAGCAATTTGTGAACAGTTCACTCCCTGAATGTTCAAATTGTAAGTGAATCATACAGGTCGATGCATGCCACCCAGGGAGCGTCCATGACAGCTTTATAACCCGGCAGTCGGACATCCCTGGACTCCTTGAAGACCAGCTCCGGCTCCTGGGATTGGTACTGGGTGACAAAGAATACCCTCTAAGGTCATGGCTGATGACGGCTGCGTGGAGGCCCAAAGTGGTGGAGACTCGCTACAACAAGGCCCATGCAGCCGTCTGGTCTATTGCAGAGCATTACATTGGCCTGCTTGAAATGCAGTTTCACCGCTTGGATTGCTCTGGGGGGGCCCTCCAGTATCACCCTGTCCATGCTTCACGTATAATCAGTTTGCTGTATTCTGCCAGCTTTGCCCAGCAGCAGGGAAACCAGCTGGATCAGGAGAAGGAAGAGGAGTGGCAAGGGGATGGGGTGGACATCATATAAGTAGCTGGGGGAAAGAGGACGGGCGGCAATGGCAGGTGTCCAGCAGGGAAGGGCAAGGGACGCCTTGATTGCAGCCTGCTTCAACTAACTGGTGCTGTGCAGTGAGGGGGCTGCTACCACCACACATCCACTACACCCCAGGAGCAAGTGCAGCCTCTATTCCCCCTCCAAACTGACCTGGGCCCTCAAACTACCACATCACCCTTCGCCAGCCTCTCATCCCAACACCATATACCCCCAAAACATCCAAACCTGTTCATGTGCCTGGGCTGGTAATGGTTGCGAGTCTTGGTTGATGGCTGGAGGTTGATGAGGACACGCTGTTGTGAACACTGGAATCCTGCCCCTGGTGCCATTCAAATCTAACTCCTACCTGTACTCAGAATGAACGCTACCACCCCAGCTATAAGGGTTGGGGACACATGTTTTTTGGCCAATCCAGGTGCAGGAGGGGATTGCACCATGGGTCTGGTGGATGTTGGGGAAGGTAGGGCAGGTACTCTGAAACATGTGGCTGAGTCTCCAAGACACAACAGGCAGAACCTCTACGCATGGGAATGGAGACCACTCAGCTCTGTGGGGAGGGGTGTGGAGAATCAAAGACACATTAGCCACAGCTGTGAGGTGCAATTAAAAGTTTGTGTTCTTAACATTACTGATGAATAAACCCCGACTACCTTCACCCATGCCCTCTTAGTGGACTAAAACTTTCTAACTTTGTGCAGTCTACTGCTTCTTTTAGGTGCTACCACAGGATGCACATTGAAGGTGGAGGTGTCCAGCTGTAATGCATGCCCTGTTGCCTGTGATGCCCTTGGCGGACATCCCCTGGGTGGCCAGGAGCTGGCATTCCCGCCTGACTTACAGTTGGCACTGTTTTGCTGTCACCCTGTTCACATAGCTAGCCCTGAGATGCCCCAGTGTGAGGAAGCGGGGAATCAGAAGGTCTTGGGACATCCATGATCTCCTGGTTGGAATGCCCTATCATGGGCTTGAGCCATTCCTCTTCCCTTGGGGTGCGCAGAGGCCCCAGGGACACTCAATGGGATACCAGCGGAGCTGGACTGAGCTCCAGAAGCTACGGCATCATCCGGCTCTGCCCATCCTGGAGACCCAGATGCACCTACCCCAGAATTTGTGATCCCTCAGCCCTGGCCCTCAGTGAGTAGGCCTAGTTCTGGAGCCCCTCTGTTACAGCATTCTGTGAGCAAGCCAGGCTCTGGAGTCACTCAGCAGTAGCCCTTTGAGACTGGGGTAAGTTGTTGAGGTTCAAAGCCATGCCTGCTTTGTCTCCAGAATGCCAGCAAGAATCCCAGCTATGGCCAGCAGTGTCTCCCTCATGGCCATCGAACACTGTGCTTCCTGGATGCTGGGCTCGCCAATGGCCCATACTGTCTCCAGCATGGTCTGGACCCTGAGCCACTGTGGTCGCCACCCTTGCAGTGTTGGCATGACCTCCTGCAACAGCACTTGTTTAACACCTGTAAATAGCCTTGCAGTCACAGCATGGTTGCTGACAGCCCTTCCATAACTCCTCGAGTTTCCTGATGCATCTCCACAAATCTTTGGGATGAATGCATCCCGAAGTCTGGCGTCTGGCTTGGGGACAGTTGAATCCTCACCTCTGGCCCGAGCCCTCGGATGTGCCCATCTCCACCCGATGTGCATCAGTGTCTGTGACGTGCTCACCAGTTAGTGATCCAGAAGCTTCAGCACTAAAGGTACCCACGGTGATGCTAGTCTGTGTTGGTGGCTTGTGTGGTAGATGACTGTGCCACTCAGAGGTGCTGCCCTCAGAGGATTCCTCAGTGCCTCCCTCCGAGGTGCCATCCAGATGGTCGTGGGCAGTTTGCTCCAGAGCAGCAGGGGTGGTGGCAACTCTCGAAGGCTGGGTTCCTCTGGGTCCAGAGCTGCAATAAAGAACACAAATTAGGAGAAGGGAGGTAAAACATTCTACGCAGCATCACACTTACCTCGAGGAGAACCTAGGTAGAGGGCTACACATATGCTCACTTGCATGCTGGTTACCGACCTAGCTGACCATTTGGGATGACCCTTCACGCCCTGCCAGTTCCATGGCTCGCTCCTCAACACTGGTCAGCTGCCGCAGGTCAGACACACCACCACCAGTCTGTGTCATTTCCATGAGTTGTGGATGCTCTTTCCCTGTGGATAGCAAACATTAACATACTGCAGTGCATGGTGCGCTATGCAAGCCTATGTCTCGGGCATTGTGCTGGCAGTTTCGGGGGAAAACGGTCACCACTGAAGAGTGTTTGTGGACAGGTGAGGGCATGGGGCTAGGTTCTGTTTCTGGGGAAGGGTAACTTGTTGCAAACCCTTCAGTTGTCTAAGCATGGTTTGAGATCCGTGCCAAGCAGGTGTGGGGTTCCAAGTGGGATGGTCACTCTTGCTGCTTGAAGAAGGTTGAAAATTTTTTGCAACACTGCTGGCCAGGGCATGATGCCGGGCCCCTGGCATTCACCACTTCTACCATCTCCTCCCACAATGCCATGGCAGCTGCACCCCTTGGGTGAGAGCCCTGGCCGGAGAAGATCCGCTCACGCCTCTCCTCCACGGCATCTAACAGGCGCTCCTGGCTGGCCTCAGTGAATCTGGGTGCTGCTTTCCTCAAAGTCATCCTTGTGGCATGACTGGCTGTGTATCCAATCCTGCAGCTTATATACAGCTCTGGCCTATTAGGGGAGTGTAGGTGCAGTGAGTGTGGCCAGTTAAGGGCCCGTTGGCAACAAACACTCGTGAGAAATTTTGAAGGCTGTTTCCAATTGAGTGTCATGTATCCCTCGGGGTGCTGATTGGCTGCCATTCAATAAGCGGCTGTGTCTAGAGGCAGTGAAATACTCAGGAATCCTAACTGATAAGTGGCCATGTGTAGATGGGGTGCTTCATTCAGGGCTCCCATTCAAGAAAGCTGGGGTTGCGCATGTTAGCCCAACACAAGTTCTCTGCAAGGTAGCAGCGAGGTTAGTATGTTCAAGGGATGGAGGGATGGGGTACCTGCATTTTCTGGATCCATGGGAGCATGGAATGAACAGGCAATCATGTCTGTGTGTGGGGGGAGGGGGGACAGCTATGTCTGTATGGGGGAAAGGGTCCAGCGATGTCAGTATGTGGGGGGTGGGCAGCGATATCTGCATGCTGGGAAGGGACTCTGATGTCTGTAGAGGTGCAGCTGGGGGAGTTGTGAGGGCCAGCGATGAGGTCAGTGATGTGGGTGGGTGGGGGGGGGGGGTTGTAGGTGCCAGCGATGAGGACAGTGATGTGGGTGGGGGGGTTGTGGAGGCCAGCGATGAGGACAGTGATGTGGGTGGGGGGGTTGTAGGTGCCAGCGATGAGGACAGTGATGAGGGTGGGGGGGGAGGGGTGGTGTTGGGGGGGGCCAGCGATGAGGACAGTGATGGGGGGGGGGGGGTTGTGGGGGCCAGCGATGAGGACAGTGATGTGGGTGGGGGGGTTGTAGGTGCCAGCGATGAGGACAGTGATGAGGGAGGGTGGGTGGGGGGGGTGGGGGTGGTGTTGGGGGGGGCCAGCGATGAGGACAGTGATGAGGGTGGGGGGGGCCAGCGATGAGGACAGTGATGTGGGTGGGGGGGTTGTAGGTGCCAGCGATGAGGACAGTGATGGGGGTGGGGGTGGGGTTGGGGGGGGTGGTGGGGGTGGGGTTGGGGGGGGTGGTGGGGGTGGGGTTGGGGGGGGTGGTGGGGGTGGGGTTGGGGGGGGTGGTGGGGGTGGGGTTGGGGGGGGTGGTGGGGGTGGGGTTGGGGGGGGTGGTGGGGGTGGGGTTGGGGGGGGTGGGGTTGGGGGGGGTGGGGGTGGGGTTGGGGGGGGTGGGGGTGGGGTTGGGGGGGGTGGGGTTGGGGTTGGGGGGGGTGGGGGTGGGGTTGGGGGGGGTGGGGTTGGGGGGGGTGGGGGTGGGGTTGGGGGGGGGGTGGGGTTGGGGGGGTGGGGGTGGGGTTGGGGGTGGGGTTGGGGGGGGTGGGGGTGGGGTTGGGGGGGGTGGGGGTGGGGTTGGGGGGGGTGGGGTTGGGGGGGGTGGGGGTGGGGTTGTGGGGGTGGGGTTGGGGGGGGTGGGGTGGGGTTGGGGGGGTGGGGGTGGGGTTGGGGGGGGTGGGGTTGGGGTTGGGGGGGTGGGGGTGGGGATGGGGGGGGGGGGGTGGGGATGGGGTTGGGGCGGGGATGGGGTTGGGGGGGTGGGGGTGGGGATGGGGTTGTGGGGTGGGGGTGGGGTGGGGGGGGGGTGGGGGTGGGGGGGGGGTGGGGTTGGGGGGGTTGGGGGGGGGTGGGGTTGGGGGGGTTGGGGGGGGGTTGGGGGGGGGTGGGGTGGGGGGGGGTTGGGGGGGGTGGGGTTGGGGGGGTTGGGGGGGTTGGGGGGGGGGGGGGGTGGGGGGGGGTTGGGGGGGGGTGGGGTGGGGGGGGGGTGGGGTTGGGGGGGTGGGGTGGGGGGGGGTTGGGGGGGGGTGGGGTGGGGGGGGGGTGGGGTTGGGGGGGTTGGGGGGGTTGGGGGGGGTGGGGGTGGGGTTGGGGGGGTTGGGGGGGGGGTGGGGTGGGGGGGGGTGGGGGGGGGTGGGGTTGGGGGGGTGGGGGGGGGTGGGGTTGGGGGGGGTGGGGGGGGGTGGGGTTGGGGGGGTTGGGTGGGGTTGGGGGGGTTGGGTGGGGGTGGGGTTGGGGTGGGGTGGGGGTGGGGTTGGGTGGGGGTGGGGTTGGGGTTGGGGGGGGTGGGGGGGGGGTTGGGTGGGGGTGGGGTTGGGTGGGGTTGGGGTTGGGGGGGTGGGGGTGGGGTTGGGGGGGTGGGGTTGGGGTTGGGGGGGGGTGGGGGTGGGGTTGGGGGGGGTGGGGGTGGTGTTTGGGGGGGCCAGCGATGAGGACAGTGATGAGGGTGGGGGGGTTGTAGGTGCCAGCGATGAGGACAGTGATGAGGGGGGGGGGGGTGGTGTTGGGGGGGGCCAGCGATGAGGACAGTGATGGGGGGGGGGGGTTGTAGGTGCCAGTGATGAGGGTGGGGGTGGGGTTGGGGGGGGCCAGCGATGAGGACAGTGATGAGCGCGGGGGGTGGGGTTGGGGGGGCCAGCGATGAGGACAGTGATGTGTGTGGAGGGGTTTTGGGGACCGGTGATGAAGACAGCGATGTGGGTGGGTAGTGGATGGCAGTGATCTGGATGCTTGGAGGTGTTTTAAACATTCTCCCAGTGATGTGCGCTTGCACGGGTTCCTGCTCATCCTGCCGATTTCAAATTCTTTGGTGCGAATAAGCCATGCCCCTCTGAGCATTTAATGATATTCATGATTGTGACCTCTGCATTGTACAGAGTGGGGAGATTCGAGTCTGAAGTTGCACTGGAAAATTGTTTGTTATCCAGACCAGTTTATTCATCAATTCAGCACTTTTGGGAGAATCATCCCCTCCCCTCCTTGTTCTGGCATATATTCTCAGTTTCCTTCTCTATCTGAATTGCAGCTTTGTCTAATTCTCTGTGGCTGAACAGCTCCATTTTTAATCCTCTTCCTTGCACTGTACATGTAACCCCATCCAGCACGCAAACCAGCCTCCTATCCATTGACCCTGTCTACACTTCCCGCAACCTCAGAAAAGAAGTCAGCATAATTAAGGACCCCACGGATCCTGGACGTACTCTCTTCCACCTTCTTCTGTCAGGAAAAAGGTACAAAAGTCTGAAGTCACGTACCAACTGACTCAAGAACAGCTTCTTCCCTGCTGCCATCAGGCTTTTGAATGGACCTACCTCGCAGTAAATTGATCTTTTTCTATATCCTAGCTATACCTGTAACATTACATTCTACACTCTCTCCTTCTCCTGGAACAATACGGTTTGTCTGAAAAACATGCACGAAACAATACTTTCCAAAGTATACCAATACATATGACAATAATAAGTCAAATTAAAAATCAAAATCAAACTAATCTCTATTTTGGTATGAGTAGTTCTTGACTCATTCTCTGCTTTTGCAGTCCATTCAGCTTATTCATTACTGAGCTTCTTCCAAGATAAATCCAACACTCTCTTCCAATAATGTTTGATAATGATCTCTTGCTTCAGATGCTTTGCATGTTTTCAAACTGATACATTGGGTGGCACAGTAGTTAGCACTGCTGCTTCACAGCGCCAGGGACTTGGGTTTGATTCTCAGCTTCGGTCGCTGTCTGTGCGGAATCTGCACATTCGCTTTGTCTGCGTGGGTTTCCTCTGAGTGGTCTGGTTTCTTTCCACAGTCCGAAAGACATGCTGGTTAGGTGCATTGGCCATGCTAAATTCTGCCTCAATGTACCTGAACAGGTGCTGGAGTGTGGCGAATGGGGCTTTTCACAGTAACTTCATTGCAGTGTTACTGAAGCCTACTTGTAACAGTAATAAATAAACTAAACATATTATGTTATGGTTGCATCATACTCTATTTTCTATGTTCAACATTTCTTCTGTCTTCTTGTTATATTTAGTGGACAATTCCCCTGAATTGCTAACTTGCTCAAACAGTTGTGTCTTCTCTTTGGGTTTTTCCATTGCTTCGTCCTCCTCAGCACTCTCTAACACCAGACAGTTTCTGTCTGTATACAATGCCATTTTCTCAAGTTCATATGTATATTCCATAGTCAGAGGTTTACAGCACTGAAACAGGCCCTTTGGCCCAACTCGTCTAAGCCACCCAGTTTTTACCATTAAGCTAGTTCCAATTGCCCATATTTGGCCTATATCCCTCTATATCAATCTTACCCATGTAACTGTCTAAATACTTTTTAAAAGATAAAATTGTACAACCTCAAGCAATTCGTTCCAGACACTCACTACCCTCTGTGTGAAAGAATTGCCCCTCTGGATCCTGTTGTGTCTCTCCCCTCTTGCCTTGAACCTATGCCATCTAGTTTTAGGCTCCCCTACATTTGGGAAAAGACGTTGACTATCTACCTTATCTATTCCCCTCATTATTTGATAGACCCTTATAATATCACTCCTAAGCCTCCTACGCTCCAGGGAATAAAGTCCCAGTCTATTCAGCCTCTCTTTATAACACAAATCAACAAGTGTTAGTAGCATTCTGCACTCTTTCTAGTTTAATAATATCCTTTCTATAATAGGTGACTAGAACTGTACACGGTATTTCAAGCCTGGCCTTTTCAATGCCTTGTAAAACTTTAACAAGACATCCCAACTCCTGTATTCAATATTCTAACCAATGAAACCAAGCATGCCGAATGCCTTCTTCACCACCTTGTCCACCTGTGACTCCATTTTCAAAGAGCTATGAACCAGTACTCCTAGATCCCTTTGTTCTATAATTCTCCCCAGCGCCCTACTATTAATTGAATAAGTCCTGCCCTGGTTTGACCTACCAAAATGCATCACCTCATAGTTATCTAAATTAAACACCATTTGTGATTCATCAGCCCACTGGCCCAATTGATCAAAGTCCTGTTGCAATCCTAGATAAACTTCTTCACTGTCCACTATGCCACCAATCTTGGTGTCATCTGCAAACTTACTAACCATGCCTCCTAAATTCTCATCCAAATTATTAATATAAATGACAAATAACAGTGGACCCAGCATCAATCCCTGAGGCACACTGCTGGTAAAAAGTCTGACAACACCGGTCACAGGCCTCCAGTTTGAAAAACAACTGTCTACAACCATCTTCTGTTTTCTGTTGTCGAGCCAATTTTGTATCCAATTGGCTACCTCACCCTGGATCCCATGAGATTTAACCTTGTGCAACAACCTACCATGCGGTACCTTGTCAAAGGCCTTGCTAAAGTCCATGTAGACAACGTCAACTGCACTGCCCTCATCTACTTTCTTGGTTACCCCTTCAAAAAACTTGATCAAATTCCTGAGACATGATTTTCCACTCGCAAAGCTATGCTGACTGTCTTTAATCAGTCTGGTAATGATCATTGAATTGGATCTATAAAGAATCCCCAATAATAGCTCTAGTAAATGATAGCTCTACTCTAACTTCCACTTCAACAGTACAGTGATTCTTGTCATAAATGAGTCAATCAGAACTGATCTTAAACTACAACCCACAGATATAAACACAGACACTTTATATGTACACAGTCACATAAAGATATCAGGCGCTTTTCCCCTAACAGCAAAATTATCGGGGGCTCTCTCCCAACAACTACCACGGCTCGCCCCATTACCCCCTGTCAATACAAGGTCTTCCCACCATTCCCAATGCCTACTTCCCTCTCCCATCACCGCAACGTCCCCCCTTCAATGCTCCCCTTTACCTCTAGGTTCTCCCCTTCAAAGACCCCACTCACACCAAATATAAACCACTCCCCTGCCCCTGCTCCATGAGCACCACAGATCAAATTCTGATGTGTTTTACACTGAGACTAGCAGATCTCTCATCCATCACAAAACTGATAGCATCCATGACATAGGATTTCCTTGGCTCTTCCAGTGTTCCATGCTATGACTTCTTTTGCTGAGTTCCACTTGTCCTTTTTCCCTCCACCCTTGTTACCCTTTCTCATCTTCCTGTTGTAACTCCAGTTATTTTACCACTTGCTGTTAAATGTTGTACAATTTTTTACTGACCCCAGTAGAGTGCCTAGCTACATCCACCTTTTCCAGAGTGCTTTTTCTCTTTAGTTTTGATATAGTTGGGCTACTTCACATTTAGATTAGAGTCACAATGTTTTACCTCATTTCCTGTTTGCTGTCATTCTTGATTAAGTTTATCCAATTATTTTCTCTTCATTCTTACTTCTTCTGCTGTGGTTGGCTGACTTTCTGACTGATAACATCTTCATTATTTGCTTCTCGTCTATTGCTAAAACTTTCATTATAGTGCAACAGAAGAGGGCACAACTGAACCTTCCTGCTTTAGCTCTTACATTTAGTCAGTTAGGATCTTCTGTTGTCCTCTTTCAGGGTTCTCTCCATGCCCCCCTGCTTCAGGGTCTTCCTGTGCTCCCTGCCCTATGGGGTTTTCAGTGCTCCACCCTCTTTGGGGTTTCTCAGTGCCTCCTTCTACAGGGCTTTCCAGTGCCCCTTCTCAGGGGTCTTCCAGTGCCACACACTCCGAGGTCACTGGTGGAATTTAAGTTCAATCAATGTGTGGAATAAAAAGATAGTCTTCATAATGGTACCATTAAACTATTATTGATTATCATCCAAAAAAAATCTGGTTCATTAATGTCCTTTTAGGAAGGAAATCTGCCATATTTGTGACTAGAGACCCATATCAATGTCTTTGCCTATTAATAGCCTAGCTAACATGTCACTCAGTTTAAGGGAAATTGGGGGTGGGCAACAAATGCTAGCTTTGCGAGCCGTGCCCACATCCTGTGAAAAAATTAAGAAAAAAATAGTTTTACTTATTAATAAAGACTTGCAGTTAACTTCCGAGGACACTGTTCTGTACTGAACAGAATCCGCCTCCACAAAACTCTCTGGTAGTGTAAAAATAATAAAAATCTAATGCATAAATTTCTAGGTTAATATTTTTCTGCCATTGTTGACTTATTATTCTTAGTAGCATCTATCATGTAGAGATTTTAATATGACAGGATTGCTTTAGTGAAGTGAATATGAGAAATTAGTTTTGTACTAAAGCAATAATATGGAGAGACCAGTTGGCAGGTTAGACAGATATACACAATATTATACCTTTTGGAGTCATCAAAGGTTGACTTCTTTATAAACCAAACAATTCTGGCTTAATATAATTACATAATTGGCTTGTTGGTATCTTCTTTAAGCTCAAATATTCAGTTTGATTTAACAATAGAGACCTCTTGGGTCTCATTACCCTGACAGCAGTTGGCCAACAATTGTATAAAAGCTTTTGAGATTGGCTGCTTGCTTGGCAAAATGCTTTGCATTGTAAGAAGACTTGAGACAGAGTAATAAGATAACTTGTGGATTCTGAGTGGGTGTTTGTCTTGGCACCATTGAACAACTAAAATAAAACAATTCTTCTCATCATGTCAATAGAACATTAACTCTTACATAAGACAACTAACCACCTGTGAATTGTAATGTAAGGAAGCACGCTGACAAACTTGTTTTCCTACTTGTCTGGACCTGTTTTCACTTGTACTTAGCCTCACAATTAAATTGGAGATATCTTTTGGGGAAGCAGTTCTGATGCAGAAAAGGTGCAAAATTCTGCTGATCACTATTATCAACAATTTGACCTCTGGTAAAGCAGCAATCTTGTGACTCTGGGCGGCAGTGTTATGCTCTTGTTGCTCTTGTTACGAGGGTAAGGCAGGAAAATAGAGTCGAGGATTATCATATGAGATCAGTCTTTTGCTTTAATTTGATTTATTATTGTCACATGTATTAGCATGCAATTAAAAGTATTGCATGCTGTACAGACAAAGCACACCATACACAGGGAAGGAAAGGAGAGAGTACAGAACGTAGCGCTACAGTCATAGCTAGGGTGTAGAGAAAGATCATCTCACTGTAAGGTAAGTCCATTCAAAAGTCTGATGGCAGCAGGGAAGAAGCTGTTCTTGAGTCGGTTGGTACATGTCCTCAGACCTATGTATCTTCTTCCCGATGGAAGAAGGTAGAAGAGAGTATGTGGGGTCCTTAATTATGCTGGCTGCATTCCCGAGGCAGTGGTAAGTGTAGACAGTGTCAATGGATGAGAGGCTGGCTTGAGTGGTGGACTGGGCTTTATTCACCACCCTTTGTAGTTTCTTGCAGTACTGATCAGAACAGGAGCCATACCAAGCTATAATACAACCAGAAAGAATGCTTTCAATGGTGCATCTGTAGAAGTTGGTGGGAGTTGTAGCGGGCATGCCAAATTTCCTTAGTCTCCTGAGCCTGAGAAAGTAGAGGTGTGAAGGGCTTTTTAGCTATAGTATCTGCATGAGGGACCAGGACAGGTTGTTGGTGATCTGGACACCTAAAAATGTGAAGTTCTTGATCATTTCTGTTTCATCCCTATTGATATAGACAGGGGCATGCCCTCCACTGTTCTTCCTGAAGTTGATGATTATTTTCTTTGCTTTATTGACATTGAAGGAGAGATTATTGTTGCACTAGTTCACCAGATTCTCTATCTCTTTCCTGTACTCTGTCTTGTCATTGTTTGAGATCCGAACCATTACGGTGGTGTCATCAGCAAATTGAAAATCGAATTGGAGGGGAATTTGGCCACTCAGTCACTTGAGTATAAGGGGTATAGTATAGAACACAGCCTTATAGGGTATCGGTGTTGAGGATGATCATGGAGGAGGTATTGTTGCCTATCCTTGCTGACTGTGGTCTGTGGGTTAGGAAGTCTGGATCCAGTCATAGAGGGAGGAGCTGAGACCCAGGCCATGAACTTTGGAGATGAGTCTCATAGGAATAATGGTGTTAAAGGCTGAGCTGCTGTCTATGAATAGGAGTCTGACACAGGTGTCTTTGTTATCTAGGTGTTCCAGGGTTGAGTGTAAGGCCAGGGAGATGGCATCTGCTGAGGGCCTGTTGTGGCGATAGGCAAACTATAATGGATTCAGGCAATCTGGGAGGCCGGAATTGATTTGTGCCATGATTAACCTTTTGAAGCACTTTATGATGATGGATGTCAGAGCCACTAGACGATTAATAAAAAGTTTATTTATTAGTCACAAGTAAGGCTTACCTTAACAGTGCAAATGAAGTTATTGTGAAATTCTTCTAGTTACCGATTCCAGTGCCTGTTCGGGTCAATGCACCTAATTAGCACTTTTCTCAGACTGTGGGAGGAAACCCGTGCAGACACTGGGAGAATGTGCAAACTCCACACAGACAGTGATCCAAACCGGGAATCAAATCTGGTGCCGTGAGGCAGCAGTGCTAACCACTGTGCCACCCTATGATAGTCATCAAGGCATGCTGCCCACCTTTTCTTTGGTACAGGAACAATGGTCGTCTTCTTGAAGCAGGTGGGGACCTCAGATTATTGTAAAGAGAAGTTGAAGATATCTGCGAATACCCCTACCAGCTGGTTCGTGCAGGACCTGAGTGCTCATCTGGGTACCCAACCTGGGCCAGTTGCTTTCCACAGGTTGACTTTTGAGAAGGCTGTTCTGACATTGGCAATGGTGACCTCAGATACAGATTTATCTGAGGTGGAGGACATGCTCTCACTGATCTCACTGCTCAAAATGGGCATAGAATGCTTTGACCTCATTGGACAGGGGTGCATCGGAGCTGGTGATTTTACCTGCCTTCATCTTGTAGCCTGTTACGCTTTGCAGACCTTGTCATAGTCAGTGGGAGTCCATGTGGCTAGCCTGGGACCCTAGCTTGGTCCAGTACTGTCTTTTGGAATTTTTGATGGATCTTCGTAGATCAAAACTGGCTTCCTTGTATAGGTCAGGGTCGCCTGACTTGAATGCTTCAGACCTGGACTTCAGCAAGTAGAGGATAAGCTTGTTCAATCATGGTTTCCAGTTGGGAAACACACGGATTTTCTTCTTTGGTACACAGTCTTCTACACACTTACTAATGAAGTCAGTTACTGTAGCGGTGCACTCATTCAGGCTGGTCACAGAGTTTTTAAATACTGACCAGGCCACTGATTCCAACAGTCTGGTAGGAAATCATCCGATTCCTCAGACCCATATTGCATGACTTTTTGCTTGTAAGGCAAGAGCAGGAGCACAGCTTTGTGGTCTGATTTACCCAAGTGCAGGTGGGTGGTAGAGTGGTAGGCATTTTTGATATTTGTGTAGCAATGGTCGAGGATGTTTAAGCCTCTGGTGGAACAGGAAAGGTGTTGGTGTTATTTTAATAGGAGGCTCTTGAGATTGGCCTAATTGAAGTCCTCGGCCACAATGAAAAAGGGCTCAGGATGTTTCATCTCAAGGCTATTAGTGGTGGTGTATATTTAGTCCAGCGCTGACTTCATGTCCATGTGGGGTGGGATGCAAATTGCTGTCAGGATAACAGAGGTGAACTCCTGCACAAGGTAGAAGGGGCAGCATTTTACTGTCAGATATTCTAAGTCCGGACAGCAGAAACTCTCCAGTGTAGCTATGTCGAGGCAGAATGAGTAGGCAGATCCCACCTCCCCTAGCCTTGCATGAGGCCGCTCTGCAGTCCATTCAGTGAATAGTTATAGCACACAGTCCAGTGAAGCAGGAGTGAACCATAGCTCTGTGAAACAGAGCATACTGCAGACCCTCAGTTCTCTTTGGAAACTGAGTCTGGTTTTAAGTTTGTCTGACTCGTTTTCCAGAGATTCGTCATTTGCTAGGAGCAAGCTAGGGATGGAGGCCTTGGGAAGGTTTTGTTTCACCGTCACCTGCAGGCCTGCACATTTTCAACACTTCCTAGAGTGACTGCTTGTTTTCGAGCCTGACAGATGGTGAGAGTAGTTACGCAGGATTAAGGATATATTTGTGGCCAGCAAGGTTCTTTGCTCTGGTCGGTGCATGGATGGAGGATTTGTTGGTTTGCATGATGTTCTTGAGTCGGTAGATGGGTCTGCGTGTTCAGCCATTCCAGATCACTGTCAGGCTGCAGTTTGGCTTTGGCGATTGGAGGGTGACCAGGTCAAGCTCCAGCTTGGATGGGTCGAGGGCCGATAAGTCGATGAATTCTCTGGGGTCGCAGTCGCAGATGTACCAATATCCGGGTCCACTTGTTGGGGTCCTCAGGGTCATTGCCAGGTTGGGGTCTTCCTTCGGAGGTCAGAGAATCTCTAGACCTGCAAGTAAATTTAAAAGAACAGTGTTAGTGAGTTTTAGGCAGTGGGAGTTGATTTTTAGAAGTATGGGGTGACATTAGAAGCGGTTAGTGGTGGAGTGCTTTGGGCCTGCAGGAGGTCATGAATGCATTGAATGGTGGAGCAGACTTCATGGGCAGATTAACCTACTTCAATTTCTACATCTTATAGTCTTATGTCAAGTCAATAGGAAGAGATAGCCAGCCAGATTGATGCATCTGTTTCAGTCATTCATGGGATGTCAGCATCGATGTGCGCCTGCATTAATTATCCATTGCCAGTTGCCCTTGAACAAGAAGGCTGTCTGCAACTGAATGGCTTGTGAGGTCATTCAGGAGACAGTTAAGAATCTGCCACATTAGTTTGGGTCTGGAGTCACATGTAAACCAGACAGTGTAAGGAGATTTTCTCTCCTGAATTACATCAGTGAACCAGGTAGGTTTTTACAAGAACCCAGTAGTTTTATGAACACTACACCACTGTCCCCCTGAGTGTTTCTGCGGACAGTGCATTAGTTGATCATTTAGATCTAAACTTGGAGGATGGAGGGTGCAAACATTTGACTCTGTTGCGAAACTGGCTAGCGCTGGGGGTGTTTAACCTTTCATATTAGTTGGCTGCAGGACTTAAACCAATCTCCCATGTTTAAGAGGAGTGCCACGGGTCACTAGAAATATGAATGCATATGGGCCTGAAAGGATGGTGAAGAAATGTTTGTATTGGAGATGCTTTTAAACCAGCTCTCAGTAATGAATACAGTTAGTGTGACAGTAAACTAAGAAGCATGTGGATGAGCAGTTAAATCACCAAGGCAAAGTAGGCTATTGTTCAAATGCTGGTAAAATTGGTTTAGAATAGATTGGTATCTGATGGTCAGCATAGACATGGTGGGCTGAAGGGCCTGTTTCTGTTCTGTATGACTCTATGGGCCCTATTTTACCATCTTGATTCTAAGTGTTGGATGGACTTAAAACTGGGAGTGTTACAGATCCGACTTTTAGACCTGTTCTGAGGCTTCTCCACACGCACGCTACCTGAAAAAATATCAGTGATTCTGAATTGTGCTGCAGAAGCCTGTAGATGGGGTTTACCGTGCCCAAAATCCAGCAGCTCCAATCGGCATCTCCAACTGCGCATGTGCAGAAAAGAAAGATAGAATGTAGTTCCCCTGCCACATCCCTCCCGGGCCAGATAATGCCCCCCACGGCCCACACAGACATTGCCCTACTTCCACAAAATTACTGATCCCCTTATCCTCCCACCCCTTCCACCACCCAGACCAATCATGGGCCCCTCCCCACTTCCCCTCTATTGATCTCAGTCAGAGTGACAGCAAACCTCCCTTCCTCCCCAGTGATCTCAGGCAGAGCGGCAGCAGACCCTTCCTGTTCCCTCACTAATCTCAGGCAGCGTGGCAGCGGACCCCCATTCCCCACCCACCCCTCCACTGATCTCAAGCAGAGAGTCGTCGGACCCACCTCCCACGACCCCCCCCCCCCCCCCCCCCACTTCCCCCCAACCCCCACCAGTCTCAAGCAGAGAGCCATCAGACAGTCAGCACTTACCTCCTCACTAACTGGAGTGCCCGAAATGGACTTTTATAGAGCATGTCTGTTTCACGCTGATTCTGGATGATCAAACACGACAGTGAAGGGGAAAGTGCCCATTAAGTCAACTTAAGTGTCTGCAAATGCATTCAAATGGTTGTCGCGCCTGTTTTGGGCACGGCCCTGATCATGGCCATTTTCGGGCCTTGTAAAGGGCGAACCAGCGCGGAGGTGGGTGTGGATTGCGCTATTCATCTCACACACAGCTTTACCAAGTTTTCATGCCCAGAAACAAGCACAACTTGATGGTAAAATTGGGCCCTATGTATGGCTGATTGATAAATACTTCCAAGTCAGCTGCAGAGCCTTATGTAACCACTTAGAGGATGAAATGTTTGTATTGGAGATGCTTCTAAACCAGCTCTCAGTAATGAATACAGTTGGTGTGACAGTATTCTATTGGCCTATCTTCCAGTTAGATGAAACATGAGGTTGTAAGAATGCTGACTTTTGTGTTTCTTAGACAATATAAAATAAGGGGTACAATCCTTAAGCGAGTGCAAGAGCAGAAGGACCTGGATATATAAATACTTAGATCATTGAAGATGGCAGAAAAGAGAAAAGAGCAGTTAATAAAGCATACAGTATCCTGGATTTTATTAATAGGGCCGTAGAATACATGAGCAAGAAAGTTATGCTAAACTTACGCAAGACACTATTTAGACCTTAACTGGAGTATTGTGTGGAGTTCTGGGCACTACACTATAGGAAGGATGTGAACGCATTGGAGAGAGGTTCTCAAGACGAAAAATTTCAGTTATGAAGATACAGCGGAGAGGTTCTTTTCCTTGGAGAGATGAAGGCTCAGAGGAGTTTAATAGGAGATATTCAAAATCATGAGGGGACTGGACAGAGTAGGTAGGAAGTAACCAATCCTGCTTGTAAAAAACTCAATAATGAGAGGGCGCAGATTTAAAGTGATTTGAAAAAGAATCAAATGTGAGAAAAACTTTTTCTCACAACACATCGTTCAGGTATGGAATGTACTGCCTGCAAGAGTAATGGAGACAGGTTCAATCCATGCATTGAAAAAGGCAGCGTAGGATTATTTGAATAGAAGCAATGGGCTGGGTTAGAGGAAAAGGGGCAACAGGGTAGCACAGTAGTCAGCACTGCTGTTTGACAGCACCAGGGACCTGGGTTCGATTCCCAGCTTGGATCACTGCCTGAGTGGAGTTTGGACCTTCTCCCCATGTCTGCGTGCGTTTCCCCCAGGTGCTCCGGTTTCCTCCCGCAGTCCAAAAGACGCGCTGGTTAGATGCTAGAGTGTGGTGATTAGGGGATTTTCACAGTAACTTAATTGCAGTGTTAATGTAAACCTACTTGTGACTAATAAGTAAACTTTAAAACTTGAATGTCACTGAGCCATGATGCTTGTCTGGAGAGCAGGTGCAGAAATGATGGACCAAATAGCCTTCTTCAGTGCCCCAATCAATGATTTCTGAACTCTTGGAAAGAATTTCTGCACAGACAGTTTATCTATGATTTTGTTAACAGTGACTCAGCTCTTTCACAATCACATTCACTTCATGCTTTATTCAGGAAAACACAGGAAAGAAATATAAAACAGTAGCTGAATATAGCTGACCTCATTAGCCATATTGGGAACATGCATATTTAGGCTCCCATTCAAAAGAGGAAGGAAAACCACCAGAAACAATATTGTGATGCAAGTATAGACAAAGGGGGTGAGTGGGCACACAAATTCAGAATCAATGCTCGTCCAAAACCAGCTGGATAGAAGAATTTTGTCCTTTGGAAAATTCACCTTAGTGAATTTAAATGTCACTCTTTTATAATGTTATAAATCAAAATGATGCGTAAATGTATTTTATCAAATAAAATATTTATGACAAAATAATAGAATGTGAATTCTTAATAATCACATTGATGGGCAACAGTGCTTAAGATCAAAGGTGTTTCTTTTTCATAGCCAGTCCCAGAATAAAGCATCTTAGATCATGTATCTTCCAGTTTGTGTGGGATAAAGGGCCACACCCCAACACAGTGTTTAATTAGCACTGCTGTCGCTCAGTGCCAGGGTCCCAGGTTCAATTCCAGCCTCGGGTCACTATCTGTATGCAGTTTGTAAGTTCTCCCCATATCTGCATGGGTTTCCTCCAGGTGCTCTGGTTTCCTCCCACAATCCAAAGGTATGTGGGTTAGGTGGATTGGCCATGCTAAATTGATTCCAGTGTCAGGGGGAATTAGCACGGTAAATAAGGGCTATGGGAATAGGGCCTTGGTGGGATTGTGGTCAGTACTGACATGATGGGCCAAATGGCCTCCTTCTGTACTGTAGGGATTCTAAATTAGGGGGATTAGCAGGGTAAATATGTGGGGTTATGTGGCAAGCCTGGGTATGAGTCAGTGCAGATTTGATGCATCGCATGGCCTTCTTCTGCACTGAGGATTTTATGATTTTATTCTATGATTCTAATTTGATCCAATCATTGCTGCTAATATGTCAGCCCTGATAAAGTGTAAATTTGGACTGTTTAGTTTTGCCACTGGGAGCTGGACCAAGACTATCAAACTCATTTCAAGTAGTTGCTTGGTAGTATAGAACTTGAGCATTGCTAAAAATAGAGACATGCTGTCAAAACTTTGCATCTTGCACTGATCACGGAAGATGCGTAATTATCAAATTTTAAAGGGGTCAACAATTTATACTGCATGAGAAAAGGGTGCTGATTGGTTAGCGAGTGAATTCTGATTGGTGAAGTTGCTGCATGGAGAATACACCAAGGAACAGTTATCCCCAGGCTTTAGTATTTAAAATCAAAAAGACAAGTCAACCTGATGGGCTGAGGCACCGCCATGAGGAATGCACCAGGGAGCAGTTGACCTCCATGCTTTTGCTTAATTGGGAAAGATACAATATTTAGACATGTTTTATCCTGCTTGCAAAAAAAAAGGCCCTCCGTAAAGGTACGTGTAGTGAACCACATTGTGAGCTCAACTGACAATTGTAAATTGGCTGTTCCAATAATTCTTTGCACACTCAGGGTTGTTCAATAAGTGCTGTCCCATTGTAGAATCACATCTAATGTTGCACACCAAGGCCTGAATTTTGGAAGTACGGGGTGAATTGCTCATGGCCGGTGCTTTGTTTATTGCTAACAGCCAGAAGGACATGCTATTTGATAGCATTACCAGTCATTCAGACATGCATACTTGGCATCACACCAACGCTGAAATTCATATGCCATGTTATTCACTTGTGTGGTAGGCCTATCATGGCTCATATTTTAGAGACACCTTACCCTTCCAGGGTAATGTCAGGTAGATTGGACATTTTTCGGGAATGAAAGTGGAAGCCCCTTCATGGGTTTGCATGATATATAACAAATATTGATCAGATTTGGGTAGCATTATTTCCATAGGATAGCTTTCCTATTTGAGGAACAGGTGTGGTTAAGCGTTTTGCACTGCTACTATGCAGGAGCAACAGAAGTACCATTTTTCACTAACAGGATGCGGCCATCACGTCAAAAAGACTTTATATTAATCTATCCAGCTGTTATGCTGCCTTCCCAAATCAAGTGAAAGCTGACACATACTGTTAAACAGTTGGATTAATCTTAGCTGTCAGTCAAACAGCCTGTTTTGCCCATCCCCAAATGTCTGCTACTAACAAGTCAAAATGTCCAAAGAAGATGAAAAAAGAACACTTTTTAAATGCACCTATTATTTATTCCGAGATTGCTTGCAGTAGCACCCTGAAGATTAATCTTCAATTCTTCATGACTCTAGGAGAACCCTGGAGACTTGGCAATCCTGACCATTGTAACAGCAAATGCATTAATGGTAATTTACCAAAATTCGTTGGACTCTGGGGTGGTTCCCACAGATTGGAAAACTGCAAATGTGATGCCACTGTTTAAAAAAGGAGGTAGACAAAGGCAGGTAACTATAGGCCGGTTAGCTTAACTTCTGTAGTAGGGAAAATGCTTGCATCTATCATCAAGGAAGAAATAACGAGACATCGGGATATAAATTGTCCCATCGGTAAGACACAGCATGAGTTCATGAAGGGAAGGTCATGTTTGATTAATTTGGTGGAATTCTTTGAGAACATTACATCTGCAGTGGACAATGGGGAACCTGTGGATGTGGTGTATCCGGATTTCCAGAAGGCATTTGGCAAGGTGTCGCACCAAAGACTGCTACATAAGATAAGGCTGCACGGTGTTACGGGTAATGTATTAGCATGTAGAGTGGATTGGTTAACTAACAGAAAGAAAAGAGTGGGGGTAAATGGGTGCTTTTTTGGTTGGCAGTCAGTGACTAGTGGTGTGCCTCAGGGATCAGTATTGAGACCACAATTGTTTACGATTTACATAGATGATTTAGAGTTGGGGACCAAGTGTAGTGTGTCAAAATTCACAGATGATACTAAGATGAGTGGCAGAACAAGTGGGCAGGGGACGTTGAAAGCCTGCACTCTAAGTGAGTGGACGAGGGTCTGACAGATGGAGTACAATGTTGATAAATGTGAGGTCATCCATTTTGGTAGGAATAATAGCAAAATGGACTATTATTTAAATGGTTAAAAAAATGCAGCACGCTGCTATGCAGAGGGTCCTGGGTGTCCTCGTGCAGGAATCTCAAGGAGTTGGTTTGCAGGTGCAGCAGACAATTAAGAAGGCAAATGGAATTTTGTCCTTCATTGCTAGAGAGATGGAGTTTAAAAGCAGGAGGTTATGTTGCAGCTGTGTAAGGTGCTGGTGAGGCTACATCTGGAGAATGTGTACAGTTTTGGTCTCCTTACTTGAGAAAGGATATACTGGCACTGGAGGGGGTGCAGAGGAGATTCACTAGGTTGATTCTAGAGCTGAGGGGATTGGCTTATGAGGAGAGACTGAGTAGACTGGGGCTATACTCATTGGAATTCAGAAGAATGAAGGAACATCTTATAGAAACATATAAGATTATGAAGGGAATAGACAAGATAGAAGCATGGAAGTTGTTTCCACTGGCGGGTGAAACTAGAACTAGGGGGCATAGCCTCAAAATAAGGGGAAGCAGATTTAGGACTGAGTTGAGGAGGAACTTCTTCACCCAAAGGGCTGTGAATCTGTGGAATTCCCTGCCTAGTGAAGCAGTTGAGGCTACCTCATTAAATGTTTTTAAGGCAAGGATAGATAAATTTTTGAACAGTAAAGAAATTAAGGGTTAGGGTGAGTGGTCGGGTAAGTGGAGCTGAGTCCACAAAAGATCAGCCATGATCTTATTAAATGGCAGAGCAAGCTGAGGGACCAGATGTCCTAATCCTGCTCCTAGCTCTTATGCTCTTAAAAAACTCTGGGTCCTCAGAAACATACAAGGCTAAGGAATGAGTAATCAAATGATGTATTCCATCATTTCCAAGTGACAATGCATCAAAGCATTTCTGGGAAGATATGTGTTCCCCTGTCAATTGATGTAGACTGTCTGGTAATGGATAGAGGACAGTGAGGAGCAACTGGAGCAGCTCCCAAAGGATTTTGTGTTCCATTCAGCATGAGCTGCTTCAAGGAACTGGTGTAATTCCAATACAGATAAATGAAAGTCTTCCTCTAACCCCAAGATTTTTATCATATAAAGTTCATTCCTCAGGATGCAGTGTTAAGCACAAATCGACATTTCCAGGTCTTTCACTTAGTTTTACATTAAATATTATTATTTCCCACATTTTGGCTATTTGCATCCAGCATATCTCCTGTGATCTGGCTTCCTTCCAAAAATGACGGCAGAAAAATCAATCAGCATGTAAAAGGGCTCTCAGCAATGTAAAACAGCCAAAATCAAATCATTTATAAATTATGTGTATTGATTTTCTTAAAAGTATCACTTGTAGATGGATTCATCAGATTTGATAACTATACAGATAATTACTTGAGGCAGAATAATTACTTGTTGTAAATTCTTTTATGAGTCGGTGTCCTCACTGGTGCACCATTCTTTAGACAGAAATAAAAGTAAAATACTGCTAGAATTGCATGGCATAGATTTTAGCATGGACCATATTACACTATAAACACAACTGATGAGAAGAGTGGACACTATATAGTATCAGATAATCATGAATTAGGGTACTAATGCGTATTTTAGAAATGGCAAAATACAGTAATTAGGTATTGTGGAGCATTTAATTGAGTTCTCTCTTGTTAGGAAAGATTGTATTATCTTCTGTATTAACAAATACAAACCTGCAAGCCACCACCCCAGAGCCTGGTTCAGAAGAGTCACACCACTAATAACATGTTTGTATGGAGTGTGTATGTTCTCTCTGTGTCTTGGTGGGTTTCCTCTGGGTGCTCTGGTTTCCTCCCACAGTCCAAAGATGTACTGTATTAAGTTGATTAGCAATGCTAAATTGCCCCTTAGTGTCAGAGGGACTAGCAGGTTAAATACATGAGATTAGATGATAGGACCTGGGTGGGATTGATGTCAATGAAAACTTGATGGGCCGAATTGCCTTCTTCTGCACTGTAGGGATTCTATGATTCTAATGAAAACCATGTTGGTTATGTGGTGGTGCATTGAAATGAGGATTTAGAAATTTGATCACATAAAATACTTGAGGTCCTGTGCTGGTCATTAATTGTGAAATTCTTTATGAAAAAAGGAAGATACACTATTTAGTCACACTCAAAGATCACCCAAGCTAGAGCAAAAAATGCCAAAGATGGACAAGTAACCAAAGATATTTCAGTGCGAATGATTTATGTTATATGAAAATATAACTCAAAGATCTTCCTTTAAACATCAGCATTTAACAATGTGCCAAATAGGTAGAAGGTTAAATCTGAATCACACAATTGGGAGTCTGGAGAATGGAAGCATTTAATGTACAATCTTTTGGTAATCACTTCTGGATTCTCTATTCTGAGTCCATTCTTTTCCTAGTTAGAACTTCATGCTTGGCTTTCTAATTAACTCATTGATTGCTGGTCCTTCTTGTAGATATACTGAATATTTACTGGTTGCCTGTTACTGAGTTAAAAAATGGATGTGTGTGTGGCAAACCTTAGCATCCTACAGATGACGGGCACAATCTGACATAATGTTCAGTGAACGAAATACAAACACAGGTTAAGATCACTCTGTTATCCTTTTCTCGTCCTCCCTTCTTGCTTATTCTATTTATGATAGATTCCAATGTCCTCTGCACCAGGAGAGTAGGCATGCAACCAATACAGTGGGAGCACTGAATTAAAGAGTAGACTTTCTGTCAGTTTTTTTTATTTACTTCAGCATGCGACGGTGCAGAGGGACCTCGGGGTCCTTGTGCATGAGTTGCAAAAACCCAGCCTGCAGGTGCAGCAGGTGGTCAGGAAGGCGAATGGGATGCTGGCCTTCATAGCGAGGGGGATTGAATATAAAAGTAGGGAGGTCTTGCTGCAACTGTACAGGGCACTGGTAAGGCCACAGCTGGAGTACTGTGTGCAGTTTTGGTCGCCGCATTTACGCAAGGATATTTTGGCCTTGGAGGGAGTGCAGAGGAGGTTTACTAGGCTGATACCGGAATTGAGGGGGTTGAACTATGAGGAGAGGCTGAATAAACTAGGCTTGTATTCGTTAGAGTTTAGAAGAATGAGGGGAGATCTCATTGAGACGTATAAGATGATGAATGGGATGGATAGGATACAGGTGGAGAGGCTCTTCCCACTCAGAAGGACAGTAGGACTAGAGGGCACAGCCTCAAAATAAAGGGGGGTGCGGTTTAGAACGGAGTTGAGGAGGAACTTCTTCACACAAAGGGTGGTGAATCTCTGGAATTCTCTGCCCGTTGAAGTGGTGGAGGCTACCTCACTAAATATATTTAAAACGCGGGTTGATAGGTTTTTGATAGGCAAGGGGATTAAGGGTTATGGGGAGAGGGCGGGAATGTGGAACTGAGCCACGACAGATCAGCCATGATCTTATTGAATGGCAGGGCAGGCTCGAGGGGCTAGATGGCCTACTCCTGCTCCTATTTCTTATGTTCTTATGTTTCTTATGTTCTTACTTCAGTTCAATGGTTTATTTTTGCATTTAGTAAGCTGAAATTCTTGTACACATATTCTGCGCAAGATTCATTATATCAAAATTGATGCAAAAATATTTGAGAGTACAGGATTTACAGTTTTACAACGAATCACCCAGGCCAACACAACTGAACCTTCTGGATCATGGCCCCAGCTCCAGTTACACTGCAGTACTTGAGGACTTCAGTGATGGATATATGTTAATTTTAGCATGGAGTTGATGACGTTGGAGACACCAGATGTCTGTTCAGTATTAGATATGGATTGCTCATCACGTATTTTGAACATCCTAATCCATATTGCAGTAAACATTCCCTGAACTGGGCTTGGCAAGAACACAATCATGTTTGATAGCATTGTTGACTGCCTTAATCTATTGCTCAAGCCATCATACCAACAACCAATTGTTGAGCAATGTTCATAAATCTGCCAGTATTTCTGACTAACAAAGGATCCCCACCTCGCATCCTGATTTATAGAATCAAATGTCTTTATCTTGTTGACAGCTTACACACAAAGATTCTGATGCTCTGCTTCAAATTTTTCCTAGACTTGCCAGGTTGAGCAAATCATGTTGGATATTATGTGAATAATCCAAAAGGTTTGATTTTATTTCTGCTAGTTGTTCATTCATTCACCAGAATGTGATCCAACCTTAAATTTTACTTGCTATCAATGGAAGTAAGATTCGGCACTGACCATTGCAGCATATGTAACCAACTTCCAGCCTGTGTAGATGCAGTTTTGAAATCTATGACACATTGTTGTGTGGTTTCATTCCTCTTCTCAAACCCCTCCCACCCCAGGTGCTCAGCCCTCTGCAGGGACCCATCTATTTTAACATTTGCTTCATTATAGAATGGATTCCTTCTATGTCAGATGGAAGACATATTGGTCTTGCACAGGAGGTGCTGAGTATAGTTTAACACTTTAGCTGACACTGGAGAGGAGCAAGTAAAGTGTTTTGATATCAGTTGAGGATACTGGGAAAATGTCCCTACTCTTTTTCAAAAATGCAATTCAGTCTTTTCTATCCACCTCAATGACCAAGTGGGGCCTTCACTTAAAGCCTCACCAAAAAGGCCACACGCTTGACAATACACCATTCCCTTGTTGCTGAAGCCTTAGGCCAGATTATGTTCTCAAGTGCTGAAAACTGGCTAAGAAATCTCTAAGCAAGGGCTGACATTTCAACTATTGGGTCAATTATGTCCTTCCAAAGCATTTGCTTTCATATTTGCAATAGACCTGAAATAAGAAAATTTATTGAAGGAAAGGTTTTTATGGTAAATATATAGCCACACCTCAAATGAAGAACAATAACATTGTGCAATATATTTCCCTAGAATTCCATGGTTGCCAGCTCAGCAGCTGGGCCTGTCAGTGCCCACCAGAACTGACTACTTTTTAAAATTCGTTCATGGGGTGTGGGCATTGTTGGCTCAGCCACATTTATTGTCCATCCCTAATTATCCTTGAGAAGGCGGTGGTAAGCTGTCTTTTTGGAATGCGATGTAGGTACAACCACTGTGTTGTAAGGGAGAGAGTTCCAGGATTTTGACAATGAAGTGACGGAATGGCGATATAGTTCCATGTCATATGGCTTACAGTCGAATTTGCGGTTGGTGGTGTTTCCAAAGGAAAATCCTGTTTAACAAATTTATTCAGAGTTTCCTGAGGATGTAATAAGTACAAAAGATAAAGGGGAACTAGTAGGTATCGTATACCTGGGCTTCCAAAACGCTACAGAAAGATTAATAGGCAAGGTAAGTATGGAGTTGGAGATAATGTATTCCCATGGATAGAGGATTGGTTAACAGTTAGGAAGCAGAGTGTGTGTATAAATGGGACTTTTTGAAATTGGCAGGTAGTGAATAGTGGAGTGCTGAAAAGGTCAGTGATGGAGCCTCAGTATTTACAGTGTATATTAATGACTTAGATACATTACTTTCTGTTTCTTCATCTATGTTTGCTGATGATACCAATCTAGGTGGGAAGATAAGATGTGCGGAAAGCACAGAGAGGTTAAAAGAGATATACACAGGTCAAGTGAGTGGACAATAAAATGGCAGGTGTATTATCATGCAAAGTAGTGTAAAGTTATTCACTTTGGTTGAAAGAACATAAAAGCTGAATATTTTTAAAAGTGTGAGAAACTTGTAGATTTTGCTGTTCAGAGAGGCTTGGGTCTGCTTGTATAACGAACAGAAAAGGTTAGCTTGCAGGTCGAGCAAGCACAGTAAATACAAGGGGATTTATTGCAAGGGGATTGGTGTACAGGAATAATGAAGTCTTGCTATAGCTCTACAGGGTTTTGGTGAGATCACATATGGAATACCGTGCACAGTTTTGGTCTAGGAAAAGATATATTTGCAACGGAGGCAATACAGCAAAGGTTCACTGGATTTGTCCTTGAGGTGAAGGGGTTGACCTGTGAGAGACTGAGCAAATTGGGTCTATTTTCTCCACACTTTAGAAGAATGAGAGGTGATCCCATTGAAATATACAATACTCAGAAAGGGCTTGATATGATGAAGACTGAGAGATAGAGTGGGATTTAACATGCAACCTGCCGTGTGTTTTGTGGCTTCAGGATGTGGACCACCATGGGTCAGCGGTGGGATCTTCGAGTCCTGCTATTGTCAATGGGGTTTCCTATTGAATGCAGTGCTTGCTGCCATAAAATCCATGATGGAGGTGTGCCATAGGTGGGACTGGAAAATCATGCCAGCATGAATGGCTGGATAGCAGTTAGGTCTGTTGCCCCTTAGGGACCCAGGGTCAATTTGGGCCTTGAGTGGCTGTCTGTGTGGAGATTGCCCACTCTCCCTGTGTCTGCCTGGGTTTCTTCCGGGTGCTCTCGTTTCCTATCACACTCCAAAGAAGTATGGGTTAGGTGGATTGGCCATGCTAAATTGTCCCTTAGTGTCCAAAGATGTATGTAGGTTAGGGGAATTAGCAACATAAATGAGCAGGGTTACAGGGGTAGGGCATAGATAAGATGCTCTATTGAAGAATGGGTTCAGCATTGATGGCCCGAATGGCCTCCTTCTGCATTGTAGGGATCCAATGATTGTTTGTGCCGATTGGTAATCGAAGGGCACAATCTCAGGATAAGGGGTCGATCATTTAGGACTGGGATGAGGATAAATTACTTCACTGAAAAGGTGGTGAATTTCTAGAATCATCTACCCCAAAGAGTTGTTGATAGTCTACCATTGAATACACTTAAGACTGAGATAGACAGATTTTTGGTGTCTCAAGGAATCAAGGAATACAGAAAATGGAATTGAAGCCTAAAATCAGCTATGATAATTTGGAATGGTGGAACAACTTCCAACAGACCATCTTGTCTTCTCTTGCTACTGCTTCTCATGTTCTTGAATGCCTGCTATCTAGGCAGCACCAACAATATTATTATCCTGCATCTGTCATTGCTGATTGTGTTGGGGCCTTTAAGACACGATTGGGGATGACTGTTTGGCAATAATTGACAGCCACTCCATGCATAGCTTCTACTATCTAACCATGCAAGGTCAGAGAATTTCAATGAATTCCACAGAGGCTCCATCAAGCATGTAATTAATCTCATGAAGCAAAGTTTCACTGCTCCTCAGCAGGATCTCTGCAACAAGTGCCTGAGAAGGTGTCCATGCTTATTCTGGAGTAGTGGTGTAATGCCATTATGGTTGACTAATCACTGCCTTTTGGGGTCTTGAGGCCACACAGGGAGAAGAAAGAGGGGGAAAATGCAGGGAGAAGATCGCTATTCACCATGTGCTACTGAATAGAGTGAGAGAATCTGCATTATGAAGCATTGCTTCATTGAAACAACCCTCCCAGTCCCAACATTGACCCACCATTCCTGTATGGTATATTCATATCAGATTCCGCATCACAGTGTCCACTTGGCCAACACCATTCAAGAAAGGCCAAAAGCAAATTCTTTACCTAACTTTGTTCAGAAACTCATCAAAAATATGTTTTAAAAAATATAAAATTAGCTGTCTTTTGCCTTCCTTTTGTGCCTTTCTTTTATCTAATGTTCAGACATAGTGCTACCCTAGTGGCTGCAGCATATCTAGTGGAAGCCTTTTCAGTAGAAGAGACTGCAGGACAGTCTCTGGCTCTTCAGGTCTCGCTATAGGCTGCACCACTTCAGTTGGGGTACTGAAGAGTCTGGGCATAATAGCTGGCATAGGAGCAGTAGCAAAGGCACTGGTGGAGTGGCAACAGTGGGACTATCAATGCTGTTGTCCTGAGAGCAACAGGTTTGTGCTCCACAGAATTACTGCCACTCTCATGCACTGGCACCTTGGCAATCTTTGTAATCTGCTGGAGCACAGGTTGCTGGTCTACTGTGGGAGCCTGCACACCCCACTGAGCACTGAGATCTGCACTCACGCTGACAGCATTGCTGAGCCAACATGTCACCAGCCAGGAACCTCATGACCTCCACCTGAACCTCCATTGTGGCACTGACTCATCAGTAGAGGCCACTGTCTGTGCTGCAGTGGTAGGTCAGAGAGCAGTCAGCAGACACTCCATCATGTTCAGTCTAAAATAAAATAGAAAGTGCTGGAAAAAATAAACTCTGAAGACCAATCATATTGGACTCAAAACATTAACTCAGTTTCTCTGTCTACAGAGGCTGACTGATTAGTTGAGTTTTTCCAGCATTCTGTTTCTATTTCAGATCGCCAATAACTTCAGTATTTGGCTTTTTTATGATATTGCTTCCAAGGAGGTGTCCACCACTTCTACAGTGGAAAGGTTGGCCTTCAAACTCTGATGCCCTGTGCCATAGTGGAGGCAAATCTTTTGCGATCCCACATTATCTGATTCTGGTATACAGTATCCTGGGTTATCAGATTGTGATACACAATATCCTTCGTTATCAGACCATGAAACACAATACTTCCAGGTTATCAGACTGTGATACACAATACTGTTGGTTATCAGACTGTGATGTACAATATCCTGGGTTATCAGGCTGCAATACACAATATCTTTGGTTATCAGTCTCTGATATACAATATTGCCCGGTTATCAGGCTGTGATACACAATATCTCTGTTATCAGACTGTGATACACAATATTTCCCAGGTTATCAGACTGTGATACACAATATCCCAGTTATCAGACTGTGATGCACACTATCACTGGTTATCAGACTGTGATACACAATATCATTGGTTATCAGACCGTGATATACAATATCCTGGGTTATCAGCCTGCAATACGCAACATCTTTGGTTATCAGACTCCAATATACAATATTGCCAGGTTACCTGACTGTGATACACAATATCTCAGTTATCAGACTGTGATAACCTGGGAAATATTGTGTACCACAGTCTGATAACCTGGGAAATATTGTGTATCAGACTGTGATATACAATATCCCAGTTATCAGACTGTGATACACAATACCATCGGCTATCAGGCTGTGATATACAATATCCTGGGTTATCAGGCTGCAATACACAATATCTTTTGTTATCAGATTCTGGTATACAATATTGCCCAGTTATCAGACTGTGATACACAATATCTCAGTTATCAGACTGTGATTCACAATATCCCAAGTTATCAGACTGGGATACACAATATCCCTGGTTATCAGACTCTAATATATAATATCACAGGTTATCAGACTCTGATACACAATATCACGGGTTATGGGACACTGATACACAATATTTCCTAGTTATCAGACTACAATATGCAATATTCCAGTTATCAGACTGTGATACACAATATCCCAGGTTATCAGACTGTGATGTACAATACTCTAGGTTGTAAGAATGTGATACACAATATTTGTAGCTACTAAACTGTAATACACATTCTCCTGGGTTGTTGGACAGCAAAAAAAATTACTCGACATCATAGCAGTTATTAATTTGAATTTTACCAGGTATGATATAAACCCTGTGAGATATCAAACTGTGAAATATGATCTCACAGTGCTTCATGAAAACAGTGTACTATACTGCAAAATGTGTGTGCGCTGTAATATACTTAATTATCATTTCCTTAATGGAATGTCCAGCTTTTCATTAATTGGACATGATGCATAAGAAATTTATCCTTTCAGTATTAGTACTTGAAAGGAGAAAGTTCATAATTTCAAATATTCTCATTTTTTGTTTTCAGTATCCAGTGAGTTTTTTGAATTGGTATATTTCAGAACAATAATTCAATACCTGCAGTTATTTTTGCACCAGTTTTGGATATATTTCAATAAATTACAGTAATCTCTCCCCTCTTCCAGAGTCTCCTCATGACATGCAACTTCATCCGAAAGGGGAAGTTGGGGCAAAGTTTCACAATCTCCTCACAGCATTGCTTTGTAAAAATGTTGATTAGCCATCTGATTTAGCCTTCACTCCTCAAAAGAATTAGCTGATAAAGTGGTATAATTACAAGCAAATAATTACAAGAATGTTTTAATCATTGTGGAATTCTGCTTTTATATTTTACACTATCCTGTGTTCTGCCACACAGCGCTGTACTCTTCTGCATCATGCTTCATATCAGAATGATGTCCTATTCTACACTGGCAGTTTTTGTGCAGTTAGCAGCAAAGTGACTCACCACTGACCTCCAAGAAAGCTGCCCACAAAGACTTAGTAATTCCTGTGGTCTGGATTTCCTCTTTGCCCATGTTAATTTTGAGGGTCTAGATAAAGTAGATAAGAAAAAGCTGTTCGCATTGCTGCAAGGGTTCATAACACAGGGCACCAATTTAAGGTGTTTAGTAAAAGGAGTACTGGCAACATGAGGATTTTTTTTAACATAATGAGTGTTTAGTGTCTGGAATGCGCTGTTGGAGAATGTGGTGGCGACAGATTCAATCAAAACTGGCCAAAGAAAATGATATAATTGGGTAATTATCTTAAGAAGAAATATTTTCAGAGCTACAGTAAAAAGGTGGGGGGGTGTGACTGGATGAATTGCTCTTTCAGAGATACAGCAAACTGAATGGCCTCATTCTGTCCTGTTCCATTCTATGATTCTATACATAAATTTAAATCCAGTGCCAAGTCAAGTTTATCCCCAGCATTCAGCAATGGTGATCTCATCAAACAAGATGAGCAGTCAATTGTATTAAGGAATTCTCTCCAGGAAGGAAAATGTATTAATTAAAATGCATTTTCTTGAATCAGTCTTGCAGTGTGCAAAATAAAGATAGGGGCCCAAACAGAGGAAATAACGGCAATAAATGTTTCAAAAAGTATCTTTTATTTAAATATTTTTGAACGATAATGAATTACCAAACTATAATATTTGTTTTTCAGGAGTAGAGAGGTATTTCAACAGTAATTATGACATAATATGCCGATGAAATATCTTACATCTCATTAATGAAGTGTAATTTTTTCAGGGTTTTAACAGGAATATTACAGCATGAACTTGGATATTCTCATCAGTCTATTGATTAATAAAAAATTGTCATCAGTCGTGGCTTCAACAGCGTATCCCACGGAGTAGCAGAGAACAGCAGCTTCCAGAGTTCCATGTTGGACTGCGCAGATACAGACACCAGAAAATGCAAGTAGTTTCAGGATTGTAAAGGCTGGCAAATGCTATGAACATACGAACAAGGAGCAAGTGTAGGCCATTCAGCACCTCAAGCCTGATACTATCAAATCCGCCACTTAATAAGATCATGGCTGATCTGATAGTAACCACAAATTTGAATCCCACCTACAGCCGATAATCCCTCACTCACAAAGAATCTATCCATCTCTATCTTAAAATTATTTAAAGATTCTGCTTCCATCACCTTTTCAGGAAGAGAATTCCAAAAACTCATGACTCTGAGTAAAAAGGATCCACCTTATCTCTGTTATAACTTCAATCTTAAAAGAGACGTTTAGTTCTAGATTCTCCCACACGATGAAACATCCCTCCACATTCACCCTACCAAGATCCCCCCACCGCACCCCCGCAACCTCCCAACTGGATCTTATATGTTTCAATCAAGTCGCCTCTTACTTTTCTAAATTCCAATGGATATGTGCCTTGCTTGTCCAACCTTTCCTTGTAAGACAACCAACCCATTCTAGGTGTTAGTCTGGTAAACCTTCTCTGAACTGCTTCCAAAGCTGTTATTACATCATTAAATAAGGTGACCAATACTGTACACTATTACTCAGTACTAATGGTCTCACTAGTGGCCTGTACAACTGAAGCATAACATCCCTGCTTTTGTATTCAATTCCCCTTACAATAAATGATAACATTCTATAAGCTTCCCTAATTACTTGCTTTACTTGCATACTAGCCTTTTGTGGTTCACATACTAGGACACCCTGATCCCACTGCACCTTAGAGCTTTACAATCTTTTACCATTTAGATAGTATGCTTCTTTTTTATTCTTCCTGCCAAAGTGAACAGTTTCACATTTTCTCATATTCCACTTCATTTGCCCACTCACTTAACTGATCAAATGTTGGCAATTTTGTCATTATTATGATCACAAAATCTGGGTCATTACTATGCATTGCATTGCAACTTGTGCTACTTGATTGTTTTGTGGTTAACTGCATTATACTGTATAATGCTATGTTATTGTGCTGTGTTGTAATAGAATGTGCTATATTGAGCTATGAGGCATCGTGGTGTAATTAAATTGCACTATGTATTGTACTGAACAATGTCATAATGTATTGTGCAACACTGAGTTGGTTGCAATTGTTTTGCATGGTAAGATGCTGTGCTGTGTTAGAACCCAGCTCTTGACTGGAGCAATGGTCAAGTTTTTTCAAGTCTATTATGTAATCTATCTAATTTGCAATCCATTGAAGTCTATCAATTGGCTTTGGAAAAATTCTTCAACAAGTGAATGATTTGATCCAATAGATTACAGCTCAGGTACTGAGAACAAAAATGTATCCTCTTATCTTTTAAGAATTTTCTCTTTAATCTCCATTCCCTTTTCTCCTTAGATTGGTGTATTAATAATTTGGGCCTCCCATCCACCTACCAACCCTCTCCAGGTATGGGTCACTTTATTTTTGGTAGCTCAGTTGCCAGGTGTGAACAGAATCACTATACCTAAAAATCACTTAGAAATGGAGGTAAGTTGAGCTTCCGTTCCCAGGTATGGAATGCACACTTGTTTTTCACACAAAGGCATATCCAATTGACTTAGAGAACTTAGTCATAGGTTGGCAAGGGGAAAGTTTGAGAGAACATAGAGGTGTTCATATCATGAGGGGTTTGGACAAGAAAGAAGAAAATGGGAAGGATAACAATTTTAAATGACTGCCAAAAGAATTAGCGATGACAGGACGAAAAACATTTTATGCAACAAGTGGTTAGGATCTGGAATGCAGAGCCTGCGTGTGTGGTAGAGGCAGATTCAACTGAAGAATTCAAAACAGAATCTGAAAGGAAAAGATTTCCAAAGCTCCATGGAAAAGCCAGGGGAGTGGGACCAGCCAAGTTGCTCTTACAAAGAGCCAGCGCAACAGAAGGGACCAAATGGCCTCCTCTTGTGTCATAATCATTCTGTGATTCTTGATAAGAGTCTTCAGGTATATGCTAATGATACCATTGGACTTTAACAGCTAAATCCATGCAGTTAAACAATAAAGAGCACGAATATACCTTTCCTTTCCACTGTTTATCTAGCTAGGACCTCTGTACCATTGGATAATTAACTAACATAACAATCAAATTCATCAGCTTAGTTCCAAGCTCCTCTCACTCAAGTTGGAATCCAAAAAGGCTTCACTTAAGGAGTAATCCTCTAAAATAACCAGACTTTTATTTTAAACTACTGATGAACTAAAACCAGCTGAGTGCATAGAAAGGCTAGCTTGTTCTAACATTCCTTGGTAAAGAAATGCCTCCAGAAATGATAGCTTCCTGCAGAATGAAATAACTGATAATCTAAATGGCAGCATACCATACAAGAATAAATCTTCACTTCATTGTTTGGCATTACAGAGATGGTGTGAATACTTTATACCAAAAATACATTCTTGGAAGTCATTTTTATTCTTTCGTCATAGATTGGAGAATTTCAGAACAACATATGTAATCAAAAACATATTTTTGAAAATGCAGCAGTCACTAAGTTAGAGTATTACATTGAGAAACAATGCAATTGACTTTCCTCTTCAATAGTCGAAGGGGTCCACATAATTAAAATGGTCCTCGTGTATTTATTCAATTTCCAGCAGCGGCTCCAAAACTATTTTATACCAATAGACAAAACTTGATTCTAATCCATTCATATAACTACAATAGAAACACAAAATCTCAGAATAGTATTTCATTCATTTGGTGAACTGTTACGTTCTGGTTCCGATTTAATCACAACCTCTGTAAAATGGTGCACGACCTCCTGTCCAGGGTCAAGGATATTCTCGAGTGGGTGCAGTACATTCTGAAGGGGGAAGGGTGAACAGCCAGAGTCGTGCACCATGTCTGTATCAAGGCGGATTTGAGAGCAAGGATAAGAAGTTAACAAACAGGACCTTGAAGGTACCAAACTCTGGATTATTCCCATGCCACATGCCGGTGAACACTGAATTAGGAGGATAAGGTAGATTAATGCATGGCAGGAGAAATGTTATAGGAGGACAGGCTTTTGAGACTGGGGAAATTAAGACCTGTACCAGCCAGCTTGGTTCCATCTTAACAGAACTGGGACAGATATTGTCATGAGGACTGGAGGTTCGATTGATGTTGGAGGAGTTTAAAATAGCTTGGTAAGGGAATGAGAACCTGAGATTCAGAAGGGAGGAAATGAATATGGAAAAGCAGAACAGAAGTATAGTAAGGGACTCTAGAAGACAGAGAAAACAAAAGCTAGAAATTAGACAACAAACAAGTTTGGCAATACTTAATGGTTTATATTGATATGCAAGATGTCCAGTGAATAAGGCAGAAGAGTTGAGGGCAAAGAAGAACTCTTGGAAATATGATATCATAAATATTACTGAGGCAGGGCAGAAAGAAAGGCAGAACTGGCAGTTCAACACTCCTGGTTAGAGAGTTAGAGAGTTTTCAGATAGATAGAGAACAAGTTAGAAGGGAGGAGGTCACAATATTAATTAGAATTTTCCAAACTGGGTTCCGGGTTCTGCTGGAAGCTCCTAGGGGTTCCGCGGGAGGCTGCCGGGGGTTCCCAGGAGGTTCCCAGGGGTTCCCAGGAGGTTCCCGGGGGCTGCCAAGGGTTCCCAGGGGTTGCCAGGAGGTTCCCGGGGGCTGCCAAGGGTTCCCAGGGGTTGCCAGGAGGTTCCCGGGGGCTGCCAAGGGTTCCCAGGGGTTCTGCGGGAGTCCAGGTTGATATGTAAACTTTGAAAAAACTGACATAATGCTGCTTTCCAACCAGATGCTCACTTCTCCAGAATCTAGCATCTGATTGGACTAATTAGAAACAGCATGAAATTATGTCTTTAGTTTCAAGCCCAACAAAGGGAGAGCAGGCAGGAGACAGGCGGGAGTGGGGGGAAGCAGCCATCATCAGGTGCGATAGAGGAAAAACCAGCATCAAGCAGGAGAAGGGGCTATCGTCAAGTGCAAGTGAAGGGGGAGGTGACCAGCGGGCTGGAGTGAGATTGTGGCAAGGAGGACGGGGATCACTGACATGAGAGAGCGAGGGTTTATCTGCGTGTGAAAGAGAGAGGGCGAGTGTGTGTGTGTGTGTGTGTGTGTGCGCGCGCGAATGCGTGTGAGAGAGTGCAAGTGTGTGTGTGTGTGTGAGGGGTGAGTGTGTGAGAAAGAGAGTGTAAATGTGTGTGAGTGCATGAGACAGAGAGGGTGAATGAGGGATGAAAGTGTGTGTGTAGAAGAGGGACAGGTGAGTGTGAGAGGATAGGTGAATCTGCGCATAAAAGAGAGGATGAGTGAGTGTGTATGAGAGAGATGTGTATGTGTGTGAGAGAGGGGTGAGTGTGTGAGAGAGAGATATGTGTATGTGAGAGAAAGAAGGTGAATAAGTATATGTAAGAGGTAGGTGACTTTGCAAGAGAGAAAGCAAATGAGTGTGTGTTGAAGACAGGTGAGTGTGTGTGAGTGAAATGAGTGTGTGCATGAGAGAGGAGTGAGTATATGTGTATGTGAGAGAGGGTGTGAGTGTACGTTTGTGACAGGGGGAGTGAGTATGTGTCAGTGAGATGTGTGTGTGAGAGGGTGAATGAATATGTATGTATGTGGAAAAATGAGGGAGAATTGTATGTGTGTTTGTGAGAGAGTGATAAGTGTGCGTGTGCGTGTGTCTGTGAGTGTGAGACAGAGGTGAGTATGAGTATGTTTGTGAGAGAGGGGTGAATGTGTCCGTGTGTGAGAGAGGGGGGATGAGCATATGTATGTTTGTGGGAAGTGTGTGTGTGTGTGTGTGTCTGTGTGTGTCTGTGTGTGTGTGTGTATGTGTGTATCTGTGTGAGAGGGGTCTGTATGTGTAAGAAAGAGGGAGGCACATGAGTGTGAGTGAGAGTTGAGTGCGAGTAAGGGAGAGGGGTGAGTGTGTCTATGTGTGAGAAAGGAGTGTGTGCATGTGAGAGGGTGTGTATGTGTGAGAGAGAAAGACGTATGAGAGTGAGAGAGGTAAGTGCGAGTAAGGGAGAGGGATAAGTGTGTCTATGTGTGAGAAAGAGATGTGTGTGTGTGCATGTGTGTGTGTGCTTATGCATGTGTGTGAAAGAGGTGCATGTGACTGAGCGAGGTATGACTGTGTGTGTGTGTGTGTGTGGGTGGGTGGGTGTGTATGGTGTGCATGGGGTATGAATGTATGTGTGTGTATGTGCCTTTAATGAGAATCCAGCTCTCCAGTAACATTCCCAGTTTTAAATGAATTTGTGAGCAAAAGATTAGCATCACTCCTATTAAAAATAACAAAAAGGTAAGGCTTGGAAATACTCGTTGAATAACAGAACATTTTAGCTATAGTAAATATATATATATATATGAGACATAGAAACATCTTTGAAGTTTTTTTTGTATGTTTGTGCCTATTGTGCAATAATAATAATATTTTTCTGTGTGGTTTAATTCTTCAGCAAAATAAGAATATTTCTTTGGGGTTCAATCAATACTCTTGGGAGGTTAAAGGGGCTTGTGGCTGGAAAAGTTTGGGAAATCATGATAATCACAGCTGTGAGGAAGAATAATATGCAAGGGGAGACATCAGATGAGGCCATATGTGTTGAAAAATAGTGACAATCGCACTGTTAGGAATGTGCTCTCTCTCTCATACACACAGACACACTCACAGACATAGTCACACCTCTCTCTCTCAAACTCACATTCACTCACCTCCCCTCTCTCTCTCTCTCATATACAGGTGCACTCACAGACACACTCACACCTCTCTCTCACACACATAGGCACACTCATAGACAAACAGAGAGGGTGGAATTCTCCAGCTGCGCTGGTCTAAAATCCAGAAATTCCTGTCCGACCGTCAATGGTGTGTTTCACATTCTCTGCAACCCGCCTGCTAAAATTCCAGTGGCGGGCAGGATGGGAGAATTTCGGCCGTAGACACACACATATCTCTCTCTCTCTTACAAACACACATTCGCTCACTTCCCATCTCACTCTCATACACAGACATAGGTATAAATGCACTAACCTCCCCCTCTCTCACGCACTCACCCACCCCCACTCTCTTTCTCACATATAGATATAAATCCCAAAACAGTCAGGGAAATAGATGAGCAATTATGTAGACAAACTACAGAGGAGTGCAGAAACACCAGGGCAGTGTTAGTCAGGGATTTTAACTAGCTGAAGGTTATCTGGGTAAAAGCAGCGTAAAAGCGTTGAGAGCACAGAATTCTTAAAATGCATTCAGGAATAATGTATAAGATGATGAATGGGATGGATAGGATAGAGGTGGAGAGACTCTTCCCGCTCAAAAAAGACAGTAGGACTAGGGGGCACAGCCTCAAGATAAAGGGGAGGAGGTTTAGAACGGAGTTGAGGAGGAACTTCTTCACTCAAAGGGTGGTGAATCTCTGGAATTCTCTGCCCGTTGAAGTGGTGGAGGCTGCTTCGCTAAATATTTTTAAGAAGCGGGTTGATGGGTTCTTGATAAGAGAGGGGATTAAGGGTTATGGGGAGAGGGCGGGAAAGTGGAACTGAGCCACGACAGATCAGCCATGATCTTATTGAATGGCGGGGCAGGCTCGAAGGGCTAGATGGCCTACTCCTGCTCCTATTTCTTATGTTCTTATGAAAACCTTTTTGGCCTGTATGTAATAAGACTAATGAGAGAAGCAGCAATTCTGAACTTAGTTGTAGGGCATAAATCTGAGCAGGTGGAAGGGGATAGCAGTGCGTGAGCATTTTTGTGATCATGATCATAATTCAGTTAGATTTAGTGTAGTAATAGGAAGAGACTAAGGTAGAGCAAGAGAAAAAATTTTCAATTGGGAAATGGCATCCCTTACTCAGTGGAGGTGTGATTTAGCAAATGTGGACTGGAAACATCTGTTTGAAGGTAAATCAGTGTCAGAGCAGTGGGGAGCATTCAAGGAGGAAATAGTGAGGATTCAAAACCTGCTCCCACAGAGAACAAGGTTGGATTTTTAAATCTAAAGTTTAAAGTTTATTTATTTGTGTCACAAGTAGACTTACATTAACACTGCAAGGAAGTTACTGTAAAAATTCCTAGAAGAACAAGGGCAGCAGACATATGGGAACACCATCACCTACAATTTCCCTTCCAAGCCTCACACATTAATTTGGAACTATATCGCCCTTCCTTCATTGTTGCTGGGTCAACAGTTCTGGAATCCCTTTTTCAGTACTGTGGGTGCGCCTGCGCCGCATGGACTGCTGCGGTTCAAGAAAACAGCTCACTAGGGGCAATTCAGAATAGGCAACAAATGTTGGCCTTGGCTGCGATGCTCGCATCCCATGAAAGAATTTAGGAAGTATTTACTCCTGGAGCAATTCTATGTCGTATGATCCTTAACATCCAAAGGGCTTTAGATTTGAGAATCCAACCTTGTTCTCTCTGACTCCCCAGAACATTAGCTAAGTTTCTGGATTAATAGTCTAGCGATAATACCACTAGGCCATCATTTAATGGTGTTGCATCTTTCCTCATAGTTCTCACTCATTTTGCTCAGAGTCATACTTGGAAAGAAGTTTGGTTAAAACTATGAAACTAACTCATATAATATCCAGAAACAGGAAAAATAAATTGGTCACGAAGACAGTATGGTACAGAGTCACCAGGATTATATTGGGGCATTTAGGGCGAAATTTTACTGGCACGTCTGCCCGAAGTTTGTACAATCACACCCGAGGCCAACAGAGAATGCCGTTCTCCGAGCCTTGCCCACCCCCGGAATCGGTGCAGGCCAGTAAAATTCTGGCAGAAATGAGATTTGTATTTCCCTGAGTTTGAAAAGTCAGTGGGGGTGCAGAGGGTGACCTGATCAAAGTGCTTGAAATGAATAAGGGATTTGATAGGCTAGGTTTCCACTGAAAGGGGAATCCAGAATAAATAGGAAGGTTTTCAACCAGCTTTACATTAAAATTAGGATGTGGTTATTTATGAGTGAAATCAGGAAATACTCTGCACAGAAAACATAGTGGAAATTTGGAACTCACTCACCCTACAAGCTGGGTGAACTGAAATGTTCAAGTTTAAAATCAGCAGGTAAGATTTTGGGTTTTGAGAGAAAAAAACAAATTGCTGTGGATACTGGAATCTGAAACAAAAACAGAAAATGCTGGAATACCACAACAAGTCTGACAGCATCTGCGGAGAGAAAACAGAACGGACGTTTTGAATCTGGATGGTTACTCATCAGTGCAGGTAGTGAGAGATTGGGAGCAAAAGCAGGTAAATGGAATTGAGATACAAAGCAACCATGATATCAGTGAAAAGTAAAACAAGTTCAAGGTGCAGAACAGGCCTATTTTCATGTTCCTACGCTGTATAAAATTAGAATTAAAATGTGAATTTGTAAAATTAATCGAACCTTTAGTTGGTAACTATCCATTTAGGAATCTGAGAACGAAGGTACAAGACATCAAATTTATGGCATGATGGATAGCAAGATTTAACCATTTTTGCTGTGTTCCGGATTTCCAGCTGATTCCCTCATTGTGTTAACCTCACTCTTTGGGTCTCTCACATGCAACTAACTTGATCTTTTTAAACCATTAAAAGTTCAAGTGTAGTCTCACAAACTTTATATAATTTAAGCCAACAGCAAATCTGAAAGAAAGGATCAACACCCTCGCTGTGACTATAACACTACATTCTCAACTCCTTTCCTTCTCTATGGATGGTATGCTTTGTCTGTATAGTGCGCAAGAAACGATACTTTTCACTGCGTACTAACACGTGACAATAATAAATTAAATCAAAAATCAATTGTTCTACAAATAAAAGGAGGAAATTGATAACATTTATAATATGAATAGAAACATTCAAAACATGTTAATTTCACTTTTTTAGTTAAATGTCAGCACATTTTTGTATTTAAGATTCTCTCATGCTTAACACCATAAACTTCTGTAATAAATATGCTGAATCCCTTGCAACTGCAAGTACTACGAGTCCAGATTACTCTTGGGGTATCTAAGAGTATTCTTTTTTAACTGTCATTTGGTCTTAATATTACCTTTCAGTTTTCTTTGACTCCGTACGCGTATTAGTCACAGGCTTTCCATGTTCTCTGAATGTTTCTTCTTTCTCTGGAACCGCACGTCACGCAGGAGAAAGTGTGAGGGCGGGACTTGTCAATTCAGACACGGGGCAGCAAAGGGGAAGCAGATTGAAATGAATATAATACATGGGGAACTCCATGCTGTATAGTCAATGTGAGAGTCAGTGAGAACCACAGCAGAAAACTGCAGGAGCGAAGCGGCAGCGACTCTTCCAAGGACTACTCCAAAAACAACAGCCAGAAACTTGGAAATAGACAACAAGATCAGAAAAACTGCAACAGGCTGCTTGGAGTAATGGGCAGAGAGTGATACAAAGACAGACTCGGTACTAATGAAACTGGAAAGAATTAAACCCAAAACCATCTAATGTGAGGAAGGAGCGATTTAGTTTCAGAAAACTACATCACACCTCAAGTATACTAATATTAATTTGATGCTAAAGTTGTTTAGACGTGTGTATTGATAGCTAGATTGAGAGATTGAACTGACACAGCCTGGGCAACGTTTGAAAGAAAGCCTTAGAATTGACGAAGATTTTCGAAGAAATGTACTTGAAAGTGGGGGGAAATGAGAAGGTGTTGTGGAAATTTAACACAGGAATATAATAAAGGCATCGAGTCTGAGAAAACTGTGGAACTTTAACACAAAACGCCACCTCCGATCAGGACAATCTCGGAGATATGCAGCCAGTCACCCGTCTCCAAATTTTTAAACACTAACGTGTTGGATACCATTTAACCTGGTGTTGTGAGACTTCTTACTGGTGGTCACTACATTAGCAGAAAATCATGTGAAAGGTGAGTCTTCATTCTGCAAAGTTCACTTATTTCTTCTAGCTCTGATTTGTCTTCTTTATGTTAGAAAAAAGTTAAAAGTTGTTTACATACATATGTGTGTGTGAAATATACTATTCAAATAATGCCTTAAAGTCAAACACTGCGATTTTACAGTATTGAGAATATCTGAATAAGGATCCTAATGCCTTATGAACATGCTTCCAAAGGCTTTTAATATTTTGAAGAATTTGTACATAGAGGGTGGGAACCTGACAGAACATCATCTATTGAGTGTTATCTTCATTTTCTGTTTTGACCTAATTGGGACATTTGAATGTTAAAGCCCAATCCCAGATAAAAAAAAATTCTCTAATTACTTTGTTATGAATACACATAGTAAGAAACCCAATTAACCAACTGCCAAATGTTTCCACAACAAAGAAGCACATTTTATAAATCTGCTCTTTTCTGAATTTCCTAAGTTTTCCCCTCTGATTTAGATAACTGACTGAATGGGCAAATATTTAAAATGAAGTGCATTAATTTACACTTTAAAGAATAACCTAATTCACCATAATAGGGGATAGTCACAGTAAATTCATTGCAAAGTTGATGTAAGTCTACTTGTGACATTGATAAATAATTTAAAAAATCATAAAATGGTTATTTTTCACGATGATAAATACAAAGTGTCTCATAGCATGTTCTCAATGCATACTAAAACCATACAATAAAGATGATCTATCTGTTCGTGGCTGTAATTATGTCTTTCTATCCAACAGATATGATCAGTTAGTTGTAAAATTGTCTAAATAAAATGAGTGGTAATTCCAAGGACTAACATCCCCTCAATTCCAAGATTTTGTGCATTAATCATTCATTTCCTACATAGTTTTACCCATCCATGGGGGAATTTTCTGCATACAGATTCAGACAATCATTGCCAAAACTTGACAGCTTTTGAGCTATCATATTATTGGTAATGCATTCAGCATTTAGAAAGCTTCTAATGTTCTAATAGCACATTTCAAATGTATTATTTAAAAGGAGATTGATGAGAAAAAAGTCTTTGGTGCTTTAGCCTAGATTAATAGGAATAAGTTTGGCACATAAACCATTTCTTTAATATGGATAGCATGTTGATAAAATGTTCTGTTCACTTTTACAGATTTGAATATTTCAAGTCTACTGCCCAGTGCTTTGCTCACATCATTGAGAAAATGGTTTACAGGCCTCCTTCAGGCTTACAAGATTAGTAATGAGGCAAAGGCTCCATCTAGTGAACAAAATCTAACACTTCAACAGCAGCATGCATTTAATGGCTCTTCCAGCTGAAATAGTCATTGGCAATGGCTGTGTCAGAACAGAGCTCATTGAGCGTCACTATAATTACACAGGGAAATTCAACAAAAAGTCAAGAACCACTGATGGCATGGACGTAACTACTGTGGCCTTTCTGATCATCTGCAGCTTCATTGTGCTTGAAAACCTCATGGTCCTCATAGCCATTTGGAAAAACAACAAATTTCACAATCGCATGTATTATTTCATTGGTAACTTAGCCCTGTCCGATCTACTGGCTGGAATAGCATACAAAGTAAACATCCTTATGTCTGGAAAGAAGACTTTTGGCCTCACAACGACTGTATGGTTCATCAGAGAAGGAAGCATGTTTGTAGCATTGGGAGCCTCCACCTTAAGCCTGCTAGCAATAGCAATCGAGAGACACATGACTATGATAAAAATGAGACCCTACGATGCCAGTAAAAAGTACAGAGTTTTCCTCCTTATCGGCGCCTGTTGGTTGATATCCATTTTACTTGGTGCTTTGCCTATCCTTGGCTGGAACTGTATCTGCAACTTTTCAAGTTGTTCCACAGTCCTGCCCCTATACTCCAAAACATATGTTGTCTTCTGTATCAGCATCTTCAGTGCAATTTTGTTGGCCATCGTAATACTCTATGCTCGTATTTACATATTGGTCAAGTCAAGTAGCCGCAAAGTTTCGAACAGAAAATTCACGAAAAACAATTCCGAGAGATCCATGGCGCTGCTGAAGACAGTGGTGATCGTTGTAGGGATTTTCATTGCATGTTGGTCCCCACTTTTCATTTTCTTGCTCCTTGATGTGGCCTGTGAACCAAACAAGTGTAGTATACTGTATCAAGAAGATTGGTTCATTGCGATTGCAGTCCTCAATTCTGGCATGAATCCCATTATCTACACCCTGGCCAGCAAAGAGATGCGACGGGCTTTCTTCCGTCTCCTCTGTGGTTGCCTAGCCAGTGCTAATGTCTCTAAGGCCCTGCCAATTCAGTCAGCTGTAGATAACAGCAAAAGCAAGTCCAGTGGAAGTAACCAAAAACCAAAAGAAGAGCTCTCAGAAATCAACTTCCCTTCAATGATAATAAAGACAATGAACTCAACAACTCCCACTGGAGAATTTTGACCTTTGATGGCTAAACTGCCTTAATATACAGTATTACTTTCCAAAGTTAGCAACTCAGAATGGTATTTTTTTATAAACTCTTAACTGCCCCTTAAACAAATCTGTTTTTTTATAGCTCCAGGCTTTGAAAAGTTATGAGTTTTGGTGTCTTTAACACGAAAACCACAGGCAACTTTATGTTAGATGTTCATGCATTGCATCTTCTACAAAGGATTTTGCCCAATCTACCCATAAAATTCCAAAAACTCATAATTATTTTGCTGCCCTAGAGTTATTTGTGATAACTAGTTGGGGCAGCGCAGTGGCACAGTTGTTAGCACTGCCGCCTCACAGAATCACTGACCCCGGTTTGATTCCTGGCTTGGGTGACTATCTGTCTGGAATTTACACATTCTCCCCGTGGATTTCCTCCGGGCTGCTCTGATTTCCTCCCACAGTCCAAAAGACATGCTGGTTAGGGGCATTGGCCATGCTAAATTCTCCCACAGGGTACGTGAACAGATGCCAGAGTGTGGCGACTAGGGGATATGTGAGCCTACTTGTGACTAATAAATAAACTTTAAAATCTTAATGGACAGCATGAATCAGAAATCTCTCTCTGCTATCTTAATTTGAAATAAAGGGGTACGACCTCTGATGAACCAGAGATTTAAGTCAAATGTGTTGATGCTTGCCCACTAGATCCCCATGACATAATTTCAGAACCAGCAATATTCAATATTTCCAGGGATTCTTCTGAGCCCAATCCTTTGGCAACAAATTTAACCCCTTTGACAATGAATGATCTATGCTTTCAGACCTCATTTCCACTGCTAAACTGTATATCATTAAAGTTAGCAGCATGAGATTGCCTCTGTTCAGAAAATGGCAGGGTTAGATAATTCCACCCTTTACAAAAAACAACATCGAAGTATCAGAGCCACTGCCCAGGAACATATTTCCTGATTGTGCATGTTCATGTTGGGAGTCAGTTAGCTCAGATGATTGGATGGTTGGCTCACAATGCAGAGCAACACTAACTGCGTGGGTTCAATTCCCATACTGGCTGTGGTTACCTGTAAAGGCCTGGCCTTCTCAACCTTGCCCTGTGCCTGAGGTGTTGTGATCCTCAGGTTAAATCACCACCAGTCAGCTCTCCTCTTCAAAGGAGGGAGCAGCCTATGAGCATCTGAGACTATGGCAACTTTACTGTTTTACAGTTCACATCTAATATCCTCATACTATCTTCTTCAGTACACATTTGTGTTCACAAATACCTTCATAAGAATTTCCTATGTCAGATATTCATATGGGACATCACAGTCAGAAAATACACCTATTTATTGTTCAACAAGAGCAGTGTGCAGATCTTAATTTTGTGTCAGTGTAAAACAAGTGGCACCTCTCCCAGTCTTATTCCCATTGAATACTTTATCAAGGCTGCAGGGGAAGATTTACTAGAAAGGTATCAGGAATGAGAGGCTCAGTTATGTAGAGAAGCTGGGATTGTTCTCCATCAAGCAAAAAAGTTTAAGAGATTTAGCAGAAGTTTTCAAAATTATAAAGAGTTTTGATAGACTATGTGGAAGAAACTATTTCTAACACCAGGAAACTGGATAATGAGAGAACTTAAATTTTAAGATAATTGGCAAAAGAACTAGCTGGAAAATAAGGAGAACTTGTTTATGCAGAAACTTGTTATTATCTGGAACAAACTGCCTGAAAGGGTAGTGGAATCAGACTCAATTGTAATTTTCAGGAGGGATTTGCAAGAATGCTTGAAGGGAAAACATTTACTAGGGCCATCGGGAATGGTTGGTTGGGAGTGGGATCAAGTGAATAGCTCTTTAAGGGAGCTAGATGGATGAAATAGCCTCCTCTGTGCATAAAAGCTTCTATGATTCTGTGTAAAATATACATTGAACCAGTATACATTGAATTCTATGCCAATTTACAATCAGCTGTTTTACACAATTGTTAAAAGTCAAAGTCTACCCCAGTACTTAATGAAAATACAGGGTTGGAGATTTATGGATTGCATGATAGTCTGTATATGTTCTTCTACTGGAGCTGATTTGCCCCCTCACTGGAACCCTAGTAGCTTTCTCATTGAAAGTATATGATCTTATGTAACTATGGTTGTCTCTTAAATGATCTGATTGTTTGGCACATTTAACATGTGAAAAAAATATTTAGATGAAAGGAATAATTTTGAGAAGACAAATATGAAATGTCATACAACTATAGCTTTGCTGCTACCTAGTTTAAGGAAAGAAATTAGATAGTTGTCATACCTGAGGATAACAGCTCTATAACAGAAACTGTGGACACATCAATCCCAGTCAGATGGTCTTGATCATTTAGATCAATATTCGAAGGAAGTCTTGAAATTGAACTAATAGCAAGAAGTTAGATAATGAGAGAACTTAGATTTAAGATAATTGGCAAAAGAACTAGCTGGAAAATAAGAATTTGTTTATGCAGCAAATTGTTATAAACTGGAATAAACTGTTCAAAAGGGCAGATTCAATAGTTATTTTCAGAAGGGACTTGGATGTATGCTTGAAGGGAAAACATTTATTTTTCATCTGACATGTTTGGTCTATTTGGCATTTCTGAAATTCTGTCTCCTGGAGATCTATCTTTGGTTCATCATTTGTTTCATTTTTGTAAAAATGCACCATTGAGATTAGAAATATGTTACATCTGCAGAAATAAGCCACTTGCTTATATATACTTGAGTGCAAGTAGTGAAGATTAATCTTTCAAAATAAGCATGTGCATCCAAATCATTTGTAATCATGTAATATACTCCTCATGTTGCATACACTCCAGTAAAAAGCTGATATCGCACTCACATCTGAGGTCATATGAATTGTGAATGCTGTGTGTCAAATGCTTGAAGTGTGCAGACAACTAATTATGTTGCTTGCCCACTTAGTAGAGAAGGTATTGTTTGTTAACTAAGCTGCTGATAAAGTCAGTATTAATCTTTGTCCATAATAAACATCTGGAATTAAGAATCTACTGATAATCATGAAACCATTGTTGATTGTTGGAAAAACCCATTAATGAGTTCACCAATGTCCTTTAGGGAAGGAAATCTGCCGTCCTTAACTGGTCTGGCCTACATGTGATTCCAGTGTCACAGTAATGTGGTTGACTCTCAATTGCCCTTGGGTAATTGGGGTTTGGCAATAAATGCTGGCCAGCCAGTGACTCCTGTTACCATAAATGAATTTAAAAATATGGATCTGGAAACCATTTTGTATATCTTAAATTGTCCACCTGGAATAACCCAGCTGCACTCCTCTCCACACATACACAGGTCCTCAAAATCCAATTGTTTCTTAAATAGTCACAGGTCTTTTAAATCATTACTCCACCAGGAAAGCCATTTCATCCTTTACTCACTATTTTTGCAAAGAAGGACATCCTAAGTTCAATTGTTAGTTTGTCTTTTATCAGTTTGCTCTGCGCCCCCTTTTTATATTCAATGTTGTACTCTCCAGATTTTTTTTTAGTTTGAATAACTAGGCACATCTTTTCTGTGCCAGTTACCACATAATGTATATTTTTACAAAGTCACTGTTAAATCACCTTAATGCCCAAGCTTCTCCAAGTTTTCCTCCTGCATCATACAATTGGTCCCACGGCCTCACTAAATTACTCTGAAGAGTTCCTCAGGAATTGCCTGTCTCACTGACTTTTCAAGCCAGAACTAAAGCGGCTGGCTGACCAACTTTTCTCTGTCTGAGCACCACTTTCTCTAAATTGCATCCTATCATTTTTGCTGTCTGCTTCTATATACTTTGTTAATTGTCGCAAGTCAATCAAGTTTGTCAATCTCTTTCAATTTCATCCTTGGTTATTTTCACACCATTGACAAAGTAATTAATTTTTCCCTCTCTGCATTAATTTACACCTGCATTAATTTTCATCAGTCCGTTAATTTGTTTTGTCCCCCTCGTATTGCAACTTCCTCATTGGATTCAACTGCCTCTCCTAGTTTAGAATCATCTGCAAATTGGACCATGTTGCATTAAGTTTCTGAATCCATTTGTTGCTATCAATGAGAAATGTTTGGGATTTCATCATCAATTCCTGGGACGCTACACTTAGCACTCTCTCATGCTTAGTACTATCTCCTCACAAACACCCTCATCCCATTTAGAACATTGTTTCTCCAAAATAAGAGGCACATGGATCCTAAATGATAAGTGTATCTATATCAGCTTCAATTCTGAGTGTGCAATATACTTGTACCATTGGAAATTACAATGTACATATTACGACAACTTTTTATGCAAAATGGCTTTTAGTATTTAAGGGATACTCTTAGCTGTGTACAGTGTAAAGTAATTGTCAAGGATTACACAATAGAATGTGATTTAGAGTGGCATAGATGAGTCATGCTTTACTTGTGTATAAAAATGCTAGTGTACAAATTATGTATTCTGGCTTTAAAAATAAAGGTGTGTTACTGTAGGATCTGGTCTTGTTAATTGGAAATCAAGTGTTTATAATGAGGCTAAATTGGCCCTCTATATAATATGTGTATATAAATATGTGTTTGTACACTATGCAAGGACTAATAAAGACAAGTGAAATATCTATCAAAAGGGTGTCCTTCCCATAAATACATATATATTAAAATCCTTGAACTCTCCCAAAAACACACTTGCTTGCACTGTTAAAATCAGATCTCCTGTTATCTACTCACATTTCCTGGATGTTCTACTTTACACATGTGCTACTTTTTAATGGAGACACCGTCCTTCCCAGAAAGTGAACTTCTAGAATCTTCACAAAATACCTGAAGCAACAAGTATATGCAATAATTATTTTGTGTTATATAGTTAACTTCAGGGATCATGAATATATATAACTCAAGCAAAAGCTACATGCTATTTAGCTGTTCTTATACCTTGGCATGAATTAAGTCAACCTCGAGATGAACAGAGGAAATAAGGATCCAGTTTTAAATGGGTGTAACATACTTTGGAACACTCCATTAAGTGAATGTGCAGGACAGAAGAGTATTTGCACTGACCCATTACACCTTTATCTTCATGTGAAATGGTAACTTCCAGTAGCAAGGGACAGGGATTTAGAAATCATGAAAAAATATCTTTTAATAAAACAGAACCAAGGTAAGGTATCAGCTATTGTTCAAAAAGGACCAGAGGCGTCTCTCTCCATTAGAGAGAGAGTTGCAGACTGAAAATAAGTTATATATAACTTGAGAAGCACCACTCGACAAGTAAAGACAGGCCTCCATAAATGACTGCAGTTGGCACAAGAATTGAACCACATTACTAGCATCATACTGTTGCTATTCAGCCAACTGAGCTATTGACTCTTGGAGTGGAATATCTTACACTGAACTTTTACACAGTAAAATAATTGCTGTTACAGGGCTGATTCACAAGATCAGCTTCAAGGTCACATTAAATTGTTGTATTGTTGCAATGCAACCCAGAGATTAGTGTATAATGTTAAGCTCAGCAGACAGGGTGCAGTTTGGATGGAGGGAGAGAGAGGAAAGGACCCACTCAGATTGTTGTTTCTTCTGCATTTAAGTTGCTTGTTCTGATCTGAAGAGAAAGTAGGTGCTTAAAACACAAAAGGGTTACATGATGGTTTCTCCCCAACTGCCCAGTTACCCAAATATGGTTTTTGCTAGTGTATTCCAATTATTTTGATAAGATTATGGTTGGGAATTCATCTCTCAGCCAGGGTCCCAGTATCCAATGATTATGTCAACAAGTCTCCATCCAGTTGAGTATCCAGGTGATTGTCTTGACGTTTTGCTAACGTTAGCTACCATTCATCCCTTTTTCCTCTCTAGTGCAGTGTTGCAGACTGGCTGTCTCCATTTCATTTGTTTTGGAATGCGGAAGGTACAGTGATATAAATGAGCAGCCACTTTTGATGGTGGTCCCAGGTCATTGAAATGTGGTTTTAGTCTTTTTAAAAAAAGTTAAGGGTTTCCAACCAGTACACTTAAAAATCATTTTTTGATACAAAGCATGGCTTCACAACACTGAGCAGAGACTGATGTTAGCAATCTCAGGGTAGATCACATTACAACTGGAGATTTCATATTCAAATGGCAAAATCCCAGACTGTGAAACAACAATAATCGCACTCCTGATTAATTGGGTAGGTTTAATTTGTCATGCAAGTAAATACCATACAAAAGCAGAAAGTAGCATGCTAATAATTTGCTGGTATTTGTAGAAAATTAGCACATAAGAACATAAGAAATAGGAGCAGGAGTAGGCCATCTAGCCCTTCGAGCCTGCCCCGCCATTAACTTTAATACTTGTAGAAGGGGTAAATGTGTATGCATTATATCAGATTTACAGCTGCTGTACTGTTTCATAGCCAACATCACAATAAAAGTAAATGGAAATATGTTATTTTAAATCAAGCTCTCTCAGAGTAATTTGGACTCTGCTACAGTATAAAATGGATGGTGGTGAAGTGTAAGCATGTTTTACTCCCAATTTTGATTTTTATTGGAGTCAATTAAAATAAAAACTGAGGGAGCTGTAAAATGGGCTGCTGGTTTACTATCACCTCTGTTACACTACTGCACCAAGTCCAAATGATCCCATTGCATTTATTTCCATCTTTCATGATTTTCAATCATCTCAAATGTTTTGCAATCAGGGAAATGCTTTTGAGCTATAATCACTGATGTAATATAATTAATATGTAATATATCAGCATTACGTGCAAATTAAAAATAGAGATGGATGTTTATGAAAAAGGTAAATAGTGACAAACCCATTTACTAATGAGGCAAGGCACCAAAGAATTCAAACAGCCTCATCTATCTTCCAGAGATTTAAGTATCAATAATAAGGATGAAAATACTGAGGGAAAAAACTTACATTGAAGAAAGATGCTGGCCAGCAATGTGGAATCTGAAGAAAAATGTTTTCATGATGCAATATGGGATCACAATTTGCCATTAAAGAAGTAAGTTTCCTTTGAAGAACAATACAGCTTTGATTTAATATACAACAAAATATGTTGTACTATCTGCATTCAGCTTATTAAATGTGAGACTTTTTAAGAGCTGGGGGCTACACTGCTGCACAGGAAACCTGGAATTCAGTCCCACCTGTTTGTTGGTGTCTTTTCAAAGCCGTCACTTTATTCTCATTTTATTTCTGAATTTGATATCCAATTAGCAGCAGCAGCAGCAGCAGCAGACATGATGAGGACAAATATAGTGTGACCCCTGACTTCAGTATTTAAAGGATCAATTCACAGCTGACAGTTGGGAGAGTTGGAGCAGAGAAGACGAAGTTAAAGAATGGAGTTGATACAAGGTTGTGCCTTGTTATCTCCTTTGAAAAGCTCCAGTTACCAGCCCACTGCTGATGTGCTGGGAGGTGTGAAGGCTGGAAACCAGCTCTGACGTCTTCCAGCCACCATTAAATGTTGTCAGCAGTGAGTAAGATAGCAGATTCCCTCCTTGCCCAGAGCCCAATTGAACAATTAAGTGGTCAATTAACAGCCTCTTTACATGCCCACTGTCAATTTGCCAGCAGGTAGGGCCCCTCCGCCCATGGGCAGATTGGCAGGTAAATGTGTCAGTGGCTCTGGCGATGAGAGTTTGTAGGGGTGGGGGAGTCTCCCTTTTGAGAACCCTGCAGCAATGGCACTACCTGACCTCAGTGACCCTTTACGTTCCTAACTTAGATGATGCAAAGACATCAATGCACCCTCATCTTCCAGGTTGTCACAGCTAGAGTTGCTGAGTAGCACAGAGCACCATGCCATGCTGCTGGACACAGAGCAGGAAGTACTTTAATATCTTAACCAGGTCAGGAAAGCTGGGGTAAGTTACATATTCACCTATATCCTCTCCCTGCATTCCCCAAGCCCAACACATTACATCCCTCACAATCATCCTTCTCTATCTTGCACTGCTTCACATCCTGATCTATCTCTCCAGCATACTCATTCGCTCTCATCCTGATGCAATTTTAAGCTTTTCCCCGATTCTCAGCCTCACCAAATGAACTCTACACAATGGCTGTTTTCTCTCCAAGTCCCCCTTTAATTGGTTGCAATTGTTTCTACCGTGTCCTCTCTCTGATGTCCCCAACTACTCTGCCGCTCCCCTCTTTCTGCCACCCTGTCACCCCATTCTCTCTGCCACCCCTCTCTCTGCCATTCCCCACCTCCCTCTGTTCTCCTCTCACTGCTGTTCCCCGTCCTTCTGCCATTTCCTCTCTTTCTCTTTGTTGGTGCCCCTCTCCCTTTGCTTCTTTCTGTTGCTTCCCCTCTCTCTGCCACTTCCCCACTCTGTCTGCTCTCCCCTTTCTCTCTCTGCTCTCCCTTTTCTCTCTCTGCTCTTCCCCACTCTCTCTGCTCTCCCTCCTCTCTCTCTCTGCTCTCCCCCCTCTCTCTCTGCTCTCCCCCTCTCTCCACTCTCACACCCCCCTTCTCCAAACTTTCCCCTCTCTCTCTGTTCTCTTTTCTCTCTCTGCTCTCCCTCACCTCTCTCTGCTCTCCCCCCACCCCTACTCTCCCTCCTCTCTCTGCCAATAGCGATTTGCATTGCATGACCTCCTGCTGGAGAGGTGGGGACATTCTGGGAGGGGGGACAGTCATGTGCTAAACTCGCTAATGAGATTGAAATCCAATTAATCTTTTGCTAGAAAGCCTCACACTCTTTCTTGGCCTGATCTGGTTTGCACCATTAGAATGGCCCCAGGACAATCGCAAACTGTTTGGTGCCGGGTGTGAAACTGAACTTTAGGCCCTCTCGCTAGACTTCGGGATCAGTGCGATGTGCACACTGGGAGAGGTTGGAGAATCCATCCCCCGAGCCCTGCTCATGTCAAGATGTGTGAGCAATCTGGTAGCTTATATTGCCATCTAGTGGCTGATTGGAAACAGTGGATTTTGTGGCACTATTGGGAGCGAATCAGGATCTAGGAAATAGAATTGTTTTGTTTTATGTTTTGAGTTGCTGCCTAGTCTTTTATTCAACTTACCCACTGTTATATCAATATATTACTTTTCAGAAGGAGAGGTGAGGGGTTAAACTTGTCAATGGCTGTAAATTATAAAGATCAGTAAGTTGGAATGTTTTCTGTATCCCTTATTATAAGATAATCATCTTAACGATTACTATCCCAAGGCAAGGCCACAAGTGGTCGTGGTTAGAAGAGGGAGCTGTGGCCATAGAAAAGGTGTAGGGTGATGATGGGGGATGAGGGTGGGGGTGAGGATGTAGGGATGTTGATGGGAGGAGGTGACGAGGGATAGGGAGGATGGGAGAGGGTGGGGGTGATGATGGGAGGGATTGGGGGTGAAGATTAGATGGGGTGGGGGTGAGGATTGGATGGGGTGGGGGTGAGGATCTCTAGGGATTGGCTTTCCCATCGGAATCCCACTTTTGATGTTCTGTCATAGACAGTCATAGAATCCATACCGTGCAGAAGGAGGCCATTCAGCCCATCGAGACTGCACCGACCACAATCCCATCCGATAGTTGTGGCGCATCTGTGATTGTGAGAGATGATAAATTAATCTGTATCTGTGGAGAGACACAAATATTCCTGCATTACTCATCCAATAAGATTTTCAACCCAAGTGGACTTTTAGAGACCTTTCCTGGGAGCTGTTACATTGAGCTTCTGGTGCTGATCTCAGAATATTGTCCCGGTATATGCTGAGTATCATTTTTCAAACTGTGAAAGCAAGTGCCTGTATTACTGTTCTGTCAGGAGAAAAGGTGGACATCCCAGAGAGTTAAATGATGATGCTATTGAAGGAGAAGATACATTCTCGGATGAGCAAGAAGTGGGTACAGTACCAATGTCTGCCAGGCAGCTCTGAGACTTCTACATTGATCCTGACTGATGAATGGAATGCCAATATTGGGCAGACCATCAGTGATCTGTTTCTTCTCATCAAATCCTCAATGCTTTAAGTAGAGTCTTTTGCTCTTTATAGGAGGGCAAGATGTTATCGTAAATGATATCATCAGCACATTGCATTTTTCCCAATGTCGTGCAAGACAACAAAACACCAAAAAGCCCTTAAATCAAATATTCCATTGGAAGAAACATCTAAGGCATACACCAGCTTTATCACCATTCCTAGCAACAGGATTCTGGTCACCAGTGACCAATGGAAGAATGGATTTTACAGAATCAGAGAGCCCCTTAAATCAATCACAGAAAGTGAACCAAATAAAAGTAGTTGAACCTTTCCTCAACGTTTACAACAGAGGGCTGAATTTCAATCCCAGATATTTGCTACATATTTTGGTAAAGATCACACAGGATCTCCATTTGCTCTACAGTTAGGGGCTGACAATTCTTTCAGCGCTACTCAATGACATCAAACTCACCGCCATGCTCACATTGGTCTGTAACTTCCTGGACCCTCCAGTGGCAGATTTGGGGCGGGCGGGGGGGGGGTGTGGTGGGAGGAGGGGATCCCAAAGGTGTGCTGGGGAATCTCTCTCAAAAGTTTCCAGGTAAAGGTTTACCCAGCAGTTGTCCAGAAACACTGATTTCCACAGGACAACTGCACTAGGTTAGCAACAATCCCACAGAACGATTTAAATCACTAACTTCAGAAGGTCCTGCTGGTATTACAATAATAATTGCTCTGAAAAAGGTAGAAGGAATAAAACCACTTCAGCGTAACTATTTTAAAGTCACAGATGAAGCCTCACATGGGACACATCACTACACTCCCAACTCCACAGGGGACACCCCCACACCCCCCATGGTTTTCCACACCCCACCCCTGAGGTAAGATGCAGATCCAGGTATCTTTTAAAAGAGTTTAGGGTCTTTGCCTCCAGCACCAATTTGGGCAGTAAATTCCAAACATAAATAAGTTCTTCCTCATGTCCTGTCTGCACCTTCTGCCACTTATTTTCAATCTGCATCCCCTGGTTCTAGAACTCTCTGTGTACTCTATTTCTTCCCCTCATCACTTTGTACACCCCAATCAAGTCACACTCAGCCTTTTTTTGTTCCAAGAAGAATAACACAAACCTAACCTCTTAGTATATTCCCATTTATTGTGCACTCGTAATAACTGTTTGACCTCCCTGAATGCGTGAGCTCACACTTCTCTGTGTTAAAATTCATCTGTCACTTTATCACCCACTCCATCAACCCATCTATATCATTTTGGAGATTATAGCTATCCTCTACACTATGTACTACTCAGTCAATCTTTGTGCCATCTGCAAATTTCCAAATCGTCTCCCACTTTCACTTCCAAATTGTTAATATATAATACAAATTTCAAGGCTCCCAACACTGAGCCCTGTGGACATACCACTTCAACAATTCACTATTCACAAGGACATTTGTTGACCTTTGTTTCCTGTTATTAAACTAACCTTTTATCCAGTTTGCCACATTAACCTGTATCCCATTGGCTTTTAGTTTTTTGACCTATCTGCCACGCAGGACCTTGTCAAAACACTTTGCGAAAATCAATGTGCACAACATCCATTGCATTATCTTCATCAACCCTTCTTGTCACTTCCTCAAAGAATTCAATCAAATTTGTGAGCTAAGATCTTTCTCTAACAAACCTATACTGACCATGCCTGACTAGTCCATGCCTTCTGTGATAGTTAATCCTAAAGTTTAAGTTTATTTATTAGTCACAAGTAAGGCTTACTGCAATAATGTTACGGTGAAGTTTCCCTTGTTGCCACAGTCCGGCACCTGTTTGGATCAATGCACCTACCAGCATTGATAGGAGGGAAACCGGAGCACTCAGAGGAAACCCATGCAGGCACAGGGAGAACGTGCAAACTCCGCACAGACAATGACCCAAGCCAGGAATTGAATCCCTCCCCCAGATTCACTGTGCTAGTCTGCTGCCCCTATCTCTCAGGATTGATTCTGCTAATTTGCCTATCACCGATGTAAAATGTAAGATCAATGAAATACAACCTGACATCTTTTCCCCAACATGGCTGGTCACCTCCTTCCCAGCGATCAAATCCAGTCTGACCCCACTCCCCTGACTCAATCTAGCTGTAGAACTCTGGCTCCTCACCCCCCACAACTTGATCTGACCCCCCTCCCAACCTGGCCCTTCCCCACCTGCTACCGTGTCCAACCACCTCTGCCTCGAGATCCAACATCCCAATGTCTGCCACCCCCTCTGATTACCAAACCCTCAAAATGTTTGATCCATCTGATGTCTGACTCCACACCTCTCCATGTTTGACCCACTCTTCCCCAAATAGCTAACCCACACTGAAACCCCCCCCAACTCCCCCAATGCCTAACTCCATCCTGCCGACTCCAAAAATATCCAGACTCACCTTGTCCAGACTCCCAAATCCCAGCCACTTACCTTCTCCTTAGCCTGTTATTTTCAATGGGATCTTTAACTCACCTGCTTTACGGCAGCTAGTGCTGTAAAAAAAAAGTCCTCCATCACTGCTGAAATATCTTGGAAAGAATGGTGACCACCAAATGTAGTAACTAATGAACTTTTTACTTACAAGATTAATTATGTACACAGTGAGAAAGATATTACTGGTTACTTCAACTCCAGTAGTCAGACTGCCTAGGACAGTCCACGCTCAGCCCTGGGATTTGCACACTTTGCCTGATTGGCTGAACATGACCTTCCAAAACCTTTAAGGGGTTTGCGACTACAACGTGCAAATCTTTTGGACTTTGTGATGGACTTGCTGTGTTGCCTGGATCTCATTTGGCCTGAGTCAGGAAAGTCAGGCAAGACACAGACTGAAGAAACTTGGTGCTGTGAAGTGTTAATCCAAATCTGAATGGCAATCCTAGGAAGTTATGGCCCATTATCTGACTTCATTCCTATTTAATAACTTTCCCTGTTAGCCACCAGTGGCTCAGTAGGACAGCAAACTGTATGATGTCTCTAATTTGATTTAAGGCCCAATTTGTTTAGTCTCCCAGTCTGGGCAAGGTTTAAAGGAGATGTACAAGGCAAGTTTTTTTTACACAGAGATGGTGAGTGCCTGGAACTTGCTGTCGGGAGAGGTGGTGGAAGCAGATATGATAGTGACTTTTAAGGGGTGTCTTGACAAATACATGAATAGGATGGGAATAGAGGGATATGGTCTCCAGAAGGGTTGGGGTTTTACTTCAGAGAGGCAGCATGGTCGGTGCAGGCTTATAGTGCCAAAGGGCCAGTTCCTCTGCTGTAATTTTCTTTGTTCTTTGATGATAAGGCTGGTTTACATCACATTTATGGTTAGAGGTAGTAGTTAGTGAATAGGATTGATGTTTGGTTAGAGTTAGGAGTTACAGTTTAGGTTTAAATTTGGGTGTCAAAGTAAGTGATTTAAAGGCTGGATTAGGACATCATTGATAGGGTTAAATTAGGAATTAATAGATTAAGACAGTAGATAGGATTGGGATTGAAGTGGAGAGTTAGTGATTAGGGTTAGGAGCCACTATTACTGGTACATTAACAACTATTGCCATTGTGTCACTGATGTGTTGCTGTTAATAATATCATTGTCACTAAACATATTTTTATTCATTTGTCTGTGTTAGGTAGTGTTTACTTGTAATGGATAAGGAAAAATTATTTTAGAACAAATCAAAAAAATTTCCTTCATTGTTTTTCATAAACTTATTTCAGAATTTATTCAACAATTTATATGTCTCTCTCCCACTGAACAACATAGTGGAAGATTTGCTAATGCATAGGTAAAACTGTTGTGGCTATCGCTTATTCATGTTCTATGTATCTGACTCAAACAAAATTGGCTCAAATACATGAGTAACCAACCAAATTAATTTTACTCTTGCTATGCATCTATCTCACAAACATCTTTTTAAATCTTATCAGCACACCTGTTCTCAAACACAATATCAACTTGCAACTGCATAACTTCCAACTCAATGTTAGTAATATCAGGCACAATTTTCTTTTGACCATAATGAACAGAATATTCCAATTAGATACAATCTTTTAGGTTGATTTTATGTAGATAGGTCAATAGTTCTTTCTATCGCTTTAATACTAATCACAATATACGTTCCTAACTTATTCAAACAATCAGTTTTAAAATTAAATGTTAAAATTTATCATTTTATTAATATTTCAATAAACAAATATAATTACAATGTGTAGTCTGGGTAAATGCCAAGGCTAGGATACCAACTTAATAACCTCTCGGGAAATCCCAAGGAGGGCAATCTTACCAAGAATATTTGAAGTGCCGTAAGAGTAGGAAAATGGGAGAAAATCGGGCCTTTTTTTTAGAGAACTGTGAGACACAATCGTACTCATTTAGAAAAGAGGCGAAGTGTGATTCTTGCCAGTAAAGGGAGTGGATGGAACCTTTTCATAGTGGGAAACTGACTGCAGAATACTAGGTTCACTATTATGCATACGTCCCGGTCTCCCATTGCACTGTGTTATACCATTCCTGTTTACCTTCTTACCGTAGAACTCTGCATCTATTGCATTAGTGTGATGTCATTACTGAATATCAATGGTTTCTGATTTTTTTTCATGGATAAAGTATTTTTAATGAAAGTTGTACAAAGAACAACACAAAGAGCCACATTATTGTTGTTTTATTGCCAACAGTCATACATTTTTTTAATAATCAACAAATACAAATGTAAACATAGTTTATGAAAAAAATGTTGCAATTCATTTATATTCAAAACAGCAGCCTCTGAGATACGCACTACTATCTGATCAAAAGGCACATTTTTTTGTAGCAGAGCTAAAGATTCAGTGTTGCCTGGCAGAACTTGTAAATTTAATTCTCTTATCTTCAGCAACTGTTTTGTAAGTTTTTAAAATTGTTTTCATTGACCTCCACTTCACTAATGATGAACCCTATGCAGTTAGCAAAACACTAGCATTTTAAGAGTTAAATATGAAGACAACAGTATGATTTGCCGGATACTGGGCATTAATTTCACATTTGTGCTAAGCTTGATGGTCACTTTCTATGAAATTGAATATAGTAGTAAAAATAGTCAAGAATTCTTTGACTTTTATTAGACTTGTCAAATTGACGGTGATTGGTAGCCATGGATTTGGTACATAACTTAATGAGGAAAGCCATCCCAACCAACATCAATCGCTAGTTTAAGCAACTTGCTCTAATGTTTTAAGCCTTCCAATTGATTTCAATAAAGAATTAATCTATTGCAGGCTTTGTGTGTATTTTATGTAAGCTTTCAATAAGCTAACATGACTTGCTGCTAAGCAAATATCTTGAAAATTGTTTGGCATGTTTGTGACATCAAAATGCTCTGTTACCTACAATTTACAATTATGAGAAAAACTGTAACATTCATTCAATTCACAGAATAAAATAATAATACAAATTCAAGAATTGTTTTTTCAATAATTTAATTATACTGTGGTAGATTCTGGTTGATTTAAATCTCTGAGTAATAAGCAAGTTCTCCGCATCCAACCACACAATAAGCCAGGTAAACCACCTTATCAATAAAATGTTTAATGTGGTGGTTAGATTTGATCAGCTGTATTTAAAATGTACATTGTGTTTGTTTCATACCAATATCAATTATATGTCTGTGTGCAAAAGCACATCATTCTCAAAAGAGTTCAAATGGTTTGCAAGTAAATGAAAAACATTCAAAGTGAAAATCCTGTGTAATAACCACTTATCAATGGCAGAAACTCTGTCATTATGGTTCTCATGTGTTCTGAATTTTTCAGATAAAAACAACACAGTCATAAAACACATTTCACATAAACACATTATTAGTAGGATTTCATTTACAATCTTCAAAGACAAAATAAATTACACCATCAATTTCAGGTTTATCACCAAATAGCTTATTGAAGATTTTGACTTTTTTTTCTAAAAGACTGTAGTTCCTTAAAATAGTAGCTGCAATTAAAGTCATTTCAGTTAAACATCTTCCTTTAAACATTTTAAATATTGTGCTTCTGTAGTGAAACGTTCCGTGTGAAGACATCAAGAAGAAAATCATAAAATATAATTTCGGCATCATGTGTGCTAGATATCAGCATTTCATCTGTACAATAGTAAATGATTCAATATCTCTTAGAAATATAATGATTCAAGTTGAAATACAGAGCATCAAACATCTTCACAACCTTTTTTTTTCCAACCCAATCTTTTGCATTATGTATTCAAGTAAAACCTTTGCTTCTTGTGAGCCACACAATATCAATTCACATAAATCAAACAGTTATCTTTGAAATTCAGAGATCTTCTCCCTGTTTCCACTAAACAATAGGCCAGGGAATAACAATTTCCACCAGGTTATTAAATCACATGACTAGCTCTGGCAATCATTGCTTTCTCTCAACTGATTGCTTCAGGCACAGTTCACTTCCAGCTGAGACTATAGGCAAATTGCTGTCACGGTGATGGCAGATAAGATGGCTAATGCTTTCAAATATATGATCTTTAGTCCGAACCTTTAAAAACAAACAATGAAGAATATAAAAAGTTTAGCGTCAAAAAATAGCATGCAGGCATTTTATATTTTCCACATAGGATTAAGCTGCTTTATCATTGCTTTGGAATACACTGTAACCTCTCCAGTCCGGAATGCTTAGGACTAAATCATTTCTGGATTTCAGAATTTTCCAGATTATAGATGACTTTAGAATGTGCAACCAAAAATGTGTGGCCTAGAAAATGCCGTAGTTATAATTATTTCCTTGAAATATAAAACAGTGTTAAAACATTGTAAAGCCATAATAAAAAATGTTTTACTTATCCAAATATCCATGCTACATGCTTCTGCTCCCTAAGTATTGAACTAAAATGATGCTGATGACATTGAGGATCTGTTCAAAGAATTTCTGGACAACTGCTGTTTCCAAACAACATATTTCCTGACTAGAGGGTCACAGTGTATTGTCAGGAAGTTTAAAAAATTTCTGTTTAACCATTCCAAGTAAATACAAACCAATTCAAAATTTTAGTTACTTGATTAGTACAAGCATTCATACCACATTCAGTAACCTGGATGATAACAGTTTACAGAACAGCCCTCTAGAGGAACAAAAGAGGCAGCATAGACAATGTGAGACTTTCTAATTTAATTGCAGCTCTTTGTACCAAATCCAGTTATAGTCATTTTTTCTTAAAGAAAAGTCTTAAAACTGCAGTGAATTAAAATTCTGTGTCCATTGATAGTTGGAAGATTGTAAGGAATAGAATATGCTTCCACTTCTTATATATGTTGTCAGCATCAGGAACCTCCAACTCAGGAACAGCACAGCCAATGCAGAAGAATGCTCCTGTCAAAGTGTCCCAGCAAAGAGCCTTAGCTCCAACTGAGAAAACTATCTCCTCTTGCTCAGAATGATAGTTCCATTTCCCATATCAAATGCATACACCCTCACACCCCACATCCACTTTCCAGTCTTTTGATGGCAAACCTAAACCTACATGTGAACGCATACATGTGTATGAGGAACTGAGTTAAGAATAGTCAAATTTATTTTGTTTACTGCAGCCAAGATATATTTTCCTTCTCATACGGCAATGACATTGAAAAGAAACATTCTAAAAATGAAAGGGCTTATACTGATCAGTTATTGAGCAACATTAGCTGTACTGTTCAAGAGGACAGGTGCCACTGCATCATTTGGAACGACATATAGAAGTGATACAAAGTTTAAAAATCTCATCACAATGAAACAGGTAAATTATTCTGTTTTATATATCATTAATGTGTTAACTGAAGTTAAGGTAATGTTTAAAATTAATCCATCTGTTGGAACTTTCAACATCAGCAATATTGATAATGGAAACTGCTGGACTTTCCACTTGTTGTACACCTGTCACTTCCATTGAAGTTAGTGGAAAGAAAAGTCAGATGAGAAATATGATGAGTACCCAATTCAATAGCATCTATTATATGTCCTATTGTAGTTGAAAGCTCAGCTTGTGTTGTTACGAGGTGTGAAGATTTAGTCAGGGGACTAAATCTCATACTGGATAGTTATCTTCATGGCTAATTATTAAAATTTTAAAAATGGGAGCAAGACCTTTAAAATGGCTGAAGGTACGTCTGTCTGTTACCCTTGATCAAAAACAGCTACCATGGCAGTATTGCAGAAACTTGTGCCTCGAGAGATATTTTTGATAAGAGAGGGGATTAAGGGTTATGGGGAGAGGGCGGGAATGTGGAACTGAGCCACGACAGATCAGCCATGATCTTATTGAATGGCGGGGCAGGCTCGAAGGGCTAGATGGCCTACTCCTGCTCCTATTTCTTATGTTCTTATGTTCTGTGGACTGCAGAGACCAAATTCAAAGAGAACTATACAAAGGCCATCTGCATTTCATAAGCCAGGTCTGGCAAAACAGAAACTATTCGTCTGCTAGGACAAATGACCTGGCAATCTTCCTTTCAAGTCTTAATGATTGGAACATTTAATAATCTCAGGGACTATGACAAAGGGATACATGCCCTTTGTCAAAGAAATTGTGAAGAGCTAAGGGTTATGTGATGTAAACTTCTAGCTGGTGGGAACAGTTATATTGCCTTGCTTTACTGAAAAGTCAGTCTGTCATTTTAATAAGTACAAGCAGCAGCATTGAAAAGGGGGTCTGCCTAGATTGAATACCTGGCCCCATCTACACTGTTTCTACTAGAACTTCTTTACCATTGCCTACAAGATTGATTCAGCTCTGCGTGCCTATCCCCTGCTGTGAGGTCAACTCTATTGGGATAGTACATTTTGCAGCATTAGGTTTCAACCAGTGGACATCTGTGAGGGATACTTCAATGGACATCGATACTGGACTTTGGACTTAGGTGAAACAATAATTATTTTCTCTGTGGTCTTTGCTCTGTAAACTTTCTTTTTCTCTATTCCTCTTATATGGTTTGAGTGAAAAGGAGGCAAGGTTGCTATCCTCCTCCCATGTTTGAGTGTATGCAAATAAAATTAACCCTTTGAGTTCATCTTAGCTTGATTTTGCTGTGGGGTCATTACTAAATAGTAGATTACATCAAAACTGAAGGGTTGGGAAATAGGTCACCATTTACAAAAAGCGGGGGAAAGCAAATCAAAATCAACTTTCTGTATACAGATGAACAGCAAAGGAAAAATCAGGGCTTTTTAAATTAAATCTCCTCCTATACATAATACTTTTAATAACATAGACATTCATTGCTGGCATTTAGCTACTGTGGTGGGTGAAATGTAATGTGCTATTGATGAAGTGAAAAAGGAAACCATGTTTGTAAGCCAACACAGGCAACAACAATGACCTGTATTCAGATCTCACCTGGAACAAAAAAGATAAACTAAGCTTTGGGGAGAGTGTGAGGAAAAGTATCCAAATTACTAAGTCATAATTTTATGGGTCCCTGGGTGGGATAAGCAGATGGAGGGGGGCGGTTGTGGGGTGGGGGGGGTATGTATAGTTGGGTACCATGGCAGTGGTTTCATGCTTACCTCCACAATAACTTTACCAAAAGCAAGGGAGATGCCAGGTAGCCCAGTCACCATAGGCCAATTAAAACCCTTAAATAGCTAATTGATAACTGCTGAATGGCCTCCTGCAACCAATACTAGGATTCTACTCATGATAGGGGGATGCCCTGCCAAGTCTCTGACCTGACCAATGAAATCTGGTATGCTAGTGACCACGCAAGAGCCACTGCCTCCTTCTTGAGGCCCCTCTACCATTGGATGCCCACTCCCTGCCCCCACAAGTGTTCTCCCCTATGGATTTTGCAATATACCAATGATCTCCATCACCCAAACCCCTTGCTGGGACTTGCTAGTCTTGTTCCTGCTGGGACCCTCAGCTGACGTGGATTCCATCGCAGCACCCTTTCCTTGGAATCTGTTGCAGTCCTGGCAGTGGCCACTGCTCCCAGTGATGGGGCTAGACAGCTGTCAACATCTGATGATCAGAAGCAGGTTTTCCTCCAACTCTTTTGAATTAAGCAATTAAACCGAATTAGACAAACTGAGGGACCAAGTAAAAGGGCCAGTCCCTTAAAGAGATACTGCCCTAAACAAAAAAAAACACATATGAAATTAGAAACATCAAACTAAAATGTGATTAAAGGGTTCAATAGGGCACCCAAGTCCCAATGAACATGGAATACCTCGAGGGTGCCAATGGACACTGCATGGTCCCTCTCCAAGGATACCCAGCTATGAATATAGTCATGGTAGAGGGGTAGTCAGTCAGGTTATGGCAGGTCTTCATCCAGGATGGGAGTAGAAGGCCCATCTCGAGCCAATTAATGGCCTGAATGTAGTGTTCAATTGTTTGGTTTTTAATTATGTGTGTCTGTTATCTGCTTATTGCGCATGATTAGTAAATCCTGGGAGTGGCCACTTAGAGAGAGAGAGAGAAACTGGAATAAGGCTGACTACTGTATGCAGACATACATTTTAAAAACATTGTAAAAAATGCTCCTGCACACATATAATCTGATGTATTATCATTCAACAATCGAAAGCATAAAATATAACACTTACAGCTGTTAAATGACTGCCTAGCGAACCAACTAAAGTGGGGTGAGCTTGTACCTGACTCTTATACAAGGTATTCCCAGCACAAGACTCAGCTCCAGGTTTTGAGAAGTTGCTCAATGTGAAAGACTGGCATAGGGAGTAGAGAATACATTCAAGATCAATACAGACTCTGGAATCAAGGATGAGTTCAGAGGAGGTGGATTTTAAAGGTCAGAATCAAAGAAATGGTGGGCACAACAAGGAAAGTAAAACATCTGCAGGAGGTTTCCCAAGTAAGGTGAGCATCACAGAATCATACAATCCCCTACAGTGCAGAAGGAGGCCATTCAACCCATCAAACCTGCACTGACCACAATTCTGTCCAGGCCCTATTCCCGTGACCTCACATATTTACCCTACTATTCCCCCTGACACTAAGGGACAATATAGCCTGGCTAATGCACCTAACCTGCACATCTTTGGACTGTGGAAGGAAACTGGAACACCCAGGGGAAACCCACGCAGACACTGGGAGAACATGCAAACTCCAGTGACCCAAGGCCAGAATTGAATCCAGGTCCCTAGCGCTGTGAGGCAGCAGTGCTAACCACTGGGCCATCACACCACCCAAGAAGTTTACAGAAAAAAAAAGTTCTTGTATTTGATTTGTTATTGGCTCAAGACAAATAGGGGTAAATAAGATCTATAGGATGGATTTTATAGCGACAGCAGGGATCCCACTGCCTGGGCTGAAAATGGGCTAGTGAACCTACATTGGCTGTCAGTGAGACCTGGGGGCTATCTCTTGTTGGCTGCAGTCAATTAAGATATCACTGCCAGCACTGCCATCCCGATTAAGTGCCTGCCCATAACAGCTGCTAGTGAATCAGAGGCAAACTCAGAAGCAGTGGCCACTGCTGGGACCACACCTGGAGCATGGGGACCCTTTGATGACCCTTACAGTGAGGTAAGTGGGATCTGGAATGATGGTATCAAACCAAGTAGGCCCTGGTGAGGTCATGGCAGGGGTGGGCGAGGAGATGTCGTTGAGGAAGGCAACACCATGGCTTTAGGGATGACTATTGCTGCTATGGAGGCCCCTCCAAGGGTAAAAGGGTGCTTGAAAAGGAAGCTACCATCCTCCAAGCCCCTCAGGATGCAGCCAAGGAGGGAAAGGCACCCAAAATGCCAAGAGAGGCAGAAAGAGGTCTATAATTGACCACTTAAGTGCTCAATTGGCTCCAGGTTCACAGGCCAGATCTTTCCTGCCACTGATAAAATGGCATTGTGGATGGGAGGATGATGAGCATCCTACCCCATGCTTTCCCATGTTATCTTACCAGCCTTTCCACCTCCCGCCCTGTGGCCAAATGTCTGGTAAAATCCAACCATTAGCATGAGCAGTGGAAGTGTGGTTGAGTTGGAGTTTATAGAGGGAGGGCTCCTTTATATTTATCAAATATTTATTTCTCTGCCTTTATCAAGAGTGTTGAATGAGACTAAAGCACATGCTTTATAGATTCCAAGTCAAAATAGCAAATGTCATCTTATTTCAAAAGGGGCAAAATGTCATAGAGCTCAGTGACAACCTGGTTAGAGAGAAGAAGGTTAAGAGGTGACCTAATTGAGGCATACAAGATAATCAGAGGGTTAGATAGGGTGGACAGTGAGAGCCTTTTTCCTTGGATGGTGATGGCTAACACAAGGGGACATAGCTTTAAATTAAGGGGTGGTAATTATAGGACAGATGTCAGAGGTAGGTTCTTTACTCAGAGGGTAGTAAGGGCGTGGAATGCCCTGTCTGCAGCAGTAGTGGACTCACCAACTTTAAGGGCGTTCAAATGGTCAGTGGCTAGGCATATGGATAACATTGGAATAGTTTAGGTTAGAGGGTCATTAGATCGGTTCCACTGGTCGGTGCAACATCGAGGGCCGAAGGGCCTGTACTGCGCTGTAATGTTCTATGTTCTTAAAATCCCCCAAAGCAAAAACCAGATGGTTTGCTTATGGGGTGATGTAATCTGAGGGAAGAAAACAGAATGAGATATTGAAATACTTTAACACCAAGAAGTAAGAAGCAAAGAAGAAAAAAGCCTTTGCAATGGTACAGCAGAGATTTACCAGAATGTTACCAGGATTGAAGGACTTAGGAGAGGTTGGAAAAGTTCGGGCTGGTTAAGAGGTGACTGAATCAAGGCTTTCAGGGTATTGAGAGGTTTTGTTAGAGAACATAGGGAAAATTGTTCCCTCTGTTGACATGGTCAATAACAAGAAGTTATGGGTTCCAGGTTCTTGGTGAAAGATCTAGAGGAGAGGTGAGAAGAATATCTTTCACTTAGAGAGCTGTTGGAATTTGGTATGTTCTCCAACGATGGCAGTAGTAACTGAGTCCTCAAATTATTTTAACACCATCCAGGCCAAAGGAGCCTGCTTGATTGGGACCTTTCCACAAATATTCACCCCCTCCACCATTGAACAGTGAAGCAGTGTATACCATCTACAACAGGCCTTCCCAAACATTTCCAGCCATGGAATAGTGACATCCCAAGAGCATGAGGGAATCTCAAGCATTCTCATAATGTTGACACACCTGTTTGGCTGCAAAATAGGTGTGAATACAGAAATCAAATGTAAACGAGTCTTTCCTAGCTATATCTCTGCATATATTAGGAATTAGTAAGAGAAACACAGTCACAAATACATTCAACAATTACATGGCCCCCTCACATTAACCTCTGCCCAAGACATCCTCCCATGGCCCTTTAACATTAACCCCTGGAAATACTACCCACTTTAAGTAATCTGGTAATAATTAAAAAGTCATCCTATTAAAAAGAATACTTAAGTCTCACTTTTTATCATTTTTAATGGGAGGAGTGATACTGGAAATCTGATTTTCATATCAGACACACATACCTCTCTCTCACTCACACACAGACTCATGTCTCTCTCACATTTACCCCCTTCTCTCTCACACACATCCTCCCCCTCTCTTTCATACGCACATTTTCATCCCTCTCTTTTATACACATACACTCTCCTCTCTCATGCACACACTCAGCTCACACATCCTCTCACATATACACACAGTCATCCTTATACACACACACACTCATCCTCTCTCTCACACACACACACACACTCTCACCCTCTCACACAAACACACTTATTCTCACACACACATACATTCACTCTCAAACACACACACACACACACACACACACACACACACACACACACACACACACACACACACACACACACACACACACACACACACACACACACACAAACACACGTATCCTCAGACACATGCTCTGATTTCTCTTCAGATCAGGTTAACCTTTCATCTTTCAGTAAAGATTTCCGTGGAGAGGAACAAATTATACAATAGCAAAGGAACCAAGACAGAGGGAGTTCAGCTATGTTGAGTTCCAATGGAGTAATGTTGGAACCTTACTCCATTGGTCTCTACTTTAATGCTAGGAGTATTACAGGTAAGACTGATAAAGTTAAGGGTGTGGATTGACCCATGGAATTTTGATATTGTTGCCATCACAGAAACATTGAGGGAGTGGTAAGATTGGCCACTCAATATTCCTGGGTATAGGGTCTTCAAGCAGGACATGGGAGGGTGTAAAAGAGGAGTTGCTATTAATTAGGAGTCAGTTACTGTAGTAAGAAGGGTTGGAAGGGTCTTCAAATGAGGCTTTGTGGTTACAGCTTAGGAATAAAAAGAAAGCAGTCACAAAGTTGGGAGTATATTATCAGACCCCATGTGCAGACAAATCACTGAGGGTACAAATAATAATAATAGGATAATTATATTAGAGGATTTAAATGTCCCTGACATTGATTGGGATTGTCATAGTGTAAAGGGTTTAGAGGAGCAAATGTCTTGAAATGTATTAAAAGAGCTTTTTATGTCAATATGTAAAAAATTCAACAAGGGATAGTGCAGTGCTGAATCTAACTCTAGGGAACAAAGCCCAACAGATGTTTGATGTGGCAGAACGGGAGCATTTTAGTGAAAGTGACCACAACACAGTACAATTTAAATTTGTTACGGAAAAGGAAAAAGATGGACTGCAAAAAAACGGTTTTGGATTGGGGCAAGGCAAATTTTATTAGAATAATGCAGGACCTGGTCAAAATAGACTGAGCACAGCTTCTTGTGGGAAAATCTACAGCAGGGCAGTGAGAATGTTCAAAAAGGGAATGGGGAGAGTATAGACCCAACATGTTCCCTTTAGGGTGAAATATTGGAGCAATGAGCCCAGAGAACCCTGGATGTTTATGAATATTCCAGACTGGATATGAAAGAAAAGAGAGGTTTTTTAGGAGGTACAAAAGGAGCAAATCTGTGGAGGTTTGAGTGGAGTATAAACAGTGCAGGGAGAACTTAAGAAAACAATTAGTAAAACAAAGAGAGGGGATAAGAAAGCACTGGCCGGAGGATTCAGGAGATCAAGATATTCTATAATATTCTATAAGAATATTAAGGGGAAGAGGATAACAAGGGTAAGAGTAGGGTCCATTAGGGACCAAGCAGGCAATTTGAGCGTGAAACTAGAAGACATCGTAGGGTGTTAAACAAGTCTTCATTTAGGAGGAGGAGGATGTAGGTACAGAACTCAGGGAGAGGAACTGTGAGGTTCTTGCACACAGGGAGTGAAGAGATATTGGAGGTACCAGGCTTAAAAGTAGACAAATCCCTAGGTGCAGACGAACTTTTAATTCTGCTCTGACCACAGAGGAGGTGCCAGAGGATTGGAAGATAGCTAACGTGGTTCTGCCTTTTAAGAAAGGTGATAGAGGTAAACTAGTGAGTCTCACATCAGTGGTAGAGGAACTACTGGAGAAAATTCTGAAGGAGAGAAGTAATATCCACTTAGGGAGGCAAGGTTTGATCAGGGTGGTTGTAGAGAGTTGTTTTTCAAACTGGAGGCCTGTGACCAGCAGTGTGCCTTAGGAATCTGTGTTGTGTCCACTGTTAATTGTCATTTATATTAATGATTTGGAAGAGAATATAGGAGGCATGGTTAGTAAGTTTACAGATGACACCAAGATTGGTGGCATAGTGGACAGTGAAGAAAATTATCTCCAATTTCAACGGGATCCTGATCAATTAGGCCAGTGGACTGATGAATGGCAGATGGAGTTTAATTTAGACAAATGCAAGGTGATGCATTTTGGTAGATTGAACCAGGGCAGGACTTACTCAGTTAATGGTAGGGCATTGGGGAGAGTTACAGAACAAAGAGATCTAGGGGTACATTTTTATAGCTCCTGGAAAGTGGAGTCACGGTGGACAGAATGGTGAAGAAGGTATTTGGCATGCTTGGTTTCATCGGTCAGAACATTGAATACAGGAATTGGAACGTCTTGTTAAAGTTGTACAAGACATTGGTAGGCCGCACTTGTATACTGTGTGCAATTCTAGTCTTCCTATTATAGAAAGGATAATAATCTAGAAAGAATGCAAAAAAGATTTACTAGGATGCTACCAGGACTTGATGGATTGAGTTATAATGAGAAGCTGAATAGACTGGGGCTTTTTCTCTGGAACACAGGAGCTGAGGGGTGATCTTATAGAGGTCTATAAAATAATGAGGGGCATAGACAAGGTAGTCAATACCTTTTCCCAAAGGTAGGGAAGTCTAAAGCTAGAGGGCATAGGTTTAAGGTGAGAGGGGGGAGATACAAAAATGTCCAGAGGGGCAGTTTTTTCACACAGAGAATGGTGAGTGTCTGGAACAAGCTGCCAGAGGTAGTAGTAGAGGCGGGTACAATTCTATCTTTTAAAAAGCATTTAGATAGGACGATGGGTATAGAGGGATATGGGTCAAATGTGGGCAATGGGGATTAGCTTAGGGGTTTTAAAAAAAAGGGTGGCATGGACAAGTTGGGCTGAAAGGCCTATTTCCATGCTGTAAACCTCTACAACTCTATCACTCTAGGAATATTCAACATGGCTTTGTTAGAGGGAGATCATGGCCAATGAATCTGATTGACTTTTTCGAGGAGATGACCGGGTGTTAAATGAGAGTAGTGCAGTTAATGTTGCCTGTATGGATTTCAGCAAAGCCTTTGACAAGGTCTCACATTGGGGACTGATAAAGAAGGCAAAACCACATGGGATCCAGGGTAATCTAGCAAGGATGAAGAATAAAAAAAATTACAGCATAGGAACAGGCCCTTCAGCCTTCCATGCCTGCAACAACCATGTTGCCTGACTTAACTAAAACCCTCTGCCCTTCGGAGACCATATCCCTCTATTCCCATCCTATTCATGTATTTGTCCTGATGCCCCTTAAAATTCACTATTGTATCTGCTTCCACTACCTCCCCCATCAGCGAATTCCAGGCACCCACTAACCTCTGTGTAAAAAAACTTGCCTCGTACATCTCCTTTAAATCTTGCCCCCTAGTAATTGATTCTTCCACCCTGGGAAAAAGCTTCTGACTATCCATCTGTCCATGCCTCACATAATCTTGTAGACTTCTATCAGGTTGCCCCTCAACCTCCGTCATTCCAGTGAGAACAAACAAAGTTTCTCCAATCTCTCCTCATAGCTAATCCCCTCTATGCCAGACAACATCCTGGTAAATCTTTTCTGTACCCTCTCCAAAGCCTCCATATCCTTCTGGTAGTGTGACAAACAGAATTGAACACTATATTCTAAGTGCGGCCTAAGTAAGGTTCTATAAAGCTGCAACATGACTTGCCAATTTTTAAACTTAATACTCTAGCTGATGAAGGCAAGCATGCTGTATGCCTTCTTGACTACTTTCTCCCCCTGCAGTGCCATTTTCAGTGACCTGTGTATCTGTAACCCAGATCCCTTTGCCTATCAATACTCCTAAGGATTCTGCCATTTACTGTATATTTCCTATCTGTATTAGACCTTCCAAAATGCATTACCTCACATTTATCCAGATTAGACTCCATCTGCCATCTCTCTGCCCAAGTCTCTAACTGATTTATGGCCTGCTGTATCGTCTGATGTTCTTGATCGCTATCCACAAATCTACCAATCTTTGTGTCATCTGCAAACTTACAAATCAAACTAGTTACATTTTCCTCCAAATCATTTATATATATTACAAACAGCAAAGGTCCCAGCACTGATTCCTGAGGAATGCCACTTGTCATAGTCCTCCATTCAGAAACGCACCCTTCCACTGCTACCTAACGTGTTCCCTCTAGGATAATAGGAAGGTGTAACAAACCCAGAGAAAAAGGATGACCAGGGACATTCATGATACAATGAGAAGGAAAAGAGAGGCTTTAACAAGTATAAGGGGAGTAAGTCTGCAGAGGCATTAGCGGAGTACAGAAAGTGCAGGATAAAGCTTAAGAAATCAATTAGGAGAGCAAAGAAGGGATATGAGAAAGCTCTGGCTGATAAAAGTAGGGAAAATCCTAAGATATTCTATAATAATATCAATGGGAAGAGATAACCAGGGATAGAGCAGGGCCAATTAGGGACTAAGGGGAAAATCTGTGGGTGGAGGCAGAGGAAATTGGGAGGGTGTTAAATGAATATTTCACATCTGTTTTCACTCATCAGAATGAGGAGGTAGTTATTGAACTCGGGGTGGAGAGATGTGAGGCTCTAGAGAAAATTATCATAGGGAGTGACAGTGTAGCAGAAGTATTGGTGGGCTTAAAAGTAGACAAATCTGCAGGTCCAGATGAAATGTGTCCCAGGCTGTTGTGAGAAGCAAGGGAGGAAATTGCAGGGGCCCTGACACACATTTTTAATTCCTTCTTGGCCACTGAGGAGGTACTGGGAACTGGACAACAACTAATGTTATCCCACTATTTAAGAAAGGCGGTAGAGACAAGCCAAGGAAATACAGACCAGTGAGTCTCACTGTATTTGGGAAACTACTGGAGGAGATTCTGAAGGAAAGAATCTATCTCCATTTGGAGAGGCAAGGTTTGATCAGGAATAGTCAGCATGGTTTTGTCAGTGGGAAGTCACGCCTAACAAATTTGATTGAATTTTTTGAGCATGTAACCAAGTGTATGGATGAGGGTAGTGTGATTGATGTAGTTTACTTGGATTTCAGCAAAAACTTTAACAAAGTTCCACATGGGAGACTTATTAAGAAGGCAAATGCACATGGCATACAGAATGATCTGATAAGATGTACTCATAATTGGCTTAGTGATAGGAGATAGAGAGTGGTGACAGATAGCTGCTTTAGTGACTGGAGGCCAGTGACCAATGGCATACCACAGAGGTCCGTGCTGGGTCCCCTATTGCTTGTTATTTGTATAAATGACATAAATGACTATGTGGGTGGGTAGGATCAGTAAGTTTGCCGATGACATAAAGATTGGCCAAGTGGTTAACAGTGAGGTGGAGTGTCTTGGGTTAAAGAAAGAAAAAGATGAGATGGTCAAATGGGCAGATAAGTGGCAGATGGAATTTAACCCTGAAAAGTGTGAGGTGATACACTTTGGAAGGAGTAATTTGATAAGGATGTATACTATGAAAGGCCTGACACTGAGAAGTTCTGAAGAACAAAGGGACCTTGGCATGTTTGTCCATAGATACCTGAATGCAGAAAGCAGGTTAATAGGGTGGTGAAAAAGACATATGGCACACTTGCATTTATCAACCAAAGTATAGATTACAAAAGCAGAGAGGTTATGATGGAGTTGCATAGAACTTTGGTGAGGCCACAGCTGGAATACTGTGTGCAGTTCTGGTTGCCACATTATATGAAGGACTTGAATGCACTCGAGGGGGTGCAGAGGAGATTCACCAGGATGCTGCCTGGGATGGAATATTTAAGATATAAAGAGAGGTTGGATAGGGTTGGGTTGTTTTTGTTGGGAGCAGAGAAGACTGAGGGGCGATTTGATTGAGAGGTTCAAAGTTATGAGGGGCATGGACAGGATGGCTAAGAACCCTTAGTTGAAGGGTCAGTTACGAGGGGACACAAGTTAAAAGTAAGGGGTGGGAGATTTAGGAGGGATTTGAGGAAAAACTTTTTATTCAGAGGGTGGTGACGGTTTGGAATGCGCTGCCTGGGAAGGTGGTGAGAAGGGATGCCTCACATTCCTTAAAAAGTACCTGGATAAGTACTTAGCACAGCATAACATTCAAGGCCTTGGGTCAAGTGCTGGCAAGTGGGATTAGGTGGGCAGTTTAGGGCCTTTCATGTGTTGGTGCAGACTCGATGGGCCAAAGGGCCTCTTCTGCACTGTGGTATTCTGTGGGTTTGTGATTCTATGAATGTTGTCTGGGACATTAATACCTGGTTAGTGGCATTAAAATGTCTCGTGCCCTTGTTACACTAACAATTTCCCAGATTCCTGTCTCTCTTCACTTGTGTTTGCATTTGTTGTGGTATGTGCACCTGTGATATTGAAAAGCTTTTATTTGTGCTTCTATCATGAACAGTTCAATGTCCACAGACTTTCAGAATCTATTGTGAAACTATGTTATTTGACAAACAAAGGTCTGGGCAAGCAGAACAGGAATTCAAACAAGACATTGTGAGGTTCAAAAATACAGCAGAGATGTTATGGCAATTTTATATCAGACACTGGATTGAATAAAGCTGGATTATTGTGTCAAATTCTGGTAGCATTTTTTAAGAATGACATGCAACCTTGGGATTGGGTACAGGTGAGACTTATTGAAATATTCCCATTATAGAGTGCAGACGCTGTGCTGTTGCTCTTTAGAGCAATGAATTTGAAGGAGGTTTTGATAGCGGTTTTGAAATCAAGGAGGTTTTAGATAGAGTAAATGAAAAGAAACTGCCCGAATGTCTGAAGGATAGTTAACTAAAGGACAACAGCTTAATTTGATCAGTGAAAATTCCAGAAGGGATATGAAGAAAATGTTTCTGTGCAATGCGTGCTTTGGGTTTCAAATACAGTGCCTGAGAGTCTGTTGCATATGGATAAAACAAATGCCTTCAAATGGAATGGCACATATTTGATGGAGGAAAATTTGCATTGTTTCTGGTAAAGAGAGATTCAGTTGGATTGCATTTTGAAAGAGCCAGGCAGCAGTGATGGAGCGAATAGACTGCACAAGGAACTCCTCTATAAAAACTTCCATCGTCATCCACATTGTTATTCATTTCTCTTGATTTCTATCCGAACACAGAGCACATCTTTTGTCCTTTCCTCCGTTCCCTCCCTCTCTCCTTACATGGAGAAAACTGTTACAGTGCAAAGAATTGTCAATTCTCATGGAAGTTAGACAACTTGGAATGTAATCCTGTCACTCTCGCTCGCCACAGATGCTGAGGGTCCCACTGGATATTTCCAAAATTTTCTATTTGTATTCCATATTTCTTAAATCCATAGTATATGGCCTTGGTCATTATCATTAATATTGGACAATGATCTCTCAAATATCCAGTACATTTTCCAACTTCACTGTTGGCAATGGGCTTTTCTGCCCAGCAACAACCAGATTGAATAAATCAAATGGGCCAATCAGAGCAAGGTCTCTTGAAGCACTGGCTGCTGATGCTTTGGGAGGCCTTGCTCTACTGGCCTGTTTGTTTCTCTAATTATTTTATAATTTTGAGCATTTTGCTGGTCACGTGGTGCCAGCCAGTGTCACGGCCCCCCTTGAGACCCTTCATGGATGCCGGGGCAGGGGGTCCATGGACCACAGTTTGGAAACCTTGGATCTACAAAATGCACTGCAGGAACTCACCAAGGCTGCTCAGACAACATCTTCTAAACCATGACCACTAACATCTAAAAGAACAGGGCAGCAAGCACATGAGAACACCACCACCTGCAAATTTCCCTCCAAGTCACTCACCTTCATGACTTGGAAATATATTTTTGTTCCTTCTCTGTAATTGGGTCAAAATTCTGGCACTCCCTGCCAGCAGTGGGTGTATGCCACCCACCACATGAACTGCAGCGATTCAAGAAGGCAGCTCACCACCAACTTCTCAAGGGCAATTCGGGATGGGCAATAAATGCTGGCCTAGTCAGCGATGCACACATTCCTTCAATTCAAAAAAGGACCATCTAGATGCAGGTTCTCATAGGAGGAGTGGGAGTGTAGGCCCGATAGTGAGAGGAGAAGTTATGTGGGCGTTGTGATGGCAAAGCAAGGCAGAGAGGTATGGAGGATGGTAAAAGACCTTGCAGTGACACCTGGTCTGGAGGCCTGGGATGAAGATGCGCTGCTGCACTCCTTTTCTGCCTAAGCCTGAGCAGAGTGAACTGCCAGATTGCCCCCTCTACCCCTAAACTCCCCCAGGCAGCTGATAAATCCTGACCAAATGGGAAGCAGCCCATACGGGACAATATTTAAGGGCCCCAATTGGGACAAGAGTGAGTAGACAGTTTCAGGAGCAGGCGGGAGGTCAGCAAGCAGGCCACCCAGGGACTTATACAGCCTCCCTGCCTCTAAACCCACTGGCGGTGGACCGTAAAATTCTTCTGAACAGTGTCTGACCTGTATAATGTCTGTGACATAACACACGTTTTTCTAATTCTGGCATTGTTGGTACCTCCTTAACTATGATGTGCTGAGCATGCCTCTCTACTGTGAGAATGAGGAGGCAGTATAACTAAAGTTCACTAGGCTGATTCCTGGTCTTGGGGATTGGCCTATGAGGAGACACTGAGTAAACTGGGCCTATATTCCCTACAGTTTAGAAGAATGTGAGCTTTTCTTATAAAACATTAAAGTTTTAAGGGTAGATGTTGGGGGATGTTTCGTTTGGCTGGAGAGTCTAGAATTAGGGAATCACGGCCTCAGAATAAGGGGTCAGTCATGGATAGGATGGGGGCAAAACGTTTTTACTCAAAGGGTTGTAAATTCTTGGGAATCTCCATGCCAGAAAGTTCTGAATGCTCAGCTGTTGAGTATATTCAAGACAAAGATTGATAGACGTCTGGAACCAACACATCAAGTGATAATGGAGAATCAGGGAAGGTGTAGTTGAGATAGAGGATCAGCCACTTTATTGAATGGCAGCTGGTTTGAAGGCAAACTCTGGCAGCTCATATTTATTTCCTACCACATCACGATTCACTTTGCACACTTGCACATTGAACACAAGTCTGCTGTTTTAATTTGTACTTATATTAACATTAAGTAAATAAGTTCCAAAATCTCTGCTGTGTGTTTTATAATACCAGATCCCCCAGAAGAAAATTTTACACAACTGGATGTAGTTATTTATTCCAGAACCTGAGAAAACAGCAGTATTAACATTGTGTCTTGAGTAAGATTACTTACAATTCCTTCAGGGTCAACCAGGAGAAGATGTTTAGCCTGGCCATTATGCATGCCTGTTAATACATAGGATCCAGGGTTGGTCGTACTTTTTCTAACCAGAAAGTCACCATCGGTTGTCAAGAGCTGCTCTGCATCCTTTCTGCTCATTTCGCCATGATACCATGGTTCCTCCTTGAGACATTCCTTCACTGCATCTGTGGTGGTCTTAGATAAATGAGGACTGTCAGATGGAAGAGATGAAGTTTTGTTTGAAAATTGCCCACCTGTCTGATGCTTTAGGGCATCTTCGAAGGGTTCTGGTCACAGTAGAAACAAGAAACAAATACAAAATAGTTTAGTTTTGCTCCATCAATCTGTTCTTCCAGATGTTTACCATCCTAAGTTGTCTCGGGATGGACTCAAACAAAAGAACTTTATGAAAGTAACTTCACTGAGATGGAATGGCATCAACCTTTCTGTATTGGGAGTTAAAACATGTTATAATACGAGATATATTTCATCGAGATTCTCATACAGTAAAATATCCACAATGTGTAAAAATTCACCTGGTTAGTATTTCTAGGCAAAAGGCGGGGAATTATAGGCCGGTTAGTTTAACGTCTGTGGTAGGTAAAATGTTAGAATCCGTCATTAAGGAGGAAATTGCGAGGCATCTTGAAGGGAATTGCTTGATAGGGCAGACGCAACACGGTTTCATTAAAGGGAAGTCGTGCCTGACAAATTTACTGGAGTTCTATGAGGATGTGCCTAGGGCAGTGGATAGAGGAGAGCCGGTGCATGTGGTCTTTCTGGATTTTCAGAAGGCGTTTGACAAGGTACCTCACAAGAGGTTATTGCAGAAGGTCAGGGGACATGGAGTTGGGGGTAGGGTGTTAGCGTGGATAGAGGATTGGTTGTCAAATAGGAGGCAGAGAGTGGGGGTCAATGGGTGCTATTCGGATTGGCGGTTGGTGACTAGTGGGGTGCCCCAGGGGTCGGTGCTGGGGCCTCAGCTATTTACCATTTATATAGATGATCTGGAGGAGGGAACCGAGTGCAGGGTGTCGAAATTTGCTGATGACACCAAGATTGGGGGAAAGGCAAATTGTGCGGAGGGTGTGGAGAGTCTGCAGAAGGATCTAGATAGGCTGGGCGAATGGGCCAGGAAATGGCAAATGGAATTTAATGTTGGCAAGTGCGAGGTGGTCCACTTTGGTAGGAAGAATGGTAGGAAGGACTATTACTTATGGGGCGAAAAACTGCAGCAGGCGACGGTGCAGAGGGACCTCGGGGTCCTTGTGCAGGAGTCGCAAAAACCCAGCTTGCAGGTGCAGCAGGTGGTCAGGAAGGCGAATGGGATGCTGGCCTTCATAGCGAGGGGGATTGAATATAAAAGTAGGGAGGTCTTGCTGCAGCTGTATAGGGCATTGGTGAGGCCGCAGCTGGAGTACTGTGTGCAGTTTTGGGCGCCGCACCTGCGCAAGGATATTTTGGCCCTGGAGGGAGTGCAGAGGAGGTTTACTAGGCTGATACCGGAGTTGAGGGGATTGAGCTATGAGGAGAGGCTGAATAAACTAGGCTTGTACTCATTAGAGTTTAGAAGAATGAGGGGAGATCTCATTGAGACGTATAAGATGATGAATGGGATGGATAGGATAGAGGTGGAGAGACTCTTCCCGCTCAAAAAAGACAGCAGGACTAGGGGGCACAGCCTCAAGATAAAGGGGAGGCGGTTTAGAACGGAGTTGAGGAGGAACTTCTTCACTCAAAGGGTGGTGAATCTCTGGAATTCTCTGCCCGTTGAAGTGGTGGAGGCTGCCTCGCTAAATATTTTTAAGAAGCGGGTTGATGGGTTCTTGATAAGAGAGGGGATTAAGGGTTACGGGGAGAGGGCGGGAAAGTGGAACTGAGCCACGACAGATCAGCCATGATCTTATTGAATGGCGGGGCAGGCTCGAAGGGCTAGATGGCCTACTCCTGCTCCTATTTCTTATGTTTATCTTATGTTTATCATAAGTTTTATTTATATGTTTGTGAATGAGGGTGTCAATGTCAGTGGCAAGGCCAACATTTTTATCCATCCCTAATTGCCTTTGCGAAGGTGGCCTTTTGTCCAGTTACAGTCCATGTGATATAGATACACTCACAGTGCAGTAGGGAGACAGTCCCAGGAGCTTAACACAGTTATAATGAAGGAATGGTGGTGATATATTTCCAAGTCAGGCTGGCATGTAACTTGGAGGGGAACTTGCAGGTACTGATGTTCTAATGCACCTGCTGCCCTTATCCTTCTAGGCAGTAGAGGTCATGGCTTTGGGAGGTGATGTCAAAGGAATCTTGGTGAGTTGCTGCAGTGCATTTTGTAGTTGGTGCACACCGTTGTTCTAGTGCACTGATGGTGAAGGGAATGAATGATTAACGTGTTGGATGGAGTGCCTGTCAAATGGATTGCTTTTTCCTGAAGGTTTCAAGATTCTAGTGTGTTTTTGAGGTTTCCATTCATCCAAGCAAGGGGAATGAATTCCATTACCCTGATGTGTACCTGCCTTATAGAGGGTGAGCAGGCTTTGAGAATCTATTCACTGCATAATTCCCAGCCTCTGACCTGCTCTTCTAGCCACTACAATACTTGCTGTTGCCCCTCAATTCACTGTGCCTGTGAACTTAGCACGTAGCAATGCCGAGTGCCTATTTTATATGTGTGGGGTTAAAGTGATTTAGAGTTAGGGTTGACAAAGCACCCAGTGTATCATAAAAGCCCAAGAGAGGCACTGGTTTTCATAAATGATCCAAACAAGATACAGGATATGGAAATTGTCACACTCCCTGGCACGGGGGAAGAGGAGGGGAATTGTCGCCCATTTACTTTACACCTCCAACATCAGCCTACTTCCAGTTTCCCAGAAACACTGAACACCAATGAAGCTTTTGTTTGTCTCCTGCAGGCTAATGAAGTCTCAACTTTAAAACGCCTTGGGCCTTATGTTAGCTCAAACACAGACCCTCTGCCAACTTTATGCCTGGTTCAGATGTTTCATTAAGATCACCCATATGAACAAATGCTGTGGGTAGAAATAAGACAATGCTTGCTGCGATAAAACTGAGATCATACAAGAATAAATTAAGAGGATTATTGGAGAGGAAAAGAGACCATTAAAAAAAAGAGGAAGAAACAAAATGTATCAGCATAAAATTATTTCAGTGCTAAAATGAGAAGAGAATTGAGGAAGTGGTGAGAACATCAAAGAACCACAAAGACAAAAGTTGTGAATATGTTGAGTGATTTTTTTGCTCAAACAATTCATCAGGGAGCTCACAAAGAGCAAGTTCCTCAAAAAATAGAAATCAAAGCTAATTCATGACTTTGGTATAAATCAGATCGAATTCATCGAAATGATGAAAGGGTCAATACAAATAAAGCCCCAGGGTTAGGATTAGTTAGGATTTATCCCACAATGTTGAAACACACACAAGGAAATTCATGAAGCACTCAATTATTATGAGGGAGTCAGTGAGCATTGAGAAAGTACCTTTATGTTGGAAACAAGGGAGATAGCCATATTCAAAAAGGGTGATAATAAAGACAAAGAGAGTTTACACATCCATTAGTTTCACTTAATGTAGAATAAAGGATTTATTTATTGGGATTTTTGGAGGATCCGTACATTTAGTAAATGACATGCAACATATCTTTAGACTGGAAAGGCCCTATTTGATTAATCTCGATTTATTGAGGAAGTAAAAATCTAAGAGATGCAACAAATCCTATTTCAATGTGTACATTAAGTTACAAAAGGCATTTGAGAGTTCCATATTGTGGTAGACTGACCCTTTTAATGATCCCTGAGGGCCATTTGATCAGGCTACCCCCCATGGAGAGGCAACAAGGGTAGCCATGCCAACTGGGTGGTAGAGGAACATTACTTGGAGCCAGGGAAAGAGTAGACATGTACTGTAGTTCTGTCAGACACTTTTTTGTACATATACCAATAGTGTTGGTAATAAATCAGTAATAACTTGAAGGCACAATGAGTTGCCTTTGAAGTCACTACACTGGCAATGAGGAAAAACGTTTGTCAGTCATCAGGAGATTGCAGCGAGCAGCTCAATGGGGAGGAATGTGAGCGTCAAAACTATGAAGAAGCAAGGTACTTATGCCATATAACAATATGTTATATTGGAATGATTGAGACATTTGACCCAGAAGTGAGAAACTGGGGGCAATATTTCAAAAGGCTACATCGTTTCTCTGACCACAGCAGAGGAAAAATGAAAGGTGACACTACTCACAATCTGAGGCCCACAAACGTACAGCCCAGTGAGGAGTTTAACATCACCTGATACTCCAAACACAAATGGGGTGATCTTACCTTTCATCCCACCATCGATGGGTGGGGTGAGCTGGTGAGATTGCGAGATAGGTGAAAAATCAGGTTCATGCCCGACTCCTCATTTATCTTTATGTTACTGGGCTGAGATAAGTGGTGAGATCAGCACCATGCCTGAGATATTTTATTTTATTCAATATTTTAATTGATTATAAATCTGAGTTAAATACAACTAGTGAGTCTCGCCGGGACGGAATCATTGGGACTTACTTGCCTTTGCAAGTGAGGATCAAACATGGTCCTCATCAATAGGACCTGTTGTGATGACTGAAGGTCATTGACCCCTCCCTGGGAGGTCATGGGCAGGGAGCCATGTTCTTTGGGCAATGCCAGTCTGGCATAGCCAGCTTGGCACTGCCAGCCTGGCTCACTGGCAGAGCCCATTGGACACCCTGACACTGCCAGACTGGCACTGCGGTACTACCCGACTGGCACTGCAAGCCTGGCATTGCCCAACAAGCACCCTGACACTGCCAGCCTGGCACTATGGCAGTGCCCACTAGGCACTGGACATTGCCAAAGAGGTGGGGCCCAAGGATGCAGGGCCTATTGGGCGGGGCAGAACCTGGATGGGGCAGGGCCTTAGGGGAGTTGGGTGGAGGGATACGGTGCACTCGGCAACTGGGATTGGATGGGGCTAATAGTGCACAGTCTGCAACCAGCAATCGACAAGGCAGGTGGCAGTCTGCTGATCTGAGCACAGGTGGGGGGGTACCAATCAACTGGGCCAGGGGTGGGGAACGATCGACCAGGTCATACGAAGGGAAGGGCTATCGGCTGCAGAGGCGGGGGGGGGGGTGATATTCAGGGGGGTGGGAGAGACAGTGACAGATCCAGCATTGAACCTGGTGGCTGTGGCTGTGGTGAGTGACTGATTTAAAGTGAAAACCGCTTTTTTTCTGTACTTCCGGTTCTCGGGGCTTGTTAGAGTGTAGTTTACTTCCGTACCGGAAGTTAGGCCAGGGGATTGTCGTTAAGGGGGAGCGGGGGGTATAAAAAAAGGGGTAGCAGTATAGAGCGGGCAGCGTCGGGAGCGGGCAGCGGAGTGAGTGGGAACTGAGTGAGAAGGGCTTTGGCTTGCTGGGCTTAGGCGAGTGCAGGCTTGGAGAAGGTGAGTGATAGATTTCTACCTTGGGCACTTACAGGAGGTTGGGACATGGCAGGGAATATAGGGAGGAATGTAAGTTGCGTCCGGTGCCACATGTGGGAGTTCCTGGTGGTGTCACGGGTCCCCAAGGTACACATCTGCAGTAAATGTTTAGAACTGCAGCGATTGAGGGCCCGGATCAGGCAACTCGAGGGGCAACTGGAAGATGCGTTTCTAGTTAGGGAGAATGAGGAGATAATGGCTGGGAAACATGAGCAGGAGGAGGTCTCAAGGGCTGAAGAGAAGGGAGGATGGACGACTGTTAGGAGGGGAAAGAGGAAGAAGAAGAGTAGTCAGGGTCCCCCGGCCTCCCCGGAGGCCCCCCAAGGTTCGTCGGCAGGGGCACAGAAAAATAGGAAGGAAGGGGAGACTGATTTAGAGGGACGGAAAGGGTCTGGTAAGGTGATAGTGGTAGGGGATGGGAGGGTCCGAGGGATTGATAGGAGGTTCTGTGGGCAAGGGCGCGACTCCAGGATGGTGGTCTGCCTCCCTGGAGCAGGGGTAAAAGATATAATGGAAAGGGTAGAGGGAATTTTGAAAGGGGAAGGGACCCAGGCAGAGGTCATAGTACACGTAGGGGAGGGGGATATAGGAAGGAGGAGTAGGGGAGAGGTCCGTAGGCAATTTAGGGAGTTGGGGGCCAAACTAAAGGGCAGGACCTCTAGGGTGGCACTGTCTGGGTTGCTGCCCAGTATGAGCAGGGCTAAGAATGACGAGATCGTGCAGTTGAATGCATGGTTGAGGGACTGGTGTAGGGTAGAGGGGTTTACTTATGTAGATCATTGGGAGGTGTTTAGGAGAGAAAGGCAACTGTACAGGAGGGGTGGGGAGGATTTGAACGGGAGGGGGACTAGTGTCTTAGCAGGGAGGTTAGCTGGGGTGTTCAGGAATGATTTAAACTAATAGGGAGGGGGGGTGGGGAGGTGGCTGGGAGAGAGACGGGTGAAAGGAAAATTATAAGGGAGAAGGTGGTTCCGAGGGACAATTGTGGGTTGAACTGTGTCTGTTTCAATGCTAGGAGTGTGGCAGGGAAAACGGATGAGCTTAGGGCCTTGATGTTTGTGAGGCAGTTGGATGTGGTGGCTGTAACGGAGACATGGTTACGGGAAGGGCAGGACTGGCAGCTGAATGTTCCTGGGTACAGGTGTTTTAGGTGTGACAGAGGAGGGTTGAAGAGAGGTGGAGGGGTGGCACTGTTAGTCAAGGAAAACATCACAGTAGTGCAGAGGGAGGGCGATATGGAAGAGATAGGGATTGAGTCGCTGTGGGTGGAGTTGAGGAATAAAAAGGGAGAGATCACACTGCTAGGGGTGTACTATAGGCCACCCAACAGCCCAGAGTCAGTGGAGGAGGGAATTTGCAGGGGCATTTTGGACAGGTGCAGAAAGAATAGAGTGGTTGTAGTGGGTGATTTTAATTTTCCCGGAGTGAATTGGAGGGGGCCTAGAGCTGGGGGTACGGAGGGAGAGGAGTTTGTGAAATGTGTTATGGAAGGGTCGCTAGAACAGTATGTAACTTGCCCGACTAGGGGAGGGGCTATACTGGATTTAGTGTTGGGAAACGAGCCAGGGCAGGTGGATGAGGTAGAGGTAGGCGAACATGTGGCGAACAGTGACCACAAGTCCGTCTACTTTAGGATAAAAATGGAAAGGGACGAGTGCCGTCCAAGCGGAAGTGTGCTGAACTGGGGAAAGGCGAGCTATGGCAGGATTAGGAGGGAGCTGCAGCAAACTGACTGGGAGGGACTGTTAGCTGGCAAGTCCACGGTTGGCAAGTGGGAGGCTTTTAGGGACAAAATGAAATGGTTGCAGGGGAGGTTTGTTCCGGTTAAGCGAAAGGATGGGAAAGGTAGGATTAGAGAGCCGTGGATTACGGGGGATATTGAAGACTTGGTTAGGAAGAAGAGGGAGGCGTATGATAGGTCAAAACAAATGGGTACGGAGTGTGCGCTGGAGGAATATAGAGAGAGTAGGAGGGAGCTAAAAAGGGGAATTAGAAGGGCGAAGAGAGGGCATGAGATGGCTTTGGCCGGTAGGATTAAGGATAATCCTAAGGCATTTTATTCCTATATTAGAGGCAAGAGAGTAGTTAGAGGGAAAATTGGTCCTCTTAGGGACAGGAGTGGAGAGTTGTGTATTGAGTCGGAGGGAATGGGGGAGCTCCTGAATGAATACTTTGCGTCGGTATTCACGAAGGAGAGGGGTTCGGAATCGTGCGGTCTCTTGGAGGGAGCGGAGGTTCAGTTGCAGGATATAGTTATTACGAGAGAGGAAGTGCTAGGGCTTTTAGGTAGCGTAAGGACGGATAAAGCTCCGGGGCCTGATGGTATTTATCCCAGGCTGCTTAGGGAGGCGAAAGATGAAATTGCTGGGCCTCTGGCGCACATCTTTGTCTCTTCTTTGGACACAGGTGAGGTCCCAGAAGACTGGAGGGTAGCAAATGTAGTCCCGTTGTTCAAAAAAGGTAGTAGGGATAACCCTGGGAATTATAGGCCAGTGAGTTTGACGTCGGTGGTAGGGAAGTTAATGGAAAAAATACTTAGGGGTAGGATGTATGAGCATTTGGAGCGTTGCGATCTGATTAGGGATACGCAACATGGCTTTGTTAGAGGGAGGTCTTGCCTTACGAATCTGGTGGAATTCTTTGAGGAGGTGACAAAAACGGTTGACGATGGGAGAGCCGTTGATGTCATCTATATGGATTTCAGTAAGGCGTTTGACAAAGTCCCTCACGGGAGGCTGGTAGAAAAGGTTAAGGCGCATGGGATACGAGGCCAGGTAGTTAGGTGGATTGAGAACTGGTTGGGAAATAGGAGACAGAGGGTAGTTGTGGAGGGTACCTTGTCGGGCTGGAGGCCAGTGACCAGTGGTGTGCCGCAGGGCTCGGTACTGGGACCTCTCCTCTTTGTAGTCTACATAAATGACTTAGAAGAGGGAGTAGGTGGTGTGATCAGCAAGTTTGCTGATGACACCAAGATGGCAGGGTTGGCGGGTACAGAACTGGATTGTCAGGTGATACAACAGGATATAGATAGGTTGGTGCAGTGGGCAGATAGGTGGCAGATGGCATTTAATCCTGACAAATGCGAGGTGATGCATTTTGGAAGGAATAATGCAGAGAGGAGCTATGTGATAAAAGGTAGGCCGATTAGGAGTATAGACGTACAGAGAGACCTGGGAGTGCAGGTCCACAAATCCATGAAGGTTGTGTCACAAGTGGAGAACGTTGTTAGGAAGGCTTATGGGATGTTAGCCTTTATAGGAAGGGGCTTAGAGTATAAAAGCTGCCGTCTAATGCTTCAGTTATACAGAACGTTGGTTAGACCGCATTTGGAGTACTGCGTCCAGTTCTGGTCACCTTATTACCGGAAGGACGTGGAGTCTCTGGAAAGGGTGCAGAGGAGGTTTACCAGGATGTTGCCTGGCATGGGGGGACTGGGTTACGAGGAGAGACTGAGGAGACTGGGGCTATTCTCCTTGGAAAGAAGGAGATTGAGAGGGGACATGATAGAGGTATATAAGATACTGAAGGGAATAGATAGAGTTAATAGTGAGAGACTGCTCCCTAGACTGGGTACGAACACAAGAGGTCATCACTTAAGGGTGAGGGGGGGGAGGTATAATTTGGAGGTAAGAGGAAGGTTCTTTACACAGAGAGTTGTGGGGGTCTGGAATGCGCTACCGAGTAGGGTGGTGGAGGCAGGCACGTTGGACTCGTTTAAGATGCAGTTAGATAGGCATATGAGTGAAACGGGAATGGAGGGATATGGTAGGGGCTATTAAATAGGGTTAAACCTCGGGAGACACCGGAAGGGCAGGCTGTATAACTAATATGTTTTGTCTTTATTCCACAGGTGGAGGTCCACCTCGTGTCAAGCGAGGGGCATGCACACGGCAGGTTGTGCGTGGGCTGCTCTTGGAAGTCCAGGAGTGGCCTAGTACTTCATGTCGGTGTGTGTGCTTGATCCTGGACCGATAGACGGGCTCCACAACAGCTCAGTGACTAGCACTGCTAGCTGTGCAGATACATGGATTTGGGCCTGTGTCTGTGGGAGTTTGCGCATTCTCCCTGTGGTTGCGTGGGTTTCCTCCGGGTGCTCCGGTTTCCTCCCACACCCCAAAGATGTGCTCTTAGGCTAATTGGTTTCCACCAAATTGACACTATTTCTTCCCTGAATCTGACTGAGTAGGGTCCCATTCGTAGACATGCAGGGTAGAATAGGTGTAGGGCGATGTGGCGGCGCGGGCTCGTTGGGCCGAAGGGCCTGTTTCCCGTGCTGGGTTGTTCTTTGTTCTTTGTTCTTTGTATCTCTCTGTTCTGCACATGCACAACTGCATTTTTAACTGTGAGCTGTCAGCTTTCTGGCGAGATCAGGCCCTGCCCCCTCCCCTTTCACAGAGTGACATAAGGTTGGACTTGTGTGCTCACTGAAGAAATGGATCTGAAACTCTCCCATTTTCACACTCATTCAGGACTTAGAATGTTTTTGTTAAGATTGTTTCTAATGTCTTTTGACCTCATTGAATTGATCAAAAATCATTTTAATCCCAACCTTCATTCACCATGTTATGGTATAAATTTCATTCTGCAGTCTGGAAGCCAAGGGAGACCATGTCTGGCATCATGGCCAGATTGGGAGGGTGAGCGGAGCACTGTGAATTCAGCCCAGCTTTAGGGGAGATGTTAAGAGACCGTTTGGCCTGTGGAATTAGCAATCTCGTTAAACAGAAGAAGTTAGACCAAAATCTCTTTAGAAAAAAGCTGTGAAGATCATCCAGGGGACTGAATGCATTGAGTAGAGAGTAAGCAAGTTACAAGGTGTGCATATAGTGGCACAGTGGTTAGCACTACTGCCTCACTGTGCCAGGATCTGAGTTTGATTCCCGGCTTGGGTCACAATCTGTGTGGAGTCTGCACATTCTCCCCGTGTCTGTGTGGGTTTCCTCCAGGTGCTCCAGTTTGCTTCCACAATCTGAAAGACAAGCTGGTTAGGTGCATTGACCCAAACAGAAATGTGACGGCAAGCGGATTTTCACAGTAACTTCATTGCAACATTAATGTAATCCTTACTTGTGACTAATAAATAAACTCTAACCATTAGTGGTGGGAAACAACTGCTGTGAGGAAAAGTGCCAAGCAACAGAGCCTGAGACGAGGAGTTCATGATGAAAGCTTGTTTTCAATGTGTGGAAGAGTGCTCCCAAAAATTCTGCCGGTTCTGAAATTACATGTGTTATCGATATAAAAGGAAGAGCTATTTACAAGCATGATGCCGAATGAAACAGTTAGGACAAAAAAAACCACCAAAAAACTAGCTCTGACGAAGGGTCATTTCAACTTGAAATGTTGGCTCTATTCTCTCTCCACAAATGCTGTCAAACCTGCTGAGATTTTCTACCATTTTTCTGTTTTTGGTTCAGATTCCAGCATCCACAGTATTATGCATTTATCAAAAAAAATGGTTAGTTTCATTCCCTTAAAGAAATTCGATGAGGAGCCCAACAAGGAATCCACGCTATATATCTTAAACCAGGTCCAACTCATTCAATGCTTCTTTTAGAAATAGTCTGATAGTAAACAGCAGATCTCTTAAAATGGAAGTCGACACAGAAGGTGCAGCCAGTCCTAGAGGAGCAGACATTTTGATATCTTCATTCTGAATGGATTGGATTTCCAATTGATGAAGTCTGCAATGGCCACAGCCACTACTGAAATGTTGAGGCAGATTTTTGCCATCAGTGGCATCCCAGAGTCTTAGTGTCAGACAATGGCACAGCATTTACAGCGGATAAATTTTTGGAAATTTATTAAGTCAAATGACATTCGCCATGTTCTGTCAGCCCCTTATCACCCAGCTTGCAATGGATTAGCAGAACAAGCTCTACAAATGTTCAAATCATCGATGAAAGTACAAGTTCATCGGCTTCCACCTCTATTTATAGCTAGTTTTTTTGTTGTCAATGAATACCATGTCAAATGCAACCACAGGGGTCATGTCAGTGAATTACTAATGGAATGCCTCTTCAGACCAGTTTGGATTTGATATTACCAGATTTGGCAGGGAGAGTGGGGGAGGCTAGATAAGCCTGCCGGAAAGAAAACCATGATTCAATAAAAAGGACTGAGTTTGATGATTTAGTCCTGACCAAGAATGTTGTAGCAGGATGGACACGGGTAGCTGGTAAAATAGCAGAAAGAATGTCTTACACATTGCAGAAGTACCAGGTCTTTGTTTAAAATAAAATGTGGGTCATTGGAGGCAGAGAGTTGGGCCTGATACCAGGGATCAACAGGCATCTCCTGTGGTAGCCTCAAGTTCATCAGTTGTTGATACAGAGATCCCTGTTGTAAATGTGGAGCCGGAGCACTCAGCGGTTTCCAAAACAGAGGAGACAGTTGCTATTGAGGAGGATCTTGACCCTGGATTGGTGCGTTTGCCTTTTGCCCATCCGGATTCCAAAGAGCATAGTACCGAATTGAGACATTCCTCCCGGATCCAGAAGCCTCCTGACAGACTGAACTTGTGATGAGTTTTTCTTGGCATGTTCCTGATGTCTTGTTGTGCCTTTATTTGATTATGTTTCTTTTGTTTTATTCATAGGTGAAGTCAGGAGTTGGGGTGAAGGAATGGGGTAACTTGGTTCCTCTAAGGATGGCAATCCCTGAGGGCTGCGTGATTGGCCTGGACCCTATGAAGAGGCAGCTGGAAGGCCAAGCCAATTGGGTACCAGGGCACAAGTCCTGCGTTGGGCTGGAACCTCAATTGGAGCCAGGAAGGAGAAGACAGGATACTTGCATTGCAGTTCTGTCAGGCCCTTGTTAGTACATATATAAATATTATTGGTAATAAACCCTTTATAATGTCAAGCCACAATGAATCATCTTCAAAGTTATTACACATATGAAAGATGATTAATTGAAAACCATAGTAGCCTAGTGGTTATATTATTGGTGTGGTAATAATATTGAGCTTCTTAATCCAAATCCCATGATGTCAATTGGGAAATTGACATTACTGTAAAAGCTCCCAAATTGATATATAAATCCATGTGGTTCATTAACATCCTTCAGGAAACCTGCCATTTCTCACCAACCTGGCCCCTACTGGATTCTAGTCAGACACAGTTCAATCGTTTCTAAAGCCCTCAAGCAACTAGGGATGAATAGTCAAATATCACTCACATCTCACAACTAAAAAATGCTCAAAGCTGTATGGATTCAGAGCAAGTTAGATTTGGATAGGAACATGGAATACTAGACCAAACAGGTAAAATTTTGGATTGACGGGCAGCATGGTGGCACTGGGTTAGCACTGCTGCCTCACGACCTGAATAACTCTGCACTTTACCCAATATTTGTTTCCGAAAAGGTTTCCAGCGTTTTCACCACCATCACTTCTTCCAGTATTCCATTCCAAGTATTGATCGCTCTCTGCATAAAGAAAAAAGTTTAAGCGCCAGGTACCCAAGTTCAATTCCAGACTTAGGTCGCTGTCTGTGTGGAGTCTGCACGTTCTCCCCGTGTCTGTGTGGGTTTCCCCCGGCTGCTCCGGTTTCCTCCCACAGTCTGAAAGGCGTGCTGGTTAGATGCAGATGTTAAATTCTCCCTCAGTGTACCCGAACTGGTGCCAGATTGTGGCGACTAGGGGATTCTCACAATAACTTCATTGCCATGTTAATGTAAGCCTAGTCATGACGCTAATAAACAAACTTAAAAATTTCTTCTTTATGCAGAAAGCGATTGATACTTGGAATGGAATACTGGAAGGAGTGAAAACACTGGGAATCTTTTAGGAAACAAACAGTGGGTAAAGTGCAGAGTTGTTCGGAATGGGTAACATAGGAAGACTACATGGCCTTCCTCAACTCTAAGTATCCTATGATCTTGTGAGCACAGTTTACAATTGTGTCACACCTGTTTGCTACAGTAGGCATTCTGCATTGTAGCTATATTTAAGGAAATGAGCTTGAATCATATTAATTACTTATTGGGTGCTTTTAAAACTGGTCACAAAATAACAGTTAATGTTTGAAGAAGCAGAGATTTAATGTATCTATTGCAGTATAGGCATGATGTAAAGATTGGAAAGATTAGTTTACGTCTGGCTGGAACACTGGAGACAAATAAGAGGGGTTCCATTATGGACATGTGGCAATCCCAGCTCAATTTTCCTCCATGAGTTCCACTTAATAAATTATTTACAATAAGAACCAAAAGGAAATCTCCCCCAGAAAGGTAGTTCCAAAAGTCATTTCATGAGATGCCACGTGAGAAGTAAAATCAGAACTCCTGGAGTTGGGAGATATATTGGCACGGATGGAGGATCAGCTAACTAACGGGAAACAGAGAGTCAGGATAAATTGACCATCTTCAGGTTGGCAAACTAACTAGTGGAATGCCACAGGACTCAGTGTTCAGGCCTCAACTATTCATGATCTGTATGAATGACTTGTGTAAAAGAATCAATTATTTGCAAATGCTACAAGATAAGTAATAAAGCAAGTTGTGAAGAGGAAACAGAGTCTGCAAAGATATGTATATATAATATGTGCATCGAGTCAATGGGCAGAAAATTAGCAGTTGGAATAACAAAGAACAGTACAGCACAGGAACAGGCCATTCGGCCCACCAAGCCTGCGTCGATCAGTTGTCCTATATAAACTAACTGCCCGTATCCCTCTATTCCTTGCCTGTTCATATGCCTATCCAGATAAGTCTTAACTGTCACTAATGTATCTGCCTCAAGCAACTCACTTGGCAGTACATTCCATGCCCTCACCACCTCAAGTGTAAAAAACTTCCTTTGCACATCTCTCCTGACCTTGAACTTGTGTCCCCTTGTAATTGTCACTTTTGCCCTGGGAAAAAAACTTCCAACTGCTCACCTTATCTACGCCCCTCATAATTTTATAAACTTCTATCAGATTGCGCCTCCATCTTTCCAGGGAGAACAATCCTAATTTATTCAATCTCTCCTCTTAACGAATACCTTTCATACCAGGCAACATCCTGGTAAACCTTATGTGTGCTCCCTCCAATGCCACCATGTCCTTCTGGTAGTGTGGTGACCAGATTCTCCTATCACAACCCCCAACTTTTCTGGTAGGTCACAGTGGGAGATTGTTCCAGGATTGCGCCAGGAACGCATGTGCATCTCCCAAAGCTGGCAAATAGTCATCGATCAGACCAGGCTGGAAACCAAGTTAGTAATTTGAATCTTTTTCAAATGTATTTTAATTATGTTTTCAATAAAATTATTGAAAACTTACCGGTCCCGAATGAATCTCACACCCCGCCAGGAATACTTCATTCTGGCGGGGTTTAGAGTAGCTCCCCACATTTGGGAAACTAGTGGGAGACACCACCAGAATAAAGGGGGGGTAATTGGGGCACCCCAGGGGGCAGATAGTCATGGGCACCCTGGCAGTGCCAGTCTATGCCCTCTAGCAGTATCCAGGGGGCACCTTGGCATTGCCCATCAAGCATCAGGCTGTGCAAAGGGGGTGGGGCCTAGGAGCAATTGGTGGAGATGGAGGGAGGGTCCCACTGCCACTCTGCAGATAGGTCTGGGATGGATGGTAGTGATTGGGGTGGGCTGGAGGGGGGTGGTCTGCCGAGGGTGGCAAGCCTGCCTCCTGGGGAGAGGTCTGACCCCACAAAAATGGGGGGTCTGTCAGGGTGAGGGGGGTGACGGGAATTGCTGCTGTTGAAGGGGGTGGGCTGAGCATTGGGGCAACAGGGGGTGGGGGAGGTCACGGCTGGCCCAGGAATTACTGTGGGAGCTGCAATTGGGCCGTGGAGGTGGCTGGAGGGTCAGGACTGTGGGGATCCTGGGCTGGCCAGTGATTGAGCTGGCTGGCAAAAGGGGAGTCTGACAGATTGAGTTCCAGAACTGTCAAACTCCAGCGCACATAGGCCCTACCCCCCCACCCCCACCCCCCAGCCCCTCTCCCCCGGTTTTTGATGAACTTCACAACTGGAACCTCTGCAGTACACAGAGTGGGGAGATCCGTGTGAGAAGCTGAACTGAGAAGACAGCTGGGATCTAGAACTGTTTTCCTGCCAATTTAGCGTTTTTGGGAGAATTGCATCCAGTATTCCAAATGTGGTCCTATCAACATTTTATATAATTGGAACATAATTTGCCAATTTAATACTCAATGCCCTAAGCCAGGGAAGACAAGCATGCCATATGCTTTCTTCACCACCTTTTCCACCTGTGCTGCCACTTTTAAGGATCTGCGTACTTTCAGATCTCTCCGTGTGTCTATGTCCTGATGGCTCTGCCATTTATTTTAAAGCATATAATGGAGGCGGTTTTCAGCCCTTGAGAGAACGGCGATGCTGGCAAAAAATCCAGAGAGAATCGGGAAATGCGATTCCATCTGGAGAGGTTGCGTTTCCTGACTTTCCACGTCCCTTGCCAGAGATGTCACCAGGTTCATGCTCACAAAGGGTGAGAACTTCACTTAATGGATTTCAATAAATTTTAACGTCATTACCAAGTCCCCCCCGCCACCCCACCACCCCCCCCACCCCCCCCAAATGATCCACCGTCCTCCACTAAATATTCAAACCTCTCTGAGGTGACATCATGTTAGTGAGATTTACAACAGTCCTTTCAAAATGAGATTCAGTCGAGGGTACCCCCCCTTCTCCCAGGAGTGCAAAGGTAAGTATATCCCCTGGAAGGGAGGAGGGAAATGCCTGGGGAGTGCCCTGACACCGCCCCCCTACCCCCTACATTGCCCTTGCATTAGCCCCAGCATAGGTTGGCCTGGATGGGCTTGTTGTCGGTGCAGACTCGATGGGCCAAATGGCCTCCTTCTGTACTGTAGGGATTCTATGATTCTCTAATTTGATGACATATGAAAGGAAAATTGTGTTGGACAGATCTATGCATTTTTGGGGGGTGCAACATCCCCCTAGATGTATAAAGGGAAAAAGTATTTAGGATTTTCAAAAAGCACTCAATGAGGCATCACTAGAGATTAATACACAAAATTAGGACTCCTGGAGTAACATATTATTATGGAATGAGGATTAGTCAATGGAAAGAAAATAGAAAGTAGGGATGAAGGAATAATTTTGAGTTGGCAGGCTGTTACTGGTGATATAACGCATAGATCAATGCTTGGGCCTCAGATCTTTACAATCTATATTAATGATTCAGATGAGGGGACTAGATGTAAGTTTGCTGATGGTACTGTGCATGGAGAAAAAATGGCTGTCACAATAATTTAACAACAATATTGGCAACAGTGGCTTTAAAGTAGTTCTTGTGGCCAGTGACCTGGAATTTGTCAAAGGACAGATTTTAACAGCTTGCCCTTGGTAGACAGGAGTTCTGTACAGATCTTTGTAGCTAGTATTCCTTATCTGGGTATTGGAATATAAACGATATGCACTTAAGGGGCCTAGATATGATGAGGGCTAAGGTGACCAATGCCACTATTCTTCCTGTATTTGATTGGCCTAATCGAATGGTGCAATTAGGGTTTCTGATCAATTCATTGGCTGGATGACAGAGAATCTTTTGGAAGTGAGTGGAGAATTGTGGATAAAGAGACATGTGAGCCTTTGTTTGCCAGCAATAACTCAAAGAGACCAACCATTGCAAGAAGACATGTACCCTGAAGGATGCTTCAGAGAATAAGAAGATGGATTCTACATTGAGGCTATTTCTTGGTCAAGGTTCTCCTAAACTCGGCAGTATCTATTTTCAGTTAAGTAGTTATAGTTGATGTTTAGTTGAAGTTGATGTTCAGTTGAAATTAAAGTGCAGTAAAGAGTTAAAATTCAAAGTTGATATTCAGTGAAAGAGTTACAACTGTTTGTGTTTGAGTTGGTACTAGAAGTGTTAAATAAAGAAATAATTGAATTACTGTGCTTGTTTGGCTCATTAAACTAGAATGCTTAGAAGGTGTTTAAGTTAAAGCTGTACAACAGTACAAAGTTGGGTGGGAAGATAAGCAATGAGAAAGAAGCAAAGAGGCTGTAGAGAGATATAGACAGGTTGGGTGAGTGGGCAGGAACATGGCAGATCAAATGCAACATGGGGAAGAGTGAAATTATCCACTGTGATAGGAAAAGTTTTTCACGGGAGCAGACTGGAGTAGGATCATGCACAATTTTTGGAGTTATTTGGTCGTTTAAATTACCAGCTACCTCCACTGAAATGGGATTTGGTAGGTCAGGAATATGCAATCTGCAGTGTGCAGATTACATCAGGCAAGAGCTGGTCTTTTCCGGTAAATTTGTTTGGATAACCTTTGGAGAGGTAAGGGCCAGGATTTTGCAATCCTATTAGCAGTGGGCATGAATAATGATGGGAGCATAAAATATGAGCGGCCCAAAACGCGATTTACGCCGGTCAGATTTCCCTTTGCAATTGTCCCTGCCCCCCCCCAACCAATGGCATAATGGGAATCCCAATGAAGCCCATTACAATTAACTTGCATCTCATTACCAAGCCTCTATGCCTGATAAGCCCCACATTTTATAACCCATTCATGTTGACGTGAAGGAACAGAAACCTGAATTACGACACGTCTCTCATGCTATGCACCCGGCAAGAAGAACCCACCTCAGGAATTCAGGTGAGTACATTATTTGAGGGGGGGGTGGGGGGGAGGCAGTGGTGCAGGCGGGGGTCATGCCTGGGCGCTGCCGAGGCATTGCTTCCTGGCATTTCATGAGCAACTCCCCCTGATGTGCTAGGGTCAAAGGGCAGTGCTGGGAGGAGTGTGCTGTGGGGTGAGGCTGTTGCATTAGGAAAGGGGGAATGGTGTTGCTTGAGGGTTGTTCCATGATGGGGAGTGTTCACAAGCTGGTATTAAGGGAGTGGTGCTTGAGGGGGTTTGGTGTTGGGAGGGGGTGCTGGTTCTATCTTTTAAAACCTAGGTTGCTGGCAGTGCGAGGTGATGATGTGGATGTGCCAGCAAACGACTGGGGTAAACACAGTAAAAAGTCTGACAACATCAGGTTTTAGTCCAACTGATTTATTTGATAGTGAGTTTACAATCAAATAAATCAGTTGGACTAAAACCTGGTGTTGTTAGACTTTTTACAGTGCGAGGTGAATCAGAGCTCATCCCACCAGCATTATATCGTGGTACCCGCCCCTTCATTATTCTTTGGCCTTCAGCCAAACAATATGACATAGAAAAACATCATCGGCTTCCATGCAATTTTTCCCACCCACTGCTTCACTCTGCCAAAAAGTGGGAAAATGTCACTCATCGTACCTCTTTGGATATGGTCCTGGGACACCTTTGGGAGAAGACACACTACTCTTTGGGATAGTTTAACACCTTTTGAGATAGGGAAGGAATTCTTTGGAAGAGGTCAGGTACCCTTCAGGATTGTTAAAAATAGATTTTTGCATAAAAAAGTGTACTAACTAATTGGAACTGTCAAATCTGTCAAAGAACTGTCAATCTGTCAAGTGTCAAAGAACTGTCAAAGGCCATGAATGATTTGACATGGAGAAGGTGAGGGTAAAGTTGATGTGTGGGGGTGTGGTCTAGAAAGAGTTGGCATACGAGCTATAAAAGGCCCTGGGGATGTGGGGGGCACAGGGGGTATGAGTGGCCTTCGGGGTAGGTAGAGGGGCATGGCTTAGCATTGGATGTATGAAGGTTATAGGATGGGTAGAGGGACATGATTTGGCATAAGAGACATGAGGGACCATTGAGAATGGGTAAGGGATGTGAGATGGCATAGGTTTGTATGGATGGGACATGGGGAGTGTGTGGGGGTGAGGTGAGATGAGGGTGAGGGGTGGAGGGCTGTTTTTTGTTTTAATATCTTCTAAATGAAATTCGGCACAGTGCCAGAGCACAGAGGTTGGCCTTCCATCAATCCCAGCTTCCTGGAATGTAAATCAGAACTGTGGGCAGCCACTTTTAAAGGTCGGGTTCATCTGCCCTGATTTCTACTATCTCTGCATACCCAATCTGGGTGCAAAAATCTGGGCCTTGATTTCCCTCCATAGAGGAAGGCCTGAAGATTTCCAGCATTTTCTGTTCTTACTACAGACAGTAAACTTGCAGGTACAGCAAACAATTTGAAAGGCGAATGGAATATTGTTTTTGTAACAAAGCAATTGGGATATACTACAATTATATGAAGCATTGGTGAGGTCACAGCTGGATGTCGACAGTTTTAGTCTTTTTACCCAATGAAGGACATATTTTCCCACAAAACAGTACAATGAAGGTTCACACAATTGGTTCCCAGAATGAGGAGATTGTTGCAAGAGGAGAAATTAAGCAGACTAGGCCTATATTCCTTGAATGTTTAGAAGAATTAGATGCAATCTGATTGAAACATATACATTTCTTAACAGATTGATGGGATAAATGCTGAGAAAAGATTTCCCCTGACTGGAGAATCTAGAGCACGGGATCACAGTCTCAGAATAATGGATAGGCCACTTAGCACTGAGATGAGGAGAAACTTTCTTCATTTAATGAATTGTGAACCTTTGGAATTCTCTACCCAAGAAAGCTGCAAATGCTGAGTCACTGAGGTTCATTGAGGAGTCATTGAGCAACAGATGCAGAAATCTGACTGGAGTGAGTTCCGAGAAACATGGATTTTGGAGGCAACAACACATTCAGAGACCTCAGAGAGGAAAGGGAGGTTTAAAATGCTGTAACTTGCAAGGCTGTGGGCACAATGGATTAGTTTTTGAGACAACCTCTGTTCTTCTACAGCTGTTTTGTGCCCAGCCACTAAAGCAGCATTTTTCAATATCAGGTGTAGCCTTTCAGAATTGTAATTACACAGCGAGGAAGTTCTCCTCCATGATTGGGAAGGCTTACAGTGGAGAATGAGGAAACATTTGTCCAATGAAGCGTACTGCCAGCTCACTTTCTGAACCAGTTTATACCTCCTATCAATTCCTCTGCCAAGACCACCGTGGACTGCTCCTTCCCCGCTTACAATGCAAATGGCCATGGTCTCAGAGCATTTCACTGCAGCCCACTCTATTTCCTGCCACCTTCCAAGGTATTATCCATCCTGCCACATGAAAGGTATTAGTATGCACCAATGAGCAGTAGCTAAAGGCTTTGCCATCATTACCCACTCCTATCTCCAGCCATCCTCCACTTAATAAATGAGTCTTGTCGAGACCTCCATTCCTTCCAGTTAGCAAAAATTGTTTACCCCGAATGCCCCAATCTTGACCAAAGTTTTCAGTAAGAGCATTGATCTAATATTTAGGTTATTTCAGCCTCCTTAAGACAATTCATTATTTCATCTATTACTGCACAAGTAATTCTGTTCTATCTGTTGCATCTCTTGCTTGTCCTGGACAATGTGGAACTTCTTGAGTGTTGGACCTGCACTCATCCAAGCAAGTGAAAAGTTTTCTATCACACTGTCGATGTGTCCTTTTAGATGACTGACAGGCTTTGGGGAGTCAGTAGATGAGTTTTCACCGCAGAATTCCTAGCCTCTGCCTTGCTGTTGTAGTATTTATTTGGATGGTTCAGTTAAGCATCTGCCCAATGGTAACGACAAATAGTTGATAGTGGGAACTTCAGTGAAGGTAATGCCATTGAATGTTAAGGGGAGGTGGATAGATTCCCTCTTGTTGGATCTGGTCATTGCCTGGCACGTGTGTAATATGAATAGCCTTGGTCTCAGAGGTGTGCCACTTATCAGCCCAAGCCTGAATGTTGTCTAGATGGTGCTGCATTTGGACACAAACTGCTTTAATATATGAAAAATACAGGATGGTACCTAGCAATCAGCTGTGAACATCCCCATTTCTGACCTTGTGATGTAGGCAAGATCATTGATGGAGCAGCTATTGTTTTGGCTCGGAAACATGGGCTTTGGAACTCCGGCAGTGATGTCCTGGGATAAGCTGACTAATTATCTCCAACAACCACAACGATCTTCCTTTACGCTCAGTGTGATATCAAGCAGAAAGGAGACCAAATTCACCCTATCACAATCTCACTGTGTGCACTGTCTCCATCTCACTAAGGGGCTGCCCAATGAAATTGGTCACCTTTTGCAGGCAGATTATCAAAGCAGGGCAAAGGTGGCATTGCCAATGGCTGTAAATGTAACTGACGCCTTTCACATATTTTGCATTAGGTTAGAGCAACTGCCATCACTAACATCTCACAGTTCACCATTCAATGCTTGATGTTCTTTATGCAAAGACAGGGACATGTATTACATTTTCCCTTTCCCAAAAAAATTGGGAGAGCGAGTTTTGTAGGAGAACAGGCTTCCTGCTTGTGCAGAATGCCATTGATTGCATGCAATTTGTTTTGAAAACATGTCATGTAAATTCAAAAATGTACTGCAAAATCTAAGGTTCTACTCCCTCAATGTCCATCTGATGTGCGGCCAAACACAGTGCATCATGTGTGTCAATACTTGCTATCCTGGCAGCAGTCAGGATGGCTTCATTCTGTGCCACTCTGCTGTATCATCAGCATTTGAGCTACAATGACACATTGCATGGTAATAACTGGGGAGGCAAAAACTATTTTCTGATCACCAGAGCTGTGACTCTTGTACACAGCGCATGCACATATGGGTAGCATACATATGAAAACTATGCTGCCACAAACATATCAAGCATACTATTGGGAAACTTAAGCAATATTTCCAGTGCCTGGATTACTCTTAAGGAGCCCGCAGTACTCTCCAGAACACGTCTCATGATTTGTCATGGTCTGGTGTGTACTGCATAACTTTGGCATCATGAAGGCTCTACTTAATGGCAAGTAGCTGAGAGGGAGGAAGAGGGACATAGCCCCTTTTCCAGCTTGGCTGACTGTTTCGGCTCAACCAACTACAGTGTAAGTGAGTACAATTCCCCATTCAACAACAGTCCCGTTCCTTTACCTTCCCTCTGTCACTCGCCATCAAGCATCCTTTCAACACAATGCTGAAATACAAGGCACCACAAAATGAACATTCCAAAGCCAGTATTCCACTAAGAAGTCAATTAATTACCCTCATGCATTCGCTTAGTGCTTATCTTATGTATCTTGGCTCTCCTAGTGTTCCTACACAGTGTTATCCCGGTGGCTGTAGTTCAGCTGTGGAAGGCTGCTGGCTCCCAGTGTGAGAGACTGTGTAAATGGCCTAGCAGCTCTGAATCTACAAGGTCTGGTTTAGACCACACCAGCATGAGAGGCAGCAGTCTGGATTAACTGACTACTGCCAGGCAATAGCAAGGGCAGAGAATAGCAGAGTTATATTGCATGGCACCACTGCCACTTCCCCCAGGGTGATACCTCAGCAATCGTAAAGAAAAATTACGGAACTCTTGAGAGATATTGCAATGCCTTTTGAATAATTGCATCCGAAACCAGAACAGCAGCAGTCTGAGTCTTCAAGGCAACAAGCTGAGCTTGCACAACTTCAGTATGAAGTTTCACTTCAAGCCTTCAGGTGTTGAGTGCTTTCTACTCGTGCTACAATAGGAGCAGAATCATCAGCCATCAGATACTGAATTACAGTGGTTTCACACAAGAGTAGTAATGGAGTTGACTACCAATTCCATGCCAGCAATAATGGGCCCCAAGCTCTGCGCATAGCCATTTACAAGGTTCATTCCAGACTCCTCCATGCTCCTTCATAGTGAATGCAGGTTTTCTGACAGGCCAGCCAATATACCATACATTTCTGTGTGCATACACATCAGCATTTTTCCATATGCTCCCTCATCAAAGTCCTCTCAAACTTGTCCTCCAGAAAGCGGGGACATGTGCTACCCTTGTCCTCTGTTCTGACTCCAGTCTACTCCTGTCCATTGTCTTAAAATGTGTAAATCTGGTTTTGAAGCTACACTTTAAAGTACACGCTGCAGTAGAGTCTGAGCTGGGAACTACAACTGTGAGAGTGCACGATAGTCTCTTCTTCCTCTCCCACTTTGTGTTCTTATGCACATCCTGGCTAGGTAGTGGCACTTGGGTAAAGGAGAAAAGCACCGTGATATGGTTGTAGTGAGGAAGGGGCAGAAAACGAGAGCTACATTCTTACATCATGTATAGCTCAGAAGAAATTGTGGGATAAGGGAGTGGTGCAGTGTGAGAAGGAGGATTAGTATGGCTGCTATCTGTGAAGCTTTCAGTCACGCCGCTATCCAAACCCTTAGTCCTGATGGTGAGACTGTCCCCTCCACGGGAATGTGAATAGGCATTTGTGCCTGTCAGGTATGTGTTGCTCACTACAGTTGTACATGCACCACTTTTGTATGCAAGAGAGGGGAGTGTGTCACTGAGTTTTGTGCAGTTTGGGTCATGTGTCTGTCAGGGTTGTATAGCTGACAGTGTGTACAAATTGTCAGATGTGTGAGCGCAGGATTGCTAAATGCGTGAGGAGCCTAAGCCAAGACTGTGAATTTTGAGTTCTGTTTGATAGAGATAATTAGTCAGTCAGTAAAGGGGCTGGTGGTGGTGATTTGAGCAGCGTTAGACATGAGTGTTGCAGTTGAAAGGATTTCAAGATGCCTTCACTGACCTTGGCACGTTAGGTCATTTACTTCTTGTGGTCTGGCATCCAGGTCCTCAGAGTTGACTGCTGGCATTGACTATGTCAGCTACTATCCCAACTGCCTTCACAGTGACTAGTTGGAGGACTGTCAAGTCTCCTGTGTATGAAAGGGCTCTCTCCTCTTGTCTAGCTCCTCCATACGGCCTATGGTGAAATGTTGGGGAAACTTGAAACCCGTACTCTGCCTTGTTGTGCCATTCTGGTCTTTTTCTCAGGGAAAACTCACTACCAGAATGACACTAGCTCCAATCACAATGCCCTGCTCCTTTAAGAGACGCAGACTGACTTTAGATAGTTCAAGCTAGCTGGAATTCATACTAGCCTCTCGAGAATTTGCAGCCTCTGCTCAGGCATACTCAGCAGCATGTTAAAGGCTGTAAAGGCTGAAAGCAAATAAATGAGCAGGCCACATGAAGTTTGTCTGCTGCCTGAATTGGAAGCAATGAGTATGAATTAATTGTGATCCTCACGACCATTTTTGGGTTTCACTGAATTTCACGACCATTATGTTACCAAAGCCAAAGACTTAACAATTCCATCAAATTATCCCTGGAATAATAAAAAACTTAAAAAATCTTCAATATGTGAAAGTTGGACAGTTCTGGTCCTCAGGAATCGAAGTCAGTCCCTGGTGCTGTGAGGCAGTTGTGCTAACCACTGTGTCACTGTGTCACCCTTAGGGTCCCTGACATAGTCAGATTGTAGAGTCTTGGAGTCCTGGGCACCAGGAACATTTGCAGCTCATCCACATTACTGCCACCAACACCCCCACCACCTTCATGACACATTCCCTTTGATCCATTAAAATACTGAGTAATAAATTGCATTTACCAAAAGCATGAAAGCTCAAGGTTTTTCTGACCGATGAGAACTATTTGTTAATGCCTTGAAATTATAATTATACACCTGCAGCTGGTAGTTTCTATTTACTCCTTTTTCTGTGATACAAAGTGGGTGGACGACAGACTTGAAATGATACGCATTTGCATCTAAAACATAACAGGGGATAATTAGAACATCTAATAAGCCAGGAATTCAGTAGCAGAATATTTTTGGTTCTCATTAATATTGACTGTGGAGTCAGCAAAATGCAGGTGTCGGTCCATCACCACCACCTTCTCAATGGCAAATAGAGACGGGCAATAAATGCTGGCCTAGCCAATGATGCTCACAGGAAGGGGATTAATTAAAAAACCCTGATTTTCCCTCTTGCTATTTTAAAGAAAGGTGTTTTGATTTCTCCCTTTATAAGTGGTGGTGTATTTTCCTCAACTCTTGAGTTTGAAATGACCTGGTTCTCTATTAATAGAGAGAGATGTGAAGTTGTACGAATGAAATAATGGCATGATGGGAAAATTGGTCAACTAGTTGGTACAAAATAAGGAAAGCTGACCAAGCTATTCCAAAATGCCTGACCCCCATAAGACCTGATGAGGTTGACTCCGCATAACCTAAGACTATCTGAATAAGACAAGATAAGGTCAGGGATGAAGGAGTCACCGACCTTCTATTCTATCAGAAGACTTGTAATTAAACAACAACTGCACTGTGTGTATCACCCGCAGGCAGCAGGAATTGCAGAAAGGGCCAATGGGACTTTAAAAGAAAATTTATCTAAATTGACTGAAGAAAGTGGGCTAAGTTGGCTACAGGTATTGCCCTTGGCACTGTTTCACATGTGGGTGACTCCCCATTCGCGGACCAGACTGTCAGCTGCAGAGATAGTCTACAGTTGGCCAGTGAGGACTCCCTGGGATGCCCATGAGAAACCTCTGGAGGGAGTAGACCTCCACGTGATGTGGGAACAGATGCAGAATTATCTGAAGCAATTAACACTTTCTCTGAAGTTTCTTCACTCACAGGTGAAACAGGCACATCTCCCAGATATAGCAGGGACAGCCATTCCTTGATATCCAGTGATCAAACCCGGAGACTACATATTGGTGAAGAACTGGGACAGAAAGAAACCAGGATAATGCTGGAGTGGATCTTTTCAAGTACGACTGACCACACCGGCTTCCATCAAGCCTGAAGGGCATTCAAATTGGATACATCGATCCGATTGCAAGAAGATTGTCTCCAACCCAGATACGAACACAAGATGAAGATCTTCATTATATTTTTTGGACTTTCTGGACTATTTGGCCTTAATGGCCACTCAGTAGTGAAAAAGCGAAACACCCAGGGACTGCATGCCAATGCATATTTATATATGTCATATGTTTATACTGAAAAATTGAATGTAAGCACGTGTTGGGTTTGTACCCACATCCCCGTCCAGTCAAGGGAAGGAATACCTCTCCAATCCCTCCCAATCATATAGCAGAAATAGTTGAAAAACCGAACAGGGATCGGGGGAGATATGATAAAATGGAAATCGGCTGGCTAGGAAATGACTAGGTTTTTGGCTTGGTACCAGCCTGCTTATAATCATACCTTGCCTCCTCCCTCCATTATTGTCCCCTCGAGTGATGTGCGAGGTTCCCTATGTTTTAGTAAATCAGGGAAAGGAAAGTTGATGGGGCAAAGTAGATTCAACCTTACAGCTGAGTGACAAGGACCAGAAGCAAACCTATCTAGCAAGGGTATGTTTGTTCTTGATTTGTCCAGGGTATGGAATATAACCTCAAATAGCTCATGGGCACATACTTCCCCAACACCCTGGATGACACTGGCTGATGATTTTAGGCCTATAATGGAACATATTTCAAATGTGGCACTAAAGCATACTCGTGGCTTCCTACCAATTGGAGAGGATCCTGTTATCTGGGATATGTTGTACCCTACATGTACCACCTACCCTCCCTTCAGCATTACCCCTTGTGAGTCAAAAGAGCCATTAGCAGAACCGATGATGGCCTTTATGATGGCCTTTCCAGTATATGGAAAGGGCAGGGCAGCCAACAAACTGATTCTTATGGCCTCAGCATTGGAACAACTGGCAAACATAACAGCAGCAGAAGCCAGGGCAACTGGACAGGTACTGGCTGAGGTCTTGGCTGAGCTGGTGGCTGTACGGACTGTGGCATTACAAAGTCGACTGGCTTTGGATTATCTGTTAGCCTCGCAGGGAGGGATGTGGGCCATTGTAGGTCAGGAATGCTATATTTATCTCCCAGATGCCTCTGAAAGTATAACCAACCTGGCCGACCATATTACGAGGCAGGCTATTCAAATTCAAGAGATTGGCCATGAATTTCATGATTGTGATCCACCGGGTTGGTTGGGTCACAGATTATTTGATTCGATCTTTAAGGCCTTCATGCTATTGCTACTACTGCTCCTGGAGATAGGATTGCTTGGTTGCTTGTGTGAATGCATTTTTAATCAGGTCATGGATATACCTACTTAAGATATGACAAAAGGAGGGAATGTGAAGTTGTACAAATGAAGTAATGGCATGATGGGAATATTGGTCAAATAGTTGGTATAAAATAAGGAAAGCTGGCCAAGCTATTCCAAAATGCCCAACCTCTGTAAGACCTGATAAGGTGACTCCGCATAACCTAAGACCGTATGAGTAAGTCAAGATAAGGTCAAGGATGAAGGAATCACCAACCTTCTTCTGTTCTATCAAAAGACAAGATAAAAGTATGAATGATGAGATAAGGAGTTCTAGGAGGTCAGCAGGCTGTACCATGATTTATGACATTGCTTATAATGCTACCACTGATCGAATTCCTGAATAAGTTCTGGTCACGCAAACTGATAATCATTATGTATAAATACCGAACTGATTCTTTATGTAAGTGCAAACTTGAGAAGGAATTAGCAAGTCGTAATGACTGTTCTCCAAACTCAAGTTACTGCCAATACTGCATGCAGTCTTTCGTAAATAAAGACTAGTTATTTTGTTGGAAGTACTTTTGTTGAGCCTTACTATCACAGTTAAGAAGCAGGAAATTTTGCACTTCAACATTAAAAAACTTTGATTTTCTCTCTCACTACTTACCTTTAAAGGAAGGTGTTTTGATTTCTCCCTTTGTAAGTGGTGGCGTATTTTCCTCAACTCTTGAGTTTGAAATGATCTAGTTCTCTATTAATAGGGAGGTGATGACCTAGTGGCACTATCGCTGGACTATTAATCCAGAGACCCAACTAACATTCTGGGGACCTGAGTTCAAATCTTTCCGCGGCAGATGGTGGAATTCGAATTCAATAAAAAAATCTGGAATGGAGAATCTACTGACGACCATGAAACCATTGTCAATTGTCAGAAAAACCCATCTGGTTCACTAATGTCCTTTAGGGAGGGAAATCTGCTGTCCTTACTTGGTCTGGCCTACATGTGACGCCAAAGCCACAGTAATGTGGTTGACTCTTACCTGCCCTCTGAAATGGCCTAGCAAACCACTCAGTTGTAACAATCGCTACAAAGTTTCAACAAAGAAATGAAACCGGACAGACCACCCAGCATCAACCCAGGCACCGGAAAAGACAGCAGCAAAACAACAGCCCTGTCAACACTGCAAAGTCCTCCTTACTAACACCCGGGGGCTAGTGCCAAAATTGGGAGAGCTGTCTCACAGACTAGTTGAGCAACAGCCTGACATAGTCATTCTCATGGAATCATACCTTGCAGGTAACATCCCAGACAGCACCATTACCATCCTGGATATGTCCTGTCCCACTGGCAGGACAGACCCAGCAGAGGTGGCGGCACAGTAGTATACAGTCAGGAGGGAATTGCCCTGGGAGCCCTTAACATTGACTTAGGGCCCCATGAAGTCTCATGGCTTCAGGTTAAACATGGGCAAGGAAAACTCTTACTGGTTACCATGTCCCGCTTTCCTTCGGCTGATGAATCAGTATTCCTTCATGTTGAACAACACTTGAGGGAAGCACTGAGGGTGGCAAGGGTGCAAAATGTATACTGAATAGGGGATTTCAATGTCCACCATCAAGAGTGGCTCAGCAGCAGCACTACTGATTGAGCTGGTTGGGTCCTAAACAATATAACTGCTAGACTGGGTCTGCAGCAGGTGTTGAAGGAACAAACAAGAGGAAATAGCATATTTGACCTCATCCTTATCAATTTGCCGGCTGACAGTATCAATAAGAGTAACCACTGCACAGTCCTTGTGGAGGTGAAGTCCCGCCTTCGCATTGAGAATAGCCTCCATCTTGTTGTGTGGCACTATCACCGTGATAAATGGTACAGACTTCGAACCGATCTAGCAACGCAAGACCAGGCATCCATGAGGTACTGTGGGCCATCAACAGCAGCGGAATTGTACTCCAGCAAAACCTGCAACCTCATGGTCTGACAGTTCTCCCACTCAACCATTACCATCAAGCCATGGGATCAACCCTGGATCAAAGGGGAATGCAGAAGGGCATGCCAGGAGCAGCACCAGGCATACCTAAAAATGAGGGGTCAACCTGGTGAAGCTACAAAACAGGACTACTTGCATGCCAAATGGCAAAAACAGCAAGTGATAGACAGAGCTAACTGATCCCACAACCAAAAGATCACATCTAAGCTCTGCAATCCTTCCACATCTAGTCAAGAATGATGGTGGACAATTAAACAACTCACTGGAGGAGGAGGCTCCACAAATATCCCCATCCTCAATGATGGAAGAGGCCAGCACATTAGTGCAAAAGAAAAGGCAGAAGTATTCACAACAATTTTCAGCCAGAAGTGCCAAGTGGATGATCCATCTCGGCCTCCTCCAGCAGTCCCTAGCATCTCACTTACCAGTCGCTGGCCAATTCGATTCACTCCATGTGATATCAAGAAATGGTTGGAGGCACTGGATATTGCAAAGGCAATGGGCCCTGACGACATTCTGGCAATAGTACTGAAGACTTGTGCTCCAGAACTTGCTGCTCCCCTAGCTACAGTTACAACATTGGTATCTACCAAACAATGTGGAAAATTGCCCAGGTATGTCCAGTACACAGAAAGAACAAATCCAACCCAGCTAATCACCACCCAATCAGTCTACTTTCAATCATCAGTAAAGTGATGGAAAGGGTTATCAACAGTGCTGTCAAGCAGCACTTACTAAGCAATAACCTGCTTAGTGACACCCAGTTTGGGTTTCGCCAGGGTCACTCAGCTCCTGACCTCATTAAAGCCTTGGTTCAAACATGGACAAAAGAGCTGAATTCCAGAGGTGAGGTGAGAATGATAGTTCTTGACATCAAGGTTGCATTCGACCAAGCGTGGCATCAAGGAGCCCCAGCAAAACTGGAATTAATGGGTATCAGGAGGCAAATTCTCTAATGGTTGGAGTCATACCTGGCAAATAGGAAGATGGTTGTGGTTGTGAAGGGTCAGTCAGCTCAGCTCCAGGAGATCTCTGCAGGAGTCCATCAGGATAGTGTCTAAGGCCCAACAATCTTCAGCTGCTTCATCAATGACCTTCCCTCCATCATAATGTCAGAAGTGGGGATATTCGCCGATGATTGCACAATGTTCAGCACCATTCACGACTCCTCAGATACCGAAGCAGTCCATGATTAAATGCAACAAGATCTGGACAATATCGAGACTTGGGCTGACAAGTGGCAAGTAACATTCACGCCACACAAATGCCAGGCAATGACCGTCACCAATAAGAAACACTCTCACCACCGCCCCTTGACATTCAATGATGTAACCATCACTGAATCCCCACTGTCAACATCCTTGGGGTTACCATTGACCAGAAGCTCAACTGGACTTACCAAATAAACACTGTGGCTACAAGAGCTGTTCAGAGGCTAGGAAGACTGTGGCGAGTAACTCACCTTCTGACTCCCCAGACCCTATCCACTATCTACAAGGTACAAGTTGGGAGTGTGATGGAATACTCCCCACTTGCCTGGATGGGTGCAGCTCCAACAACACTCAAGAAGCTTGACACCATCCAGGACAAAGCAGCCCATTTGATTGGCATCACATCTACAAACAGTCAATCCCTTTAACACCAACACTCAATAGCAGCAGAGTTTGTACTAGCTACAAGAATGCATTGCTGTAATTCACCAAAGATCCTTAGACAGAACCTTCTAAACCCACTTCCATCTAGAAGGACAAGTGCAGCAGATAAATGGGAAGACCACGACCTGCAAGTTCCTCTCCAAGCTACTCACCATCCTGTCTTGGAAATATATCACCATTCCTTTGCAGTCACTGGGACAAAATCCTGGAATTCCCTCCCTACCGGCATTGTAGGTCAACCCACAGAACATGGACTGCTGCGATTCAAGAAGGCAGCTCACCATCACCTTCTCAAGGGCAACTAGGGATGAGCAATAAATGCTGGCCAGTCAGCAATGCCCATGTCCCATGAATGAAGAAGTAAATAAATAACACCACAACAAATTTGAGATGAGATCAAATAAGAGGCTAGGATTATTTTATTCACACTCAAATTGCAGGAAGGGATTTTGCTATGCCTGCCCGTCTTACACTCATACAATCAAAGAGGGATAAGGAAAAGAAAAGGATACAGGGCAAAGACCCCAATAAAAATAAGAATAATTATAAGACAAAGGCAAAATACTGCAGATCTTAGAATCTGAAACAAAAAGAGAAAAAACTGGAGAAATTCAACAGGTCCGACAGCATCTGTGGAGAGAGAATAGAGCCAATGTTTCGAGTTAGAATGACCCGTCGTCAGGGTCACCTTATTTAAAGGGCAGCTATTTAACTTGCCGATAAGATGATTTAAACTGACTTCAGTTCATGCAGACTTACTGTTCAAAGTCTGTCTGTTCCGATTTTCAGGCCTACTTTGATTCAGGCAGCCAGTGCTCCAGTCACAAATGGGGACATAAATAAAAAAGTGAGCTGGCAAAACTTTGGAATGTTTCAGGATGTGTGTAGTAAGTTGCTGCATTTGGCAGAGTGTTGCTGCTCCTTCACAAAGAGGATGGTAGATTTAGTGACTTTTCACACAAAGACTGCGACAGGCTATAGTTTTAGTGCCTTTGAGTTGCAACACAGCAAGGAGATGGCGCAGGGTCTGTGGAGAGGAGGGGTTGTCTAACAGAGGGGAAAGAGAATGTGACAAGCAGGAGGCATTAAAGGGGGTGCTTTCACTCTGGATGGGTTGCCCCTGGGTGCATACTCAAACTCGTTTCCTTTAGATGGCATCTCCTCAGTACCATTTTTTCATCATACTCCACTTTCCTATTCATCAGCAATGCCCCTTCACAGCATCTTCTTCATAAAAGCCTTGCAATGAAAGCTCCCAGAATAACATTACCATCACATTTTCATTAAAATAATAGATCCAATTTTCCAAGTAAGAGTGGACCTTTATGCATTCTCTTAGAGCTTATTCTGATTGGAATGCTGCTGACTTTAAGTTTAGGAGACTTTCAGGACAACTTTGAGCAGCTCTGCATCTTGAAGGCCCAGCTACAGTTTGTACTACCTTCGCCTGGATAGCAACAGTGTGAGCTGGTTGGCTGAGAGACAATAGCAAGAACACTAATGATGATGGTGGAAGCAGGAATGCTTTCATCCTGAGAAGACAACAGATTTGTGCTTCACAGTGCTGCTCCAGGGAGGTGATCTGCTGAAGGGCAGATGGCCGGACTGTCACATGAGTCTGCATGCTGCTTTGAACATTGAGATCCATAGTTTGACAACAGCAGTCTGAGCTAGGGTGGCAACAAGCATGAATCTCATGGTCTTAGCCTGAGCTGCAATGGAAACTGACCCATCAGATGCTGCATCAAGGCTGGGACTTAAAACGTTGTCATGGAGTTGGCCATGACTTCCATGCCAGAAAGAAATGGACTCCAAGGCTGCGTGATGCCCCACGTCATGATATAGCTGGGCTTTTTCACACTCTGTAATAATAATAAGTTGCTGGCTAGCATCTTGATGTGCATGTTCAACACCATTCCTGTATGCCACCTATCCAAGTCCCCATCTGAGTCCCTGCAGCAGAACCTGTCTGCCTTGTCCTCTAATGAGCTTTTGCATAAATTATCCTTCCCCCCAGGCTTGACTGAAGCCCTCTCATGCCCAATGACCCACCGCATGTAGATCTGACTCAATACTAGTCTCTAATGTTTGCTTAGTGCCAGGTGGCTGTGAGTGTCAGATTGATTGATGGTGCTTTTTCCTTGGTGTCACAGTGCAGTTTTTTCTCTTTGGTTGCAGTGGCTGGACAGCTGGGAATTCTCAAGTATCTGAAAGCAGCAAATCAGAAGTTTGGAGTGAGGGATGGGGAGGGATAATGGATTGCAAAGAACAAGGCTCCCTGGTCACACCATTGTGTTAGAAATCAGAATGAGGGTAAGGAGGAATTTGGAAAGTGGCACATGCAGTAACACACCATCATCCTAAAAGATCTTGGTAATGGCAGATGCTACAGGCTCTGTTGCCTCATGATGCACAGTACGAGCTACTCCATCAGGTTCAAGGGATGAGTGTGAGCCTATTTCTGCCTGTCTGTCTTTGCTCCCTTCTACTGTGGGCAACTTGGTCCTGCAAGAGTGGCAGAGTGCCAGTGATTGTGTCTGTTTGGGTGATGTTCCAGCCATAGCAGAATAGCTGGATTGTGAATTGTGACACTGCCTGAAAACAGGCCTTAATGAATATTCAGCCCTCTGTCCTTTGTACCAGACAGCTAAACATAGCAGCAGTTTTACCAGCGAGGTTTGTTTAAGCCTCCAATTACAGTAAATTTGGTGAGAATTCAATTTTCCTGTCACTGTCTACTAGACAAAATGAGTTGCAGTATTCACAATATTATAGATTTGTATAATATTGTATAAAAATAGATGTGTTCAAATTGCATGGTATATTTTCACGTCTTAATATGATCCAGTATGTTAATTTCTATTTTCTTTTATGCTTTCCAACATTGAATCCCACGGAAGGCCCGATCAAGCAATGACATTTAATTTTATATCTAAGAATTGTCACTTGTTACAAAGAGCACATTTGGGAAGCATTAAAGTTGAGTGATCTCATTGATAGTTTGAATGGCACAAACTGTGATGGAAGTTTATAATCATTATCTGAATTACCGGGTTATATCTTTCAATTCACTTTCCGATACCTGGATATATTGGGGCTGAATTGTATAGACAAGTAACAGCAGGGAACTTTGAATAATGCTGCACTTATTGGGGAATTACAGGAACGCTGTGTTTACAGGTAGCACGTGAGGCTCTCTGCCAATGGCATGCAGTTCAAAAATTAGTTCTGCGTACAAACACATGGAGGATGGGATTTTACAATAAAATTCACCTGAGGTCAATGAACCTTCCTATGGTCTGCCCCTTGCTCTCTCTAATTCCTGTGGCAGGGTGGGACGGTAAAATACCAGCCACCGTGTTCCTCCCTTTCATAATAAATGGCCTTCTGGTTGTTCAAATTGACCATTAAGTGGTGGTGAGGATGATATACTCTATAAATTGCACTGCATCACAGGTTGCTGGTCAGTATGCCCAAGCCAATGCTACCTTTACAAAAATGGCATCTTGTGCTTAGCTTCCTGGTATTTCTATTGGAGTTCTGCATTTGCATATTAATTGTCCATTGATCTATCCACTTCTAGTAATTAACCACACAAGTAAGCTTGTAGTACTCTTGGGGGAAAGGTATTCATTGTCTAAACTGTATATATCAGGGAAAAATCACAGGTTTAACTGTCACCTTAGTTGGAGCAGTGTTTAGGCCATTGAGGTTGGCCCTTATTCTCTGCCCAATCCAATAGTGCAGTCAGCCTAAGTTCACATTCCTTATTCACTGTTGGAAAGTGTGCATGCATGTATGTTTAAGTAAAGATGAAATGTAGCTTGGTTGCAATACCTCTTGCAGTAGTATGTGGTCATTTGCTGTTTGAAGTTTGCAAATGCAGAATTTCCACTTTGGCACGGTGGTGATGTCAATGGTAGTATATATCAGAATAAATCAGTGCCTTCGGCAGGGGAGGAGAGAAAATTGGCAGGCGACAGGGCATGTAATTTATCTTTTACTGTGTTATAACATCATCCCAAGATTATAACTGAAAGGAACCCCGGAACTGGAATATAACTGAGGTTACAGATTAACATAAGTTATACCTGAAGTCTGTGTTCAAAAGCTTGACATACTGTAACATATTAAAACGTAACCCAAAATCCAAGTGTAAAAGGCTAGTTAAGCATGAAGTTGGTAAGCTCTATATAAAAAAGTACAAGCGAGGGAAGTGGGAGATCATAAAGACAAATTATATTTCTGTAACATTTATAAAAGCACACATTTAGCTTTTAAAATAAATGTAATTATTTTGAACCAGATGTTCGAGGTTACCCAGACTCTTAATGGGTTTCTTTAAACATATCAGACAGACCAGTCGGTAGTTTGGAAGTAGCGTTCCTTTCTCCAGTGTTTTGGGCTATTGACCCATTTTTCCAGAAATAATTTGAAACAGAGGGACTTTTAACAAGTGGTTTAAACAAAATATATTAATGTTATTGTTAAAAGGTGGCAGGTTAATATGTTACAAGCTAAAGTGTGATCATAGGCTGTCCTAATCAACAGGCATATCACAGCCATTGTGTTGTGAAGTCTTTATTTCTGACTGCAAATAGAGAGAGAGGAGGGCAGTTATTCAGGCCATTCAACAGCAATTTGCAAGGACACATACTGGTCAGAAGCGAAGTCAGAGAAACAGTTGAGCATTATATGACATAGAGTCAATCTACTGATGTGCAAATAAGTGAATCTGATCATAAACATTGCTCTGTATATTCATGTGCTATAAAATAAAGCAACTTAATAGCTGGCCTTGTCTCACTAAGTGCTCGATCAGTTTACCTTGGCAGGAATTGAAGAAACAACATCCCTTGCAAATAAAATAGGAATATCCAATTCCATTCAAAGAACTGGCACAAGCACTGTGGCACAAGGGGCTGAATGGCCTTCTTTGTGCTCATGACTCCTAAATGTAAGTTGCTCAGGCTACTTAACATAGAACATAGAACATAGAACATTACAGCATAGTACAGGCCCTTCAGCCCTCAATGTTGTGCTGAGCTATATCCAATCACAAGATCAAGCTATCCCACTCCCTATAATTCTGGTGTGCTCCATATGCCTATCCAATAACCGCTTGAAAGTTCCTAAAGTGTCCAACTCCACTATCACAGCAGGCAGTCTATTCAACACCCCACCCACTCTTTGAGTGAAGAATCTATCTTGGACATCCCTCCGATATCTCCCACCATGAACCTTATAGTTATGCCCCCTAGTAACAGCTACATCCACCCGAGGAAATACTCTCTGCACGTCCACTCTATCAATCTCTCTCATCATCTTATAAACCTCTATTAAGTCGCCTCTCATCCTCCTCCGCTCCAAAGAGAAAACCCCAGCTCCCTCAACCTTTCCTCATAAGACCTACAAGCCAAACCAGGCTGCATCCTGTTAAATCTCTTCTGCACTCTCTCCAATGCTTCCACATCCTTCATATAGTGAGGTGACCAGAACTGAACACAATATTTCAAATGTGGTCTCACCAACGTTCGGTATAGCTGCAGCATAACCCCACGGCTCTTAAACTCAAACCCCCTGTTAATAAACGATAACACACTATAAGCCTTCTTCACAACTCTTATCCATTTGAATGGCAACCTTCAGAGATCTGTGGATATGAACCCCAAGATCTCTCAGTTCCTCCACATTCCTTAGAACCCTGCCATTGATGCTGTAATCTGCATTCAAGTTTGTCCTACCAAAATTAATCACCTCATACTTATCAGGGTTAAACTCCATCTGCTACTTTTCGGCCCATCTCTGCATCCTATCAATCTCTCTTTGCAGCCTGCAAGAGCCCTCCACCTCATCCACTACTCCACCAATCTTGCTGTCATCAGCAAATTTACTAACCCACCCTTCAGCCCCTTCTTCCAAGTCATTGATAAAAATCCCAAATAGCAGAGGACCCAGCACTGACCCCTGTGGAACACCACTGGTAACTGGCCTCTAGTCTGAAAATTTTCCTTCCACCACCGCCCTCTGACATCTATGATATAGCCAGTTACTTGTCCAATCGGCCAAATTTCCTTCTATCCCACACATCCTTTTCTTCTTCATGAGTCTACCATGCAGAACCTTATCAAACGCCTTACTAAGATCCATGGATACAACATCAACTGTACACTTAGTTACCTCCTCAAAGAATTCAATCAAATTTGTGAGGCAGGACCTACCCCTCACGAAACCGCGCTGACTATCTCGGATTAAACTGAATCTTTCCAAATCTTTTAAATAAAGAGTAAATAGCACAACCATACCCAAGAGACTACGTAAGGCAAGACACTAAGCTTATAATGTTGATGATCATTAACCAGAATCTCTAGCTGCATTTTAACACTGGGGCCTCAGCTTTTTACCATTTATATAGATGATCTGGAGGAGGGAACCGAGTGTAGGGTGTCGAAATTTGCTGATGACACCAAGATTGGGGGAACGGCAAATTGTGCGGAGGGTGTGGAGAGTCTGCAGAAGGATCTAGATAGGCTGGGCGAATGGGCCAGGAAATGGCAAATGGAATTTAATGTTGGCAAGTGTGAGGTGGTCCACTTTGGTGGGAATAATGGTAGGAAGGACTATTACTTACGTGGCGAAAAACTGCAGCAGGCGACGGTGCAGAGGGACCTCGGGGTCCTTGTGCATCAGTCGCAAAAACCCAGCTTGCAGGTGCAGCAGGTGGTCAGGAAGGCGAATGGGATGCTGGCCTTCATAGCGAGGGGGATTGAATATAAAAGTAGGGAGGTCTTGCTGCAGCTGTATAGGGCATTGGTGAGGCCGCAGCTGGAGTACTGTGTGCAGTTTTGGGCGCCGCACCTGCGCAAAGATACTTTGGCCTTGGAGGGAGTGCAGAGGAGGTTTACTAGGCTGATGCCGGAGTTGAGGGGGTTGAGCTATGAGGAGAGGCTGAATAAACTAGGCTTGTACTCGTTAGAGTTTAGAAGAATGAGGGGAGATCTCATTGAGACGTATAAGATGATGAATGGGATGGATAGGATAGAGGTGGAGAGACTCTTCCCGCTCAAAAAAGACAGTAGGACTAGGGGGCACAGCCTCAAGATAAAGGGGGGTGCGGTTTAGAACGGAGTTGAGGAGGAACTTCTTCACTCAAAGGGTGGTGAATCTCTGGAATTCTCTGCCCGTTGAAGTGGTGGAGGCTGCCTCGCTAAATATTTTTAAGACGCGGGTTGATGGGTTTTTGATAAGAGAGGGGATTAAGGGTTATGGGGAGAGGGCGGGAAAGTGGAACTGAGCCACGACAGATCAGCCATGATCTTATTGAATGGCGGGGCAGGCTCGAAGGGCTAGATGGCCTACTCCTGCTCCTATTTCTTATGTTCTTATGTTCTTATGTTATGTTGGCTTGTCAGTCCTTGCAGCCTCCTTCCAAAGGACTCATGGGGCTGCCACATGAACATCACTGGTCCAAGTTACTTTGTCACATTTTAGAACAAAAATTCAGGCAATTTTCATCAAAGAACCCTACAGCCTTTTTCAGTGAGCAGGTTAATCAACTATATCTTATAGGGGAGAAGTGTATCTTGAAAGTAGATGGGGAGAAACTATCCACGCTTGTGAAAGGATCAAGAATGAGAGGGCAAAGATTTAAAGTAATTGGCAAAAGCAGTTTTATAAAAGCCATATGTGCAGTAAGTGATTAAGGTCTGGAATGCACTGCCTGAGAATGAGGTGGGGGCAGTTTCAGTTGTAGCATTCAAAAGGGAACTGACAATTTTCTGGAAAGGAAGAATGTGAAGGATTATAGGAAGAAGGCAGGGGAATGACACTTGGTGAATTGCTCATTTGGAGAGCCAGTATGGTCATGAATGGCCGAATGACCTCCTTCTGCTCTGTAACAATTCCATGATCCACCTTCTTTGATTTGATTTGATTTGTCACATTATTGGTATATAGTGAAAAGTATTGTTCCTTGCATGCCATACAGACAAAACATATTGTATTGAGATTCTTATTCCTTAAGGTTGTTAATTGTTTTAAGAAATTTATTAAATGTTAAATTTTACAATTTTATTTTTCTCTTACTTTTCATTTCTGCTTCCTTTTCTATTCTATCTTAATCCAGTCTTTGTTTCCCCTCTTTATTTCTCTTGATTTGCCATGGAAATCACCATTCTGATCCACTATTCTTCTTGCTCCTTCGTCTGTTTATTTCACAATCATCTATCTAATTGTAAGCTGATGTACTGTGTGATTCATTTTTCAGCAAGGTCCCAGGTTCCCTGTTGCTCTCACTGCATCACTATTGGGTCACACTCACAGCAACTGTGCAGGCAAAAAATGTTAAAACTGAAACGTGGAAGAACAAGCATACCAACAGGGCAATGCTATGAGATGCCCCACTGCAGCAAAACCTTAGCCAAAACTTACATTGAAGGAATGATAATAACAGAATCATAAAAGATTTATTGAGCAGTCATCCATAGTTGACTATCACAAATTAATAACACAATGTATAGAATCATAGAACCTTACAGTGCAGAAAGAAGCCCTTCGGCCCATTGAGACTCAATGGGCCAAAGGGCCTCCTTCTGCACTGTAGGGTTCTATGATTCTACACTCACCACAAACCCACCCAGGCCCTACTCCCATATCCCTACATATTTTACCTGCTAATCTCTCTAACCAAGCATCTCAGGACACTAAGGGGCAATTTTTAGCATGGCCAAACAACCTAACCTGCACATCTTTGGATGTGGGAGGAAACCGGAGCACCCGGAGGAAACCCATGCAGAATGTGGGAGGAGGATTTCCCACACAGACAGTGACCCCAGTCAGGAATCGAACCCAGGTCCCTGGAGCTGTGAAGCAGCAGTACTAACTACTGTATTACCACGCCGCCCAAAAGACTGAATGCCAACGGTTCTGACATAGTTGGAAAGAGAATAAGATCTGTACTTACTCATATCAAAGACATCTGTTTTTAAGCTGTCTTCATTATTGGTCACTAATTCACAGGACCCTGTGCTGATGCTGGGCTCTACTTGCAATAATGCTAGAGCCTGGAGATCTAGATGTTGAGTGTTGACGTAAGTTGGAGCTTCTCCACCTTTGGATAATGAAGGTTTTACCTCTGGCTGGACGTATAAATCACTTGAGGACCCTGTCAGATTTCAAATAAGAATTGTAAGGAAGGCCTATTATAAATAAAGGGATAGAAATTCCATAATTTGGAGGATTTGGAATAATTCTGGACCCAATAGACTTCTGGTCCATATAACTCCCATAAAGGAAGTGGGCACTTCTTGGGCTGATCCTCATAACATTACAGAGAAACTTTAATATTCTCTGGGAAGATGCTAGAGGTTATATTAGGAATTTCACACAACTTATTTAATAATTAATGTCACAAGTAGGCTTACATTAACACTGCAATAAAATTATTGTGAAAATCCCCTAGTCACAACACTCCAGTGCCTGTACGGGTACACTGAGGGAGAATTTAACACGGCCAATGTGCCTAACCAGCGCGTCTTGTGGACTGTGGGAGGAAACCGGAGCACTTGGAGGAAACCCATGTAGACACGGAGAGGACATGCAGACTCCACACAGACAGTGACCCACGCTGGTAATTGAACCTGGGTCCCTGGCGCTGTGAGGCAGCAGTGCTAACCACTGTGCCACCGTGCCACCCCTCATCAATCAATGCTTGCAAAAAGCAAATATAGGCCATGATTCTCCCATCCTGACCTTCAACTTCCCTGGTGAATCGGGGTGGGAAATCCGCATTGCCAGCCTTTTTCTGGGATTTGCACATGCGCCGGAAACACGTGTACATCTTCCAGAGTCGGCGAGCAGTCGCAAGCCAGACCACACTGGAAACCAACGGGAAGGCAGGTAAATAATTTAAACCTTTTTTTAATATGTTTTAAATGTCTTTTAAATCTAATTATCAGGAACTTACCGGTTCCGCTTGAATCTCCCACCCCACCAGGAGTACTTCATTCCAGCGGGGTTTAGAGCAGCTCCCCATGTTCAGGGAACTAGCAGGAGACCCCACCAGAATGAGGGGGGGGTAATTGGGGACCCCAGGGGGTCAGGCAGCAGGGGGTTTGTGTCCCCTGGGCATGGGCACCCTGCCATTGCCAGCCTGTGCCCCCTGGCACTACCCAAGGGGCAAAATGCCCATGCCTGGGGGCACCTTGACACTGCCCACTGGGCATCAGGCAGGGCCAAGGGGCTGAGGCCTATTGTAGGCGTGGCCTAGGGGTGATTGGTGGGAGTGAGGGGGGGGTCCCTGCTGCCACTCTGCATTGGGATCAGTCTGGGATGGAGGGTAGTGACTGGGACGGATTGGGGGGTGTTGGTTTGCCATGGAGGGGCCTGCTTTGTGAGGGGATCTGACCCCGGGGCGGTTAGCAGAGGGAGGGTGGGTCTGCTGGGGTGAGGGTGGATGGGGTGATCGCCACTGGGTGGGCTGGACATTGGGGCACTTGGGGGCAGGGGGCTGTCAGGGTTGGCCCAGGAATTGTTGTTGGGTTGCGATCAGGCTGTGTGTGTGGGGGGGGGGGGGGTGCGCAGCATTGCGGGGGTCCCTGGCTGGCCACTGATCAAGCTGGCCAGCAAATGGGAAGACTGGTAGATCGGGACCACAGCACATGCGCAGAGTTCTGGAGATATCAAACTCTGGTGTAAATAGGCCCCACCCCCTGAGGTTTTAATGATATTCACGATCAGGACCTCTGCATTGCACAGAGTGGGGAGATTCGGGTAAGAAGCTAAACTGACAAAACAGTCAGGATCTAGAACAGTTCTCCTGCCAATTCAGCACTTTTGGGAGAATCACAGCAGTAGGTTCCATTGTAGTTTTACTGAGGAAAGAAAGTAAAGGTTATTGATCTCAGAAGATTCAAGTAATTCCTGTAATAATGTTGTCCATCTTTGTGTCAAGATGGTGCTGACTTATTGTAATCAATGAATAGTACTGGGTATACTGGCTGCAAACAGCATTTTTTACAATTAGTGGACAAAGCTGATGTAATGTCTACAGTCCACTAATGTGGCATGGATTTATTTTACTCCCCATGCCCATTTTCAGGGGTTAGCTAATTTATAGCCCATCTACCTGCAAACGGTACATTCTGCACTGAACAACTGACCACAGTGGTCAAGGAGATTAACCATGAGGAAAGTTTCAAAACAATTAGTATGCAAAAAGAAATAGTTAAAAGGGAAATTCTGAAAGATATAAAAATGGTAAGTTTTCCATACAAAAGATCTTAACTAAAATTTTAAATGGCACCAAGTAAATGCAGATGACTACTCAAAGTATAGGAAAGTAAAATCAGGAAGCGTAAGTGGAAATTAGTGAAAACAAACTCAAACACTGCATTATATTGGAAAAATATTAATGACTTGCTGCAGTAAATGTGGATGTGCTACCACTGGGTCAGTGATTACCAATCATTTTGAGTTGTCCTAGAAAAGAGCCACCACATATGTACTGGATCAAATGACCTTCTATTGTGTTGTTCTCCGTAGTTTTACACAAGTTCCCGAAATTTCACTTTCTGCCTTCAAAAAGCAATTGATTTTAGCTGGGGAAGAAATATGTGGAAAAGGCAGGCAAGTGTTTGTCATGAGTATGCCATTCCCACTGACACATTTCAGCACAATTTACATCAATGCGTTGTATATTTTCAAATAATATTTCAAATTCTATAAAAACCCATTTACTGAGTGAAAAACAGATGTGTTTGAAAGACATCATCCACTGAGATTTCCTGGAATCTCATTTGCTTTACTCCGTTCCTCCTGTGTGTGTGCATACATGCGCATGTGTATCTATTGACTTCGTAGCAGATCTTTCCTGAAAGGTTCTTTATTTACCATATCTGGCGAGTGCATGTCTCCAGTCTTCACTGTGGTCCTCGCTCTGCTGCGATCCTTGATAGTAGCTTTGGTCTTGTCCTAAGGCTAACACTGGCTACAGTAACAAAGTAAAATTGTTCAACACTAAGGGTTCCATGCCTAAAATAACATAGAGCAAGAAAGATTAAAAGAATACAAACATTTCTTTCTTTGGAATGATACCCGTTCTATTTTCTTTCCTAGCTTGAATTCTCATGCAGCTTTTTTTTTATGTATTCATTTATTTCTCAATCAATGGCAATAAAAACACCAGTAGATTTTGCGGCTATCGGGTGAACTCTGTATCAATATTTTATGCTCACTGATTGATCTAAACCTGATTCTGCAATATATGCCCATCATTTGAAAATATTAGTGGGCTTTGTGTTTGTAAGGAGCCATTGTTCAGAAGCCTGTTCAGTAACATCCTCGTTCATGCTCACTTTGAGCCCTGTCAAGGCCATTCAGATCCAGACATCATCACAGCCTTAGTCCAAATGTGGACAGAAACATCTTAATTCCAGGGTTGAAGTGACAGTGGCTGTTCTTGGAAAGCCTTTGATCAAGTGCAGCATCAAGGACCCTTGTGAAATTGAAGGCAGCTTTCCACTGGTAGGAATCATAACCAACATGAGAAAGGTGGTTGTGGCTGTTAAAGGTCAATCATCTCAGCTCCAGAACATCCCTGCAGAAGTTGCGCAGGGCATGTCCTCAGCCCAACCACCTTCAGCAGCTTCATCAATGACCTTCTCTTCATGATAAAGTTATAATTGGGGATATTTACCGATGGTTGCACAATGAGTTGCATTTACAACTCCTCAGATAATGAGGCAGTTCATGTCTGTGTGCAGCAAGACCAGGACATTCAGGTTTAAGATGATTAGTAGAAAATAACATTCATGTCACACAAGTCCAGGCCATTGCTGTTCCACTGTCACTGTGCTAAAATCCTGCATTCCCTATCCAACAATGCTTGATTCTACTTGCACCACTCCAATGTTGAAGAACATGCTCACCACTACCTTTTCAAGGTAATTAGGGATGAGAAAATGAGGCAATAAATAATTATCCTTCATAAATCTGCCCCCATTTAAACTCGTCAACCCATATTCATGGTACTCACTTTCTGCTATACAGTAAACAGTCTGATAATTTAGCAACAGTGAAAGAGTAAAGGAAGTGATGCTGAGCTACAGCTGACATGGTCTCAACATTTCCACAATTTCATTCACAAATAACGTCATCCTCTGATTACTTCCTTGCACTGCTCACTGCCCACATCCTCTGTCCACACTCCACCCTACCTCTTTTAGTATCTGTCCCTGGAAAAGCTATTCATTAATTCCTTTATAACTGCACTTTCAAAATCCCAACTCAGAATGAAAATCCCATAGCATCCCTACAGTGCAGAAAGAGACCGTTTGGTTCATCAGGTCTGCACCGATCCTCCAAAAGAGCATCCCACCCAGACCCTCCCCTCTGCTCTTTCCCTGTTAGCTCATGCATTTACCATGGCTAATCCACCTAACCTACACAGCTTTGGACATTAAGGACGGGATTTCATTGCCCCGCTCTGGTGAGACCCTTGCCTGCTCTGATTCCCTGGCAGTCGAGGTGGTAGATTTCCAGCCAAAGGAGCAAGTTAGCATGGTCAATCCACCTAATCTGCACATCTTTGGACAGTGGAAGGAAACCAGAGCACCCGGAGGAAACCTATGCAGGCAAGGAGAGAATATGCAAACTCCCACACAGACAGTTGCCAAGGCCTGAATCAAACCCGGGTCCTTGGCATGTGAGGCAGCAGTGCTAATCACTGCACTGCCCTTTGCTGAGTCTTTGAGGAATGGAGGCATAGACTCTTTTCTAAATGGGGAAATGTTTAGGAAATCAGAAGCATAAAGGGACTTGGGAATCCTTGTTCAAGATTCTCTTAATGTTAACGTGCAGGTTCAGTTGGCGGTTAGGAAAGCAAATGCAATATTAACATTCATGTCAAGAGGGCTCAAATACAACAGCAAGGATGTACTTCTGAGGCTGTATAAGGCTCTGGTCAGACCCCATTTGGAGTATTGTGAGCAGTTTTGGGGCCCGTATCTAAGGAAGGTTGTACTGGCCTTGGAAAGGGTCCAGAGGAGATTCACAAGAATGATCCTTGGAATGAAGATCTTGTCGTATGAGAAATGGTTGAAGACTCTGGGTCTGTACTCGCTGGAGGTTAGAAGGATGAGGGGGTATATTATTGAAACTTATTGGATACTGCAAGACCTGGATACAGTGGACGTGGAGAGGACGTTTTCACTAGCAGGAGAAACCAGGACCAGAGAGCACTACCTCAGGCTAAAGGGATGATCCTTTAAAACAGAGATGAGGAGGGATTTCTTCAGTCAGAGAGTAGTGAATCTGTGAAACTCTTTGCTGTAGAAGGCTGTGGAGGCCAGGTCATTGAGTATCTTTAAGACAGAGATAAATAGGTTCTTGATTAATAAGGGGATCAGGGATTATGAAGAAAAGGCAGTAAAATAGGGATGAGAAAAATATCAGCCATGATTGAATGGTGGAATGGACTCAATGGGCTGAATGGCCTAATTTTGCTCCTACGTCTTATGGCCATCCATTTGCCATAAGATTTCTGCAGCTACTGATTTATTCAACTGCTCATGCAGTGCCATCTTTGACATTCTATTCTACAGTGAAAACATTGCTATCATTCTGGTTGTTCCCCAGTACACTGTTCATCTCCACAGATCCATGTCTAAGGGATGCAGACTTGAAAGGACAGGGCACAGAATTGGTTTAACCATCCACTACCAGAGCTGACCGGACCACTTAAACACTACAGGGTCCTTCTTGCATCTACAAAAATCCCTCTTGAATCTAGGATCATCCTGGAATGTAAAGATAACACCCCAGCTTCCTTCCCTGTCTGCAGACCACATTCTAAAACCTCTCCCACCTGTACTCTCCACCCTCAGCTCCACCAAGCGTGAGGAGCTCATGGACTTTTTTTGTCACTAAGGTTGAGACAATCTGAACAGCTGTCTTTGCCATGTCCCTCCCTTCCCCTAGCCCACCTGGCCAAGCTTTCTTTAATGTTGCTCCTTGGCCTGGTTCTGATCTCGCATCTTTCTCCAGTTTCTCTCCTATCCCCCTCAGGCCCATTCTCTAAGCTGACCTCGTCCATGAGATGCACCTCCTTTCCCTAGTTCTTATTCCCATTAAACTGCTGATCACCCAACTTCCTCTCCTGGCTCCCATGTTAACCAATATTGTAAATGGTTTTCTCTCTTCAGGTGTTGTCCCAATTTCCCTTAAATGTGCTGTCAAACCCCTTTTCTCAAAATACCAATGCTTCATGCCTCCACCTTTGCAAACGATCATCCCATCTCCAACCTCCGATTCCTCTACAAAACCCTTGAGTGTGTTCTTGCTTCAAAAGTTTGTTCCCGTCTTTCCTGGAACTCCATTTTTGAGTCCCTTCAATCAGGTTTCTGTCCTAATCACAGTAATGAAACAACTCTTCTCAAAGTCACAAATAGTATCTTGTGTGAGTGTGACTAAGGTCAACTTTCTTCTCTCACCCTTCTCGACCTGTCTGCAGTCTTTGACATGGTTAACCACATCATCCTCCTCCAAAGCCTCTCCATAGTTGACCAGCTGGGTGGCACTGCTCTGTCCTGGTTCCTTTTTTTTGTATCAAACCTTAGCCAGAGAATCACCTGTAATGGCTTCTTTACATGCTCCTGTAGTGCTACCTCTGGTGTCCTTTCGGTTTTGTTCTATTTCTCATCTACGTCATCTGAAAGTACAGTGTTTTCACATGTACGCTGATGATACCCAGTTGTAGTTCACCACCACCTCCTTCCACTCATTCCCTCTTGCTAAATTATCAGATTGCTTAGCTGACATCCAGTACCGGATAAGCAGAAATTTCCTCCAATTAAGTATTAGAAAGACTGAAGCCATTGTTTTCAATTCCCACACCAAACTCCGTTATCCAACTATCAGCTCCATTCATCTCCCTGGCAAAAGTTTGAGATTAAACCAGTCTGTTCGTAGCCTTGGTATCATATTTGATCCTGAGATGAGCTTCTAATTTCACACTTGCATCATCACTAAGACCGCCTAATTCCATCTCTGTCACATCACTCAACTTTGTCTCTGCCTCAATTCATCTGGTGCTAAAACCGTCATCTGTGGGCCCGATTTTACCATTGCAAAAACATGGTAAAGTCAGGCGCAAGGCCACAACACGATCTGCGCCCGCACCCGCGCAGATGCCCACTTTACCGAGGCCTGGGAATGGGCGCACTAGTGACTTAAATGCATTTTCATTTAAGTTGAATTAATGAACTACCCACCCAACTTTATCAGCATTTCCTCCTTTACAACGAGTTCGTCAATCCGGAATCACGCTGAAATAAAAGTCTCTTTTGGGCACTCCAGTTGCTGAAGAGATGAGTTCAGCACTTCCAACGGTTCTCTTATTCAGATCGATGGTGAGGGGTGGAGGGGGAGGTGGGAGCAAGGAGGCCCAATCGTTGTCTGGTTGGGGGGAAGGGAGGCGGGACTGATCATTCTCTAGTGACGGGGGGGGGGGGGGGGGGGGGGGGGGGGAGGGAGGAGGCGGGTCAGATGTACCTCTGTGGGGAGGAGGGGAGGGAGGTCAGATCATTCTCTGGATGGTGGGTGTGTGGGTGTGGGGGTGGGGGGGAAGGGGGGGATGAAGCCATATCGTTCTCTGGTTTGGGGGGGTGGGGAGGAAGGAGACAGGTAAGATGTATCTCTGTTGGCGGGGGGCGAGGTGGTTAAGATGTATCTCTGCATCTCTGGTTGGGGGGTGGGGGGGAGGCCCAATCGCTCACTGGTGGGGGGACAGGAATGGTTGGGAGGGGTCTGCTGCCACTCTGCTTTCTGCCGCCCAGGAGTGATCTGATATGGGCTCGCTTTTTCAAATTTTTTTCAAATTGCGCATATGCAGTTCAGAGATCAGGTTGTTTTGGGCGCGCTAAGCCTTGCCCACAGCACAATTCGGACTCACAATTTTTTTTCAGGCTAAGTGCGTATGGGGACGCCTGAAAGCAGATTTCTAAGTTGGATCTGAATTGAGCCCAGATTCTGCACTTAGAATGAAAATGGTAAAATCAGGCCCTGTGTCTTCATTACCTCTAGACTTCTAATCCAGTACATTCTGGATGGTCTCCCATACTCTACTCTATGTAAAGTTGAGATTATCCAAACCTCTGGTGCCCACGTCCATATATCACACCAAATCCCATTTCTCTATCACCCTTGTACTCACTGGCCTACTCTGGCTTCTGTTCAAGCAACGTCTTGATTTTAAAATTCTCATCCGTGTTCTCAAATCCCTTCGTATCTCTGCCCCTATGTCCCTGTAATCTCCCCCATTCAATGATCAGTCTGCAGTGTTATATATGGTATTTGCATATTTTTAACTGAACAATAGCTAATACGAATAACCACAATGCCGCAATTGTATTTCTCACTGGGACTGCCTTTGTTATTCTTAGATGGGCTATTCTAAAGGGTCTGAAAGTGAAAGCAGCTGACTATTACCACACCAATCTGAGACTTTTCTTTGGTCTGGATCTTCCATGGAGTGGCAATCATCGTCCCATTGCCACTCCTCTCAAACTTTTCTCCAACTCAACGCACAAGCCTGGCTTTACCAGAAATGCAGAACACAGCATCCCTCAGACAGCTCTTTCACAATGGAGTACGGTTGAAGGGCTGGACGATAGGACATGGCCCCTTTTTGCAGCATTGGTTGTCATATGGTAAGTTTAAAAGTCCAGTTTGAATGTTTGTGAATGAAAGTTGGTGGATGAATTAGTGAATGAGTAAGGTGGTAGGGTGGCAGATCATGAAATGGTTGGTGGGTGACGTGGTAGGTGGGTGAAAAAGGTGGGCTGGTGGATGCAGTTGTAGGTTGATAAGATGGCAGGTGGATGAGATGATAGATGGATAGGGTGGTAGGTGGTGATGTGGTAAGTGGGTAGGGTGGCCAGGTGAGTGATGTGATGGGTGGGGAGGGTGGTCGCTGAGTGAGTTGGTCAGTGGGTAAGGTAGGAAGGGTGGCAGGTGGATGAGATGATAAGTGGACAGGGTAGCAGGTAATGATGTGGTAAGTGGGAAGGTTGAAGTGGTAGGTGGGTCGGATAGTAGGTGGGTGAGATGGCAGTTGAGTCTTGGGTAGCAGGGTGGTCAGTGTGAGTGACTGGAATGCCAGTTTTGGAGTTATTCAGGAGTTAGATGAGGCTTTTTCTGTCTAGCATTTTCTGGATAATTATTCAAGTATTTAAATCACAACAGTCCAAAATCTCTGACTGCAATTCAGAGTCGGAGAGATTTGCAGAGGCTCCCAGGGAGCAGGGGAATTGTCCATCAGAAGTTAAAACTTCCCAGGCAATTCCCACTTACATCAGTACATTAGGACTTCCAAAGGATCCCAATGTTCATCAACAGTCGTACATCTGGTCTCCAACGATCCACAGACTGGAAGATTCGGGCTAATATATAGCCACCTGATCCTGTCTTAAGCCTTCAGATCAGAATAATTTATATGTAGTGCACGTTGAGGAAGAGATATTCAAAGCAGTAGTCTGTTAAACTTCCGCCGAAATCAAATAATGGCACAAAAATAGGGCTGCATCACGTATGCACACTTAATGTTGGGGACAAAGGAGGCTGAACTGGTAGATTTCCGATACCATCATCTCACCTGTCCCAATTTGACCAACCCTAGTCAATACAGACTGTCCTTATGGTTTAATAACCCACTGAATACCAATATCATTCTGTTGAATCTGCACTATACCCTTTAAAGGCTAATATATCTTTCTTGAGATTCAATGCCAAGAATTGAATGCAGCAATCTGAATGGGGTCTAACCAGAGCTTTGTATAACATAACATAACCCTGATGTATTCCAGCCCTCTGGGGATAAAAGTGACATTGCATTAGTGTTCTAAAAATATCTTTTTTACCTGCCCTTTAGCTTTTAATGTGTGGACCCCTAAATTTTCTCTATGTCAACCAAACCTTTCAATAATCTTAAAGATCTCTATCAGATCACCCTTTCTTCTTTTTTTCTGAAAAGCGCTCCAACCTATTCAATCTTTGCTAATGGTATAAATTCTCAATTCTGATAACACCCTTGTAATTCTTTCTCTATCTTCTCCAATGCTTCAATATCACTCTTTCTAACAACGAAAACAAAACTGTGCCCAGTCTCTAAATGTGGTCTAACCAAGGTTCCATACAAGTTTAACATACCTTCATTGCTTTGCAATCCCACTTTTACATTTTTTGTGGACTGATTAACTAGGATTGCTACTTCTTGTGATCTGTGTATCTGTCCAATTTAATCTCTCATTTTCCGAAGATTGTTTGGTCTTTATGTTCCACCGACCAAAATGCACTAACTCACACTTTCTATATTGAAATTCATTTTCTAATCACAACCCCATTCCGCAAGTTTATTAATGTCTTCTTGTATTATGTCACAGTCTTCTTCGGTGGTAACTACATCCTCAACTTGATATCAATCAGCAAATTTTGAAATTATTCCAGAGGTTTTTCTATTACTTCTTTGATTCCATTTTCTTTCCTATTTCTGAAGTAATCTAAAGCTAAGATGAGCCCTCTGATGTAATGTAAGAAAAAGTGAGGGAAGATGCTCCAACTGAACTTATAGTTACAGAGGTGAAAATGCTATTCCTATTCCTGATTCCTAATCAGTAATCCTTGATTCTGCTGACATGTCCATTGTTCAGAATGCATAGTAGTTACGGGGACCAATCCCACCACAATTAAAATTGATAATAAGCATAAAACCAAGAGCTAGTAGTCTTTTTTTCCTTAAGATCTGATTGAAGCAATGAGAATCACCTTAAAAAATATTTAAGTTAAGAAGAATACATTGAGAACTATGACTCGCACAAAATTTACCAACCTGGTTAGCATCAACAGAATGCGCAGGGAGAATCTGACTTGACCCTAGCTGATGCGTTTCTTTAAGTCGGACATCAATAAATCCACCAGGAGGAGGGATTTTCCCTGGAACACTGTTATAATAAGGATGTTCTGTTACCTCTTCATCTTCTCCAACCCAAGGTGAATCTTCTAAATTTGGCATTCTATGTGAAATTGGAAAATGCTTTGTGAACTTCATGGAGTTTAGGCAAAAGATATTCAATAAAATCATAACTATATAATTTAAAGTTTTATACTGCATTTATTCCCTACATTTTCCAGAAATTATACTCTCAAACATGCATACTATTACACCAGGAATATCAGGATGATGCCAAATGCCTTTTAGAAATTGGTAAGTCACTTCTGTTCAAGGACATGATTTTTGTTTTGTTGATGAATATTATTGCTAGGCATATTGCATTCACCAGAACAGAAACCAGATCTCAATGTGTCTGTCTTTTTGGTTTGCCATTGTTTTACTCATACTTTTTGACTTTGGAGTGCTTTCTTCTAGGTGGCTTCCATCCAAAGCTAAAGCCCCTTCTTACCTTTGGGGTGGGGTGTTGCCACATCAACCCAAGTACTCCTAATGTACATCAACCTACTATTCACAATCAGCACCCTAGTTTCTGCTTGCCAAAGCGTCCTGGAGTAGTGTCTGAATGGTGGCATGATGGTTAGCACTGATGCACCAGGGACCCAGGTTTAATTCTGAACTTGGGTCACTGTCTGTGTGAAGTTTGCACGTTCTCCCCATGTTTGCATGGGTTTCCTCCGGGCGCTCTGGTTTTCTTCCACACTCCAAAGATGTGTGGGTTAGGTGGATTGGCCATGCTGAATTTCCCTCGTGTCAGGGAGACTAGCTGGGTAAATATATGGGGTTAGAGATGGGGTCCGGGTGGGACTGTTGTTGATGCAGGCTTGATAGGCTGAATGGACTCCTTCTGCACTGTAGGGATTCTATGATCCTATGAACGTAACCTTGCTGACTGAAAAGTGGGGATACTACCACTGAACTAGTGATCCCTTCCATATAACTGATATTCACACAGCTTATACGTGGATTTATTCAAAAGATTAAATGCCCAGTAGCACTAACTTTTATTTACCTCCAACAGAACAAATGTTCAGATGCTTGTGGTGCTGTGTAACTTCACATTAAAAAGACATATGTTTACATGTAGTTCATCTGTTGAGAATGATTTCAAGGTGATTGAGAGTTAAATATGTCATTATAGGAATAATTTCCTGACTCCACTCTCCCAGTAGGGAGCCTCATCTGTCAGCAGCACACATTAGAGATTCAATTTCGATGGTTACAAAACTATGCACCTCATGTGCCTGAATTTCCAAAATGTGCTTCTGTAAAGCAAGGCTCCCCAGTGGGAGAACAAAATGTCACCTTGGCTCAGAAGCATGTTGCATCAAGTTTCTCTACAGGAATACTGCACATCGCCCGCCTCAGAATCGAGTGGACGAGGGGTGAACAGAAATGTCCATTGACCTCAGCAGGAATTACCAGTTTCACTCAAGTGAGGCCGTAAAACCCCACCCACAATCTCAGTTGACACCTGAGCGAGAGAGAGAATGCTATATTTTCTGAGCTGCCAACTTTCAGATGAGATATTAAACTGAAACTTATCTACACATTCAAATGGACTTAAAAGACCTAATAGCACTTTATAAAGCACAGAGTTCCTCTAATGAGTTTTGCATCTTACAAACACAATCAAAAAATGTTTAATGTTTATTTATTAGTGTCGCAAGTAGGCTTACATTAACTGTACAAGTTACTGTGCAAATTCCCCAGCCGTCACACTCTGGCATTGGTTCAGGCGCACTGAGGAAGAATTTAGCATGGCTAATGCACCTAACCAGCACTTCTTTCAGACTGCAGGAGGAAACCAAAGTATCCAAAGGAAACCCACACAGACATGGGGTGAATGTGCAAACTCCACACAGCCATCAACCCAAGCCAGCAATCGAATCTGGGTCCTGGCGCTGTGAGGCAGCCATGCTAACCACTGTGCCACCGTGCTGCCCTGACTAACAGATTAACTGCTCAACTATCTAGAGCCAGACCTTCAGGACAGAAATTTAGAACACAAAGGGTGGTGAAAGTTTGGAACTCTCGTCAGCAAATAGCAATTGATGCTGGATCAAATGTGAATACTAAATGCGCCATTGCTGGATATTTGTTAACCAAAAGTAAGTTAGTTAGCAAATTAGATCAAAGGGTTAAATGACCTATTCCCATCCTTCTGTTTCTGTCCTATTTTCTGTTTCTGGATCCTTTGTGTGCACAAAACTGTCCACCACATTTGCTTAACCTGTAAAATGACTGCAACTCAAAAGTAATTAATTGAATAAGAACCATTTTTGGACATCCGAAGAGCATGAAAAGAAATATATCAACGCAAATTCTTCATTTCCATATTTCTGAAAAATACTAAACTAAGAGTTATGATTAATGGGATGCAAACTGTAGCAAATTGCACCTCATGTGTAATGCAATGACACATTGATACTGATGCCAGTATGTTGATACAGGTATCTTTCTCTTCTTGTACCTAATTCAATTATTATTTCAATATTAATACAGAAGGAAAATTGGTTCAAGATTGCTCAATTCTGGATTGTAAGGATATTGAACTCACAGCAACTTCCTGAATGAACTGCACAGCTCACAATTTCCTCAAAATATGAAGTAACCACTAATATTGTTACCATTTTCTGTTCAATAAAGATATTTAAAATAAATACTAAAATGGAATTGTACAATAAATAATATGCATAAACAAAGACAGTACAGAGATGCTTCCTTAAATGGAAATGTCTTCAGGTTAATATCTGCAATTCTACACATCTAACCAAAACAATGCTGCAGATATCAACTACGTTGCATTGTCTTGTTATCCAGTTATTATCTGAACAATCCAATCACAGACTGTAGCAGAGACACAATAGATTTGTGAACAAGGGTATGATGCTAATCTATTGTTATCTCCATTATAACCAGCATTACTGAGGAGTGTGAAATCCAATCATATCCACTGATGTCACACTAACTGACTGAGCAAATGAATCATGATTCTTTGCAATTGATTTTTTAAAGAACTGATGTTGGCACTGACTTTTCAAGCCCACACAATGTTCTTGGAAGTGAAACAAATTTTACAGCTCAGAATTTCTACTTTTCTTTAAAGGTTTAAACCTTTCCAAACCTCAGTGTTTTTATTAAAAAAGACATAGGTCAAGATCAGAGCGTGTAACTTGTGGAGGTTGGTAAATCAAATCATGGCTTGGGTTGGCTGATTTAGTGCAATCACACTGATAATGATTTTCTTTTAATTTAATGGCATAGTAAAAGATGAAATAGTGTCACCAAAATTTACTTTTGCCTGTGTATAAGTACCTCACTCCAACATTACCTTAGTCTATCTGCAGTCAAAACCAACATCCATGCCTTTGCCAGAATCAACCACTCCAATGCTTGCATGGCCAATCTCACATCTCCACCTTGAGATCTTCAGCTAATCCAAAATAATATCCTAACCTGCATTAAATCCTACTGACCTACATTGTCTTCCAGTCCACTTATGTCCCCAATTTAAATCAAATCCATTCTTTGCCTATCTCTACTACATTTTCTAGCCCTACCAATCTGTAAAACCTCTGCATTTCTTGAACATTCCCCACCTCCCCTGCCACACCACTGTTGGTTGTGCCTTCACTGTTTGGTCCCTAAACTCTAAAAATGGCTCTCTAAATCTCCCCTCTCTTTCTGTAGCCCTCCATGTTGAAGACCACTTGGAAAAAGGACTGAGGATAGTACAGACATGAAATGTCCTCCAGCAAAGGGAGGGCAGTAGGTGGCAAGCAGCAGGTGGTTTCCTAGCATACGGTTTGACCTGATGAGATTTCATAGGTCCAGAGTCAATGTTGAGGACTCCCAGGGTCGTTTCCTCCTGACTTTATATTACTGTGCAGCAACCTCTGGTGGGTCAGTCCTGTTGGTGGAACAGAACATATCTAGGGATGGTGATGGAGGAGTCTGGGTAATTGGTTTTAAGGTATGAGTCAATGAGAATTGCTATGTCAGAGTGCTGGTGAACTGGTCTGTGGGATACTTTTCAAAACTTTGACACAAATCCCCAGATGTTAGTGAGAAGGGGTTTGCTGGCACAATTGGGCACGGTGTGTCTTTGTCATTTCCAGTGCTTAGTTTGATGTCAGGTGATCCATCCAGTTTTATTCTTTATCTTTTTTCTGTAATGGTAAGGTGCAACTTAGTTGCCAGGCCACTTCAGAGTCAACCAAATTACTGTGGGTCAAGTCACATGTAGGCCAGGCTGGGTAAGGATGGCAGATTTCTCTCCCTAAAGAACATTGGTGAACTAGATGTGAGTACAAGCATAAAGAAGTCTTATGACAATTAGTAGCTATGATGAGTTCACAGCTGGACTACTGTATATAGTTTTGGTCTATTTATCTAAGGAAGGATACATTTGCCTTGAGAGAGAGTGCAACAAGCTCAGCAAACTACTTCCTGGGATGAGAGATATAATGTATTCATAGTGACATAAACACTTTAATCACAGAAAATGGTTCATCTTCAAGGACTAAGAACATTCTGGAAGAATTTGTATTTATTAAAAAACATTGTTCCTTAAAGGATTAATGCAAAGACTCTTGTTGCTGCTGTTCTTGGAAAACACAGGATTTTACAAGAAAAGGTAATTAAGCAGTTTTAAAGAAGTTGGAAACCTCCTATCCCTGGTGGATCGTTTATAAAAGGGTCACATGGTGATTTATAACTTTGAAAAAAACCATCCCTGGAAAACTGTGTTTAAAAGTTGGTTTTGATTTTGATTTATGGGAAAAGAGAAGATCAACAGCTTGTGTAAAGAGCAACCATCTGTTAAAACCCATCTGGTTCACTAATGTATTTTAAAGAAGGAAATCTGCTGTCCTTACCTGGTGTAGCCTACGTGTGACTCCAGAGCCACAGCAATGTGGTTGACTCACAACTGCCCTCAGACAACTAGGGATGGACAATAAATGCTGGCCAGCCAGTGACGCCCATGTCCCACAAATGAATAAAAAATACCAGCGCCTGAAGCTCCAGACCCAGTCTCAAAGCAGAGGGTAATGGAGGTTGCTCCAAAATCCCTCTACTTTCTGAAATCAACTGACTGGATGTTTTCCTCAAGTCTACCTGGCAAATAGAGCAAGATCCATTGATTGTTTCAAAGATCAGTGCTTAGAAATTAACAGTATAACTTGGCCACCATTTCAAGGACTCCACCATCTATCCTTTTCCCTTGAACCATTGACTTTTAACCCTTTGGCAGAATTCCTCTGTTTTATTTTATTCTATGGTGTGTTTGTGTGAGAGTTGTGGCAGGAATTCTCCAGTCTCACACATTCTACAACAAGAATGGAGAATTTGGCGCTCAGCCAAATCTCCCTTCACTGCAGCGGGTCTGGAGAATCCTAACCGCAGGCGAGGTCAGAGAATTCCTGCCAGGTTATTTATAAAGAGTAATTAATTTACTTTCATATAACATACTGTATGTTAATAAACTTTGCCTTTCTACCTGATGTCTTGATTTATATTAAACTAATTATTTTCTTGTTTATTGAAGAAACCTGGGTAGTGAGTAGTCAATTCTGAGAATAACAGATAAAGTACATGATGTCTGTGTGGTTATCTGGAAAAGTCATTTAAATACATGTTGTGATCCATGGAGTAATAGAAATAGAGACAGTGTGTTCCTTCTATCTGGTTGCATGAGTGTGAAGTATCTGCAGGATAACAAAGAAAAGTCACTGCAAAAAGTATTTTCAATAAAACTCTAGAACATAGAACATAACAGCGCTGTACAGGCCCTTTGGCCCTCGATGTTGCGCCGACCCCTAAAACCAATCTAAAGCCCTTCTAACCCCACTATTCCAATATATCCATATGTTTATCCAATGATCATTTAAATGCCTTTAAAATGTTTGCGAGTCCATTACTGTTGCAGGCAGGACATTCCACACCCTTACTACTCTCTCAATAAAGAACCTACCTCTGACATCTTTCCTACATCTATCACCCCTCAATTTAAAGCTATGTCCCCTTGTGCTAGCCATCTCCATCCAAGGAAAAAAGGCTCTCACTGTCCGCCCTATCTAATTCTCTCATCATCTATTATGCCCCAATTAAGTCACCTCTTAACCTCTTTTCTTTAACAAAAACAGCCTCAAGTCCCTCAGCCTTTCCTCATAAAACTTCCCACCATATCAGGCAACATCCTGATAAATCTCTTCTGCACCCTTTCCAATGCTTCCACATCCTGCCTGTAATGCAGCAACCAGAACTGTGCGTAATACTCCAAGTGCGGCCGCACCAGAGTTTTGCACAACTGCAACATGACCTCATGGCTCTGGAACTCAATCCCTCTACCAATAAAAGCGAACACACCACTTTCTTGACAACCCTATCAACCTGGGTGCCAACTTTCAGGGATCTAAGCACATGGGCATCGAGATCTTTCTGCTCACCCACACAACCAAGTAACTTAGCATTAGCCCAGCACTTTGTATTCCTGTTACTCCTTCCAAAGTTATTCATTTCACACTTTTCTGCACTAAACTCCATTTGCCCAGCTCTGCAGCTTATCTATGTCCCTCTGTAACCTGCAACATCCTTCCGCACTGTCCAGAACTCCACTGACTTTCGTGTCACCCATAAATTTACTAACCCATCCTTCTATGCCTTCATCCAGGTCATTTATGTAAATGACAAACAGCAGTGGCCCCAAAACAGATCCTTGCAGTACACCTGGCACAGAAGCTTCTCATTTCCTCCTATATAAACTGATAATGGCAGAAACTTATCTTATAAATCTTATAAATCTCAGTCTACAGTGCCCAAAGTATCTTACCATTGAGAAAGCTGGAATGTGGAACTGCGGTGCCGTTGGTCTGCATTACAATGTTGTCAATGACATTGATACAGTCAGGAGCTGGTGGCCTGAGCAAAAAGTCATGAAATAACTGCAAATGACTTCAATCCAACTTTCTGCTCAGAAAGATATCTTGTGCCTTAATTTACTTAATTTATGCACCAAAAATAACAAAGAAAATTACCCCCAAAAGACGAGGAATAGAAAAATAGATATTTTGACTATAGTAAAGAGTACTCTTTGGGAAGATTTAAACTAACTCTTAAATAAAGAGAAGATTAATCTCTGCACACATGGCTAAACTATTTTGAATTAGGTTAGAAAGACACACGTGTAAGATATACGCACGTAGGGCTAAGTTAACTGACAGAATAGTTTTATATTCGCAGTCATTGACCTTGGGAATAAGTTGCCAGCTCAAAGAGTGAATGTGAACTCATGGCAAATGTTCAAAAGGGAGCTCTAGGAATACCTGGTCTTGGCTGATAACACAGCATTTTCAATGGTAGGTAGGGTATTGGATAATATGTTTTGTGCCAGCTGTAGGCACCTGGTACTCAGTATGATCAGCTTCAGAGGACAATGCAGGAGTGCTCCCATCCTGTCGGGGAACACTTCAGCAGTCAAAGGCATTCAGCCTCTGACCTTTGGGTAAGCGTTCTCCAAGGTGGCCTCCACAACACATGACAATGCAGAATCTCAGAGCAGAAACTGATAGCCAAGGTCCACACACATGAGCCTCATCCGGGATCTTGGGTTCATGTCACACTATCTGTAACCCCCATGATCTGCCTGGCCTTGCAAAATCTCATTACCTGTCCTGGCTGGAGACAATTCACATCTCTTTAACTTGTGCTTGACCCTCTCTCCACTCACACTGTCTGCAGCTGTAATGACTTGACTACCTGTTAAGACTCCTATTCCAACCATTACCTTGTAATTGAGTTTTGTCTATATTTGCCCTGTTCGTGAACCAAACTCTTCACTCACCTGATGAAGGGGCAACGCTCCAAAAGCTCGTGCTACCCAATAAACCTGTTGGACTTTAACCTGGTGTTGTGAGACAATTTACAGAGAAAATATACCCAGATCTTTCTTCAGAATTAGCCTAGATTATCTGACTGCTGGTGAATGGGAGTCACTTGCACCATATGGGGTAGGCTTGATTGTCTTGCTCTTCCTTTTTGTATGTTTGAGTGCAAGATTAGAATAAATAGAAAGGAATAAAATTACATTAGAAATGTAATTACAAAAAGAACAGAATGGGGAAGAGCAGGATTTTGCATTTTGGGGCCAGACCCGAACACCTGGTTGATAAAAGGTCGTCAGCTTGAAACATTAACTCTGATTCTCTCTCCAATAGATACAGCTCGATCCGTTGAATATTTCCAACATCTCCTATTTTTATTTCAGATTTCCAGCATCTGCAATATTTTGCTTTTCTTACAAAAATTGCCACACGTACGGTGGTCAGGCAAACAGCAGACAGGAAAATGTTTGAATATTGAAATTTATGCTTTGCCGAAACTTGGTGAAAATTCCCTCCTGAGTTACTGGTGGATTTCTACAAACCTCTCCTAACAAATCCATTTCCATCACCACAAGAAATATTCTGCTTGCAAATATCTGAAATGATTATCAAGCATCCACTCAATAGATAAGCAGCAAACTCATATAATCTCTCTCTCTCTCTGCAGTGTTGGAACAAAGGTGATTAACAAGTAAGTAATATAACATTGTTACTTATTTTCTTGGAATTATTTAGCAGTGAGTGGAATAGGATTGTCTAGGATATTATTGAGCAATTCTAAGTAATGAGTTCCCTAGATTTGACACTTAACATTTCTTGCAAAAAACACATTTTTTAAATGTTTATCATATTCAGTCTTGACTTTCAACATTCATTCAGGCAAAGAGCAGCCCTCATTAACCAAAAGAATCTCGCTGAAAGCTAAAATTTAACATAAAATCTGGAACAGCATCACTGATTAAATATTCTTTATACATTTCTAATCAATATGTATTGAGCTACCATATAAAAATGATGAGCAATAGAATTTTTAGTGCTGTATACAGTCTTAGAGCAACGCAATTCAATAATTTATAAATGTTACATTGCAATCACAGGGCCACAGAAAGGATTGAGGAGCTAGATGGCACACTGATGCAGTGGACTTGACACTGCTCTTCCATCTTTGGAACCTGCATTTCAATCCAACTCTGACTGATACATTGATTCATTTCATTTGCTGCTAGCTCTCCTACGCATGGATAATCTCATTCCAATTCTTAGGCCAAAATCCTCTACCCTTGCTTACGCTCGGATTTCCCAGTGCCATTAAGAGTGAATGGAGTTTTGACTAGAACACTAAATCTTCCGTTCTCATTTGCAGCGTGTCTCGCCATGGACGAACTAGAGAATCCTACTGACCATGTGGCTTTAGAAACAAATTGCACTGTCATTCAGAGTGACCACCGGATTACTGCTATGGCAAATGGAAAAATGTCAACAGAGTTCCCTCCTGAGGTTGGTGGTAAGCAATGTTGTTAGGATAAAGTAGATGAAACTTTATTCCACCTCTGGTTGTGCCATACCTGAGCTCAACATGCTTGATACTGACAACAGAGAGGTAATTTTTAATTTTGGCAGGAATGAAAAACTAGTCATATTGAGTAAGTTGCACATAGACCCCATTTGATCCAACAGTTTTGTCTAAGTTAAAACAATGTCCTTAGTGCCTAAAGTGGAAAGAGTTCCATTCCTGAGGGTTAGAATCATCTGAATTCAATTTCCTGTAATGTGACTTGGATATTTGTTCTCCCAGCTTGCTTTTATTGCTCTTTGGTAACCATATTAATCTATTATTGTGATTTTCCATGCAAAATATCCATCATTCCTTCTCCTTTACAATGTAGACACTTCTTAAAAGGTGATAAAAATTCAACTGCTTTTAAAATATCTTGCATGAATGAATAACAAAATAATTGGCAATGCTATCAGTACTCACCTGTTATGAATACTAGATATCTTAGTAGGGCACTGTAGATATTGCTTGAATCGAAGTTCAAAAGCTTGGCCTATGGTACTGATAACATCTTGAGCCAACCCGTCACAGCATTCCAATATATGGCATGCTTTAAAAACATTAAATAACAGCTGTCATTTTTCAGCCTATGTAACTCTTGTTGAAACAACTTTAGCAGTCAAATCAAATATAATGTTCATTCGTCTGTTACAGCTATGGACTGCTGCAGGTAATGTTTCCAGGTGTCAAATTCACAGAAACAAATTCACTGTAACCCATTACACACCAATGCAATGTTGGCATCGCACCATTGTATAGTTCATTGTAGGAAAAATAAGCCAAAAAAAAGACCAGACTGCATTTATAATGCAGATAGCTCTACACAGGTACACAATCAAATTAACACAGTGCAATGATTTTGTTTTGTTCTAGAGAGTGCAGCAGATTTGCTACTGAAATTTGACAAATATTTGCATAATATACTCAAAAGTATAGTATAACAAGGGGAGCTACTTAAAAATACAGATATCATGTTTCAGACTAGCCTCTAAGATGGGAAGTTTTTTAATGCTGAGATGGATGCAATATTGAGTTCCTTTCATTATACTTCCAAGCTAACATAAATTAGTTGTTTCTGAACATCATAATTCCAGTAATTCTCTGCAGTAAAGAACTATAATAGAAATACCACCTGTCACTTTGGCACCACCAATATCTTATACAAACATGAGTATTTGGGGCCAGTACTACAATAGGAATAGGCGCAAAAGCAAATAGCAGCTTAAAAGGGGATGCTGATGTAGCATAGCCAACACATTCTCAGAGCAGCACTTCTCCAAGAGAAAGCATCATCGATCAACTGGGGCAAATTAATAGTACTGATAGATTCTCTGCAGAAACACCTTTGCTGGTCAGCTCCAGCTTGTTCCTGGTGGAGTCTGCTTTTGGCCAGAATGATACCTTTGCTTGCTTTTTCTTTATAACAGCATGTCTGGCAAGCTTCCCAGAGGATCCCAGGACATTCTCAGTCACACCCCACAACTGCAGCTGGGTGTGTGGAAGCAGAAAGAAATGCCTGGACTTCTATCAGGATCTGCCACCGCTGGATCAATGGGACCAGCTAGTCCCTCCCCTTTCCAAGAAAGACTGAAATCTGTTTCTGGTCCAAAGTGCTTTCAGAAGTGTAAATGTTTAAAAAGTCCTAAATCTTCACAAAAAAAATTAATTCAGGTGTATAAAGTGGCAAAATACCAGAAAATTCAAACTGCAGGTTGATGTATTTCAATATGACTTAAGTAAGAAGACTCACAACACCAGGTTAAAGTCCAACAGGTTTACCTGGTGATGTGAGACTTCTTACTGTGCCCACCCCACTCCAATGCTGACATCTCCACAATATGATTTAAGGCACCAAAATGTTTTTGTGAATTGAGTGCCCTACAATTTGTAGATTGACCACTTGTTTAAAACCTCTGGTTCATGACTGATGAATGTTCATGTTGATGAAGTTACTTGGGGCCATGAATCCCTCAGTTTTCCCCGCAGTGCCCCTGGCTATGAACCTCTTTCATGAGGAGTTTCTTGTCATTATTGGCAACATTAATCCATGTCAGTAATTGGAGGGTGAAATATAGGCAGGTTACTGTGAGAACCCAGGAAATGTTGAGTCTAGAGCCAACAAACACACGAATGAGAGTTTTGGCAACAGAGGGACTTAGATAGATGGATAAGCCAGATGGTGGTTTGGCAAAAGCAAATGGTCTATGGAGTCAGAAGCAGATTGTGAACATTGTGATTCAGGTGAAACCAGTGACTGGTGAGGAAGATTGAGTCAGTAGTGAAAGAACAGAGTTTGTGCTAGGGACCAAAGATGATGGCTATTATATTTCCAACATTTAATTTAATGTCCCACCCTCAAGCCTGAGGCCACAGTCATGGATCATGGGCAACAGAGATCCCCTTTTCTCTATAAGCTTTGGAGACTTGGGCAACCTAGAGTAGAAATTCAAAGTTCTGGAGAACAATGGTGCCTCCACGAGCTTCTCCAAATCTGGTAGCAAGAAAGTGGTCCAACAGAAACATCTTCTCGAAAACCAACATGCCTAGCATCAAAGCCAGCTTTGCTGGACAGGACATGCTGTTTGATTGCCTGACATCAGACTCCTTCAGCAGCTGCTGTACTCAGAACTCTGTCATGGCTGCTGCCACAGTAAGATGTCTCACAACACCAGGTTAAAGTCCAACAGGTTTATTTGGTAGCAAAAGTCACTAGCTTTCGTAGTGCTGTCCCTTTGTCAGGTGAGTGGGAGTTCTATTCACAAACAGGGCATATAAAGACACAAACTCAATTTATAAAATAATGATTAGAATGTGAGTCTTTGCAGGTAATCAAGTCTTAAAGGTACAGTCAATGTGAGTGGAGAGAGCTTTAAGCACAGGTTAAAGAAATGTGTATTGTCTCCAGACAGGAAAGTTAGTGAGATTTTGCAAGCCCAGACAAGTCATGGGGGTTACAGATAGTATGACATGAACCCAAGATCCCAGTTGAGGCCATCCTCACGTGTGCGGAAATTGGCTATCAGTTTCTGCTCAGCGACTCTGTGTTGTCGTGTGTCATGAAGGCCACCTTGGAGAATGTTTACCCGATGATCAGAGGCTGAATGCCCGTGACCGCTGAAGTGTTCCCCAACAAGAAGAGAACACTCTTGCCTGGTGATTATCGAGTGGTGTTCATTCATCCATTGTCGTAATATCTGCACGGTCTCCCCAATGTACCATGCCTCGGGACATCCTTACCTGCAGCATATCAGGTAGACAACATCGGCTGAGTTGCAAGAGTACGTACCGTGTACTTGGTGGATGGTGTTCTCAAATGAGATGATGGCATCCGTGTCGATGATCTGGCACGTCTTGCAGAGGTTGCTGTGGCAGAGTTACGTGGTGTCGTGGTCACTGTTTCCCTGAAGGCTGGATAGTTTGCTGCAGACAATGGTCTGTTTGAGGTTGTGCGGTTGTTTGAAGGTAAGAAGTGAGGGTATGGGGATGGCCTTAGCAAGATGTTTGTCTTTATCGATGACATGTTGAAGGCTCTGGAGAAGATGCTGTAGCTTCTCTGCTCCGGGGACTGCTGACTCCCAGAGTGCAGCAAAAAATGTTTTATGGATGTCCTCAAAGCATTGCGGAACAGTTCAAACATCTCTGCAAACCATGAGAAATTCTAGTCTCTGACCAAACAACATAGAGAAGTTTTTTTTTTGGAAAGCTATCAAACACACCTAGTGACATTGTTCAAAACGTGCAGGTGTGAAGTCAAAGCACTGGAGAGATGCACTAACCTCAAAAAAACTTATCTGCCTGACCCTTCAAGTAACACCTGCCACGTGGCAGAATCTGCAGATTGTGCATTGGATTTATCCATCACCTTGGAACCCATTGAACTGGAGTGGAAGCAAGTCATTCTCAGTCTTGAGACAATGTCTGAGAAGCAGATTCCCAATGTTCAACTGGGGGGAGTTACAGCATTCGAGGCTGGGGGTTGTGATTTTAGCTGAGCAGACTGGGTATGTGGTTAGCCGTGTGAATTACCAACATACTAACTGCTCCCGAAAGGAGCTGTTTTAACCCTCAAACCTTATTTAAATGCTGCAGGCTGACATCCCACCCAATTGACCAGGTATTTGGTGGGAAGTGGTGGAATCTTGTCTCTGCCCTTTTACATTGCTTTCCCAAAGGGCTAGATCAAGTTTGGAATGGGCAGTTCTGATGTTTCCATGGAAATAAGGCAGTAAGTAGTGGTACAGATCTTCCAATCACCATCATTGCTAATTGAAATCATGTTTGGTTCATGGAGTCAGAAGATGCTGTTGTTTGGCATTGAGCCTGAGGCCCTATCAGATTGGAAGAGTGCAATGGAGACAAACAGCAAGAAATGAAGCACCAAAAGGAAGCTCATCAGTAGATCTTTATTAGCAATGAGATATCATTGAGCTGGTGACTGGTTCTGCAGCTGTTGGAGGTCTTCAACTGAACTGAGATTAAAACCCTGCCACATTTCCCAGCAGAAAACCTTGTCAAAGGACTGTCCTGGCACTGGGGTTTTACAGCCATGTTGAAGTTCCACTCCCAATGACCAGATGACGTACCTTTGACTTTCTTTTGCAGCTTTAGAGTTTGTGCAAATTCTGTGGATTGTGCTATTGGAAGTTATTTCTGTCAGATTGGGGTAGTATTGAACCTTTGTAAAGAATGGTACAGGTTACAAAAGCCTCTGAGCAGAAAACTTGCTCTCAGTCCTCAGGGTTATGGTTGCTGTTCATCTTGGACTGTAGTATGAGAGAGGTAGAACAGGGACAGCAGAGTGGAGAAGTTATGCACAGAATGAGGAGGAGAAGGGGGTCGCAGGAGAAGGTCTTTCATATCAAGGATCTTCAGAGAGCATTTCTCAGACCTCCACCTCAGCCAGCAGGCAGTGTTTGAGGCAGCTTTAATTCACCAAGCAGATGACTACTGAGTAGTGCCACCTATTGGACCTGCAGTTATCCAGCAGGGCAAAGACAGCACTTCCAGTGGACATCAAAGTCAGCTTAGCCTTCAGTTTCTGCACCCCGGATCCTTCCAGTCAAATAGCATGAATGCTGTCATCCTGAGCGAGAACAGCAGGTTCATACACCACAGAGTCACTGCTGCTCCCCCAGGCCAGTGCCTCAGCAACCCTAGTAAACTGTTGGAGCACAGTTTGCTGGGAGAACATTGAGTAATTTGAGTCCTGGCATCTGCAGCCCATGATGGCAGCAGCCTGAGCCTGCAGGGTAACAAGCTGGACTTGCATAGCAACAAGCCGAGATCTCATGACCTCATTCTAAGTTTGTTGGCGAGGTTCTGTGGAGATATTGACCATCAAGCCCACAAGGGCTGTCATGGAGTTGGCCACCATTTCCATGTTTGAACGATGGGTTTCTAGCTCTACATGAAGCCATTTGCCAAGTTAGAGTCATATTTCTCTATGTTGCTTGACAGTGACGACAGGATCTCTGGCAAGCCTGACAAGACACCAAGCATTTTGTTGTGCATGTTTATCTGCTTTCCTTTCTTGTGAATACTGCCCCATCAATGGCCTCATCTGAGTCATCTGCAGCAGAATTTGTCTGTGATTCACTCTCCATGGAGCTCACAAATACACTACCCTTTTCTCTGGCCTGGCTATAGCCCACACATGTTCAGTGACTCATATTCGGTGATTCCAACTCTATACTAACCTCTAAAGCACATGGTGCTTATATCTGAGCTGATGGCTACAAGCATCAGGTCAAAAAACAATGCTTTTCTATTAGATGTCCGCTCTTGTTAACATCCTTCATAGTGTGACTGCATTAGCTATCCAGGTGGCAGTTCTGGGATATCAGAAAGCATTAATGCAGAAGTGGAGAGTTGGAGTGAGCAAAGGGGAGTACAGTGCAAAGCAAGAGGTCCATGGTTACACCATCTGTAGCTTGCACTTCATGCAAACTAGCAGGATGGGGGTGAAGTGGGATTTGAGAAGAAACTGAAGACAGGAGCAGACCATCATCCTGAATGTTCTTGAAGATGCTGGATGCAATGTGCTATCAATGCCAGCCCCATAATGTGATGCACTGTCTCTTCCAAAGGTCTCAGGAGATGCATGTGAGCCTATTTCCCACTGGGTCACCCTTTGTTTATGTGTGACCTTATCATGCAAGAGAGAAGAAACAATGTCAGCAATCTGTTTGGGTGGCGTGCCTGCTGGAACTGAATCCTGAAAGTTTCTGGAAGCTACAAGACATGGATGGTGAGGCTGGCAGCATTGGTAGATAAGTGAGAATAATGTGCAGCATGAATGTTAGGCATGAGTCCTGACAGTTGATAGGTGAGTGATGGGAGTGTGGTGCTTTGAGCAGCGCAACAGCTTCATGTTGTACTAGGTAAAATGTGTCATTTAAGGTTGTATTCACTGACCTTGACCATTCACAATAAGTTTATTGAACTTTTACTGGCACTGCATCCAGGTCCTCAGGACCAGACACCAAGAATTGACCTCTGTGACCACCTGTTCCCATTTCTTTCAGAAGGTATACCTCAAAGGCCTCTACACCAACTGTAGAAACATCACCTCCCTCATTTTCTTGACCTCCTGCACTAAGTGTGGCTTCACTTAGTGTTGCTAAGTGTTACCCCTGCCCCTGGCCTGTTGCTCCACCTATAGTTTTCCTTCTTCATTCAAAGACTTTCTGAGACTGTTCTACCAGCTGCTGTAGTCTGAATGCACCTTCCCTTTAAGAAGTGCAGATTGCCTTTAAGAAGTGCAGGCTAGCTGAATGCTGTGTCAGCCACACTTGGGCCCACTGTTGAAGGCAGCAGCATGTTTTGTGCTGAGCAGAAGGCCTGCATGCTACCTCAACTCAACTGAGTGAGGGGTAATTGTGCATCATGACCACTCCAGCCAAAAAAGGGCTTAATTCAATCTTTAGCCTATTTTTCAAAATACTAAGAAAATAGCCATATTGTTATGAGCTGTTTCGCTTCTTGTCAACTGAATGGAGATAATGTTGATTTTATTTTTGTTAAGAAAGATCCTCGTAAATACAAACCAGGATTTGTGGGTATCCAGCAAGGAGTCAACGCCAGCAAAAAAAAAAGTGGTGATAAATAAATGTTCTGATCGCTGTCAATGCCTCATCTAAGTAATAATTCTTTATGCATAGGCCAGAATTCTCCCAAAGGAATTCTAACTGTTGAATTCGCGTGAAAACTGGAATGAGTCACACTGTTTTTCTCGGTGGGAACTGAATTTCCCACACTCTGTGCACTACAGAGTACCTCAGCGTGAATCACGTTGATTCAGTGGGTGGAGCCTATCCCCAGCCAGGCGGCCGGAAGCATAGCTCTGAACAGGTCACTGCGCATGTGCCAATCTGTCAGTGCCAAGATCGACGCATGCACAGTGACCCCGCAAGACCAGCCTCCTGATTACTGGCTAGCTGATCGCTGGCCAGCCCAGCAAACCCCTGCACACTGGCTCTCCACCCCGACCATGGCCCAATCACTGGTTCCCCACAACTTGCATGCCTGGCCCAGCTTCATACCCACCCCCCCAGCTCCAATTTCACCCACCCAACCCAAATTCCCCCTTCCACACTGGCAGTCCCGACCCCACCCGCTTGCAGTCCAGACTATCCCAATAGGCTGACAACCCCCCCCAACCCTAATGGACAGCCCCAATCATAAGAACATAAGAAATAGGAGCAGGAATAGGCCATCCAGCCCTTCGAGCCTGCCCCGCCATTCAATAAGATCATGGCTGATCTGTCGCTGCTCAGTTCCACTTTCCCGCTTTCTCCCCATAACCCTTAATCCCCTCTCTTATCAAAAACCCATCAACCCACGTCTTAAAAATATTTAGCGAGGCAGCCTCCACCACTTCAACGGGCAGAGAATTCCAGAGATTCACCACCCTTTGAGTGAAGAAGTTCCTCCTCAACTCCGTTCTAAACCGCACCCCTTTTATCTTGAGGCTGTGCCCCCTAGTCCTACTGTCCTTTTTGAGCGGGAAGAGTCTCTCCACCTCTATCCTATCCATCCCATTCATCATCTTATAAGTCTCAATGAGATCTCCCCTCATTCTTCTAAACTCTAACGAGTACAAGCCTCGTTTATTCGGCCTCTCCTCATAGCTCAACCCCCTCAACTCCGGTATCAGCCTAGTAAACCTCCTCTGCACTCCCTCCAAGGCCAAAATATCTTTGCGCAGGTGCGGTGCCCAAAACTGCACACAGTACTCCAGCTGCGGCCTCACCAATGCCCTATACAGCTGCAGCAAGACCTCCCTACTTTTATATTCAATCCCCCTCGCTATGAAGGCCAGCATCCCATTCGCCTTCCTGACCACCTGCTGCACCTGCAAGCTGGGTTTTTGCGACTCATGCACAAGGACCCCGAGGTCCCTCTGCGCCGTCGCCTGCTGCAGTTTTTCGCCCCATAAGTAATAGTCCTTCCTACCATTCTTCCTACCAAAGTGGACCACCTCACACTTGCCAACATTAAATTCCATTTGCCATTTCCTGGCCCATTCGCCCAGCCTATCTAGATCCTTCTGCAGACTCTCCACACCCTCCGCACAATTTGCCGTTCCCCCTATCTTGGTGTCATCAGCAAATTTCGACACCCTACACTCGGTTCCCTCCTCCAGATCATCTATATAAATGGTAAAAAGCTGAGGCCCCAGCACCGACCCCTGGGGCACTCCACTAGTCACCATCCGCCAATCCGAATAGCACCCGTTGACCCCCACTCTCTGCCTCCTATTTGACAACCAATCCTCTATCCACACTAACACCCTACCCCCAACTCCATGTCCCTCGACCTTCTGCAATAACCTCTTGTGAGGTACTTTGTCAAACGCCTTCTGAAAATCTAGAAAGACCACATCCACCGGCTCTCCTCTATCCACCGCCCTAGACACATCCTCATAGAACTCCAGTAAATTTGTCAGACGCGACTTCCCTTTGATGAAACCGTGCTGCGTCTGCTCTATCAAGCAATTCCCTTCAAGATGCCTCACAATTTCCTCCTTAATGACAGATTCTAACATTTTACCCACCACAGACGTTAAACTAACCGGCCTATAATTCCCCGCCTTTTGCCTGGCACCCTTCTTAAACAACGGTGTAACATTGGCCGTTTTCCAATCATCCGGCACTTCCCCGCCTCCCTCCCTTCCTCACCAATCCCTATGCAAAGTGGCATTGAGACCCCCCCCCACCAGGCCCCTCCCCCTTAGGAGGGCAATTTTACACATTGTTGGATAGATGCCAGTGCTGTAGCTGTATTAGAACATCTTAGCTAGGGATATGGCTAGATCTGGCGCACAAGCCTTCATTAATACTGCCAGAATAATGTCAGGGCCTATATGGGGCCCTGATGGGCCAAGTTGCCCCTGGGCATTGGCATTTTGCCTCTCGGACAGTACTAAGGGCATAGACTGGCATGGCCAAGGTGCCAATGCTGCCTGGCCTTCAGGGGAACCCTCTACTGCTGTCTGTTCACGCTAATGGGATCAGGCTGCTAGCTCCCCGAAAGTGGGGAGCTATAATAATCCCCGCTGGAGTGAACCACTCTGGTGGGGTGGGGGAGGTTCTAGTCCCAGGCCTGCTAATCACATTTAAAATATATTGTAATGAGTACTACTATAATTTATGCACCTCTCCACTGATTTCCGGAGCGGATGTGACACTGCCAGAAATCCGGCACTGGGAGATACTAGTGGGCCAAGATGCCCAGGTGGATTCTGCGTATTGGGGTCTGCTGGAATCTCCTGGTCCGCTGCGCTAATTTTTTTTAGAGTAGAGGGATGGGCAATTTGCTGCCCCCCACCCCACCCCCACCCCCCTATCCCCCAGGCATCACAGTTTCCCTTTATTCATATTTCATTCGTGCACATTCAATCCTGGTTTATTTTTCCCATTCTTACTCTAGGGGCACGAGGCTAATTTTTTATTTATTATTTTATTTATTATTTCATGGGATGTGGTTATTACCGGCTAGGTCAGCATTTGTTGCACATCCCTATTTGCCTTTGGTGATAGTGAGTTGCCTTCTTGAATTGCTGTTGACCATGAGGTGCAAATATTAGTTGCCACTTGTCAGCCCAAGCCTGGATATTGTCCAATTCTTGTTGCATTTGGACATGAACTACTTCAGCGTCTGAGGAGTTGTGAATGATACTGAACATTGTGCAATCATCAGTGAAAATCCCCACTTCTGACCTTATGATGGAAGGAAGGTCATTGATGAAGCAATTGAAGATTGTTGGGCCTGGGACACTACCCTGAGAGATTCCTGCAGTGATATTCTAGGATTGAGATGATTGACTTCCAACAACCGTAATCTTTGTGTTAGGTATGGCTCCAACCAGTGGTGAGTTTTCCCCCTGATTTCCACTGATTCCCGTTTTTCTTGGTCTCCTTGGTGCCACGCTTGGGGCCCCATTTTATCATTTTGATTCTAAGTGCTAGGCAGACTTGAATCTGGGAGTGTTTCAGATCTGATTTCTAGACATTTTCAGGTGTCCCCATACGCACTCCCCCTGAAAAAATAGTAGCAATTCCAATTTGCGCAGCACAAGCCTGGAGGTGGGGCTTAAAATGCTCAAAATCCTCCGATTGGGGCCTCCAACTGCGCATATGCAAAAAAAAAGAACACTACTCCCTACATTTCCCCTCTGGGCCAGATAATGCCTCCCCCTGGCCCCCACAGACATTGCACCTCCCCCCCACAACATTACTGACCCCTTATCCCCCCACACTGCTATCACCCAGACCAATCGCGGGCCCCTCCCCCTTACCCCTCACTGATCTCAGGCAGAGTGGCAGCGGACCTCCCCCTTACCCCTCACTGATCTCAGGCAGAGTGGCAGCGGACCCCCCTCTTACCCCCATCTCAAGCAGAGAACCGTCAGACCCCTCTTACCCCCCACATCCCCACCAATCTCAAGCAGAGAGCCGTCGGACGCTCAGCACTTACCTCCTCATTAACTGGAGCTCCCAAATTGGATTTTTGTGGAGCATGTTTGTTTCGCATCGATTCTAGATGGGCAAACGCGGTGGTAAAAGGGGAAGTGCTGGTAAGGTTGGGAGTGAAGCCTATTAAGTCAATTTAAATGCATGCAGATGTATTTAAGTGGCTGTCACTCCTATTTTAGGCGTGGTCCTGATTGCGACCATTTTCGGGCCTTGGTAAAGGGGGAACTGGCTCGGAGGAGGTTGCAGATCACACTACTCATCTCACACCTGACTTTATCAAGTTTTCGTGCCTGAAAATGGGCACAACTTGATGGTAAAATTGGGCCCTTGATGTCAAGGACAGTCACTCTCATGTCACCTCTGAAGTCCAGCCCTTTTGTCTATATTTGAACCAAGGCTGTAATGTGGTCTGAAGCTGAGTGGCCCTGGCAGAACACAAACTGAGCATCAATGAACAGTTTATTGCATATCAAATATCTATTTGATATTTGACGCCTTTCATCACTTCACTGATGATCAAAAGTAGACTTATGGGATGGCAATTGACTGGGTTGGATTTGTCTTGCTTTGTGTGCAAGACATACTTGCACAATTTTCCACATTGTGAGGTAGATACCAGTGTCGTAGCTGTACTAGAACAGCTTAGCTCAGGACATGGATTGTTCTGAAGCACAAGTCTTTGTAATATTGCTAGAATGTCAGGGCCCATAGCGTCTCCAGTATCCAGTGCCTTCAGCCCTTTCTTGGTATCAGTTTGTGAATCGAATTGGCTGAAGACCAGCAGCTGTGATGCTGGGGACCACTGGAGGAGGTCAAGATGTATAATCCATTCCGCACTTCTAGCTAAAGACTGTTGCAAATATTTCAGCCTTATCTTTTGCACTGATGTGCTGAGTTCTTCCTCCCATCATTGGGGATGTGGATATTCGTAGAGTCACCTCCTCCAGTGAGTTATTTAATTGTCCATCATCATTCATAGCTGGATGTGGCAGGACTGCAGATCCAATCCATTGGTTGTGCAATTGCTTTGCTCTGTCTATCACTTGCTTCTTATGCTGTTTTGCGTGCAAGTATTCCTATAGTGCAGCTTAACCATGTTGACAGGATTTTTAGTGTATCTTGTGCTGCTCCTGGCATGACTTCTTGCATTCTTTGTTAAACCAGGGTTTATCTTCTGGCTTGGTGATAATGGTAGTGTGAGGAATGTGCCAGGCCATGAGGTTACAGATTGTGGTTGAGAACAATTCTGCTGCTACTAATGGCCCACAGCATCTCAAACCAAGCCCAGTCTTGGTTTGCTAGGTCCATTCAAAATGTATTCCATTTAGCACTGTGATAGTGCCACTCAACACGATGGAGGGTATCCTCAGTGTGAAGGCTGGACTTCATCTCCACAAGCATTGTATGGTGGTCATTCCCACCTGATACTGTCATGGACAGATACATCTGCAACAGGCGCACTGGGGTGAGGATGAAGTCAAATATATTTTTCCCTCTTGTTCGTTCTCTTACCACTGTTGCAGCTATGTCCTTTAGGGCCTGGCCAGCTCAGTCTCTATTGGTACTACTGAGCTACTCTTGGTGATGGACATTGAAATGTCCCACCCATGGTAAGTCTGCACCCTTGCCATCTTAATGCTTCATTCAAGTGATGTTCAACATGGAGGAGTACTGTTTTATCAGCTGAGCAGAGATGGTATATGGTAATCTGCAGGAGGTTTCCTTGCCCATGTTTGACCTGATGCCATGAGACTTCATGGGGTTCAGAGTTGATGTTGAGGACAACTCCTTCCCGACTGTACACTGCCACTTCTGCCTATAGGACAGGATATATTAAGGGATTTTAATGGTGGCATCTGGGACATTATCTGTAAGGCTTGATTCCATGTGTATGACTATACCAGACTGTTGTTTGACTCCTTTGTGAGTCAGCTGTTAGTAAGAATAACTTTGCAGGCTGGGTGTGCCACTGTCATTTCTGGTGCCTAAGTCGATGCCGAGTGGTCTGTTTGGTTTCATTCCTTTTATAATTTTTTTACAGTTGATTCCTTTGAATAGCTTTAGAGGGCATTATATAGTCAACCACATTGCTGTGGCTCCAAAGACACATGTAAGCCAGACCAGGTGAGGACAGCAGATTTCCTCCCCTAAAAGACATTAGTGACCCAGATGAGTTTTTACAATTATGGTTTCAAGATGAGACTTATAATTCCAGATTTTTATTGAATTCAAATTTCACATCTGCCATGATGGGATTCGAACCCAGAGCGCTATCCTGGCTTTCTGAATTACTAGCTCAGTGACAATACTACACCACTACCTCCTGTTTTGTGTACATACTGGCTGAGATGAGCTAATTGAACATCGATCCAGGTTTGAATCTTGAATCTAGGAGCTTTCAGTTTTTGTAAATATAAAGAAAAGGGGATTTATAGTTTGTAAAATCATGTAAAACAGGTAGTGAGTTGCCAGTCCATTTTGCATCTCTCCCAATTATAATTTCCAATGAAATCTCTGAAAATAAAATCAGGAAAAATGTAAAATGTCCGATTTCAGCATTCAACATAGGCCAATTTGCTTTCACCCCAGGATCAACATCTATCCAGAAAATGGTAAGATAAATATGAATGCCAGGGAGACTATCATGCATCATAAGGAAACAACAGATTTGTTAAATGAATACTGTATATCCGTTTCACAATGGAGGAAGAAGACAATATATCGCTAGCTAAGGGAACGTAACAATAATTAAAGGGAAGAACTTACTGGATTGAATAGCAGGGAAAATGGGAGAAAAAAAACCTATTGGATTTAAGATTAACAAATCTCCTTGTCCTGATGGTTTCCAGCCTAGAATATCAGAAGCAATAGATGGAAAAATTGCAGATGTATTTGTCATTATTTTCCAAAGCTTATGCATTCAAAAATGGCACCTTCATGTTAGGAAACTGCAACGTCACTCCACTATTTAAGACAGGAGAGAGACAGTAACCCAGCCACTACAACGTCAATTTAATCTGGGTTGTGGATAAGTTACTGGAATCTATCATTAAGGATAATGACAAAGCATTTAAAAATATGATCTGATCGACAAATCAGCATGGCTTTATAAAGAGATCATATCTGACTAAATAAGTTGGATCTTTTGATGAGGTTATTAACAAGAGGGGTATTTATGAATGTTGCCTTTAAGAATTTCCAGAAAGAATTTGATATGGTGCTGCATAAAAATGATCAGCGAATAAAACAAAACATGAAACGCTGGTAACCTTAGGACTTGAGTTGATAATTAACTGGGGGGTAGCAGGCAGAGTAGGGATAAAGGGAGTGTAATCTAATAATCAGAATGTAATAATGAATCCAAGAAAGACAAATTGGAATATTTTTTAACATCGAAATGTGGAGAAGCAAAGGGATTCATGATTCCAGATAAAAGCTAGTGTGCAGGTACAAGACATTAATCAAAGACTAATGCAGTGTTAGCCTTTACCTCATGAGGGTTAGTGTGCAAAAGAGGTTGTGCTTCATTTGTACAGAACCTTGGTCAGATTTCATTTGAGTTCAGTTCTGGGTACTGAATTTCACAAAGGATATATTGGCCTTGGAGGAAATATAGGACAGATTCACCCGAAAGATAGGTGCCAAGTACAAAATAATTGAATTATGAGAACAGGATGCATAAACATGAGTTGTACCTTCTTGAGTTTAGAAGGTTGAGGGATAATTTATTTGAGGAATTTGAATTGAAAGAAAAAATCAGCAGTAAAGATGCAGAGAAGCTACTCATATGGGGGAATCCAGGAAAAGGGGGCACAAACATGAAAACTGAACATCGCCATTTGGGAATGAAATCAGGAAGCAGTTTTTCCATTAAAGTGTGGAACCATGGTGCAACCATGGAATTCAATTCCAAACAGCCGATGAATGTTGGGTCCATTGAAATTTAGCATTCCTTCTAACCTCAAGACTGTAGAAGACTGATTTTTATTAAGTAAATGTATCAAGATATTATGGTGTGGGAAGAAAATTGGAATCAAAGGACTATAGATATAGGAGGTAAATAGAAATAAGCACAAAAAAGGCAAGATCTAACTGAATGGCAGACAGGCTGAAGGGACAGAATGGCCTATTCCTGTTCCTATGCTTTATGGATGGTTATCTCACCTGGAATATTTGACCCAATAAGTTATCAAGGAAATCAGAAGAACCTCCCTTTGTTAATACATATTGTATTGGAGAGATACATGATGCAGAATAATCCTGAGGCATGGCCTGGAATTAAACATTGCATGTACTTGTTGCAACTGATTTGAGCATTAGAGGATATTAATGGTACTATAGAAACGCTACATGGGAAGATTATTGGATATCTATAATGCCTCCTAAATAGGGCCAACATTTCGCAAAGAGATGGGGCATGCTGGCTGCAAACATCAGAAAAGAAATGACTGAAGCACCAAGTTCTGAAAGAGCACAAAAGATGTGACTTGCTGCCTTGGAAGGCCTGCTGCAGGCAGTGGATAGGAGGAAGGACATCCTCTGTCCCTAGGGGCAGAAACACTTCCCGATATCAACTACTGAGCTACATTTGAAAACTGAAAACAGATCCTGCAAGAAATGCAGCAAGATAATTTAAATAAATCATATCTCAGATTGAACAACTTGATTGTGTGCTATGACACCAGTGTTCCCACCTTCACCAATATGTTAGGCAATACACCTCTAGCTAAAACATGCAGGTACTACCAGTCCACTATACCGGAGCCTTTAGTAAATTGGTTAGTGTCCATAGATCAAATTTCATGAGCATAAAACCAATGCAAAGAAATGTCAGAGGGAAGCCCCAGGATAGAAATATGTTATAACTTCGTTACTACCTAGGAATCAACAATGGACTGTAGATATTAACTTAAGTAATGGCTGCATTACAGTGATTAATCTCAGCGTATAATAACACGTACATTGCAAGCACAGCACCTTTATGCTTTGCTATACATTGTAATGCAACAAAGTCTACAAATTACTGTTGAAAATATTAGCACCAACTCTTAATAAACATGTTTATGACTCCACTGTCCAATATTTTTTATACAAATGTATTATTTTAGTGGGTTAACTTTCCTTAAAATTAGCCCCTAATCAAAGACTTCCATGTGTTATTTTTAAGTGCAACTTAGCAGACATATTTGTGTACTTTGTGTTCACATTCATGGAAGAGAGTTTCTCTGTATGCCATATATAGCAATATCTTTAAATGACCAACATAACAACATTATACCAACAATATTTGTACTAAGTTCAGAAAATCCGTAATGAAATCTACTGAATTACAGGACAAAACTAAATTCAGCCCTGTAAGATTCAGGATGGAAAATTATCATTGATGTAATTCTAATCCTTAAATTCTATTCCTATAAAAAAGGAAAACAAAAAAGCTTCTATTAGTATATAAAAGAAAAGAGAGTAACTAAAGTGGAGTCAGACACTTTAGGAACTTTCAAGCGGTTATTGGATAGGCACATGGAGCACACCAGAATTATAGGGAGTGGGATAGCTTGATCTTGGGTTTGGACATAGCTTGGCACAACATTGAGAGCCGAAGGGCCTGTACTGTGTTGTTGTGTTCTATGTTCCAAAGTGAATGTTGATCCTTTGGAGGATGAGACCAGAGAATTAATAGTGGGGAACAGAGAAATAGCAGAGACACTAAATCAATATTTTGCCTCAGTTTCACAGTGGAGGACAACAGTAACACCCCAATAGTAACAGATAATGCAGGCGAAACAGAAAGGGAGGAACTTAGAACACTCATCATCAATAGAGAACTAGTACTCAACAAACTATTGGGATTAAAGACAGACAAGTCTCCAGGGCTTGATGGCCTATATCCTAGGGGATTAAAGGAAGTGACAGCAGAGAAAGTGGCTCCATTGGCTATAATATTCAAAAATTCTCTGGGTGTAGCTACAGTTCCAGTGGATTGGAAAAATGCTAATGGAACACCGTTCTTCAAAAAGGGAAGGAGATAGAAAGTAGGAAACTATAGACCAGTTAGTTTAAGATCTGTTATTGGGAAATTGTTAGAATCCATTTTTAAGGAAGTAATAACAGAATATTTGGAAAGTCAAAATACAATCCATCACAGTCAGCATGGTTTTATGAAAGGTAAATTGTGTTTGACTAATTTTCTAGAATTCTTCAAAGATGTAACAAGTCAAATAGATTACGGGGATCCTGTAGACATAGTGTATCTGTACTTCAGGAAGGTGTTTGATAAGGTGCTGCAGAGAAGATTAATAGACAAAATAAGATCATAGGGGGTTGGGTGTAAGTTATTAGCTTGGATAGCAGACTGGCTAACTGACAGAAGGCACAGAGTTGGGATAAATGTTTTTTTTTTCTGGTTGGCAAGATGCAACTAGTGGGGTGCCACAGGGTTCGGTCCTTGTGTCCCAACTATTTACAATCTATAATAATGACTTGGATAAAGAGAAAAAAAAATTATAGCCAAATTTGCGGATGACACTAAAATAGGTGGGGTTATACGTTGCAATGAGGAAATAAGAAATTAACAAATCAGTATAGATAGGTTAGATGAGTGGACCAAAGTGTGACAGATGGAGTTTGATGTGGATAAGTGTGAGGTTATCCATTTTTATCGGGAAAAATGGAAAGGCAACTTATTGACTAAATGGAGAGAGACTTCAGGGTACTTCAGTGCAGAGGGACCTGGGCGCCCCCGAGCATGAATTGCAAAAAACTGGTATGCAGGTACAGCAAGTAATTCGGAAAACAAATGGAATTTTGGCATTTATAGTGAAAGGAATCGAGAATAAATGTGAGGAAGTGATCACCAATCAAGACATTGGTGAGATTGCACCTGGAGTACTGTGTATAGTTTTGGTCCCTTTAGTTGAGGAAGGATGTACTGGCATTAGAGGCAGGTTCACTGGATTGATTCCAGAGATGAGGGGTTTATCTTCTGGGACAATCTAGAGCAAGAGGTTAGTTTTAGGATAACAGGTAGCAGATTTAAAACAGAGATGAGGAGAAACTACTTCTCTCAAAGGATTGGGAATTTGTGGAATTCACTACCCCAGAGTACGGTGGATGGTGGGACATTTGAATCATTTAAGGAAGAGACAGACAGATTTTTAATTAACAATGAATTAAAGGGCTATTGAGAACGGGCAGGAAAGTGGAGATGAAGCCAAGATGAGATCAGCCATGATTGTATTGAATGGTGGAGCATACTCAAGGGGCTGCATTGCCTGCTCCAGCTCCTTGTTTTTACATTCTTAAATGTTTTGGGGTTTTCAATGAATTGTAATTTTAATGTAATTTTACTCCAAATTCACTCTCCAATTAACATTCCATTCAACACTTCCCTGTTGAATTTTTTTGTCTATTTTTATTACTACATGATTGTAATATGTTTACACATTTTTAAACTGATTATTTAGTCTTTATGTGAATTTTTTGATGCAAGTTACAGTGCAATTTAATTTTCAGGGGTGCAGATGTGTTTTTGGAATAGAATGCCATCAGTATGATTAACTGAAAGTTATATAATACCTTTAATATAATGAACTATCCCAAGACGTTTCACAGGACCATTGTAAAACAATGTATACAAAGAGGACATTAGGTGAGATGACAAAAAAAGGTGGAATTAAAAAAGTGTAAGATTTTGAGAATTCTATAAATTGTTATAATCTGCAATATCTATGGGATTTTATTCTGTAAACACAGTTTAAAATTAAACAGTTCAGTTGTTGGGCAATTAACAGTCAAGGTGGTTGGGAAACAAGAAAAGCAGATGTTTGTGAAATAACAAACTTGTTTTACTGTTTTATGATGGAACTCACTTGAGCTGAAGCTGTCTTAATGGCCAAAATATGACTAGGTTTTTGTTTTTAAATTAGTTTGAAGGAATGGCTAAAGTAGCTTGAACTTAGGATGACAGTGTTTAAACAAACCATGCTGCTTTGATGAATCAATACCAGCGAGGGAAAACGTTTATTCTCTGATATTATGATAAGAAATGGTCTTAATTGTTGATTTTAATAGCTTTAGTGTAAGTTTGGGTTAAGATGTATTGACAAAAGAATGTGTCTGTTTATGGCTTGTCTGTAGCTGGAAGATGTGCGTTTATTTGCAACGGAATGTAAACTTCTGGTGTTTATGACCTGTACAACAGGGGTTTCTGCAAAAGTGGGATGACATGAGATAAATTGTGTCAATAGGATGAGTGAATTTGGACTATCTCCATAAAAAAGGAGGAATGGGGGAGCTGCAGATAAAAGTTAAGAAATTGTAATTCTTATTGGCACAGCATTACCACGGCTTCTGGGGTATATGACTCTTCTGGACACAGTTCAACATCACTTCAAAGGCAAAAAAGAGGAACATCATTCTGTGCTGACAACACCAGGATTTCTTTGGACCTTGAGAGATGAGAAACTTCTACGTTACCTTCAATGCTTGTTGTTAAGTATATGCAAAATCTTGCTTAATAAATTCTACTTGATCCATAAATACTTGTTTTTTGTACCTTGTATGTCAAGCATAACTAACTAGAAATTTTAAAAATCAGATCTTAAAGTTTGTTTAAATTAAAAGGGTTTTAAAGCTCAAGACCCTAAACCTTGGAGGAGGAAAGTAGAATGAAGAGGTGGAAAATTATAGGGAGGGAATTCCATAACTTAGGACCTATGTAACTGAAGGCACGGCTACCAGTGGTGGAGAAAATGGGGGTGCACAGGAGACTGGCATTAGCGAATCCAGAGATCTTGGAGCGTTGTAAGACTGGAGGAGATTACAAAGGTAAAGAGTGCTGAAGCCCTGTAGGGATTTGAGATCCACTCTCATAAATGTTCTTACAAATTTGATGTAAGTATTATACTGAAGAAATCTTTCCTCATTTTCAGTTTAGTTTAATTCTATAAAAGCATAAACTTAATGAGTGACAATCTAAAAATGTATAAAAACGTTCACTACCTCGCCGATTCACTGGGTCCTTTGCCACATATGCAACATAGTCTGTGGTGTCCTGTTATGTATAAAGCAGAGAAATAGTTCAATATGATGGAAGATTCAACGTACTTCATTTCATTCTCTACCAAGAAGCATTTCTATAAGAGAACAAAAATACAAAACATTAAACATAGGTTTGTTCTCATTATTTTCTCTTGCACTCAATTTGTGTAAAGTCTTCGTGAAGGTTACTGATCAAAGTAAAAATAAAATCAGGAAATGCTTCATCTAAATGTTTAGTTTCAATATAAATGTTGGTAAGCTGAACCATAAATTGCAACATCGCGCAGATTTTCAGCTTGCCATCTGGATGTGGAACTAATATTGTGGATTAGCCAGTCTTCTCACTTACATAAACTGCCTGATTGAAAACTTTGTAACAGGGAAGGAGGGGAAGCTGGAGCCTGGGTCAACCTAAGCTCCTTACAGGAATCTCCAGGAACCAAGTGGCATTGACATAGAAAGGTTGCCTGTTCCAGGAATCAGGTAATAATGGATGGCGCAAGAGGATCTAGTCAAGAGACGTAAAATATAATAAATACAGGGAAATATAAATTGACTAGAATAATACCTGGACTCCAAGAATTAATCTATGAGGAGAGATTAAACAAACTGACATTGTATTCCCTGGAATTTAGAAGGTTAAAGGGTGATTTGGTCTGCTGCCTTGAATCTAGCCTTTGATTTGCTACATCTACCCAAGCTTGATCCTTTACGTCACCACCACCCCCCCACCCCAACTTGTTTAATTTAAAACCATTTACTTTCCTGATTATATGATTCACAAGAACACTGATCCTAGCAAAGTTCAGATGTAAACTGTTCTAACAGTACAGCTCCAAATTTTCCCCAATACTAGTACCAGTGCCCCACAAACCATACCCCACCTCTACCACAAGTCTTTAAGTAGCCTATTCATTGCTCTAATTTTAAGCACCCTATGCCAATTTTCACATAGCTCAGGTGATAATCCAGAGATTATGACCTTTGAGGCACTGCTTTTTAATTTTGCCTAAATCCTCATTCTCTCAACCTCTTTCCAAGTTCTCCCTATTCAGCTGGTACCTATATGGATCTCAACAACTGGATTCTTCCCTCAACTGAAAGTTCCTCTCCAGTCCTGAGCTAATATTCCCAACCCAGGCAATGGGCAAGCAATACAGCCATCTGGACTCTTACTCTCTGTTGCAGAGACTAGTGTCAATTCCCTCACTATATTGTCCCCTACTACCACTACATCCCTTCTTCTCCTCCCTGTTGAATGGCTTCCTGTACCTTAGTGCTATGGTCAATTTGTTCATGCAGCCTGCAGCCCCCAAAGAATCTGATCCAAATAAACTGAGAGAACCTGAAACCTCTTGGACGAATGCAGAGACGGACACTCCTGCAAACCTGTCCTCTAGTTCCCATTATGTGCCTCACTCACAATCACACCATCCTGTTCCTGACCACTGACCAAATCAGAAGACTCTGTCATAAGTGGGTGACTGCCTCCTGGTACCAAGCATCTAGATAATCCAGGCAACCATCAAAGTTGAAGACCAGTTGAAGGAGTCAATTCATTTACAATTGAACTCTATTGTTCGATTGAATGTTAAAAGTTGACTTAATAAGAAACCTTGTTAGATTATCCACAAGCTAGAGAAGATTGATGCTGAGTATAATTTACAGCTGGCTTGGCAAGCCAATGTGAAAGCAAGTATTTGTGAGGGGTGAGCAAGAATTGCCATGGAAAACACTTCAATTTATCGGGTGCAAATCTGAAAATGCATTGCAGCAGCAGCCAGGGAAGTGGACTGAAAGGGCACCAACTGCTATTTAACAATGTCCCCCATGTCCTTAGGTGAGGTGAAGATCCCAGCCAAAATGCAAAATATCATGGTTGAAGCATTTTAAAATAATGTGACATTCAAAAAAGCTTCTGTTTGTTAAGCAACAAGCCAAAGGAAACTTTATACAAGGAATACAGGAAGCAGACTCAGTGAAGTCAAAGAGAACAAAAGTCAATACCAGGCCACTAACACTAAAGTCAGTGACATTGCATAGAATTTCAATGGAATGCAGGAGCTGGAGCCTCAGTTCTTTTTGATGGGATTAAATGGCTGCAAAAAGCTACTCTGCAATCTTTATCAATCAAACTTCAGGTCCAGGAGTAAACAAATTAAAAGTCAAAGGTCAGTTTGATGCAACATTAAGGTACAGAAATGAGACATGATGGGAGGAATTTTCCTGTTCCACCTCCACGGGAATCGGAGCAGGCAGGGCAGACCATGTAAAAGTCTCATGACCTTGGGCAGGACTTTTTGTTCTTGGGTCAAGCGCGGCCAGAAAGTCCCGCCCAATGGGTGGAGGAATCCCAAAATTGCACTCAGTGCCAGATCACGTGAGAAAAGCTGTGTGAAATTCGCCAGCTTCCCAACTGCCTTTTCCACCTGACTTCACAGCTCTCTGAGGGTCATACAGCCTGCTGGAGGAACAGGGCCTAAAGATGTCAGCAAAGCTGGGATTCTGAGATTGGAAAGGGTGCCCGATCTCATAGTTAAATTAATGCATGCCCCCCCCCACCACCATATCCTCCAATCCCACGGACATTGGGAACCCAACCCCTTCCCCCATCAACTGCAATGATTGGGGTTACCTCACAAGCATCTGGGTGGCTCCTCTCCGCAATACAGACTCTATCCCAACGTGCCCCAACCCCACAATCATCGGTGCCAGCCCACCCGTTCACTAGAATTGGAATGCTGTCCTCAACTCCAATGCAGGTATCACCCCCACCCACCTCAATTGGACTCCAGAGAGGGTCCACCCTTGGGACTGCCCCCTGGCAGTACCAACCTGGCACTGTTACCCTGGCACTGCCTCCCTGGCATGGGCATGAACCTAATCACATCACTGACTGGTGGGGTGGTGGTGGGGAGGCGGGGGGGTGGAGATCTCATTTTGTTCAGGGCCACTTGTGAGATTCATGGCCATTACGGATTTGGACCTGTGGCTAACAGGGCCATTAGACTGCGGCCTGTACATTATTCAGACCCAGGAGTGCTCCTTGTTAAGTGGAAAAACCTGTATTGCTCCTAATCCTTAAGTTGAAAAATCCATAAACAAGACCAAGTTAAAAATGTTGTCGGGCTTCATGCCCTTAACCGCTCAATATTTGCCAGCAACAGCACAGACAGGGCAATCATTTCAAGAGGCTTAAATGTGAGTTGAGGAATGTGTGCAGATTTGCACATGCTCCCTTGATGGATGACTACGATATGTTCCTAGTAACCTTGTCCTGAGGCAGTGCTTTAAACAACATTGGCACATCAGCATTATTGATGACCTTTCCATCTAATAAGCGGCTAATGGTTCCACAAATTCTCAACCTGGAGATCCTCCAGAAGCTTCACCAAGGACATCTTGGTATTACAAGATATCTCACACTGCCTTGAAGACATGGTCCCTAACTGCATAACTTGTGCCATTCATAGACAGGGGCAGAAAGAACCGCTTCTGCCTTCTCTTTTCCATCCAGACCATGGGAACACTTTCGTATAGGTCTATTTCAATTCAAAAGGAAAGTATTTATCATCGTTATTCCCACTGGATAGAGATGCAAAAGCTACATGAGCTCAGCTCTGAAGCAGTTATAACCTCTCTGAATGAGATATTTTCCACTCAAGACAATCCAGATATTGGAATATCTGATAATGGGCTACAATTTGTACACTGGTAAATTTTTTTCCAATCCTTTCTAATCCCTTTCCTCCAGTCTGGCCGTTTGTTAAGAAAAAGACAACCGACAACTGTACAGAGCACTGGTGAGGCCGCAGCTGGAGTACTGTGTGCAGTTTTGGTCGCCGCACTTACGCAAGGATATTTTGGCCTTGGACGGAGTGCAGAGGAGGTTTACTAGGCTGATACCGGAGTTGAGGGGGTTGAGCTATGAGGAGAGGCTGAATAAACTAGGCTTGTACTCGTTAGAGTTTAGAAGAATGAGGGGAGATCTCATTGAGACATATAAGATGATGAATGGGATGGATAGGATAGAGGTGGAGAGACTCTTCCCGCTCAGAAAGGACAGTAGGACTAGAGGGCACAGCCTCAAGATAAAGGGGGGGCGGTTTAGAACGGAGTTGAGGAGGAACTTCTTCACTCAAAGGGTGGTGAATCTCTGGAATTCTCTGCCCGTTGAAGTGGTGGAGGCTGCCTCGCTAAATATATTTAAGATGCGGGTTGATAGGTTTTTGATAAGCGAGGGGATTAAGGGTTATGGGGAGAGGGCGGGAATGTGGAACTGAGACACGACAGATCAGCCATGATCTTATTGAATGGCGGGGCAGACTCGAAGGGCTAGATGGCCTACTCCTGCTCCTATTTCTTATGTTGTTATGACATCTTCCTGGATGAGTCAACAATAACAGAGTGGAGATAGAGAAATAAAGTAGTGTCGGTGCACAAGTGGCAAGGTTAATAGGCCCACCTCCTCTCAATGAGACTTTGGCCCAAAGATAAAAGTAAGGCCCAACATTTCAGGTCAATGAGCTTTCACCAGAACCGGAAAATGGTTACTGATGTAACAGTTTTTAACAAGCATTGAGACAGCATAGTACATGTTCAAAGAAGCAAAGAACAAAAGGGAAAGTCTGCAATAGGCAGGAGAAATTAAATGACAAAAGGGATGATAGTGCAAAGCAAAACAGGATGGGGCAAGTAAACCAAAATCAGGGAAGTAATTATGATCTGAAACTGTCAACCTCAAATGTCAAATCTAGGAGGCTGCAAAGTACCTGATCAAAAGCTGAGGGCAGAGAGATAAAATTACAGGTGACCTGAAGCTCAGCGTCACGCTTGTGGCCTGAATGGAGATATTCCACTAAGCAATCGCCAATCTGTGTTTAGTCTCCCCCGTGTAGGAGAGAATACATTGTGAGCAGTGAATATGGTATATTTAGCTGAAAAAATATAAGTACATTGCTTTTTAACTTGGAAAGGTTTGAGGATTTGGACGATGGGATGGAAGGAGGTAAAAGGATAAAGGTTGCTCTCTACACATACTGCCAGAACTGCTGAGTATGTCCAGCACTTTTTGTTTTCACTTCAGATTTCCAGCATTCACAGTTTTTTGCTTTCGCATTAACGTTCTATGATAATTGGCTCAAATTAAATTTCCCCTAAAACTGCAGAGATTAATCTTGTTCTTTCTGTCCCAACAGTTTGAGAATTGTATCTGTACTACACCAGTAAGTAGCATGTCAAATCTATGGACACAAAACAATTGACCCACAAAGAACAAAATCATGGGATGGATAAATCCAACAAGTGTAAACAATTTAATTGCTTTCTGTCTTCTTCAGACAAGGATGAAGGAACGTAAAACATATTTTGGGGTAAAAGACAGAGAGTTTGAATAATATTAATATCATTTTATCACTGGAATAATCTATATTATCCTATTTATTTTTTTAAAAAATTATACAATATCCAGCACTACACAGTTTTGTTTTTCACAATTCTACCCCTTTACTTCAATTATTGGAAATGTCTCTAAATTCATGTATATCTCCTCATTGCGTTTATATTCCCTTTGGTGCTAAGATGCCTCGTCATGTATACATTCAATTTCTGTTTGCAATGACTCAGATTCATGCTTCTAACTACCAGTCATTCAGAGAGTGGGGAATCTTTGGATTTCACTATCCCAGAGGACTATGGAAACTCAATCACTGAGCATGTTCAAGGCAGAAACTGACAGATCTCTGGATACAATTGACATCAAGGGATATGGGGATAATGCAGGAAAGAGGCATCAGCTATGATCTAATTTAAAGGTTATTTATTTATTGTCACAAGTAGGCTTACATTAACATTGTAATGAAGTTACTGTGAAAATCTTATAGTCGCTACACACTGGCGCCTGTTCAGGTACACTGAGAGAGAATTTAGCACAGCCAATACACCTAACCAGCACGTCTTTCACACTGAGAGAAGAAACTGGATCACCCAGAGAAAACACTCACAGACACAGGGAGAACATGCAGACTTTGCACAGACAGTGGCCCAAGCCAGGAATCCAACCCAGGTTCGATTGAAGGACAGAATGGACCTGATGGGCCGAATGGCCCACTCCTGTTCTTCTGATCTGTTACTGTACTATTTTATTTTAATTGATAGATATTGGTGTGAATATGTATTTAAACAGTTGTTTTTTTGGAAAATTCACATTATCATTAAACAAATAATGTTATTCAGTTCACTACACAGTGTGATAACATTTCCTGTAAATCCCCTGATTCTCATCCTAACTATGGTGATTGTATCCTAATTATTCTCTGTCAAATGGAACAATGTGGAAGATAGTATATCTTTTGATTACAATAGCAAGTGGCAAATTTGATTATGTACTGAGATTTATTTGATCTTTGGATGGTTTGAGTAATGCTTTGTGACTTATTCATGGGTTTTTCATTTCTTCATGTGCCTGTTGCAAAACTGGCAGAAACCATTGGAAGTATATTTGGGTTGTAGTCTTGGAGGTATCTAAAATTACCCACTTCATTGGACTTCAAATCTAGATTTAGTTCTGACGGCAAAAATAAGTTACACGCATGGGCCAATATCTGTCAGCTATTTTCCACATCCCATGACTGACATCATGATCAACACTTTCTCTCATTGCACACAAAACATTTCAAGCCCAACCTATTGGTAACATAGAACATAGAACATAACAGCGCAGAACAGGCCCTTCGGCCCACGATGTTGCGCCGACCAGTTAAAAAACAATGACCCACTAATCTAAACCAATCCCTTTTCGTCCATAAACCTATCCACGGATCTCTTAAACGCCCCCAAACTAGGCGCATTTACAACTGCAGCAGGCAGGGCATTCCAATCCCTCACCACCCTCTGGGTAAAGAACCTACCCCTGACATCCGTCCTATAACTACCCCTCCTTAATTTAAAGCCATGCCCCCTCGTGCTAGCTTTCTCCATCCGAGGAAAAAGGCTATCACTATCCACCCTATCTAAACCATCTTATATGTTTCAATAAGATCCCCTCTTAGCCGCCTTCTTTCTAGCGAAAACAACCCCAAATCCCTCAGTCTCTCCTCATAGGACCTCCACTCCATACCAGGCAACATCCTGGTAAACCTCCTCTGCACCCTCTCCAAAGCCTCCACATCCTTCCTGTAATGTGGGGACCAGAACTGCACACAGTACTCCAAGTGCGGCCGCACCAGAGTTGTGTACAGTTGCAACATGATGCTGCGACTCCTAAATTCAATCCCCCTACCAATAAACGCCAAGACACCGTATGCCTTCTTAACAACCTTATCTACTTGATTCCCAACTTTCAGGGATCTATGTACACATACACCTAGATCCCTCTGTTCACCCACACTATTCAAAGTCCTCCCATTAGCCCTGTACTCGACACATCTGTTGTTCCTACTAAAGTGAATTACCTCACACTTCTCCGTATTAAACTCCATCCGCCACCTCTCGGCCCAGCTCTGCAACCTGTCTAAGTCTCCCTGCAAACTATGACACCCTTCCTCACAATCTACCACACCTCCGACTTTGGTGTCATCAGCAAATTTACTGATCCACCCAACTATACCCTCATCCAGATCATTAATAAAAATTACAAACAGCAGTGGCCCCAAAACAGATCCCTGAGGCACACCACTCATAACCGAACTCCATGACGAATATTTACCATCAACCACCACCCTCTGTCTCCTATCTGCCAGCCAATTCCTGATCCAATTTCCTAGACTACCCTCAATCTCATACATCTGCATTTTCTGCAGAAGCCTACCATGGTGAACCTTATCAAACGCCTTACTAAAATCCATATATACCACGTCAACTGCCTTACCCCCATCCACCTCTTTGGTCACTTTCTCAAAAAACTCAATAAGGTTAGTAAGGCACGACCTACTTGCTACAAAACCATGCTGACTATCTCCAATCAATTCATTACTCTCCAAATAACTATAAATCCTATCCCTAATAATTTTTTCTAAAACCTTGCCCACCACAGAAGTAAGACTCACCGGTCTATAATTCCCGGGGAAGTCTCTGTTCCCCTTCTTAAACAATGGGACAAAATTCGCTATCTTCCAATCTTCCGGTACTATACCAGAGACCAACGACGACCTGAAGATCAGAGCCAGAGGCTCTGCAATCACCTCTCTTGCCTCCCAGAGAATCCTAGGGTAAATCCCATCCGGACCAGGGGACTTATCTATTTTCAAACCCTCTAGAATATCCAGCACATCCCCCTTATCAACTGCAATACTGTCTATTTTACACCCCTGCAACCCAGTGACCTCCTCAGCTATATTCATGTCCCCCTGCGTGAACACCGAAGAGAAATATTGGTTCAATGCCTCTCCAATCTCTTCCGGTTCCACACACAACTTCCCTCTACTGTCTGTAACTGGCCCTAATCTTGCCCTAACCAACCTTCTGTTCTTGACGTACCTATAGAACGCCTTAGGATTCTCCTTAATCCTATCAGCCAAAGTCTTCTCATGTCCTCTTTTAGCCCTTCTTAATTCATGGCAGCCCACCGTAACTGTATTTGAAATTTGGGGGACTCGTAAAATAAAGCAGGTGGTCTTCCTACCACCTTCCTGTCCATCTCCAATCTTTCTCCTATATTACAATGGGCAAGGAAGGCATTGGGCTGCCCACCCATCCTTTAGCTTATTTTAGTGGCAATTATTTGGTCTCAGCTGCTATTTTATGTATGGTGGGGGCAGACAGGGTAGCCTGGCAGCTTACACAGCAGGGTTTTCTGTCAGCCAGGAAGTGGGGTGTACTTTTGTTTTGGGAGCCCATCAGAGGCAAGTAAGGCATCAGAGTTTCCACTATAATATCAGAGCCCAGCTCGTGTCACCATAGTTGAGGAAATGCAATGATATCCCCGAATGTGCAGGAGATCATACTTTGGAAGGTTGCAACTGTTAAAGTCAGACATGATGTAGGCATAGCCAGGCAACTCAGCCAAGACACAGTTACAGGAATAGACAAAATGTATGTTGCTCCAGAAAGAGGCCAAGGCCAGTACCGGCCTGTACCTTGGGGATACATCCACTGCCAGAGCAAGAAGCAATGCAGCTAAATCATATTATTATGACCAAGGTCACCCCAATAATAATAGAACTGCTGGTAAATGGACACCCATTGAAAATGGAAATAGACACAGAAACTGCAGTTTCCATTACTGGGAAACAAGCACAAAACTAACTCCAAACCGGGATTCAACTTTTGAAACTGGAAACACAAAGACCAGACTAACCACCTACACAGATGAACCACTAAGGATAAAGGGCAATACAATGACCCCAGTGACCTACAAGACAGCAATCAGCCCGATTCCCATTTGCTGTCATGAGTGGACAAAAGCTGGGCCTAATATGGTAAGATTGGTCTCAGCAAATCCAGTCAAATTAGTTGGAGATCTTCTGGCTAAACGAGGGAGGGGTGTATGAAGGTATTAACAGATATCCTGAAGGTTTTCAGGAAAGGCTTAGGAAGATAAGAGAGGCCCAAGTCAAAATTTATATTGACCCTGATGCCACACCCAGATACTATAGAGCAAGACCTGAACCTCGCTCCCTACTAGAGAAAGAGGAGGCTGAACTCGGGCACCTTGAAGATCTAGGCATTATAAGAACATAAGAACATAAGAAATAGGAGCAGGAGTAGGCCATCTAGCCCTTCGAGCCTGCCCCGCCATTCAATAAGATCATGGCTGATCTGTCGCTGCTCAGTTCCACTTTCCCGCCCTCTCCCCATAACCCTTAATCCCCTCTCTTATCAAAAACCCATCAACCCGCGTCTTAAAAATATTTAGCGAGGCAGCCTCCACCACTTCAACGGGCAGAGAATTCCAGAGATTCACCACCCTTTAAGTGAAGAAGTTCCTCCTCAACTCCGTTCTAAACCGCCCCCCCTTTATCTTGAGGCTGTGCCCCCTAGTCCTATTGTCTTTTTTGAGCGGGAAGAGTCTCTCCACCTCTATCCTATCCATCCCATTCATCATCTTATACGTCTCAATGAGATCTCCTCTCATTCTTCTAATCTCTAACGTGTACAAGCCCAGTTTATTCAGCCTCTCCTCATAGCTCAACCCCCTCAACTCCGGTATCAGCCTAGTAAACCTCCACTGCACTCCCTCCAAGGCCAAAATATCTTTGCGCAGGTGCGGCGCCCAAAAATGCACACAGTACTCCAGTTGCGGCCTCACCAATGCCCTATACAGCTGCAGCAAGACCTCCCTACTTTTATATTCAATCCTCTTCGCTATGAAGGCCAGCATCCCATTCGCCTTCCTGACCACCTGCTGCACCTGCAAGCTGGGTTTTTGCGACTCATGCACAAGGACCCCGAGGTCCCTCTGCACCGTCGCCTGCTGCAGTTTTTCGCCCCGTAAGTAATAATCCTTCCTACCATTATTCCTACCAAAGTGGACCACCTCACACTTGCCAACATTAAATTCCATTTGCCATTTCCTGGCCCATTCGCCCAGCCTATCTAGATCCTTCTGCAGACTCTCCACACCCTCCGCACAATTTGCCGTTCCCCCTATCTTGGTGTCATCAGCAAATTTCGACACTCTACACTCGGTTGCCTCCTCCAGATCATCTATATAAATGGTAAAAAGCTGAGGCCCCAGCACCAACCCCTGGGGCACTCCACTAGTCACCATCCGCCAATCCGAATAGCACCCGTTGACCCCCACTCTCTGCCTCCTATTTGACAACCAATCCTCTATCCACGCTAACACCCTACCCCCAACTCCATGTCCCTCGACCTTCTGCAATAACCTCTTGTGAGGCACTTTGTCAAACGCCTTCTGAAAATCTAGAAAGACCACATCCACCGGCTCTCCTCTATCCACCGCCCTAGACACATCCTCATAGAACTCCAGTAAATTTGTCAGACACGACTTCCCTTTAATGAAACCGTGCTGCGTCTGCTCTATCAAGCAATTCCCTTCAAGATGCCTCACAATTTCCTCCTTAATGACAGATTCTAACATTTTACCTACCACAGACGTTAAACTAACCGGCCTATAATTCCCCGCCTTTTGCCTGGCACCCTTCTTAAACAACGGCGTGACATTAGCCGTTTTCCAATCATCCGGCACTTCCCCGGAATCCAGCGACGTTTGGAAAATAACCACCAAGGCATCCACTATCACCTCCGCCATTTCTTTCAGAACCCTCGGATGCATTCCATCCGGTCCTGGGGACTTGTCCACAATCAGCCCCTCCAGTCTGTCGAGCACCGCCTTTCTAGTAACAGTAATGTCATTAAGACCCTCCAGTCCTACCACCTTTCCATCGCTAACACCCGGCAAATTATTCACGTCCTCCTCCGTGAAGACAGAAACAAAAAAGTTATTCAATACCTTAGCCATATCCCCATCCCCTACCACTAGGTCCCCTTTCTCATCCTCTAAAGGACCAACATTCACCCTAGCCAGCCTCTTCCTTTTTATATATTTATAAAAACTCTTGCTATCCTTTTTTATATTAAGCGCTAGCCCAGCTTCATAGTTTCTCCTACCCTTCCTTATCAACTTCTTTGTCAATCTTTGTTGACATTTAAACCTCTCCCAATCCTCTTCTCGCCCACTACTCTTAGCTACTCTAAATTCCTCCGCTTTTAGTTTAACACTTTCCTTCACCTCCTTCGTTATCCACGGCTTATTACCTCTCCTCCTACTATCCTTTTTGACCATCGGAATAAATTTCCGTTGAGCACCAAGAAAGATCTCCTTAAAGATCCTCCACTGCTCCTCAACAGACCCTCCCTCCAATGCGCTCTCCCAGTCCACATTCGCCAATTCTTCTCTCATCCTACCGTATTCCCCTCTATTCAAACAAAGGACGCGTGTCCGGGAACCCACTTTCTCCTCCTCCATCTGCACCAGAAACTCCACCATACAATGATCACTCTCCCCAAGAGGATCCTTCACCACAAGGTCCCTAATTCTACCCGCTTCATTACATAGCACCATATCCAAGATAGCTCGCTCCCTCGTCGGCTCCAACACACACTGTTCGAGGAAACTATCCCGGCAGCATTCCAAGAACTCTTCCTCGAGCCCCCCACGTCCAACATGGGTCGACCAATCAATATGCAGATTGAAATCCCCCATAACTACGGCCGTCCCATTCCTGCACGCCGCACTTATTTGCGCGTTAACAGCCCGCCCCATCTCCAGATCATTATTCGGGGGCCTATAGACGACACCCACCAGCGTCTTCCTCCCTTTGCTGTTCCTAATCTCCACCCACAACGATTCCACCCTCTGCTCCTTGGCTCCAATATCATCCCTTGCTACCACCGTGATGCTATCCTTAATCAGCAGAGCTACGCACCCCCCTTTTCCCTCCTGCCTATCCTTCCTAAACACTTGATAGCCCTGTACATTCAGTTCCCATTCCCTGTCACCCTGCAGCCACGTCTCTGTAATGGCCACCAGATCGTATCCATTTGTGTCGATCTGCGCCATCAGCTCATCCACTTTATTCCGAATGCTTCGTGCATTCAGATAAAGTGCTTTCATCCCAGCCTTCACCTGGACCCTATTTGCCGCAACGCCACCAACTATACTCACACCCCCTACTCCCTCTATTATTGGGACATCCTCGGCCTCTTCCCTTACATGTACACTCTCCTTAACTTTAGACCTCGTAAGGTCACCTACCCTCGCACCCTCCCCCCCCCTAATTAGTTTAAAGCCCTGTCTACAGTCCTCTTTACTCGATTCGCCAGCACTCTGGTCCCAGCACGGTTCAGACTAACCCCATCCCGCCCGAACAGGTCCCACCTACCCCAATACTGGTGCCAATGCCCCATAAATTCAAACCCATTCCTTCCACACCAATCCCTGAGCCACCCATTCACTTCCTTAATCCTGTCAACCCTACGCCCATCTGCACACGGTTCAGGCAGTAGCCCAGAGATAACCACCTTGTCGGTTCTACTTTTTAATTCCATTCCCAGCTTTTCATACTCCCTCCCCAGATCCTCAGTTCGCATTTTGCCTACGTCGTTGGCACCCACATGTACCACAACGACCGGATTCTCACCCTCCCACTCCAGGTTCCTCTGCAGCCCAGATGCGACATCCCGGACCCGAGCACCAGGCAGACAACACACCCTTCTGTGCACTTTGTCATTGTGACAAAGGACAGTGTCAATACCCTTCACCCCACTATCCCCAATCACTACTACGTTCCTTTTCCCTTTCTCTTTGCCTATGTCCTGCTGCAGCACTGTACCGTGTGCAGCTTGCTCACCAACCTCACCTGCCTCGTTCTCGTCCAGCCTGGAAGCAAGAACCTCAAACCTGTTATGCAGATTAAGAGGCTGAGGCCTCCGCTCCTCACCTCCCTTCCTCCGCCCAGCAGCCCCCTCTTGTCCCTGACCCTTAGAGTTAGCCAGTCTAGGGGGGGTGGATGTCACTTGCACCCCATTGACAATGGCACCCTCTCTCCCCCTGATGAGCCTCAGTGTCTGTAGCTCAGAGGCCAGCTCATTTACCCTGAGCTGGAGCTCCTCTAGCAACCTGCACTTACTGCAGACATGGTCACTGGGATGAACCCTAGGGTCCACCAGTTCCCACATCATACAGAAGATTATAAGACCTGTACAATTTAAGGAGTGGGCTGCACCTATCATCGCTGTCCTGAAGCTGGATAAATCAGTCTGCGTTTGTGGGGATTATAAGTTAATGGGTCTTTAAATTAGACAGGTATCCGATTCCCAGGATTAAGGACTTGTACATCTACCTAGCTGTACGCCAGACATTTCCTTATCATCAACTTGAACTAGATTAGATATCCCAAAAGTATGTTATGATCAAAAGGGCTCATATGAATGTACTCACATACCCTTCGGAGTCTCACTGGCATGTGCAATATTCCAGCGGATGTTTCTAAAATGGCAGTAAAGTGGACAATGTCCTGGTCATGGGTGCATCAGAACAAGACCACTTAGTGAACCTGGAAGAGATGCTAAAAAGAACTGGGGCACACATAAAGGGAGAAAAATATGCTTTTCAGGTAAAGGAAGTGATTTATTTGGGTTATTGGGTGGATGCAAAAGGTTTACAACCTGTAGAAGGGAAAGTAAGGGCCATGAAGGCACCACCATTATGGAAAAATACCAGAGTTAAAATCTTTCTTAGGATTAATGAAATTCATTTTGGACTTGGATACTTTACTAGCCCTCTTGCACGCCCTGCTGCAGAAGCATCAGTGATGGAAGACACCCCAAGCTGAGGCCTACAACAAGGTAAAACAATTACTGTCATCAAAGCTGTTAGCCCATTTTGATCCTAAGAAGGAACTCATCCTGACACACGATGCAATCCCGGGGCTGTGCTTTCACATTGTTGGAAAGATGGAGCAGAAAGAGCCATAGCATATGCATCCTCTCAGATACCAAGTGGAGGTACTCGCAAGTTGAGGAAGAGGGATTGGCAATGATCTTTAGCATATAAAAAAGCATTGGTACATCTACTTTAGGGTCTTTATAATAGTGACAGACTACAAACCTCTATTTGGACTATTTAATGAGGATAAAACAATCCCCACTATTTCCTCTGCTGGGCACTACTACTTGCAATTTAAGAATATCTTTTGCAGCATCGCTCCGGGACCTGAATAATCAGTGCCAATGCTTCGAGTCACCTTCCACAGCCCGTGAGCCCTATCTCCCTGTGGTGATTACTTTAAAATTTTTAAAGACTCCATCGGTATCTGCAAAGCAGATTAAGACCAGGATGTAAAGAGACACAAAAGGAAACACATGATCTTGAATAGTGAACTTTGAGGACAATCCTTGGAAGAGATGAAGGCCCCCTTGACTAAAAGGGATGAGCTCAGTGTATGTATAATTCTAAAGAATATATAATTCTTTGGGGGTCCTGAGCGGTTGTCTCCTCCTTGATACTCAAGGAACTATATCGTGGCCGCCCCGAAATATCGAAAATGAAAATGCTGGCCAGGAGCTAGGTCTGGAGGCCTGGCCTTGACTCGGATAAACAGACTTAGTAAGGCAGTGCGATCTATGCCAAGAGAATCAAACGTTTCCTCTTTCTGCCTCTTGACACACATGGGAGCAGCTGGGCAGGCCAGGAGTGAGAGTGCACATGGACTTTACAGGGCCTTTTATGGGTGCCATGTCTTTGATCCTGGTAGATGCACAATTAAGTTGGTTAGAGATACCCCGCTAACCCGCTTACTTTACACATCACAACAGAGAAGCTAAGACAGAGCTTCTGTAAATATGGCATGCCAGAAGTCTTGATGTCCAACAACAGCACTACCTTCACCAGTAGTGAGTTCCAAAATGTCATGCTTTTAATGGCAATATTAAAATGGCGCTTTACCGCCCATCCTTAAGTGGGCTGGTGGAATGGGCAATGCAAATGTTTAAAACTGGCATGAAGAAACAGCCTGCAGCACCTCTAGAGACCAAATTGGTACATTTTTTATTTGATTATAGAACAACCTCACACACTACGACAGGAATCACTCCAGTAGAACATCTCATGGTATCTTGGCTTCACACAAGAATAAGCCTACTATTTCCAAACCAACCAGCGAGGGTGGAGTCCAGATAAGAGATCCAGAAAATAAATGAGGACTCTGCAAGTGCAGAGAGAACTTTTGAAATAAATGGTCAAGTTTACGTGAGAAACTTCAGAGGTGGTCCTGGCTGGGTTCCTGGAAACATGATAGAAAAGGTGAGGCTGGTGTCCTATAAAGTGAAGGTCCAGAAGAAGGTCATGGAAAAACACCTAGACCACTTGAGACACAGGGGGTCCACCCAATGTAAAGTAAGCTTTCCTTCCCTTCTCAGAGAGGGCCACTGCCAGTACAGGACAATAGATCAGGGCTACCCGCAGTCCATTCTTCCAGACAGCAAAGAAACAAACTCAGAGATGGAAGCTGAGGAAGCAGGTGCCCTGAGCGAAACAAACCGTGAAGAGGAATGGGTGGCATGGTGGCACAGTAGTTAGCACTGCTGCCTCACAGTGCCAGGGACCTGGGTTCAATTCCCTGCTTGGGTCACTGTCTGCTAGAGCCTGCACATTCTCCCCGCATCTACGTGTGTTTCCTCCGGGTGCTCCGGTTTCCTCTTAGTCTGAAAGATGTGTTGGTTAGGTGCATTGGTCATGCTAAATTCTCCCTCAGTATACCCAAACAGGTGCTGGAGTGTGGCAACTAGGGGAATTTCACAGTAACTTCATTGCAGTGTTAATGTAAGCCTTACTTGTGACTGTAAATAAAGTTTAAACTTTTTAAACTTTAAACTCGTGTTGGTGACCCTTTGGCATTCCTTCTGAAAACAAAAGCCCTGATTAGGTTCATGCCTCCAAATCTGGTGGCACTTCTGGCTGTCTTTAAACCAGTTGCTAAGCAGTGAAAAGTGTTCCTTCCCAGCAGGGTTACTGGGGGAGTTGAGGGGAGGCCTGTTATAGTAGTCGTGAAGGAAAAGGGGTGTTATTAACAAATCTCCTTGTGGAATCTAGGTTTTCCTTTTGAGGAAATGGGAGCTGGCCCAATGAGAGACAAGTGGAGGGAGTTTAAAACCAGCACTCAAAGCCTGGACTGTGGGTTATGTAGTCCAGAGCACAGGCCTCAGTTAGTTATAAGACATGGGCATAGCCTTTCCTTCATTTTAATAAAGTTGTGTTATATTGGAGGACTGGTGTGGGCGAGATTATTATACTTGGCTTTAAATCTAGGCTCCATCAGTCTTCTTCTGTAGTCCCAGCAGTGGCCACCTCTAGATTCTAATGTTGCTGCGACTACATCGCTACCAGACAATCAGATTGGCCAAAGCTCTCTATGGTGGTCACTTCCTCCTAACTGGGGATGGAAGTCTCACTTCTGAACAGTTAAGGTTGCTTTGATTTTTGGTTGGGAGTGGGAGCTGGGAACACAGCAGCATGTAAAATCCAGCTGAAGATAACTGACAAGCAGCTGGCTGTTTATTTGTCTTAAAAATTTCAGTCCTATTTATCAAATAGGTGGGAGGATCCAATTCCAAACAATCTAAGGCATTGTGATCTATGCCAAGAGAATCAAAAGCTTCCTCCTTCAACAGTCTCAGCACCCATGGGGTTAGCCAGACAGGCCATGGATGAGAGTGCACATGGACTTTGCAGGGCCTTTTATGGTTTTTGATCATGGTATATGCACAATTAAATTGGTTAGAGGTACACTGCTTGAGCTCCCCTACTCTGCAGGGACAGCCAACTCCTCACAACCTAATGGGACAACATCCAATTGCTGCTAACATGCTGGAGGAAGATCCAATTCCTGATTACCTTTAAGGAATGGCACTAAATGCCCGATTGTTGGAGGAATATCTGACAGTTTAATTTAATGGCAGTGTGATATTTGCAATGGCAATTTAATAGAGTGGGGATGATGCAATAATTTTCCTTACTCGTGTTAATTGGCTGTTTTGTTTGATTACCTGTCTTATGCCAATAATTATGGTACAGATCAACTTACATCCATATATTGTAATAATATTGTGTGTGTTTATATGCGTTCCCTGAATGTCTGGGGAGAGTGATGGAGAGTTGGGAAGGCCTGCATGACTCTGTGTTGCAGGGCCTACAGACCCCTGTGGGTCTATAAAGGGTCTCCAGGGCTCCATGAAGCTGGTAGCTGCCACGTGATTGGCAAATGCCAATTTGAATATGCAAAGTTTAAAAATAATTAGAGAAATCAAATAGGCCAATCAGAGCAAAGCTTCCTGAAGCACTGGATACTGATAGGCTGACTGGTATATGTGTGAAAGACAGAGAGATGGAGGTGACGAGATGTGTGTGTGTGTGTGTGTGTGTGTGTGAAAGAGAGTGATGTGTTTGAGAAATGACTGTATGAGAGAGGGGTGAGTATGAGAGAAGGAGAGGGGAAGTGTGTGACAGATGGAAAGGGATAAGTGTGTGTGTGAGAGAGAGAGCGATGAGTGTGTACGTGTGAGAGACAGATGAGTAAGTGAGGTGTGCATGTGTGTGAATGTGAGAGACAGACATGAGTATGTATGTGAAACAGTGAGGCTAGGTGAGGTAAGGATGTCCAAGATGAGAATCTGCTTTCCAGCATCACCCCTCCCATTAAAAGTGACAAAGGGTAGGACTTAAGATATTTTTTAAATAAGATAACTTTTTAATTATTACCAGATTACCCACCTCTAAAGTGGATACTACTTCCAGGGATGAATGTTAATGGCCCTTGGGAGGGTGGTTTGGCCAAAGATTAATGTGAGGAGGCCTTGTAGCTGGTGAATGTATTTGTCACTATGTGCCTCTTCCTAATTGCTAGTAAATGCACAGATATAGCTAGGAAAGACTTGTTCACATTTGATTTCTGTGTTCACACGTATTTCATGGCAAAAAAGGAGCTTCAACATTATGAAGATGCTTGGGGTTCCCTGATGCTCTTGGGAGGTCACTCGGAGTTCCGTGGATCGAAAAGTTTGGGAAACCCTGCTGTAATGTACTTAAATCAGATTTTTGACTGCAGTTCTGCAAGCACCTATATTACACAGCCTCAAAAAAACTCAACATTCCCCCTAGCCTCTCAAAGTATAGAAGGCACAATCCAAAAGGAATCTTGAACCATACAAAGCATTTAAAAATCAACTCTATTCAGCACATTATTGAATTTTAAAGTTTTTTATTTATTAGTGTTACAAGTAGGCTTACATTAACATTGCAATGAAATTACTGTGAAAATCCCTGAGTCGCCACACTCCGGTATCTGTTTGGGTACACAGAGGGAGAATTTAGCATGGTTAATCCACCTAAAAAGCACATTTTTCAGACTGCAGGAGGAAACCAGAGCACCTGGAGGAAACCCACACAGACACGAGGAGAATGCACAGACAGTGACCCAAGCCAAGAATTGAACCCGGGCCTCTGGCACTGTGAGGCAGCACTGCTAATCACTATGCCACCATGTCACGGTTACACAGACATAGCATAGCAATTCTGCCATTGATATATTTGATTTACTAACATTCTGCCATAATACTTATTTAATGTATTAGTGCCATTTAGCAATTGATATCAATTATATCTTTTACTTTTGTTGGTAACTTTAAACCAAATCTAAGCCAGACAGATATTGATGCTTGAATTAACGTTTGTTTTTCATTCTCTGAACTTACCCACTTTTAACCAGCTGTGGAAACAAAAGCAAAAGTCCGCAACTGCAACTAAATTAAATCTAGTTGATACTATAAGAGGTGATTGTGAGAATTTTTTGTGGGTTACTTTTAAAGAACAAACTTTCTTATTGAACTATCAAATGAATCTGGTATAAAGTAATGATAGCCGTGTATCTTTCTGCGTTTCAATCACTTCAAAAGGAAAGGATTTACTTTTGCCAGTCAAGTGCTTATGAAGAAAGATCGAGTGCCGAAGAAAACATTGAAAGTTTCCTGAATATAAAAAATGCTTGTCATGCTTATCGTTTTTTCTTAACTCAATAAAATATAAATCCTGGCTTAGGCTGTAGCTGAAATAAAGTAATGCCTTACCGGATCTCCACCAGATGCGAAGGAAATGGATTGCATATGATGATTTGCTATAATCTGTTGGATCAGAATCAAAAACACAAAAACATTAATCAGAGGGCTTCTCCCTTGAGAGACCTTATAAACTAGGATATAATAAGTAATATCTAAATGGTAAAGTTTGTGAATCAAGAACCAGTGGAGGCACACACACACACAAAGGGATAGCAATATGATCAAATAATATCATCAATCATACTGAATCTATCTCTCCAACCACTTTCCAGCATTGCTGGAAGAAATATTATCTGAAATAGGAATCTGCTTTCAAGGAGCTGGCAAAAAGCAATTCTGTGTAATGTCGAGTCTCATTGTCACATCAGTACCATCGCCACAAAATTCAACAAGACTCTAAGGTCTCTGTAGGTGATTAGAATGTTACAGTAAGAACAATGCCAGATATGTGTACACTAATCCAGCAGTAAAACATTAATTGGCATGATAAATATACTTAAGTATCAATCTCAAATGTTGTCCATGATTCTCTCACTAATAAAGAAGCCAGTACTCTTCTTTACCATCATTTCCAACATATCCTCTTGGCAAAACCTCCGTGGCTAAGGCTGAGTTGCGTGGACAGCATATTTCTGGATGTGGTCACACCAAAGCTTAAGTGTTTGCAAGCAGAGAGGGAACGGCTGCCCCTCAGGCAGTTGAGGAAGACCAGGCAGGTACCAAAGTAGTCCACTGAGAGAATCTGTCTCTCCAACCAGTGACTTAGCTCAATGGAATGGGGTGGGGTTAGTGTCAGGAAGAAGAATGGAAAAACAATAGTGATAGGGGATTCAATAGTTAGGGAAACAGAGAGGATTTCTGTCCTGCAGACATGAATCCAGGATAGTATATTTCTTCCTTGGTGCCAGGGTCAAAAATATTATTGAGTGGCTGTAGAGCACCTGAGAAGAAGGGTGAAGAGCCAATGCTCGTGGTACATATTGGTGCCAACAACATAGATACATTGAGGGTCGCAGTCCTACAGGCAGATTTTAGGGAACTAGAAAAGAAACTATCAAGCAGGATCTCAAAGGTAGTCATCTTCAAATGACACCATGGTGCCAAGCACTAGTGACTGCACAAATTGAGAATGAGCAGATGAATAGATGACTAGAGACATGATGGAAGAAAAAGGCTGTAGATTCTTTGGACATTAGTATTATGTATGCCGCTATGGACTAAGGGTGCGTAAGGAATCACAAGGTAAGCTTGATAACTTGAACACTAGGAGCTCTTTATTTAAGCTGTGCACTCATTCACGGTCAGGTCTAAAACTACCCAACAGGAGGAGCTAATTACCCACCTAACCTATACCCTTAAAGGGACAGTCCATACCCCTAACATCAACATTCTATATATTTATATATACATCACAGTTGAAACCAGTGTTGGGGGAATGAGGGCCTGTAGAAGCCAGAAGGGTTGCACCTGAACTGAGCCTGGATCTGACCTTATGAGGTCACTGTCATTGGCAAAGGTTAAAACAAAGTTGGCAGGGGAGAGGAATTAGGATGTAACATTTGAAAGAATAACCAAGGTGCAGAAGGATTATGAGAGACCGATAGCAGCAAAGCAAGAAATACTAAGGCATTAGGTGGGGTTAGAGCGAGAAGGAATGTAATAGGGTATAAATTAGGTTTACAGTGGCTGTACAGAGGGATTCAAAAACTATTGGATAGAGATTATAGAAGCCTGTAATTATCCTAATATAGCCTGGGGATAGATAAAGGGCAGAGGGCGGGAAGAACTTCTGAATTATGTTCAGGAGAATTTTCAATGTCAGTACATTTCCAGTCCAATGAGCTAGGAGGCTTTGATGGTCTGGTTCTGGGGAATGAGGTGGGTCAAACGTCAGTAAGGGAAAATTTTGGGAGCAGTGACCATGGTATAAGGTTTAAGTTAAATGTGGGAAAGGGAAACGATTAACCCAGAATAAAAACAATGAATTACAAGAGGACCAATAAGGACTGAAAAACTTTGTGACACAACTTTGGAACTCTTGAAGTTGATTTTGAGGAAATTTGAACAATGTGGAAGATTGCGCCATATGCAGGAACATAGTGAGTCGGCACAGAACACAACTGAAAAAAAAGCACTGAAGACGTATTTGGGGGCAAAGGGGAAATTCCATCCTAACAAAGAAGGTTTCACATTTGGCTGAAGGATAAAGGACCAAATGATCTCCTCACTGTGATGGGGCCAGATGCTTTTGAGATGGTGTCTAACCAATGTTGCCCGTGAGACCCTTATACTATGTTCAATATTAATGAGATTCTGGATTCATATTATGGCATTACTAAGAACGAGATGGCACTGAGAGTTGCATTCTGTGAACAGAAGCAGTTGCCAAGTGAGATTACATTCTCAAATTAAAGAAACCCTCTCATTATGGTGCAAATTTAGAAATTAACTTTTGAGACAGTCATGGGAGGCTTAAAGAACCATAAAATGCAAGCCAAGCTTTTGAACAACAACAATAAACTGATATGGAAGAAAGCCTGCAGTGAAGCCACAGCCATAGAGATGAGGGAAAGATATTGTTTGGTTTTTTTACGTCCCACCACGCTGGTCGATTAATGTAGCAGGGTGTGAAATATGAACAAGGTGAAAAATTAGGTTTGCACCCAATTTCTCGCCTCCCACAACATTGCTGGCCCCGTTCTGCTCCGAAATCAATCTCACACCCAGGAAGGACGCAAGGCTGATTTAATAAAAACATAAGAACTAAGAGCAAGAGTAGGCCATCTGGCCCCTTGAGCCTGTTCCGCCATTCAACAAGCTCATGGCTGATCTTCTCATGGACTCAGCTCCACCTACCTGCCCGTTCACCATAACCCTTAATTTCTTTATTGTTCAAGAATTTATCTATCATTGCCTTAAAAACATTCAATGAGGTGGTGTCAACTGCTTCACTGGGCAGGGAATTCCACAGATTCACAGCTCTTTGTGTGAAGAAGTTCCTCCTCAACTCAGTTCTAAATCTACTTCCCCTTATTTTGAGGCTATACTCCCTGTTCTAGTTTCACCCACCAGTGGAAACAATTTTCCTGTTTCTATCTTATCTATTCCCTTCATAATCTTATGTTTCGATAAGTTCTCTCCTCATTCTTCTGAATTCCAATGAGTATAGCCAGATTACTCAGTCTCTCCTCAAAAGCCAATCCTCTCAACTCCGGAGTCAACCTAGTGAATCTCCTCTGCACCCCCTCCAGTGCCAATATCTCCTTTCTCATGTAAGGAGAGCAAAGCTGTACACAGTACTCCAGGTGTGGTCTCACCAGTACCTTATACAGCTGCAACATAACCGCGCTATTTTTAAACCCCATCCCTCTAGCAATGAAGGACAAAATTCCATTTGCCCTCTTAATTACCTGCTGCACCTACAAACCAACTCCTTGTGATTCTTGCACAAGGATACCCACGTCCCTCCGCACAGCAGCATGCTGCAATTCTTCACCATTTAAGTAATAGTCCAATTTTCTGTTATTCCTACCTAAATGGATGACCTCACATTTACCAACATTGTACTCCTTCTGCCAGACCCTTGCCCACTCACTTGGACAACCTATATTACTTTGTAGATTTCCAGCATCCTCTGCACACTTTGCTCTGCCACTCATCTTAGTATCATCTGTGAATTTTGACACACTACACATGGTCCCCAACTCCGAATCATCTATGTAAATCGTAAACAATTGCCGTCCCAACACTGGTCCCTGAGGCATACCACTAGTCACCGATCGCCAACCAGAAAAAATCCCCAATTATCCCCACTCTTTGTTTTCTGTTAATTAACCAATCCTCTATCCGTGCTAATACATTACACATAACACTGTGCACCTTAATCTAATGTAGCAATCTTTGGCGAGGTACCTTGTCAAATGCCTTCTGGAAATCCAGATATACCACATCTACATGTTCCCCATTGACCGCTGTGCATGTAATGTTCTTAAAGAATTCCATCAAATTAGTCAAACATGACCTTCCCTTCATGAACCCATGCTGCATCTTACCAATAGGATAACTTGTATCTTGCCATTTCTTCCTTGATGATAAATTCAAGTATTTTCCCTACAACAGAAATTAAGCCGGTTAGCTTAACTTCTGTAGTAGGGAAAATGCTTGAATTTATCATAGTTACCCACTTTTTGTCTGCCTCCTTTTTAAAACAGTGGTGTCACATTTGCTGTTTTCCAATCTGCGGAAACCACCTTAGAGTCCAGCAAATTTTGGTAAATTCCCACTCGTGCATTTGCTATTTCCCCAGCCACCTCTTTTAGTGCCCTGGGTTGCATTCCATCAGGGCCAGGAGACCTGTCTACCTTTAGGCCCATTAGCTTGCCCAACACTACCTCTTTCATGATAATGATAGTTTCTCAGTCCTCACCTGCCATAGCCTTCCTGTCATCAATTTGTGTCTTCCACTGTGAAGACCGACACAAAATACCTGTATCAGCCATTTTCTTATTTCCAGTTATTACATCCCCCTTCTCATCCTCCAATGTTCACTTTAGCCACTCTTTTTTGTTTTAAATATTTGTAGAAACATTTGCTATCTGTTTTTATATTCTGAGCTAGTTTACCCTCATAATCCATCTTACTTTTCTTGATATCTTTTTTCGTGGTTTTCTGTTGACCTTCAAAAATTTCCCAATCCTCTAGTTTTCCACTAATCTTGCCACTTCGTATGCATTTTCTTTCCAATTGATACCTTCCTTTATTTCCTTAGGTGTCCATGGCTGATTATCTCTTTTTCTACCATCCTCCCTTATCACTGGTACTGTGAAAGATCGCTTTGAAAGTCCTCCACCAATCCTCAATTGTTCCACCATAAAGTTTTTGCTCCCAGTCTACCTTAGCCAACACTTCCCTCATCCCTTTGTAGTCTCATAATATTTCAATATTAATGACATGGAGGCCTTCACTGGCAAGGATCACAGATGCTCCCCAACGGGGACCAGATGTGATGGCCTCATTAATGGGATGGGAGACCATTGAGCTCCCCCCCACCGGGTGGACGGGAGCAGGGTATACACAGTGTACTGGGAGATCGGGACGCCTGTGCATAGGTGTCTCTAGTGTTCAGCAGCTGGCTTCCCAGCAGAGACCCCCCCCCCCACTGGTGAGGTCCAGATTACAGCCTCTGTATTGCTCAGAGTGCCATAAATTCCACTACTTATCTTGCTGGAAAACAGGCAAATAAACCTTCCATTTGCTCGCCCTATTAACACTTAGAATTTTTCTGAGAAAATTTTGCCTATAGTTGTAAATTGTAAGGGAGCGCTTTTTCTGACCTGGCAGAGGAGATTCACCAGATATCACAGAGATTCAGATCACGACAGCCAAAGTCACAGTCTTGGAGTTAGAAGCTTGGATGCTCCTGTTGTCATGGTAGCCACCAACCACTTGAATGCCCTAATTTCTAGTCGAAGTGCTGTGTCTGGAGGAAAATCAGTGATATCCTTATGGCATGCAGGAGTCGAGGATACAATACGACTCCAGGTCGCAACTATGCACCAAGCATAGGTCATGGTGGATCTAAAACTAGTTCAGGAGTAAGGAAAGCTTTGACCAGAATTTTCCGCTTCACTCGCCCCAAGACCAGAAAATCCCACCTGAGGTCAACGAGCCTTTGCATATTCCACCCCTGCACGCTATGTTTCCAGTGGCAGGCGGGAAGGGAAAATTCCGCCTTTTGCAAATGCAAATTATAAACATTGATGTTATCAAAACAGGAAGATCAAGTGTTTAGCTAGTTTGAGGACAAGATAAACACCATGTGGAGGATGAGAGTAACAGGGAAAATAAAATTCCGATGCCCACTAAAAGTTGGAGATTTCCAATTAACTTTCTTGATACAGCTGTAACTGTCTCTGTTATCACAGAATAAGAGTATAAGAACGCCCTATGTCACATTCTCATGTGCAAAATTGTTGTGAAACTAACCAGTTATTCCAAGAACAGCATTCTAGTGTCAGGGTAAAGCTAGTGTTGGGGTGGAATACAAGATGCATACTATTAATTGTCATTGGTACGAGTGGTAAAAGGGAATAAATTCTCCCTAATGGGAAGGAACTGGCTGAAGAAAATATGGTTAAACTGGGTCGAATTATTTAAAATAGAGATCAGTAAGAACATGTCTGCCTGATATTAAAGGAGTGATTAGAGAACAGAAAGCGCTCTTTAAGCAAGGAGAACTAACCGATAAAATAAGCTATCAGTACAATATTAAATACTTGTATTAAATAGTGCATTATACAACAGAGGCCTCCCCAACAGAGAGGGCAGTAGAGAGGGAAATATGACAACATCTTACAATATCCTACTGATCCTACCAAAACGTTAGCATTAAATACATCAGTAGCTTTTGGCCTTTTCAGTCTGCTCAATTCCTCAGCAGATCATGCTAATGCAAATGTTCTTTTGGGATTTCTCATGAAGACTGATCCAATTCTAGCCACTGGGTTATTGTAAGTTATTTTACATTCACAAATGACATGTCAAGTCTGCCAGAGAAATCAGTGAAGAAACTCACAATGATGTGGTGCTTAGTAAAGTGCTCAATTATGCCATGAATGGAGTGTGATGATGAGAAATTGCAGGAGTATTTCACACGTAGAAACAAACTTGAGTGTGAATAAGATTTTCTGCTATCAGGTTTAAGAGTTGAGTCATTATTTCACTAAGATTTACAGACAGATTGTGAGAGGAACTTCTTCAAGAGTACACAGGGATATAATCTGAATGAAAGCAATATCGAGAAGCTATTTTTGGTATACAAAGGTAGATGAAGATATTGAAGAGTAGGTGAAATATGTCACAGAATGAAAAATAATCCAACCAAGATTCCTTACATTCCATGTTCAAATACGAGGAAACCACAGGAATGAGTTTTTAAAATTCATTTGTGGGATATGTGGCGATGCTGGCTGGCTAGCATTTATTGCTTATCCCTAGTTGCCCTTGGAGGAAAGTTGAAAGTCAACCACATTGCTGTGGCTGTGGAGTCACACATAGGCCAGACAAGGTAAGGATGGCAGATTTCCTGTTGCAAAGGATATTGGTGAACCAGGTGGGCCTTTTCTGACAATCAACAATGGCTTCCTGGTCATCAGAAGATTCTTAATTCCAGATACTTTTCACTGAATTTAAATTCCACCATCTGCCATGGCAGGATTTGAACCCAGATTTCCAGAACATTAACTGAGTTTCTGGATTAATAATCTTGCAATAATACCACTAGGCCATCACCTCCCTATGCCCATGCCAAGATTTTTCAGATGGAAGTTTCCCTTCTCACCATCTGAAGAACTGATGGAGAACATATCTCTGCTGATACTTTCTGTCCCACAGCGATTACATGTTCCAATGAGTATTAATTGATAGGAGGCGGGACTTTTACTCTTCTCGCAGGAAGGACTCCTGCCACTGAAAGCTGCTGGCCAATCTGGATCCAGAAGCTGCAATGAACAAGACTGGGATTGAAATCAGTGCCCAAATCCTAAATCCAGGGGTTTTAGGAACAGTTAAGTATTGGAGGTCTCGGCGGAGAGGGTACGGGAGGCTTGGGAGTGGTAGACGATGGGGGATTAGGATGTTGGTGGAGAGGCTGATGGCTGGGTGGAGGTTTGGGAAAGGAAGTCCTACAGTTAAGTGGGGCACCCAATGTTAAATGGGACTGCTGACGAAGGTGACACGTACCCACCCCCTCCCTCTGCCCCCCCCCCGCCAATAATTGGCTACTTAAGGGCTTCAATTGGAGCAAGGGCAGATGGGTAGGCCAAGTCTCCTCCGCACCTCACCTCTGAACCCATCAGCGGGGGAGGGTAAAATTCTGCCCCATGTTTGATTTCTTTGCATTGGAAAGGAACAAGTGCTATGTTCAGGTCAATTGCAATAGCAAGTGGATAATTGTTGAGTCATAGCCGAATACCACAAATCTTTTGAGGTTTGCAATTTTTGGATTGCCAGGAGTGTTGGTGTCAGATAATATGATCCACTGTTCATAATCGGAAAAGAGTGAAATATCTCTGAGTAAGAATAGAGCCAAGCACACCATAATTACCCAGTATTGAATGGTGCTGCAGAAACAAGTGTACAGATTGTGAAGAGGTCTTTGCAGAAGGATTTACTGGGTGACATACTGGGCACTACTTTCCATGTTTTTCTTTGACACAGGTTAGATAATTCCTGCAAAATAACCTCCACATTCTACAACTGATCGTTAATCTTATGAGTTAGTGTTTAAACTTGTTCCTCAGACAAGATTTAGTATGCGTTAGCTCAGTAGTAAAGTAAAGGAAAAGAAAGACAAGGCCCGGATTTTCCACTCCTGGGAGGGTTCAACAATAGGAGCAGAAATCCTTGTGACATATCCAAATCACATTTCACGCTAATATAAAAGCGTGACATGAATGTCCCTTCACCTACCAGAGATGAAGCACATTTCTTGAAATTCAACTTGGGAACATCATAGCCATCCTTTAACATGTAATTATCAGGCTCTGCGGCTGAATCATCCCCCATAAGATAGTCTATTCACGCTGAGGGCAGACTAGTGTGAAACTCAACTTGTTCTCAAGGCATGGCGAACAGAGCTCCCACTGCATCACCCATGGGGGAACAGAGTCATGCCTCGGACACGTCCCACTGGCTGGACAGTGCCAGGGGTCAATGCCGGGGTATTGCATGGGGGAGGATGGTTTCATGGAGGGGTAATACACTGGGGAGTGAACTATTATATATGGGGGTGGCTTTTAAAAATGGCATCCTAATCTTCGAAAAATGAAGTTGCTGACAGACTGAGCCCAGTCCTCCAGCATGACATCATGGGACTGCCGTCAAGGTTTCTCAATCTAAGTCCAGATCGGTATAAGGACATAAGATCATAAGAAATAGGAGCAGGAGTAGGCCATCTAGCCCTTCGAGCCTGCCCCGCCATTCAATAAGATCATGGCTGATCTGTCGTGGCTCAGTTCCACATTCCCGCCCTCTCCCCATAACCCTTAATCCCCTCGCTTATCAAAAACCCATCAACCCACGTCTTAAAAATATTTAGCAAGGCAGCCTCCACCACTTCAACGGGCAGAGAATTCCAGAGATTCACCACCCTTTGAGTGAAGAAGTTCCTCCTCAACTTCGTTCTAAACCGCCCCCCCTTTATCTTGAGGCTGTGCCCCCTAGTCCTACTGTCCTTTCTGAGCGGGAAGAGTCTCTCCATCTCTATCCTATCCATCCCATTCATCATCTTATATGTCTCAATGAGATCTCCCCTCATTCTTCTAAACTCTAACGAGTACAAGCCTAGTTTATTCAGCCTCTCCTCATAGCTCAACCCCCTCAACTCCGGTATCAGCCTAGTAAACCTCCTCTGCACTCCCTCCAAGGCCAAAATATCCTTGCATAAGTGCGGTGACCAACACTGCACACAGTACTCCAGCTGCGGCCTCGCCAATGCCCTATACAGCTGCAGCAAGACTTCCCTACTTTTATATTCAATCCCCCTCGCTATGAAGGCCAGCATCCCATTCGCCTTCCTGACCACCTGCTGCACCTGCAGGCTGGGTTTTTGCGACTCATGCACAAGGACCCCGAGGTCCCTCTGCACCGTCGCCTGCTGCAGTTTTTCGCCACGTAAGTAATAGTCCTTCCTACCATTATTCCTACCAAAGTGGACCACCTCGCACTTGCCAACATTAAATTCCATTTGCCAGTTCCTGGCCCATTTGCCCAGCCTATCTAGATCCTTCTGCAGACTCTCCACACCCTCCGCGCAATTTGCCGTTCCACCAATCTTGGTGTCATCAGCAAATTTCGACACCATACACTCGGTTCCCTCCTCCAGATCATCTATATAAATGGTAAATAGCTGAGGCCCCAGCACCGACCCCTGGGGCACTCCACTAGTCACCATCCGCCAATCCGAATAGCACCCATTAACCCCCACTCTCTGCCTCCTATTTGACAACCAATCCTCTATCCACGCTAACACCCTACCCCCAACTCCATGCCCCCTTACCTTCTGCAATAACCTCTTGTGAGGTACCTTGTCAAACGCCTTCTGAAAATCAAGAAAGACCACATCCACTGGCTCTCCTCTATCCACCGCCCTAGACACATCCTCATAGAACTCCAATAAATTTGTCAGACACGACTTCCCCTTAATGAAACCGTGCTGCATCTGCTCTATCAAGCAATTCCCCTCAAGATGCCTCGCTATTTCCTCCTTGATGACGGATTCTAACATTTTACCTACAACAGACGTTAAACTAACTGGCCTATAATTCCCTGCCTTTTGCCTGCCACCCTTCTTAAACAACGGCGTAACATTAGCCGTTTTCCAATCTTCCGGCACTTCCCCGGAATCTAGCGACGTTTGGAAAATAACCACCAAGGCATCCACTATCACCTCCGCCATTTCTTTCAGAACCCTCGGATGCATTCCATCCGGTCCTGAGGACTTGTCCACAATCAGTCCCTCCAGTCTGCCGAGCACCGTCTCTCTAGTAACAATAATGTCATTGAGACCCTCCAGTCCTACCACCTTTCCATCGCTAACACCTGGCAAATTATTCACGTCCTCCTCCGTGAAGACCGAAACAAAAAAGTTATTCAAGACCTCAGCCATTTCCCCATCCCTTACCACTAAGTCCCCCCTCTCATCCTCTAAGGGTCCAACGTTCACCCTAGCCAGCCTCTTCCTTTTTATATATTTATAAAAACTCTTGCTATCCTTGGGAAAGCCACTGATGATGCCAACAGCTTCAATGATGCTTTTCCCATTCTCTGTCAGAATTTGCCAAATTTAGGGAAACTTCTGCCCAAAATGAAGATGAGCTATTTAGAAAGTATAGTGCTGGTCTGAAGGTTACGGTAAAAGACCACTGATGTGATAAGGACAAGTGTTAGGGTACTAGATCAGAAACACCAAGGTATGTTGTGAAACCAGACTTGACCTCAACAATTTTTATTTTGGCATTAGTATGAGGAAAAGGTGTTTCTCTCCAAATGCAATTCTACTGACAAACTGGGAAGCTTTTATCAAAATTTTTTTAGAACAAATGAATTAGCTTAACTTTTAACAATTGAACAATATGTAAAAATGACAAGATAGAATTCTTAACTGCTAACCTAACAGCATGTGTTCCAATTCAAGTAATATTCCTCTTATAGACTTAAACCCCATCTTTAAACTTAGTTAGCAAAACAAGGCATACTTGCTGTAACTTAGGTTACCAGCCCTGGAGATTTGAGAGTCTTTTCAGAGAGAGAGAGAAAGTCACTGCTTTATTCAGGCAGCCCAAGCAACAACTCCCTTTGTTTTTCAAAATGAAACTGAAACCCATTCTTTCATAAGAACATAAGAACATAAGAAATAGGAGCAGGAGTAGGCCATCTAGCACTTCGAGCCTGCCCCGCCATTCAATAAGATCATGGCTGATCTGTTGTGGCTCAGTTCCACTTTCCCGCCCTCTCCCCATAACCCTTAATCCCCTCTCTTATCAAAAACCCATCAACCCACGTCTTAAAAATATTTAGCAAGGCAGCCTCCACCACTTCAACGGGCAGAGAATTCCAGAGATTCACCACCCTTTGAGTGAAGAAGTTCCTCCTCAACTCCGTTCTAAACCGCCCCCCCTTTATCTTGAGGCTGTGCCCCCTAGTCCTACTATCTTTTTTGAGCGGGAAGAGTCTCTCCACCTCTATCCTATCCATCCCATTCATCATCTTATACGTCTCAATGAGATCTCCCCTCATTCTTCTAAACTCTAACGAGTACAAGCCTAGTTTATTCAGCCTCTCCTCATAGCTCAACCCCCTCAACTCCGGCATCAGCCTAGTAAACCTCCTCTGCACTCCCTCCAAAGCCAAAATATCTTTGCGCAGGTGCGGCGTCCAAAACTGCACACAGTACTCCAGCTGCAGCCTCACCAATGCCCTATACAGCTGCAGCAAGACTTCCCTACTTTTATATTCAATCCCCCTCGCTATGAAGGCCAGCATCCCATTCGCCTTCCTGACCACCTGCTGCACCTGCAAGCTGGGTTTTTGCGACTCATGCACAAGGACCCCTAGGTCCCTCTGCACCGTCGCCTGCTGCAGTTTTTCGCCCCGTAAGTAATAATCCTTCCTACCATTATTCCTACCAAAGTGGACCACCTCACACTTGCCAACATTAAATTCCATTTGCCCTTTCCTGGCCCATTCGCCCAGCCTATCTAGATCCTTCTGCAGACTCTCCACACCCTCCGCACAATTTGCCGTTCCCCCAATCTTGGTGTCATCAGCAAATTTCGACACCCTACACTCAGTTCCCTCCTCCAGATCATCTATATAAATGGTAAAAAGCTGAGGCCCCAGCACCGACCCCTGGGGCACTCCACTAGTCACCATCCGCCAATCCGAATAGCACCCGTTGACCCCCACTCTCTGCCTCCTATTTGACAACCAATCCTCTATCCACGCTAACACCCTACCCCCAACTCCATGTCCCTCGACCTTCTGCAATAACCTCTTGTGAGGTACTTTGTCAAACGCTTAGCTCCTCCCATTAATCACATGACCCTGTCAATCAATCCGATCAAAACTCTACTTTAAAACCCCAGGGAGAACCCAAGTAAACACATTATCTCTGCTTAAACAAACACTCCATGTTTAAAATGAGTATTTATCTTGTTCTCCTGGCTACTAATTTAAAGATTTTCCTAGGCATCCTGCAAACAGATCTGAATTCTAAACATATCCGTTACAAAAAAACATGATATACACATATTTCTTAAAGGTACATATCATCACACAAATATGTGATTGAAGTTGTTGTAAAGCACATCCATGTACCTTGTGAAGATTAGAATCCATCAATGTCAAAGAACAAAGAACAGTACAGCACAGAAAGAGGTCCTTCAGCTCTCCAAGTCTATGCCAATCATGATGTCTGCCTAAACTAAAACCGTATGCACCTTTGGAGTCTATATCCGCCCATTCCCATCTTATTCATGTATTTGTCTAGTTACCCGTTAAATGTTGCTATCTCACCACCTCTTCGGACAGTGCATTCTAGACATTCACCATCCTCTCTGTAAAAACTTGACTCACACATCTTCTCTAACCTTTCCCCAAGCATCTTAAACCTATGTCCCCTGATAATTGACTTTTCTACTCTAGGAAAGAGCATCTGAACGTGCATTCTGTCCATGCCACTCATAATCTTGTAAACCTCTATCAGGTCACCCCTCAATCTCCATTGTTCCAGTGAGAACAACTTGAATTTATCCAACCTCTCCTCATAGTTAATACCCTCCAGACCAAGCAACATCCTGGTAAATATGTTCTGAACCCTCTCCAAAGCATCCACATCCTTCTGGTAGTATGGCAACCAGAATTGTACACAGTATTCTAAATGAGGCCTAAGTAAGGTTTTGTGCAACTGTAAACATGAATCACATAAATCATTTGGATGAAAGAGGAAAACTGACAAAGGCAGAGCATGGCAAACTATAGGACATATTCCTTTTACAGCTCAAATTGAATATCAGAAAGAAACTGGAAATTTGCTAGCATTATAGTATCCACTGAGATAGGAAAGTTAGTCAGGGGTCTTTGATCAAGGCAAATCAATCAACATCGTAATGCCAACCATTGAGTGGAATTGGCAGTCAAAATCAAAGTTCAGGTTTGGCGGCCAAAGAAGTAGAGAGAACAGTGTCTAACTAATGGAAATGAGATATTCAGGCATAAAGGGAAAGAAGGCAGATAGGTTCATTGAAAGTATGCATGAAGGAAGAAGAAAATGTTCTTACTATTTCTTATCAAATATGAATATTTTTGTTGATGTTAAGGAACATTTTTTTCACGTCAATTACAATGGAAATATCAATTGTATATATTTTGTTTGTGATTACGAAAAAAACAATTAAACAACTCAACATGCCAAAACTTCAGGTATTGTTGACATTAGTTTATTCATATTATATTCTGGGAATTTATGTACATGTATCATTTCATATTTTAATCTAGAAGTTGTTTATTTAGTGGAATGTAATATAGTATATTGCAAGATCTGAGCATTTTGTAATATTGCCTTATCTATAAATAAACTAATAAATAAATAAACTTTTTTTATCTGCTGCCCTCCCTGTTAGGGAGTTTTAAATAAAGTTAATTCCAAAATGGCTGCCTGCAGTTGAGCAGGTGTTAGCTTCACTAAGTGTAATACACAACAGGATTTGCTCCCTCCAATCAGACAGGTGCTGCACCTGCCTGTCAATTAATATTCACAACAAGTTGAAACTCAACACTAGTGGATCTGAAACTCTGGAAAATATATTTTCTTTCTGAACTCATTCAATCAAATAATCCAACACAATAACCCACAAATAATGGGATAATATTAATTCTGAGAACAAGCTTTCTTAATAAGAAGTCCAGCAGTTACTATAGGGCTCAATTAGAGCGCAAAAAATGGAAGACAACTCCTCTACTGCAATTAGTGTCATGAGTTTGAGAGCAATGCAAGTTGAATGAACTCAAGCCAAATGTGAAAAAGAATGGTTTAATATGATTTATTTTAGCGCATTTAATTCACGAGAACATGCCTGGTCTTTCCCTGCCAAGAATTCGTCTTTTTTTTTCCAGTGAACAGAGGCTTCACTATTCTAACCATGCCGTTGTTTATTTCTACATATCATTAAGCTATTTGTATGAAAAATTAACAATTTGTTGACCAGAAATCTCATCTTCAAGAAGATTGAACTTTCCATTGAGAAATACAATCTTGTTGGTTTGTGACTTAGCATTTCCTGTAAGATTTAGCCACACACCTAACCCCACAAGAACATGCTTCAAATGGTCTTTATTCTCTCTTTTTCGGTACTGCACAGTCAATGACTCTGAGAATTCTGAGGAGGTGGGAAGAGCCCAAATGAGGCCAAAAATAGCCAAACATCCCACCAAGACCAGGTTGCATTGATCCTGCTGATTTTTAATGACAAGGGCTCATCTAATTTTGTATCTCAATCTCCTGCCTGAAATCCAGCCCATGACATACAGCAACCAGTGGAATGAAGGCTGAGGTGAAATTTCCTATTGGGATTGGAGAAGGTTGGCAATGGGGTGGAGTGTGAAGGGGGAACAACATTCAGCAGAGGTGAAGCCAGAAATATTGGAGTATTGGAGGAAGGCTAATGCTAGAGATCATGGCTGGTTAATTGAGAGTTAAAGGCTTCCTGGAGGAGCCACGCAGAAGTACACCTGCTACCTCTTACACACAAAGAGCACTGAAAGATCCGTATACCTTGGGGACCCAACAGTGCCTGCCTCACTTTTGCTGCCAAGAGTTCCAATCTCTGGGAATACATGCAACAAAAGTGAACTTCAAACCGTGTTGCAATTATACCATAGGAGGTAATTTAAATTTGTTAGTTGGATACCTCATTATTTGCCACGGCAAAAATGATGGTACATACATGGCAGCGGGATTAGGTTACACAGATTTCATTTTTTAACTCTTTCCCCCCAAGTCCTAATCTTGTCCTGATTATCACGTATGAGGAGTGGGGGCAGAGGGGGGGATGGTTAATAAAGACCAATGACTCAGAATTGTCCTTGAAAATTTATTGAAGGTTCAAATTAGATCAAAAAGATCTTAAACGGTTCTTTTAATTCTGGTCCACACCAATAAATGTCAGTTCTAGCAATGATTCTGCAATTTCAATTGCATATCACATAATTTGCTCATGTAGCATATGCACTTTCAGCATTACAGGTGCTATTTTGGGTTCAAACTGTGTCTGTACCCTGCACGCACACTTCTGGTGTTAGCCATTCCACACACTCTTTTGGTTACGAGCATTAATCAGATTATATCAGCACAGCACTGATTTGACACCAGAGGTACTAGTTTGGACCTGAACATTCCAACTAATGCCCTCTCTTGACCTTGCAAAGCTGAACACATGTTAAGCAGTAGAATGGACCTCTCCCCACCCCACACTCTCAGGTTAGTTGCTCAAATGGTTTCTATTGGCTGCTGCTGAGGTAGCAGTGTTTGCAAGTTTACGCTGTCAGTTGAAGTTGCAGACGTCTACAAGAAGTGGCTGTGGCACATGGCAACAGCCTCGCCTCTCCCTTCTTGGGTTCCTCTTGCTCTCTGTCATGTTTGATGTAATCACCAATCCCCCTGTCATGTGGTTTGACAGGGAGATTGTGCAGAAGGACAAACTTCTCAAAGAGGAAAGGAGGGGAAGAAGGGCTCTCAGCAAGTGACTATATCCACCCACGGTCTTCAGGAAGCAATTCTCCCAATAAACATCAGCATACAGCAGTGCATGAGTTGTCTCCACTTATTCAAAAAATGTGCTCATTGAAATCTGCCAACTGTTGCAGCCTGAACTGCAGCCTCAGAGCAGGGACCCCACTGCTGGTAGCTGTCAAGGTGAACAAAACAATGAATGTTCATGCTTCAGTCATATTTTAGCTGGAGCAGGCGATGCATACAGCTTCGTCCAGCTTGCCATACATTGTTTCATAAGGAAGGTGGCTGACACTGTACACAAAGGGAGCTGTGTAACATTTCCTTCTCTCTTGCCAGAGAGCAGCAGGCAAAGTGAACATGTGATTTCATTTGGATTGTAGACATCCCCATGGTGCAAGGTGCTACTAACTGCATGCATGTTACTTTGCAATTGCCACATATCAACTTTATAATATGCCGCAATGAATGACACTCCACTCCCTCAATTACCACCTCATATACGATGATCCTCAGTGCAGGTCAATGCCCGCTATCCTAACAACAGTCATGATACCTACTTCTGGGGTAAGGCCATCCGGAGATCTGAAGTCAATATTGGTGAGGTAGATGGAAGCATTGGCTTTTTGTCTCGCTAACTTGTCCTGCAGTCACTGGACTCTGTTCTCCTCAAATGGCAAAATGACAGGGACCCCTTCATTTGGGTCTGTTAAAGATTTTTTTTGTAACCATGTATCAAGAACTGCCTTTGGAATCCTCCATGTAAACCACATGAGCAACCCAGTGAAGCTGAGCTCTGATGAGTTTGCTTTCGATGCCAGGCAGCAGCACTTTACAAGAATCTCAGTGCTGAAGATTTGCTGTTGCAAATAGGTCTCATACAGTGAAAATGGAATGCTTCTAGTCACTTTAGGTGATGCTAATAGGTTGTCCAAGTCTCAACTCATAAAGAAGTGATGCAAGAACCACTGCCTCTCTGAGCCAAACATCATGCTCTTTCCAAAGCCTGTGATTGAGTCTGCTAATCCTTGGGCTTGCTTTTGCCAGGTGATTTTGTCATCCAAGATAGTGTTATTGGAGAGGATACTCCCAAGATTTCTAAACTTCTGTACTGAACAGAGGGGTGATTTGTTGGCAGTGACTGTGCAGTCTTGATGTACTTTGCTACAAGATCTCTGTCTCCAGACTTGTTATGAGCCCAAAGTGTTCTGAGGCTAGGCAAAGCGATCAACAAGTAGCTGAATGTCCTCTGGAGTACACGCAATGAGAGCTCAGTCATTCTCAAACAATAGTTCACTCAGTCGATGTTCAATAACCTTTGTGTGAGCCCTGAGCCTTTGTAAGTGGAAGAGGTTGCTGTCTGTCCACAACTGAATGTGTAGTCTATGTCAAGACCTTTGAGTGCACACTGGAGCATGGCCAAAACACAGCTTTGATTGGTGCCGTTAGCAGACATTACAGGCAATTACGGCTATACATGAGGAACAGTTTTCAGCATGCTCATTTGCATAAGGAATTCAAGGATCTAATAATGGAGAACACCAAAGAACATTAGATAACTTCTAGTGGTGCACTTTAACATTGTTGTTTGTTACAGACACATAAATGGTACTGAGCATGGGGAACTATCATATGAGCAGACAGAATTGACCATGATGCAAGTCACATAAATTCCATGAAAAATTCATTTCAACTATACTGTAGAACCTCAGTAATAAGCAACTGATTTTCCACAATTAAATTACTAACAATCAAATGACACAAATTCAATGCTGAGTTCTGATGAAAAGTTCACATTGTCAGTTCTTTTTATGTAAATTGCTTAACTGCTGAGTATTTTCAGTATTTTCTGTTCTGTCCTTCCTCCCTACATTGGACAAAAAAAATCTTATCCCAGGCTTCAAACCCTCCTTCCAACTGACTAATATAGATTAGACAGATATTCATTCCAAGATACTTCCTCTATAGGTTATTAGTTCAGATAAACACCCCTATCTCAAAACAATTGATCTTCCATCTGCTACCCATCAAGTATTTTTCAAAATAAAACAAGGAAAGTCAGTTGGTTAAGTAAGTAAAGTGGGTCATAGAAACATTTAAACATATAAAATAGAAGTAGGAGTAGGCCATTCAGCCCATCAGGCCTGCTCTGTCATGCATTTTCATCATGGCTGATCATCAAATTCAATATCCTGATCCTGCCTTCCCCCCATATCCCTTGATCCCTTTAGCCTTAAGAGCTATATCTAATTTCTTCTTGAAATCACACATTTTGGCCTCAACTATTTACTGTGGTAGTGAATTCCACAGATTCATCAGTCCCTGGATCAAGAATCTCTCCTCACCTCAATTCTAAAAGGTTTACCCCTTATCCTCAAACTATGACCCCTGGTTCTGGACTCCCACACTATCGGGAACATTTTTTCTGAATTTATCCTGTCTAATCTGTTAGAATTTTATTAATTTCTATGAGATCCCCTCTCACTTTTCTAAATTCCAATGAATATAATCCTAGCTGACAGTCTCTCCTCATATAACAATTCTGCCATCCCAGCAATCAGCCTGATAAATTTTTACTGCACTCCCTCTATAGCAAAAACACCCTTCCTCAGATAAGGACACCAAAACATAATGCTCCAGGTGTGCCCTCACCAACGCGTAATACATTCTTATTCGTGTACTCAAATCCTCTTGCTATGAAGGCCTATGAAGATCAGTTTAGTTCAGTTGGTTGGACAATGGCCACTGATGCAGAGCGATGCAAATGGCTTGGGTTCAATTCCCGTACTGGCTGAGGTTATTCATGATGACCGCCTTCTATGATTTTCACTTGAGGTGTGATGATCCTCAGGTTAAATCACCACCACTCACAGCCTATATTCATCTGGGGTTACGGTGACTTTACCTTTTACTTTTACTTTACAAATAAAATTACTTTGTGACACATATTGCATACATATAGTATATCCTGAAAAATGGAAGCCAAATTGATCTAATTCTCCACAATGTCCTGGGCCTGGCAAATTTAATCCACTTCAAATCTAATGCTCCACCCAACTTTGCATTTTCCCACACATCCTAAAATTATCTTTCGGCTTTCAATGTATCTGATTCTGTGCATGCATAGTATATCTGAGATGTGTGGTTATAGTATCATACCTGCCGCACAAATTAGCTCATACCTTTAACAAGATGCCTACCTGCTTAGTGTCAGGCGTCATTAGATTGAGGCTGCTGGTTGAAATATTCAGAATGATGTTCATTCCAGCAAACTGCAGGTTGCTCTTACCAAGTACACTAGACAATGCTTTACTTGGTGGCTGTAAAGGCAAGTGAAACAAAAACTATTACTCACACTGTTACTTCCAGGAAGACACTAACAAGAATAAGTGTGACCCTGTACCTAATCTCTTACTTCTTCTTGAGTTCTAAAAACAAAGGCAGGCCCTTGCTGATTTTTCGCCAAACGACAGCCATAATTTTTTACTATTGGTAGGGCACGAAAGCAATCACCCAGTTTATAACAAATGAAACAAGGACCAAACTTCATGCTGTTGGTATTCGTCTGGCCCACACACAAACCACCAAGCCAACTAAGCTAACTGATCCCGCATGTATCTGATAAATGATCCCAAATTGTAAAGATTTTTTTAGAGTTAAGCACTGGATTGTAATTCTGCTTTTCAGACATATTGATCAATCACTCCTTAATTCGATTACAAAACAAAACAGCAAAATCAACAGTATTTTAAATTCATTCTTGGGATGTGGTAGGCATTATTGCCGTTTCCAATTTGCATTTTAGAAGGTGATGGTGGGCTTTCTTACTGAAATACTGCAGTTCATAAAGATCTTTGCTTGGTGCTGTAATTGCAGGATTTTTGTCCAGCAATGATAAAGAAACAGCGATATATGTCTAAGTCTGGATAAATGCATGACTTTGAGAGAACACTTGGAGGTGATGCTATTCCCATGCAGCTGTCCTAGGTGGAAGACATGACTTGAGGCTGTTAAAGTACCTTGGCAAGTTGCTGCAGGGTATCCTGTAGTAAACATACACTGCAACCACAGTATGGTGGATGGGGTATATAAAATATGACAAGTACTGCCTCAGACTGCTTGATTCTTTATTTAATGAAGTTCCTTCTTTCAGAGCACAAAAACATTCCAGCAAAAGAGTGAAAGGAATTTTAAATCATTTCTACATTGTTATGTAACAGCTGCTGCGATGCATGTGGGAGGAGGAGGGGGAAGACTCATTAGGAACAAGCAATGTGCCATTAACTGAAACAAAGTAAAAACATTCTTAATGCGCTGTGCTTCAAAACATTTTGTTAAATGGGTAAACTGGGATTTAGAACTTCAATAAATTATGCAAGAATCAAAATTACTGTAGGGCTGATTCCATGATTCTGTACTTCTAGCAGTGAGGGTGAGTCAGAAAACAAAGACTTGAATGTTGTAGCCCTGTCTCTGACCCATGCTGCATATGAGTTCAACTTCCCTGTTGGGAACTGTGGATCATAAAATTAATCTTTCTCAGACTGATTATCACATGTCCAGAAGATGCAAAATCAGCTTCTGTGCACAACTCAAGTTTGAAAAGAAAGAATTGTTTAGATACCTTTCTCTTTCGAAAAGCCCCTTTAGTGCCAGGTATAGCTTCACACACTCGACTGATAGCTTCTCTGAAAAAGAAAGGTATTACTGTAAGGTCAGCTTCTCTAAACAAAATAAACCCGCATACTAACACTGTGCACAGCAACACAGATATACGAACTAAGGTACTCTGTCAGATATTGTGTTTATATTTGATTATACCATGGAATTAAAACAAAACATCATGCAAGAGGGGATATTGGACTGGATATTAACTAAGCTGACCCTTGTGGGGTTCGGGGATCTATAGAGCATAGAGAACCCTGAAATTAGGGTTTCATACATTATCATGCGTGTAACGTCAATGACAGATTTGCTGTTGGAAAGTCAGTTTGATTGACATGTTTAACTTCCAATCAGGCTGCCCCAGAGGGAGGGTAGGGTGAATGGAGAGCAATCTAGAGGAGGTCATACAACCAACCGTAAGCCCAAGCCCCAGCGGTGGCTTTGAGAGTGGCTGGGGGAGTGGTGTACCAATCCAGAATAGACTTGATCCAGTTTATGGTGGGTGTACCCAATTTCCGGAGTTCATCAGATATGGGATCCTGCAGTGGGCAATAATGGAGGGGGTGGTGGTGACACCAATGACAAGGACATAGAGGGAGTTCCCATCCCAGGGCCTTGGAGGCGGATGCTTCAGAGCCCTTGGGATGAATTGGAGGCCTCAGGGATGCAGATATCAGAAGACCAAAGGGCGGCGGGGGTTGGTATCTGAGGCCTGCAGGGGGAGAATCAGATCTCAGGAGGGAGGTGGAGGCTGAGAGAGAAATCCGAAACATGGGTTGGGGAATTGGGAGATTGGAGGTCTCAGAGGAAGGTCAGGGGAAGATCAGAGGGGTCAAGCAGATGTCTAATCATGAAGGGTTTTCCAGTCACACTTGATCCAGCAAGTAGGTGGAAAGATGCTCACCTCCTGCTTCCTAAATTCCTCACCAAGTTATATCTGCCGCATCTCCTGAGGCTTGTCTGTTCGTGGTTAAATTCAAAACAATGCAACAAACGAGGCTTGCAGCCTCAGGAAAATATTTAAATTGTCAACACATCTTGGAACAACTTTGTTGCTCATGCCTCCCCACTCCCATCACGCCTCGACTAAAACCAACAGTGAATGAGTTGGAGGCATATCAAGGTCGGGACTCAAATTAACAATTTAACCACCCACCTGACTCATTCCTGCCTGCTTTAGGGAGTATAAATTGCTCCAATTTGTTTACGAACATTGAGTAATGAAATGGGCTTTCTGATGTTACCTTGCCTTTTGTTATCTTGTACCCAAGAATCTGCACATTTTTAGACAGTGTTCATTATAATTGTGGCATTTCATGAACAGTTTTTTGTCCTCCACATCTGTCTCCAAGAGTGAAAAAAGACCCAAAACCTGACAACCTGTACAGATTTGAGAAGCTTGCTGTCAGCTTGTCAAAAGATTTGCACACAAATTATTTCTGACACTGTTACCAATTGCAATCCTGTATAATGATAGATATAAATCAGGTTTATGAGATTAATAAGCAGCATAGAACAATTCACAATATTACAGGGAGAACTTCATATTTGATGGAGTGGCTGCCAGTGCACAATGTATTTTACACCAAATACCCCAAATATCAATCAGTTCAGGACTATAATGTATTCTTTTCAAACAACACTAAATGGCATGGCAGTGTTAGAAGAGTTTCTTTAATGATTGGATGGAAACAAATGGCTTCCATTCTTTTTCTCTTCTTTCCTCGCTTTTTCTTTGTGCTGCTCTTCTATCTCAGGGATACTGAGGCAGGCCAAAAGTGGAGCAAAAATCACTCAAGACAAGAATGGATCAGAATTATTAATCAACACAATACCAAGTAGGCAGGGATTTCCTTGGAGCTGTCCTGTTTTGACATCATAACTTTGCCTAAAATGCAGCAGAAGCCCTGATCAGTCGGCTTTGTACCTTACTTCTGGGAAGTTCCCAAGGTGCAGAGAGAACTGCTCAGAGTAACTTCCTGGGCCTATGAGTGTAAGCTGCAAAGATCCATCAATATGTTAATTAAACTCAGTCTCTAAGTGTACATGATCCCTTGGGAAGAGGACTGCAATGAGTAGATTCCTCAAATCAATACTTTGTTCATGTGATTAGTTCTTGTACTTCATGTTAACATGGGATTGAAATCCCTGAGGAGGGAGGCAGAATTTTAAAGAGAATTTTTGACTTATAATGGTCACTGACAACTGGGTCAGTTGCTGAGAAATCCATGTGATCTGTCTCCGTCTTATCTGCCATTTAATGTGCAGTGTGGAGTGCTCAATCACAGTCTGCCTATTAATTCATATTTATGTCATGTTCATTTGGAATGTTACAGTACAAGATTGATATTGTAGATTGTTTTATTCTTGTGACTTTGTGTCATAAAGTTTATTTTGTTTGTTTAAAACTGCAGAATTGTGTGGTTTTATTCTCCTAATGGGTAACTGAGATTTCAAACTTCTCTATTTTAAACAAAAAGTTACTGATCCCCAGCCGGATCACAACATAAACTAAGCATTCTTGCAGGATCTCAAATCTACATACAACAATAGGTGCTGGGACCTGCGGTTTTTAAAACAAATAAGGTTATCACAGTTCATTTTCCTTTGCTTATTGAAAAGCAGAGTGGCTTCGTCAGTTGCTGTGATGTTTTGAAGAGGGAAGATTTATTCCTAAGTGATTTGCAACAATTAACTAGAATCACAGAATACTACAGTGCAGAAAAGGCCCTTCAGCCCATTGAGTCTGCATCGATGCATGAAAGGCCCTGGCTTGCCCACCTAATCCCATTTACCAGCACTTGGCCTGTAGCCTTGAATGTTATGGCGTGCCAAGTACTCTTCCAGGTACTTTTTAAAGGATATGAGGCATTCCGCCTTCACCACTCTCCTGGGCAGCGCATTGCAGACTATCACCGCTCACTGGGTAAAAAAGATTTTTCTCAAATCCCTTCTAAACCTCCCACCTCTTACTTTTAACCAGTGTCCCTTGTAACTGACCCTTCAACTAAAGGGGACAGCTGCCCCCTATCCACCCTGTTCATACCCCTCATAATCTTGAACACTCAGTTAGGTCTCCCCTCAGTTTTCTCTGCTCCAGAGAAAACAACCCAAGTCTCTTCATAATTTAAATTGTTCCATCCCAGGCAGCATCCTGGTGAATCTCCTCTGCACCCATTCCAGTGCGTTCACATCCTTCCTATAATGTGGCGGCCAGAACCGCGTACAGTACTCCAGCTGTGGATTCACCAAAGTTCTATACAACTCTATCATGACCCCTCTGCTTTTGTAATCTATATCCCGATTGATAAAGGTGAGTGCACCAAATGCCTTTTCGCCACCCTATTAGCCTGCCTTTCCACCTTTAGAGATCCATGGACAAACATGCCAAGGACCCTTTGTTCTTCAGAACTTCCCAGTGTCAAACTTTTCATACTATACTCCATTGGCAAATTACTCCTCCCAAAGTCCATCATCTCACGTTTTTCAGAGTTAAATTTTATCTGCCACATATCCGCCCATTTGACCATCTTGTCAGTATTTTCCTGTAACCCAAGACACTCAACCTCAATGTTAACTAAGGCTATGTTAAATATGTTAGCAAAAAAGTTGAACCTGGAATTAAAAGGAGGGGCTAAGAAAACATGTACAGTTGGCTAATAGCAAAGCATCTGAAATTAGAAGAAAAGCCTGACACAGGTAATTTAGTATATGAATAAGCTATAATTCAGGTGTGTATTGGGTGTCAGAGAGGCGTAGTACATTTGGTGGGAGAACATGTCGCGTCCTTTCAGGGCGGTTTGTCCATCTTTTGTCCCCAGCTGGCACTCAGCTCTCACCTGTGGCTCCCCGTAGCTGTTTGCATGCGACAGCAGCCACACCCCGGGCAATGGCCTCGATAAGCCGGCTAAACCAGGTGAGGGTTGCCTCGGTGAGATAGGGAGATGCCTATCCCAGCATGTGAAGACAGAGTCCGGCAGACTGAGTGGACGAGACCAATGGAAGGTCCAATGGTCAAGAAGGCAGTCTCTGCAAGTGTTGTGGAACGCGAAGAGCAGGACAAGACACAGAAGATGTCCTGGTCATCCACTGCGCCTAGTCCAACCTCCAGCCGTCTTGACTCTTGTCTTGCCACTGGATCTAGATGGGAATTGGGAAGAGAGAGTGAGGCTGACCCTGCGCAACTCTCCCTCACTTTAATCCAAATCAAATGCTAGTTTCGACATCATCATCATCAGTGTCCTGTTTCACCCTTTAAATCCTGTGGCGATGGGCGAGCAACAAAGCAACAGGTGTGGGTACACTGGGAGCTGTAGTCACAGACCTGCACGCAGGCTGTTCAGGTCTAACGGTCGTTTTCCGCTGACCGAAGCAGCAGTGGAACTCGGTGTTTACCTGGGCGACTGAGCAGTCCTCTTCATGAACGCACTGCTCACCTCCGTAGAGTGAGGAAGGGGCTAGAAAAGGTGCCCTAAACATTGCCTGCTTCACTACACCCTGGCCAGTTTACCGCAGCTGGCAGGGATCCCATCTTGTGGTCGAACAAACAAAATAAAACACAAGGTGACACCTCTCACCATTGGCACTTGGAACATGCGCACGCTTTTGGACAACCCTACAGCAGACAGACCAGAGAGAAGAACAGCTTTAGTTGCCAGAGAGCTTGCAAGATACAACATTGACATTGCAGCCCTGAGCGAAACTCGTCTTGCTAACGTAGGTCAGTTGACTGAAACTGGAGGTGGATACACTTTTTTCTGGAGTGGTCATGGTAGCGATGAGCGTCGTGATGCTGGAGTTAGATTCACCGTCAGGAGTTACCTTGTTCGGAAATTTGATAGTCTACCCAAGGTTGTGAACGACTGGCTTATGACATTACAGCTTCCGCTGCAGAAAAGAAATCAAGCCACCCTGATCAGCGCCTATGCCCCCACAATGAACAACCTGGACAAGATGAAAGGCAAGTTCTATGAAGAACTAAACACCCTACTATCAGCAATGAGAAGTACCGACAAGCTGATCTTGCTTGGTGACTTCAATGCAAGAGTAGGGTGTGACTCTGCAATCTGGCAGGGAGTCATTGGGAGGCATGGTGTGGGCAAGTGAAACAGTAATGGCCTACTCTTACTGAAGACCTGTGCAACACACGACCTCCTCATCACCAACACAACCTTTCATCTGCCTACCCGTAACAAGACCACCTGGATGCACCCCCGCTCTAAGCATTGGTATCTTATCGACTATGTCATTGTCAGGAGAATGTCAGGATGTCAGAGTGACCAAGGCCATGTGTGGTGCTGACTGTTGGACAGATCACAGGCCCATTGTCTCCAAAATGAGGCTCTGCATCAGACCCGAGAAGTGACCACAAGGAAGCAAGGTTACGAAAAGAATCAATGCAGCCAAGCTAAAGAACCCCAGCATAGCTTCAGCACTGGCTGAAGACTTAGAAATCAAGCTTGCTGACCTACACCTCGCAGGCAGTGCTGAGGATGACTGGGAATGCTTCAGGGATGCTATTCATACATCTGCGCTGAAGATGCTCAGGCCCCCGACCTGCAAGCAGCATGACTGGTTCGATGAGAATGATGAGGAGATACAGGCTGTACTTGTTGAAAAGCACCGTCTTCATCGGGCCTGTCAGAATGACCCATCATCAGCTGCCAAGAAAAATGCTTTTACCGGTGCTCACAGGACAGTCCAGAATAAACTACGTAAAATGCAGGATGCCTGGCTGAGCGCCAAGACAGATGAAACACAGGGATACAGTGACAGAAACAACTTGAAACGGTTCTATGAAGCCCTCAACACTCTCTACGGACCTCAATCTCTCGGGAGTTCCCCCCTCCTGAGTACAGATGGTACAACTCTCATTACAGAGAAGGCTCAGATCCTGCAGAGATGGGCTGAACACTTTGAAGCCGTTCTCAACCGACCATCATCTATTAACAATGAGACAATAGACAGGATTCCCCAGGTTGATATCAGTGCCATAGATGATCCACCGGTAGTAGCTGAAGTCACAAAAGCTGTCAGCCAGCTATCCAGTGGCAAAGCCCCAGGGGCAGTTGCCATACCTGCAGAGATCTATAAAGCTGCTGGTCCTGCACTTATTGAGAAGCTCATCGAGTTGTTCCAGTCCTTTTGGAAGCAAGGATCCATTCCTCAGGAACTTAAAGATGTTTCCATCATACGCCTCTACAAGAGGAAGGGCAATCGGCAAGTATGTGACAACCACTGAGGAATCTTGCTGCTCTCCATCGCAGGAAAAACCCTCGCAAGAGTCCTGCTAAATCGTCTGGTCACTTATCTGGAGCTGGGCCTGCTTCCAGAGTCACAGTGTGGCTTCCGCAAAGGTCATGGGACTACTGACATGATTTTTGCTGCGCGCCAACTTCAGAAGTGTCAGGAGCAGAATTGCGAGCTCTGCACAACCTTTGTTGACCTCACAAAAGCCTTCAACACTGTAAGCCGACAAGACCTGTAGAGGATCATGTCAAGTTTGGCTGCCCTCCCAAATTAATTCAGATGGTACGCCAGTTCCATGATGGCCAGAGTACTGGATGGCGGAGAATCCTCTGAGGCATTCCCAGTCACCAATGGCGTCAAACAGGGCTGTGTGCTCGCACCCACACTGTTCAGCATGATGTTTACTGCCATGCTGAATGATGCCTTCCAGGACAGTGTTGCTGGAATAAGTACAGAGTGGATGGGAAGCTCTTCAACCTGAGGAGACTTCATGCTATTACCAAAGTGAAAGAGACTGTTCTGAGGGATTTCCTCTTTGCCGATAACTGCGGTCTGTATGCTGGCTCAGAGACAGAGATGCAAGTCAGTATGGACAAATTTTCCACGGCTTGTGACAACTTTGGACTTACCATCAACATTAAAAAGACCGAAGTCACGCACCAGCCTGCTCCTCATGCACCGTACACAGAATCCATAATCACAGTCAAAGGGCAGAAACTACAGGCAGTGGACAAGTTCACTTATCTTGGCAGCACCCTCTCCCATATAATGACTATTGATACAGAAGTTAACTGCAGAATAGCAAAGGCAAGTTCTGCTTTTGGTAGACTGCGCTCCACTGCATGGGAACATCAAGGAATCAGCCCAGCAACAAAACTGAAGGTCTACAGCGCTGCGGTACTCACTATCCTCCTGTATGCCTGTGAAATGTGGACTGTGTATCGAAGGCATGCAAGACAGCTTAATCATTTCCACATGACTTGTCTTTGCAGAATATTACACATCTGTTGGCAAGACAAAGTACCAGACACTGAAGTTCTCTCTAGAGCAAGTCTACCATCAGTCCACACACTGCTGATGAGAGCGCAGACCCGGTGGGCAGGTCATGTCATCTGTATGTCAGACAAGCGCATACCCAAGCAGCTCCTTTTTCGGGAACTCTCTGCTGGAAGATGCTTGCATGGAGGGCAGAAGAAATGTTACAAAGACACACTCAAGGCCTCCCTGAAGTTGCCTGACATTGACACAACCACCTGGGAAATGCTGGCACAAAACTGCCCTACCTGGCGCTGCCTTATCCGTAAAGGCTGTCAAGCTCACGAAGCAAGGTATATTGCTGAAGCACAATTTAAGCACGAGCTGCACAAGTCCAAAGCCACCAGCGCAACAACGACAGTGTCTACACAAGCCTGTCCAATATGTGCCAGGACATTCCGTGCCCGGATTGACCTGATCAGTCATCTTCAGACACACCACAACCAGCCTCAAAATGACTAATGGCGTCTAGGTCCTCATCGATGACGATGGATGAACAACAAGCTATAATTCAGCTTAATTGAAGCAGAAAGAGAAATGTGAAAGCTTGAATCTGAACGCCAGAAAGAGAACTTGGCAAGGGAGGGAAGAGATAAAGATAGAGAGCTTCAAAGAGAGAAGTAAATAAAAACTGGCTAAAGAAAAGCTTAGGTCACAGGATGAAAGAGAGTCTAGTAGCTCGGATGATGGGTTGTGTCTCACTCCAAGCTTTGATAATAACAAAGAATCTTCTCAAGTGCCTAAATTCACTGAGGACTGAATTGAGAGATATTTTATCAAACTTGAAAAGTTGGCTACAAAGCCAAAGCGACCACAAGACACATGAAATCTCACTTTACAAAGCATTTTGGACTGGAAGCTGTGGATATATATGCTAGCCTTTCGGCAGACCAATTCTCAGACTTTGAGATAGTTAAAACTGCAATATGTAATACTTATGAATTTGTCTCCAAATCATATCTGTTGAAATTTTGGGCTTGAAAAAAAAACTGAATGAAATGTTTGTAAAATTTACTAGAGAGAAATAAACATTGTGGGGCTGGTGGTTTCAGGCACTGAAACTTGAACTGAACTTTAAGAATGTGAGAGAGCTGATGAAAATGGAAGAATTTTGAAACAGCATCACAAGAGATATCAGGTCACAGCTGAAAGACTGCAACATTTCTAATGTAAGGGAAGCAATAATTCTGGCAGATGGGTACAATATACACATAGACAGCTAAGGACAGTAGATCTCCACTGTAAACCCACAGAGAAACTGGAGGAAAAGCTTTAGGAAGAAGGCAGAAGTTGGTCTAGTCAATGAAAATGATAGTTAAAGAGGATAAAAATGATGTGAAGAAACTAGTATGTCTATTGCCGTATGGAGAAGATGGTCAAATAAGCAGATAAGTGGCAGATAAAATTTAACCCTGAAATGTGTGAGGTGATACACTTTGGAAGGAGTAATTTGACAAGGTAGTATGAAAGGTCTGACACTGTGCATATAAAAGCCAATTGTTAGAAATGGAATGGTAAACTGATGGCAGTAATAGGGATGCCTACGGAGTCTTCAGAAAAGGTTGTACCAGATATAGAAATGGCTGTTAAGTCAGTCATGCAAATGACAGAAATTTCCATAGAGGAAGCTGCAACAAATGATTGTGATAAACCCATTGCATCTAATGTTTTTACCATGAGAATAGTTAGAGCTGCAAAGAATTATAAGGCATTTATACTTGAAGGGTACTCACTTCATTTTTGTCCAAGAAAGAACCTAGTGAGATTGTTATCCTGAGAGTTATTGGTTCAGCTCAGAGCTTATTATAAGCAAAGGATTTAAACTTTCTTCAGAAAATCTGCTGAATCAGAACATATTAATACCAGGTATTGATGGGAAATGTGTGTGTTTCCCATTGTATAAATTGAAATTGTGTTCTAGTGAAGAGGCCTTAAGGAGTTGAAATTATTTCTAAATTACCTATTGACAATATAGATGTTATACTGGGGAAGGACATAGTGGACAATGTTGCTTTTCCATAATCTGGAACAGTATGTCACAATTCAGGAATGGTTCTTGTGAGTAAAAGCTCCTCACTTACCTGTGATCCAGTTAAGATACAAAGCGGTGCAGGAAAACATACAGATGGAATAATTCTGGTAATGGACAGTACAGAGACAGCAAATGTGTCTGCAGGATTTCAAAGTCAAAATTCATCATAGACAGGGCTGAGACCTCAGAATGAGCCTAACAGGTTAATGACAGTTAACACTGCATTAAATGGTCCTGTCAGTGCTCAGACAACACAAGAATTAACCATGCCCTTCAGTGTTCAGATATGGGATACAGCTGAAAACACCAAACAATTAGAATGAGTTCATAAGACCAGTTACAACCTTAAAACGATTGGAATAAAGTGATTTGTGAATTACGTGGAAGACCCAAAGTCTTAGAAAGAAAATTTAAGATCCAAAAGAAGGAGGCTGTTGATACTGCTCTGAAGAATTAAAACTAGATCTGAATAGGATCACAAAAATCTGAAACATAGAAAATGGGAACAAGCGTAGGCCATTCGATCCTTTAAGTCTGCTCCACCATTCATTATGATCATGCCCGAACATCCAATTCAATAGCCTGATCCCACCTTCCCCCGCCCCCAAATCCTTTGATCCCCTTCACCCCACGACCCATAACTCCTTCTTGAAAACATACAATATTTTGGGCTATACTGCTTTTTATGGTAGCAAATTCCACCACCATCATCGAGAACATCCTTCCTGTATCTACCCTATCTGGCCTACTCCTGCTCCTATTTCTTATGTTCTTATGTTCTTATGTTCTAACATGCATCTGATGGCAATGGTGCCATTTTGGAACTTAGTGCCCTTTGGTAGCCTCACATAGCTAAACACATGTAAGCAGCATGGACAAACTACCATCAGTTTATTTATTAGTGTCACAAGTAGTCTTACATTAACACAGCAATGAAGTTACTGTGAAAATCCCCATCAGTGTTATATAAGGGGAACATCAACCATCTACATGTTAGTTGCTGACTGACTCTTCAGACTATTGCTTTGATTCTATATGTGTTAATTATTTCTATATTGCTTCAATTTGACAACTGGCATGACAGATACTAAAAGACATTTTGCTAATTTCAAGGTTTCTCCCACATATAGGTGCACTAGGAGGAGAAATTCTCATTGGAATACAGCATGGCTCAGAAAATGAGCAGAGGGCACACAGAGCAGGGCAAGCTGCTGGAAGATGGAGGTGAAGAAGCTCCATATCCAGCCAATGTGTTCAGGGAAAAATTCCTACCTGAACCTCAGTGACAAATAGTGCATAAGACATTTTGAAGGCAGTTCTTACCGAAATCTGCTACCTTCTGTAACCACAACTGCAACTTCAGAGCAAGTTCTGCATTCCCGGTGACAGTGGCTGCTGTTTCTGCTGTAATGGAAGCAGTCGCATCAGCCATACGACACTGCACCATGATTGGGTCCACAAGTGTGCAATTGGATTTGGCCACAACTCCCTTTTGGGGAAGATGGGCTTGAGGTTCTTATCATATTGATATTGGATTCCTAGATATTCCTTAGTACTGGCCACAGGCTTTCTGGCAGCTCTGTTAATGCCCCACATGTTTTGATGTGCATAGCCATGAGCATTTATCTGTAGGTTGCCCCACTGATGTCCTCATCTGAGTTCTCTGCAACAGAGCTTGTGTGCAAACTCACTCTCCAATGAGCTGGTTAACTGCACTATTGTTGCCCCATCTGCTGTTTGAAGGCCTCTCTTATCCAGGGTCCCACCACTTGCAGACCCAATCTTCTCAGCCTTCTGTATCCTCATTTGCATTCTCTTCGTCCAATTCCAACCCCCACCTACCACCCCCGCCCCCCCCAAACAACATTGCAATAATATAAATCTCTGCTGATTCTGTTTGCTCTTAGCTCCGACAAAGGGTCATCTAGACTTGAAATGTTGGCTCTGTTCTCTCCCCACAGATGCTGTCAGACCTGCTGAGATTTTCCAGCATTTTCTGTTTAATCTCCACGCTATCCTGACACCACTTTGTACTGGAAAGGATAGCCTCCATGCTGTTACAATCCCCGTGGAGACTAGTAACATTTTAAAAAATATTAGAATTTGAATGACTGACAGAACATCAAACAGCAAAAGTTCAAGTTATAAGAGTTTTATTAAAATAAACAAAGTAAAAGCAAGATAAATGCTCTCCTCCACCTTTGCCCCATTTCCACCAATCCATTTTATTTATTTTTAAATTTATTTTCACATTTCTATTTTTTAAACTCGCTTTCCATCTTTTTCCCTTACTGCTATCTCCCCACCACCATCCCATTAAGGCCATCTGCTACCTGTTTCAAGTTGTTCTTTGACACTCTGCTATCCTGCCATTAACACGTTATGATCTCTCAGTGTACCACAATCAGCACCATTTTTAGCAATGATCACCATCATTTACATTCCCTTTGCCTTTTCTTTTGTAACATCTTTGTAAATTTCCCCTTTCTTCCCCAACCGCTGGCTCTCTGTCCACACTGCCACCACCCTACCCCCAACCAGAAGGGTATAAATCTCATCCTATTTTCTTTTATCTTTGGCTCTGATTAGGGATCATTCGGTCGTGAAACATTGGCTCTGTTCGTTCTCAGTAAGAAGTCTCACAACACCATGTTAAAGTCCAACAGGTTTTTTTGGAATCACAAGTTTTTGGAGCACTGTTCCGAAAGCTCATGACTCGAAATAAATCCTGTTGGACTTTGACTGGTGTGGTGAAACTTCATACTGTGCCCATCCCAGTCCAACACTGGCACCTCTACATCCTGTACTTTCTCCACCAACGCTGTTAGATTTGCTGAGGTTTTCCAGCATTTGCTTTTTGTTTCAGATCCCATCAGCCTTCAGGGTGGAAGACAGTAATAACATTCCAAAATATCATCTAATCAAGGGGCAGAAAGAAGGAAGAAATAAATCAATTAACTATCAATAGAAAAAAGTACAAGGGAAATTATTGCGGCTAAAGGCCGATAAGTCCTCTAGACCTAGTGGGTTGTGTCACAAGACATCAAAGGAAGTAGCTATAGAAATAGTGGGTCCACTGGTAGTAATATTCCAAGAATCTTTAAATCTTTAAAGATTGGAAAACTGCCAATGTAACATTCTCATTCAAAAAGGGAGGGGAAAAAATAGATTCCTTATAGGCCAGTTATTTAGCACCTGTCATTGGAAAAATGTTGGTGTTCATTATAAAGGATGTAAATCAGAACATTTAGAAATGCATAATATAATGAAGCACAGTCAGCATGACTTCATGAAGGGGAAATCATGCCTGAACTTTTTAAGGCAGTAACAAGCAGGATAGATAAAGGGGAATCAGTAGATGTGATAGATTTGGATTTCCAAAAACCATTTGATAAGGTACCACACAAAAGGCTATTTAATATGATAAGAGCCCCATGGTGTTGGTGGTAGTATATATTCATATGGATAGAGGATTGACTAATAGATAGAAGATAAAGAGCTAGGATAAAAAGGACATTTTCAGGATGGCAACTCGTAACTAGTGGTGCCACAGGGATCAGTGCTGGGGTCATAATTATTTACAATATTTATTAATGATTTGAACGAGGGGAGTGAATGTACTATTGTCAAGTTTGTGGATGACAAAAGATAGTTAGGAAGGCAGGTGGTGAGGATGACAAGGAATCTACAGAGGAATATAGACAGGTTAGGTGAGTGGACAAAAACTTGGCAAATGGAAAATAATGTCGGAAAATATGAAGTCTTGCACTTTGGTATGAAGACTAAAGGAACTGAATATTATTTAAATGGAGAAACACTGCAGGAAACTGCAGCACAAGGAGATTTGAGGGTTCTGTGCATACATTACAAAAAGCTAGCATACAAGTTCAGCAGGTAATTGGGAAGGCAAATGAATGTTGGCCTTTATTTCAAAGGGAATGGAATATAAAAATCAGAAAGGAAGTTTTGTTAGAACTATGCAAGGCCCTAGTTAGACTAAACTGGAATACTGTGGCAGTTTTGTTCCCCTTATCTAAGGAAAGATAAACTGGCATTTGGGGCACTCCCAAAAAAAGTTCACCAGGTTGATCCTGGGTATGGAGGAATTTTCTTATGAGGAGAGCTTAAGTAGGGTGGGCCTGGACTCATCCCGGGTTTGGAGGGATTTTCTTATTGGGAGAGGTTAAGTAGGTTGGGCCTGTACTCATTTGAATTTAGAAGAATGAGAGGCCCAGTTCTCACAGAGCACTGGGAAACCCCCTCCCTACCCCACAGACATTGGAGACCAGTAATGATTCTGGACGGCCTCGTGCCGTGCCTAAGAGTTGGAACATCCCAGGAGCTGGGGACAATCCGGTATTGAATAGCCTAAGCATATTAAAGTTTTATTTCAAATATGCTAATTTGTCTCACGCAAGGGACAAGGACAGTTACAAACCATTTGGAGCCAGGCACGAAACCCTATTTTAGGCCTGCATGCAAATTTCCAGGATTGTCACGATCCACGCCAAGTGCAGTGAGGTTGGAAAATCTACCCCGTCTCCAAAAGCTGAGACAGACAGATTTTTATTTAGTAAGGGAATCAAAGGTTATGAGGATAAGGCAGGATAGTGGATTTGACGATTATCAGATCAGTCATGAACTTATTGAGTAACAGAGTAGACATAATGGGCCGAATGTCCATACCTTCTATATTGTGGCATGGGCAGTGTATTATCAGAGCCAATTGGCTTGGTAACAAGCTCAATTGATCCTTAATTAAAATGGTGGATGGGCTGCCAATTTTGGCACCATGTTATGGGGAGTGTTTGGGATGAATAGGACGGTAGTGGACTGGGTATCACTTTATTTTATATGCCCCCCCTGCTGAAAACAATCCCAGTGGGGGGGGGCACATAAAATACAGGCCAGGGATTCTGTTGCCGATTGAAAGATTTGGGATAATGTTTAACTGGTATAAGACTTAAATTGGGCTGCAGTTGTTGTGTTCTCTACCACAGTTAGGTCCTATAAAAAAAAGACCTGTTCAACTTGATGAACTAAACAATATGGTGTCACATTTTATCAATATAACATTTCATATTACATCATAAGATTCACAGATGTTGACTTGTCTAGATTATTTGTGGTATAATGTTCTTGTGTTTTATCTTTAACTGATAGTGAATGTGCTCAGGAAAACAGGGGGTTAATTTTAACCCCCAAAATGTGTGGGTTTCATTTGGATGAGAAGTTAAAAAGCTATCAGTAAGGATGAACTATCAGTAATTCATGGAGCTTTCATTCTGTTTCAGGATTCCCATGTAACACACTTGCTCAAACATTTTCCCACCCTCTATCAAAACCATTGTTAAATTGATCATACAAGGAGTACACAAGAGACGACTGAGAAATTGCTAATCCTTTCAATTACTATGCCCAGTCTCCTTGCAGGGTAGGGTCTACTCTGCACCTCCTGAGATTACAGAAGAAGCTGAGAAACTTGTCATAAGGGAAATCATGAGTGTTGGGCCTGAGTGAACCCACTTCCCATCACTTACATAGATGACAAATTGTCTATTTTTTGAGAATTCTTTTGAGAATTCAGAAAAAGATCATAGAGTCTCTACAGTGCAGAAGCAGGCCATTCGGCCCATCGAGTCTGCATCAACCACAATCTCACGCACGCCCTATTCCCGTAACCCCATGCATCTATCCTAGCTAGTCCGCCTGACACTACGGGGCAATTTACAATGGCCAATCCACCTAACCCACACATCTTTGGAATGTGGGAAGAAACCGGAGCACCTTGAGGAAACTCATGCAGATATGGGGAGAACATGCAAACTCCACACAGACAGTGACCCAAACCAGGAATCAAACCAGGTCCCTGGTGTTCTGGGGCAACAATGCTAACCACTGTGCCACCGTACTGCTCCAGCTTGGTGAAAGCTGGTGGAAATCATCTAAAGGAAGAAAGCTGAAATACAACCTATTTTTCTTTTCCTTTTTAAGTTTGTTAATATTCATGAGAAGTATTTACTTTATCCAAATGCATACTATCAAGTATTTCAAATATTCTTTTATATTTTCAGTGGAATACCAAAATCTAATGTCAATCTTGGGTTTTCTGTAATGCAACATTTCTCAGAAAAGTCCCCTCTCCAATAATTTGTGTTTTGCCAGTGACAAAACTACAGCCTAAACACAGAATGACTGCTGGTGGGCAATGTTTTTTGTCTGAAGCACTTGATCATGTTTCATTTTAAGTGGAGTATTGTAAATAAATGAGAGTTTCTCTGAGGATGTAATGCGCAAGGTCATTGAGTTGTCTAAAAGATTGACATATAATTTGGCACCTCGAGGAAGCTTTCATTTAGTATTTGTCCAGTCCATCTAGATTCCAGTATGACTTTGCCTAATTGTATTATAATCACTTAAAGTTGATATTAATGTAACCAGGATCAAAATTTAAAACTAAGTGCAATAAAATTGAAAATGGCATCTTACCTTGTAATCTGTGTCCTTGTGTTGAAGTCAAGGGAGCGCATTGACCGTAACACTTCTATACAGCCCAGATACTGTAAAAAAATTAAAATATCTTAATTTCATGGTTTTCAATAAATACTTCTGGCTATTTCTCAATAAATACTAGTTTAGTCTGAAATATTAATAAATGGCTCATGGAGAGAATTGAAATGTTAAACTTTTATTTTAAATAGTTAATCTCTTTCAAGATTTGAAAGCATCTTTCAATAGATATTGCCGAGTACTTACAATATTTTCTATCTTTGTACAATAACAACTTGCATTTAACACACACATATAAGGAAGCCTTTATTTTGTTTCATTATTTTGACTGTAGACTGTCCTCATTGATCAGTGCGGCTCTCAAATTAAATGAATGCCAACAAATAAAAAAAGTCTTGGATCGCAATGGATGGGGTCTCTGAGGCAGTAGCTTTGGGTTCAGCTCTGTGTTGATTTGTGGTGATTGTCCCTTTAAGAGCATCACAGCAGAGTAAGGGTCACACAGGCCATGTGACTCTTACCCTTAAAGGGATAATCACCACAAACTCCTACCCCAGTACTTGATGGCCAAGGAACATGTAGTCATAATGTGGCCAATGAGTTGATTACCAACCAAAAATCCTTCCAACTCCCAATAGCAGGCGGTAAGAGCAGGCGAGACCTCTGGGAAGCCATGCTTGGTATGGAGTGGTGTCCTTTAAGCTAGCAACCTGTTCCAGGATAAACCTTGCTATAGGAACAGATTAAAGCTTGTCTTATGTACCACTGAGTGTGAAAAGAGAAATTACAAAAAAATGTGTGCGATGTATCTGATGGGAAAGTGAGCTTGTGATAGGTATACTGGTGAGGAGGAGGTTATTATTTCCTCCTCCACTTCACCATTTGCCGCCAGCTAAAGCTGGCAGCAATATTTTTCATGGCTTGATCAGTGGTGATACTTCCAAGCCATGGTTGGTAATAGACACTGAAATCCCCATCCATCTAAGATATATACTATACCCTTGCTATGCTGAGTGCTACCTCCAAGTGAAGGTCAATGATTCATCAGTTGAGAGAAGGTAGTAAGTGGTAATCAGCAGGAGATTTTCTTACCCATGTTTGCCCTGAAGGCATGAGACTTTATGGGAACTAGAATCAATGCTAAGGTCTTATAGAACCATTCTCCCACAACAATATACCAATGTGCCCCCACCTCTGATTGTTCTTAGCTGTCAATAGTGGATGGTGATGGAGGGGTCCAGACTTTTGATAGATAGTTATGTGAGAGAATAATACCTGTGTCAAGTTGTTACTTGACTAATCTGTGGGACAGCTCTCCTATCTGTGGCACAATATAGATAAACACATGCTGGAATAAGTGTTTAATCCTGATATCATTGTCTTGAACAGGGAATCAGATATGTCAGTCTTGCACCAACCTTTCCAGGAAGGGCTCAGCAGGTGTACTTGCCTGAAGATCTCAGCCTGTGTGCTTCCAGTGTCATGTCTGGAGCTCACAACAAAGGCAGGGACCTGGACTCTGAAGAATAAAGGACTAAAAATATTTTTTGGTGATTTGAAGCTGTATACTTTTGGAATGTGGTCATGGCACACTCAGATTCATTTCCCAAAGGATACCTGTCTTGGAATCCAAGTTTCCCCATAAGCTAGCAGGCTCTATAATGTTTCCAGGGCCTTCAACTGAAGGTGGGTTGAGCCACTGCTGTGTCTCCAAAATATGGGAGGCACATTCTTTGACGCCCCACCTTCGATCCTATGAACTTCAGCAAAACCTCTGACAGTTTTAAAAGCCTCAGTTTGATATTGTGTGACTTAAAGGTGGAAAGCAAGTCTGAAGCTGGAGTCTGACTAAAGCATCTTGTTCGTATTAATATATCACGGTTTCATGATGGGCATGATACAATCATAACAATCAGGATCAGAGCCCTGCGGTTTATCTAGGCTACACTTTCAATATGCTTTCAATAATATGATGATGATATGTACGGTGATGATATGGGGAGCAGCACGGTAGCACAGTGGTTAGCACTGTTGCTTCACAGCACCAGGGACTCGGGTTTCATTCCCAGCTTAGGTCACTGACTGTATGGAGTTTACACATTCTCCCCATCCACATAGGTTTCCTCCACATCCTCCGGTTTCCTCCTACAGTCTGAAAGATGTGCTGCTTAGGTGCATTGACCCAAACAGGCACCGGACTGTGGCGACTAGGGGGATTTCATAGTAACTTCGTTGTAATGTAATGTAAGCCTTCCTTGTGACTAATAAATAAACTTTACTTTGCTACATGTTTATAAAGCAGATTTTGTTAGCTGTAAAATAAATTGATAGGCAGAATGGCTTAAACTTGAATAAAAATGTTGACAGTGCACTAACTGTGTTCCAAATGTACACAATTTCACAACAGATAGTGACGAAAGAATTCTCACAAATTTATTTGCAATATCACTACAAATAACAATCAGAAGAACTGTTGCTCATTATTGATAGAAAAATATCTTCAAACAGAGCGAACGAGACCAATAGCATCAAAATTTATTGGAGATAAAAGTGTCAAAAGTACAGGTCAGTAGTTGACTCACTAATACTCAGCTTGTATTCAGAGAAATCAATATCAGATGCTATTTAGGATATTGTTAATGGTTTGTGTTGGTAGTGTATGCCAGCAGATCTGACATAAAAGGTTGTGATAAATGGAATGCTTTTGTAAATTAAAATGGATGGATTGAAAATCATACAGGGCCAGCTGATCTCTGCAATCACATTCGTGATGTACAGCCTGGAGGGCAACACTCTGGACTGAAAGCACAAACTTATTAAATTTATCTTTACACCATTCGCCTCTAAGAAAAACTGACAATGGTTGGAATGACAGACATCTTCGTCTTTGCAGAGTTCAGCAATCACTCGTTCATTTTAAATAAATTCGGAATTTAGTTTGGCGCATTGCAAGGCTTATTTCAGGGATATCATTGTGTTTTTACAGGCATTGCTATGGTTTAACTCCATTATTCCTCCCACAGTCCAAAGATGTGTGGGCTACATTGATTGGCAACGCAAAATTGCCCCTTAGTGTCAGGGAGACTAGCAGGATAAGTTCATGGGGTTACAGGGATAGGACCCGGGTGGGATTGTTGTTGATGCAGGTTTGATAGGCCGAATGGCCTCCTTCTGCACTGTAGGGGTTCTATGATCCTATAGGCTGCACCACTTAAAGGGAGCTGCATTGTGGCTCAAGTAAGTGTTGACTGTCATGTAGGAAGTGACTCTGACCAAGGAAACACTGAGGATCGGCTTGACATTGGAGAGAGTGTGCTCCAAGGTTTTTGGATGCTGTCTTCTTGGAGGCCTTGTTGGAGGAGATGGAAAGGAGGAGATACACACTAAGAAGACAATGGAAGAAAATAGCCATGGAGGTCAATGCCAAGAGTCAAACCCTGAGGGACCTGAATGCAGTGCAGCAAGAAGTTCAATGACTTTACATGAGTGGTCCAGGTCAGTGAATACACCTTCAAATGCCCTATCTAACTAACTGCAGTACTAGCCTCAGGCACTGCACAATTCACCACAGCCCCACCACACACCTACCAATTAATGTCGCAAGCACTTGTCATACTTTCTGATCCATCCCTTCTCCCTAAACCACAACCTTAACCTTGCACCTTTCTCCTTTCAGTTACCAAGGAAGTTCATTGTGGTTGGGCAGTCGTGGTTCAGCAGGACGACAGTGATGAGAAGATATACCTATATGTAATATAAAGCATCTGGCACATATAGGGTTGATGTGGGACTGAATACAGTACACTCCACACAGTGATGTAATAGAACAAATCACCTGTACCCAGGGTTGGACAGAATCAAATGTATCAACATGGAGACAGCTCCTAGCTTGTACCCTTTACATTTGTAAATGGTTCTAAGAATCAATAAAGACCTACTTATGACTACAAAGCCGCCTTCTGACCTACTAAACTGTAAGCAACACTCTACAACATGGTGGCAGCTTGGGAAAAACCCAAAGCCTCATAGAAAATGCAGGGTAAAACTAAAATACTGGAAGAGTGAAAAAAAAATCAGCAAAACAGTCTGAAAGAAGTGCTGGAACACACAGGAAAAATCACCTTGGGAAATCTCCAAAGATAGGCTTGGAAGCTGAAGGCAGAAATTTAAAATTCTTTACTGTAGCAGAAGACTCCATTATTACTTCTTTAGAAATCCAGCTTCAGATCTCAGAACTCAGAGTGGAGCTAAATCTTTTTAAATTCCAGGCTACAGCAAGCCTCGAGAAATCTGGAAAGACTTTGCAGTATAAAGTGCAGTCGAAAAAAGTTGTTGCTAAAAATCTGGACCAAAAACCTCTGACCTTGTCCACTGCTGGCATTCTCCAGTGCCGCGGCAGTGAATGGGGTTTTGGCTTTGTGTGAAATTCTCCATTCTCTCTGGCAGTAGGGCGGCCACAGATAAGATCATAGAATCACTACTGTGCAGAAGAAGGCCACACTGATCACAATTCCACCCGGACCCTAATCCTGTAACACCTCATATCTACCCTGTTATTCTCCCTGACACTAGGATTAATTTAGCATGGCCAATCAACCTAACCTGCATATCTTTGGATTATAGGAGGAAACCCACACAGACACAGGGAGAACGTGCAAACTTCACACAGACAGTAACCCGAGATTGGAATTGAATTTTGGGCCCTGGCTCTGTGAGGCAGCAATGCTAACCATTGAATCACCATGCCACCTACTGATCCCCGAGTTGGCACTTTCTGAAAAGTTTTATAAGTAACTAATTGAATACTCCCAGAGCATTGTGACTTTTTAAACCCAGAGAAAGGAAAGTAAAAGCTAGAATTGGCAATAATTTCTCACTTTAAACATAAACACTGAGGAAGAGAACTCTATAAGCATCATTATTGTAGTGGAGCTGACCAAAAGCAACATGCAGGGAAATCCCTTTGTCTCCACCAACACTCTGAAACATTTAAGTACAGATCAGAACTTTCCACTTCCAAATCAATTTAGACTTACCCAGGATCCAGATCAATCACATAATTGGGAACTTAGGAGAAAAAGATTCCTAAGATACAACATTGTTTCAGGTTTAGACAAAAAGTCAGAAACAGAAGCCAGAATTCTCTCATCTTGCCCACCATTGGTATTTTAGTGGGCGGGTTGTGGAGAATGTGAAACCCCTTTGATAGTTGGGTGGGAATTTTCGACTTTTAGACCAGCATGGCCAGAGAATTCTGCCCAGGGTAGGTTAACATGCTGCTTTACTCAGTAAGCCTGACTGGAGATGACATTATTGCAAGAAAGGCAATCATCTGCTGCACTTGAAGGGATACTGAAATCTTTTGGAGTTTATTCCAGCCAAAGAAGAAATAAAATACTTGAAAGAGCTAAATTTAATAAGCGAGTCCAACAGCTAGGAGAACCTGTCATCCATAGATAGCTTTTCTCTCACTTGAGCAGAGATGCCTGTTTAGTCCTGCAGTTCCTCAAAATGTCAGATAATGTCAGTGATGACTGTCATTGATCATACAGAGCTGCAAGCTCCTGAGTACTCAATCAAAAAAAGTATATCTTGATTGGGACTTCAGTTCTGAACCGTCCTCTCTTTTTTGTGAAGCAAAGTTGTCAATTCATGTTTCAGACGCTGGAAAACCTACAATGATCAGATGAGCTGACCATCCAAGAGGAACCACGACAACTCGAGTGGAGGACATAAAAGCATGCAATCAGTTGACCAATTAAACTCAATCCCTGGCTTCAATGACGGTGCAACAGGTCAACACTGCAATCACCAAACATAATCTACAACTTCCAATGGAAGAAAAGGATGAAATCAAACACTGATGCGAGAACAACCTCCAAGCCTGCGGGAAGAGCCAGCAGTGACAGAGTCTACCACTCTTCCAACATTAGTGTGGACAAGATATGGTGCGAGAGTCTCCACCCCTCCAGCTACATATTTCCCAGTGGTGGAAGGTGGCCTGCTGTTCAGAGAACCCTGCCGCTGTCAATGGGATTTTCTGTTGATGTCACCCCACTCCGCTGCAAAACCCGTGGGCTGGGATAAGTTGCCGGTGGCGGGACCAGAGAATTCCGGCCATGTAAGGGTTATAAGGCATCCAGACCACCTGAACTCTGAAGGTTAGAAACTGGGGGAAAAGAGAAATCTTTAGGTGGTCAAGGCAAAGGAGATCTCATTGGTGATAGTAAGGATGGCTTATCTCAGGTTGAAAGGAAACATGAAAGTGGAAGTAAAAAACCTCAGTGGCAGAAAAGAGACCTTCAGCTGAGCAACAAAGTGTGAGCAGCACGTGAAACGAATGTTGGAGGCAGGAATAATGGTAGGAAGGATTATTACTTACGGGGCGAAAAACTGCAGCAGGCGATGGTGCAGAGGGACCTTGGGGTCCTTGTGCATGAGTCGCAAAAACCCAGCTTGCAGGTGCAGCAGGTGGTCAGGAAGGCAAATGGGATGCTGGCCTTCATAGCGAGGGGGATTGAATATAAAAGTAGGGAGGTCTTGCTGCGGCTGTATAGGGCATTGGTGAGGCCGCAGCTGGAGTACTGTGTGCAGTTTTGGTCGCCGCACTTACGCAAGGATATTTTGGCCATGGACGGAGTGCAGAGGAGGTTTACTAGGCTGATGCCGGAGTTGAGGGGGTTGAGCTATGAGGAGAGGCTGAATAAACTAGGCTTGTACTCGTTAGAGTTTAGAAGAATGAGGGAAGATCTCATTGAGATGTATAAGATGATGAATGGGATGGATAGGATAGAGGTGGAGAGACTCTTCCCGCTCAGAAAGGACAGTAGGACTAGGGGGCACAGCCTCAAGATAAAGGGGGGGCGGTTTAGAACGGAGTTGAGGAAGAATTTCTTCACTCAAAGGGTGGTGAATCTCTGGAATTCTCTGCCCGTTGAAGTGGTGGAGGCTACCTCGCTAAATATTTTTAAGAAGCAGGTTGATGGGTTTTTGATAAGAGAGGGGATTAAGGGTTATGGGGAGAGGGCGGGAATGTGGAACTGAGCCACGACAGATCAGCCATGATCTTACTGAATGGCGGGGCAGGCTCAAAGGGCTAGATGGCCTACTCCTGCTCCTATTTCTTATGTTCTTATGTTCTTAAGTCTGATTCTAGAAGTTGAATATAGCTTCCAGGATGACAGCTGGTACAGTACAAAGGACTTGCTGCATTATCAGAAGTGCTAATCTTTGGTCAAAGTGATGCTCTATTTGCTTATACCAACGGTTCAGATGAATGTTAAAGATTCTAAAGCATTATTTCAGCGTGTAGACATTATTCCATCAAACAAAACTACTGACTACTAAAAATGTTAAGTGATCATTCATCTCATTTTGTAATCTCTCTGAGTCCAACATGGGTGCCATATTTGTCTACATTACAGCAGTCACTGGCATAACAGTCATTGGACAGTATTTCATTCTATGCAAAACATTTTGGGTAATTTTGGAATAAATTACGATATAAATGAAAGGATTATAATTGTAACTGAACTTGCCCAGCAGAAAACTGACAAGATAGAACCACTTGCCCATTTTACATCTTGTTTGATTTGTAATTGAAATTAAAATTGGCAGGGTATGTATGATATTGATCAATCCCAGAAGATTTTCAATGGACAACTTAGGATAAATTTACCCTCAAGACTTTATTGGTCGAAAATGAACATCATAATAGTAATTCTGCTGACCCAAGATATGAGACCTTCATGTCCAGCTGCTATTACCGAGGTACACGAGAATCTACCATGCAGCTTTCTATCCCATGTGTAATTAACATCCATTTTTTAAAGAACAAATCAATCCTGTTTGTGCATAGTACTACCTATGTATACTACCAAGTATTTACTTAGGAGTGCTGTGTAACCTGTATATTAACAATATAAATATATTTTAAGATTATATGATGTACTTTGGTTGATTCGTCAATGCATGCCCTTTATATATGTGTACTCTGTAAACCTACGTGTATTGTGAACACAGATATGAATACCTTGCAGTGTCAATGCCATTTTTCAAATGAAAGACTGGCTGGATTTTCAAACATGAAACACAATGGCACTATAAAATTGCTTTCCTTTTATGAGGTCATGATAAATATTTTTTACTTTAATTAATGGTGAAGACCCAGTTGGTTTATTGTCCATACCTGCAAAAACAATAGAAATATTTAATGTCACACATTTATGCAGAGACCGGCATTGCAAAAGGCCTATGGTATTCATACAGTCAATGAACTTTTTTTTTATTTTCCCTCAAAGTGCCTTTGGCATCACCCATGTGGAATATTGTCACATTGATTTACATCCTGAGGCCATTCAGGATGATTACCTGGAGGGGGTTGATAAGACCATAAAATACAGGAGCAGAATTAGACCATTCTGCCCATCAAGCCTGCTCCACCATTCAATCATGGCTGATACGTTTCTCAACCCCCTTCTGAATTTTTGGAGTTGTTTGGGCATTATGAACACCCATAACTTTGTTATGGGAGGATAGTCAGAGAGAGATGAATGTCTATGAGTAGACAATAGTAGGCTATCAGTATTCATTAGAGTTAGAACATAGAACAGTACAGCACAGTACAGGCCCTTCGGTCCTCGATGTTGCGCTGAGCTATGACCGAACCCAAGATCAAGCTATCCTATCTCACTCCCTATCATTCTGGTGTGTTCCATGTGCCTATCCAATAACTGCTTGAAAGTTCTTAAAGTGGCCGACTCCACTATCACAGCAGGCAGTGCATTCCACACCCCAACCACTCTCTGAGTAAAGAATCTACTTCGGACATTCCTCTGTATCTCCCACCATGAACCTTAAAGTTATGCCTCCTAGTAACAGCTACATCCACCCGAGGAAATAGTCTCTGCACGTACACTCTGTCTATCCCCCTCATCATCTTATGAGCCTTTATTAAGTCGCCTCTCATCCTCCTCTGCTCCCTCAACCTTTCCTCATAAGACCTATCCTCCAAACCAGGCAGCATCCTGTAAATCTCCTCTCCAATGCTTCCACATCCTTCTTATAGTGAGGTGAACTGCACACAATATTCCAAATGTGGTCTCACCAAGGTGCTGTATAGTTGCAGCATAACCCCATGGCTCTTAAACTCAAACCCCCTGTAAATACACTAACACACTATAAGCGTTCTTCACGGCTCTATCCACTTGAGTGAAAGCTTCAGAGATCTGTGGATATGAGCCCCAAGATCTCTCTGTTCCTCCCCATTCCTCAGAACCCTGCTGTTGACCCTGTAATCCACATTCAAGTTTGTCCTACCAAAATGAATCACCTCACACTTATCAGGGTTCTCCTCTCATTGGAGGAAGTAATACACTCAAATGCCTGAGCATGGCAGCATTGATGGTGTCCATGGATTTCTCATTACCGCACGTTAAGCTGCACATAATCCCTGGCATCTTTGCCATATTTTCCTCCAGCCCCTGCTTCATGTCCAGCAGGCTTCTTGTGGCCACTGCCAGAAGCCTGTCATTAGTGTCAGATTCAGCAGGGGCCTGATCCCAAACAGTCCTCCAACCGTCTGGGGGTCATGCTGTCCGCTCAGCTGCTGGGATGTGGCTGCTTTGTGCTCACCATACTATGTTCATGAATCTTTGTGTGACACCTCCACAAATTTTGTGGGTGTAATTGTGCTGGCAGAGATGGATAATGAGGCAAATGACAGTGCATCCACTGCGGGACTGACTATTTCACCCCCAGCCAGTTTCCCTGGCTGTGGCTTGGTCCTTGGACGACAATGGCCTGTAATGGAAACAAAAAGAATCACACTAAGACTCATCACAGTTTGAGTACTTCACATTTCATTGCATCCATACTGTGTGCCCATTTTTCGCCATCAGGATGGTTGTTTTTCCGCCCTGCGCCTGGCCAATCTAGTCTCGCCATCTGCGACGGATCATGCTCCCTCTTCCCTGGCAAACTCCATGGCTTTCTCCTCAGCACCTGTGGGGAGTTTGAGGTCAGGCACACATCCTCCTGGGCATCCTCTGTTGTGGCAATATGGGAGTGCTTGTCCTACATGACAAAGTGCAGGATCAATGTCAAGTGATACCTAACCCCTTTGTCAGTATCCAGCCCCATTATACCTACTGGCCTGTCAGTGCCACATGGAATCTGATGGGGTGTTTGAATGAACTTCTGATACGTCAATGTTCTGGCAGCGAAGTACAGCCTCCCTGTTTGAGCAGGATGCTCTTTAATAAGCTGCCCATCGATGCAGCAATGACAACTGATGGACGGTTTCACAAAGGAAAGTTTTCCCCACCACTAAATTGCACGTTTTCCATACATGGTGCTGGCACTTAGAATTTTAATTATAATCACATAGGAAACAGCAAAAAAATGCACAGTTCAGATAGGATATCAAGAACAGTACATTGTTGACAAAATCCTGGCCATACTGTGGGAACCTGACCCATATGTCAATGAAGTGTCCTGCCACTCCAAAACATGATGTGGATATGCCGGTGTAGGACTGGGGTAAACACAGTAAAAAGTCTGACAACACCAGGTTTTAGTCCAACCGATTTATTTGATAGTAAACTCACAAGCTTTCGGGTTAGTCCCTCCATCAGGTGGGACGGAGGGACTAACCCGAAAGCTTGTGAGTTTACTATCAAATAAATCGGTTGGACTAAAACCTGGTGTTGTCAGACTTTTTACTCCAAAACATGCCACTCACATGCCTTGCTTCCCAGTACCATAAAAATAACAGGCACGAGAAAAGGTATTAGGACAACATCTTCCCATCAGAAAAATGGGAACTGTCTGTGCTTTATATGCTCTGTCTGAGGCCAGAACTCTCCATTCACCTGATGAAGAGGGAAACCTCGAAAGCTTGTGAGTATTATCAAATAAATCGGTTGGACTAAAACCTGGTGTTGTCAGACTTTTTACTGTAAATGGCAGAGTGTCAGACAGGCCCTGAAAATATTCCTGAAATTACACTTCCATTTTTGTCCATTGTAAATGAGGTGCCTTCCCATTTACCCTGCAAACTCCATGTAGGAGGGAAATAAAACGAGTCAAGCCTTGGAGATCGCGTCAAACTTCAAGAAAAGTTTTTATTCCACATGCATAAGGGAGAGCTGAACTCTCAGCTTTTCTGCGAGTCCCCTCTGTCCCTGGTATAGGCTAACGTACTGTTTCAAGTCACAAAGGTTTACATTAGCATATTAATTCCTCGAGCTGGATACAAAATGTTCTTTTAATCTTGTTATGCAGACTGCATTGTTCAGTACAACTTTGTTAATCGGTTTCTTGGGCAGTTCCATTTACCGATTATGGTGTCAAAGCGTTGTATTTGGACAATTGATTTGCGCTGATATGTTAATTGTTATCCCCCTCTGCTAGATGATCGTGTTTTATGGAAGACTATACCCTCCCTAGACTATATCAGCCTGGCTGTCGTAATGCCGGTTCTCCTATTGTCATGATAATTTGAGTGATTTTCCGCACATTAGAAGTTGATAGCCAGTGTTAATTGTTAATTGTTAACTGTTAACTGAGAGCAAGCCTCCAGCTGTCTGCATTAACCCTTTCCTCCCCTCTGGTAAGGTCTAGCTCTCTGGATTGCTCTATGTAGCCCTGCATGTATTATACTGAAATTAAATATGAACAAACATATAAATCAAACTATAAAAGACACAATCCCCGATATTACCCTACAACACTCCAGTTCTAGTGGGCAACTATTGTCACAATCCTTGCATAGGTGCCAAGATATGCCAGGACATCTTGGGGCCATATATGACTCTTCATAACAGAGAATCTATGTCCAACAAGGGAGATTAAAATTTCACTCAGAATTAGCCAATGATCTACCCAACACTAATATTATTAAGGAAATAAAACAACTAAAAAGTAAGGGCTGGAAATATGAAATAAAAATGGAAATGTTAGGAATGCCCAACAGGTCAATTTGCATTGGAAGCGGATGAAAGTCTGCATCTGAAATGTTAATTTATCTTTCTCCTTCAAATGCTGATGGATCTGCTAGGCATTCCCAACATTTTCTGCTTTGATTTAATATCTCATCTGCACCTTCACAGTCTGCAGTTCTGGAGATAGTCTAATCATAGAGGAACATTATATAACAAGAGTAGGTACCTTCTGGAACCACAGGAGCTATATAAAGAGACGTCTACTGTGAAATTTACAATATGTTCTTTTGAAATGCAGAAACAAGAGATACTAAATTGCAGAACTGAGTGACTCATGAATGATTCACCAGGGGATCGTGGCAGTTTAACTTTAGACTTGCTTATAATGCTCTTTGCATCGCTAAAGTGTACCACCAATAACAACAACAGCTTGCTACTTCATAGCATCTTCAATGTGCAAAATCATTCCAAGATGCTACACAGAAGTGAAACCAGACAAAAATGGATGCTACAGTGAACAAGAGGTCATGTTGAAGGGTCGTTAAAGGTTTGTCAGCAAGGTGGGTTTTAAGGAGGTTCTTAAAGGAAAAATGAGAGATAGCAAACTTGAAGGCGGAATTCTAGAGCTTAAAACCTGAAGTATTAAACGTACCATTGCCAGTGATGGGGTGAAGGCAGTGGAAATGAATGAGATACAGCATCAGAGGGCAAATTTTATTGTCCTGTCCGCCACGAGAATTGGAGTGGGCGAGGGGCAGACCATAGAAAAGTCCGTTGACCTCGGACAGCATTTTCCAGTTTCGGGGCAAGCGAGGTTGGAAAATCCTGCCCAGAGAAACAGAAGGGTCCAGAAGGAGTTCCAAAAGTTCTGAAGAAAAGTTATATTGGACTGGGAATATTATGGGAGACAATGACTCACACCCCTCTTGCCCAAAGTAAAATTGGCGCACAGCTAACCTATTCCATGACAGTCATCCCATAACCATGGCGTGGGTAGCTGAACCAAGGGCTGAGTGGGACTTCCACCCCTCAGGAGGCCAAATCGATTAAGGCTGCAGATGAATAGGACAAAAGGTGGGGGGAGGGGCTTCTATCTTGAGGAGGAACCCCCCTGATTGGCAGCCCCTGAAGTATAGCCATGTTTCCTCCCACCCATTGAAGAGATTAATCAAAAATTGGGCTGCCCATTTCCTCCCATGTCAAATGCTTTATGTTGTGAGCAGTATAGTATCAAGATGAATTGTCTTAGTTAATAACAAGCCTAATTGACCCTTGTATCTGGTTAAAAATGGCAGATGGTTTTCTGATTTCAGTGCCCACCCCCCTACAGTATAGGGGGGAGCTCGACAGTGGGTGGGATGGGCGCTGCCCACCCTATTCTATTTGCCTTCCAGTTGAAGCTATGTCTCCCTGGAGCATGTAAAACACAGCCTGTTGACTCTGTTTCTCATTCCATGGAGGTTATCAGACCATTCTTAGTTCTAGGAGGATGTTGGGCTAAAAGAGATCACAAAGGCCACCAGAGGCAATGCCATGAAGGAATTCAATGACAGGGAGAAGAATTTTGATTTGGAAGCTGAGGAATTCAGGGCAGGTCAGCAGAGTTTTGAATGAGCTGAAGTTTAAAGGACCCCAGCAAGCAGAATATTGTCAGAAAGTCTAGAGGTGGTAAAGACACAAATGAGGTTTACAGCAGCTGATGGATTCACACAGGGACAAAGATGGGTGATGTTGAGAATGTGGAAGTGGGCATTCTTTGCAATGAAGAAGACAAAGGATCAGAAGCTCAGCACAGGGCCTAACATGACGAAGGTTGTAAAAAGTCTGCATGATTTGCCACAGTTTCCCTGGAGATGCATTGAATTAATGACCAAGGTTAGTGACTGTGGCAAGGAGCTGACCTGAATCTTAACCCCCAAACTGGGTAGGTTGAGATTGGGTAAGATGCTAAAATTAAAAAAAAACACCAATCCCACCCCAATCTTCCTCCAATACAACAACCTGCAGGTTTAACAGAGGGGGAAAAAGATGGGCAGCTGTTCCTTCAGCACTCACAGAGAATGGGACTGAAAGCAGGGGGGGGTTTCAGAAGGCAGGAAACCCTCAGAGCTCTGAATGGAGGTCTCAGGGGTTTCCAATAGCTGCTCCTCCTCCCTTTAAGTGCCTGATGTCCCCTGTCTTATTCCTTAAGGTGATGGGGCAGCTGGAGGGAAGTCAAGGTGCCCCATCCCCCTCTTGTGTAGCCACTGCAAAAGCTCACCCCTGGCTATAGTAATGGGGTGAAATTCAGTACACATCTCTGGCAGAAATGGGGTGTTCTGCTTGCCCACATTATCCAAGACATCCTCCCCATGGAGACTTTGTTGCACACGCATGTCAGCATCACTTCATCAGCCTGCAGGCAGACAGATTCCTCAGTCTCATGTGCCACTCTGGTGAGGGCCTCCGACAACCCAGCCTAATGTTCTCCCGTCTTCTGCAGCTTTCCCAGCATCTTGTGAAGGGCTCACCCCCCTGAGGCTCATCACCTATCTTGGACATTGCAAATGCCTCTTCCCCAGCAGTCCTCAGAGTGTCGGTGAGCTTGGCCAACCCTGCCTCGTCCTGCTGTGGGCACATCTTCGTGCAGTGACCATCAGAATGTGAGACTAGCATGAACTAGATCGAGTGCCCACTGAGGTGAGTCTCTCTGTGCTGTTGGAGGCTGCAGGTGATGGCTGGGACACCTCCACGTGAACTTTCTTCCTCCCCCTCAATGTCCTGGGTGCTCTGTAGGCTGGAGGAACTGCTGGACAGAGGCTTCCTCTTCTTCCCTCCCCCTCTCCCTGCTGGTTCCTATTAGTGAGAGAGGAGACAGTGAGTGACAGCATGAGCTGCCTCCAAAGTACATGACCCTTAGGTGTCTATGTGACTACATTATGAATGGATCTTTACTGGATGGAGGCTACCCATCGATCTCTCCATCACTACAGGCTGGGTCTGGTTCCTCCCCAGCCAGCTGGGCTGCCTGCTCATTGAATTCAGTGATGTTCTTGAGGTCAAGCTGATCCTCTCCTGTCTTCCCTCTCTTTCTCTCCTTGTGTCTCAACTTTTCCTGTGCAATAAGAGAAGATGGTTTGAGAGCAGTTGGGTTTCATATATCTTTATCATGCTCTCATTTTTACAAATAACCCACTGGATTGTGTGTCAAGTCTTTAATATACTGTACGTTGTCTAGTAGGGTTCTGGGGCAGCACCCTCCAGTACAGTGAGCACATGTAGATAGCGGATAAGGCTCACGGAGGCATTTTACCAACAGTACTTGCTGCTAACCTCAAACCCTTCCCCTTGCACCACCTTCTAGCCAGCACCTGAGCTTTCTGTGTTCGGAGAACACAGTGGACTCTCCACCTGCAGATTAGATGGACTGCAATGGGGCCATGAGGTATCACCTTATCACACTGAATAGCTCTTTTACATATGGGCCACATGGATGGTGTCCTTGCCACTGAAGCTCATGTCCCCTATACCATTCAGTGAGGTGAGTGTGAGCAGTTGAGGATGATTCTTCCCATGAGGCCATTCTTCCATTTCTGGTTCTGCAGGGCTCTCCTCCAGAGGGGGATGTGGGCATTGACAACCCTGTCGACGTCCTCCCATGCAGGGTTCGTCACGTAGCTTGGCCTCTTCCTTCCATCCTTGGGATACAGGATGCCATTCCTAGCCTCCACTGCATTGAGTAGCACATGAAGGGAAACATTGCTGAATCTGGGCGCTGGAGATCCCTGAGATTGTTGGGCCACTAATGCTGCTCCAACTCCATTGGCAAGTTTGCTGATGACACCACTATTGTGGATTGGATCTCAAACAATGATGAGATAGAATACAGGAATCTGGTGAACTGGTGCATTGATCCCTCAATGTCAACAAAACGAAGGAGGTAGTCGTTGACTTCAGGAAGCCTGGAGGAGGACATGCCCCTGTCTACATCAATGGGGACAAAGTAGAAAGGTTCAAGAGCTTCAAGTTTCTAAGTGTTCAGATCACCAACAACCTTCTTGGTCCCCCCATGCTGATATCATAGTTAAAAAGTCCACCAATGTCTCTACTTTCTCAGGAGGCTAAGGAGATTTGGCATGTCTTTCCAGATGGCTGGCTCCTGCTCTGCCCAAGAAACTACAAAGGGTTGTGAATGTAGCCCAATCATCACTCAAACCAGCCAACCATCTATTGACCACATCTGCACTTCCCACCAGCATAATCAAGTACTCCATGCACATTCTCTCTTCCGCCTTCTTCCTTCGGGAAAAAGATACAAAAGTCTGAGATCACATACAAACCGACTCAAGAACAGCTTCTTCCCTGCTGCCATCTGACATCTGTTCGGACCTACCTCGCATTAAGTTGATCTTTCTCTACATCCTAGCTAATGATTGTAACACTATGGGGGTGATTTTGCCCAGTCCACTGTGCTGTTCTGGGAGCAAGTTGCTTCATGTAATCAGCTCTGCACTGCAAATTGGCATGGAGCTGATTACAATATAGAAGTCACAATTTCCACATGATTCATGGGCCAGGTTCTGAATTCTCCAGGCTTACTAATGAGTTCCCCCATCTTGCTGGGAATGGTTCACTTCAGTGAGATTTATTCCTGCTCCACACAAAAGGGGAACAGACAACCTAACTCTGCTGGAGGGAAAAGAGGCCATTGATACCCCTCTGGGCAGTTGAGAGTGAGGGTGCATGTCCTTTGGGCAGTAGCAGCCTGCCAAGGGGGTGGGGTCAGGGCCTATTGGTGTTACCTTGGGGGCGGGGGGGGGGGGGGGGGGTGGTGTGGAGGAATCCTGCTGTCACTCGCAATTGAGGCATTGGCAATCGGAGCTGGCCATCCATGTGGGTGGGGGGAGGACAAAAGTTGGGGGGGAGGGTTTGAATATCTGGGCTTGTAGGTGAGATCGGGGAGGGGGGCCTTACCCTGGCAGACCATCCCCTGGTGACCCTCCCCAGGGTCAGACCCCCACCCCAAATCCAGGCCCACCCCTGGCAGACCCCATCTCCCCAGCCCACCCCAGTTGCTGCCTTCCCTCCATCCCAGAGCGATCCTGATTGCAGAGTGGCAACGGGACCCAGCCCCACTGATCGCTCCTAGGCCCTGCCCACAATAGGCCCACCCCCTTGGCACTGCCCGATGCCTGATGGACAGTGCCAAGGTGCCCCTTGGGCATAGGCACTATGCCCCTTAAGCAGTGCTGGGGGCACAGGCTGGCACTGTCAGAGTGTCCGTACCACTCCCCGCCGCCCAACCCTCTGGGGGACCCCAAATGTCCCCCATTCATTCCGGTGGGGTCTCCCACTAGTCCTCCGAACGTGGCGAGCTTGTGTAAACCCCACCAGAATGAAGTACTCTTGGCAGGGTGGGAGATTCAATTGGGAACCGAAAGTTCCTGATAATCACATTTAAAACATATTTAAAATATTTAGAAAAGATTAAAATTATTTACCTGCTTTCCCACCAGTTTCCAGCACGGTCTGATTGGCAACTGTTCTCCAGCTCTGGGAGATGTGCATGCATTCCTGGCGCATGCACAAAGCCCAGTACAAAGCCGGCAATGCGCATCTCCCATCCTGACCTGCCAGAAAAGTGGCGGGTCACGATGGGAGAATCGTGGCCAATACTTCTCACTATATCCCAACATACGTGACGCTAATAAATCAAATCAAATCCTTCCACAGTGGATTTTCAACAAAGAGGTTGATGTCTGGACATATGATGGCAAGTGCATGTCTTCCTGCCTGCCTCACCATGCAATATATTTGGAAACCTCCAAATATCCAAATAAGCCAGCATCACACAATTCAGAACAAAATCCTACCAGTGAAGCCCACATCCCTTGAACGAATAAAAAGATTATTAAAATGATACTGCTTAATTTGGTTATATACCACCTATTCTCCTGGACACCATCACAAATTAAATGGAAGACAGGAGTAGGCCATTCACTCCTCAAGTCTGTTCCTTTATTTGCTCATTTATAGCTTGTAGGCATTTCTTGCTAGACCAGCATTTATTGTGCATCCCTAATTGCCCTTGAGAAGGTGGTGGTGAACTGTTATAATACATGTGGTATGGTTACACCTACTGTGCTATTGACAGGAAGTTTGAGGAGTTTGACCCATCAACAGCGAAGGAACAGCAATATATTTCCAAGTCTGAATGGTGAGTGACATGCAGGGGAACTTGCAGTTGGTGGTGTTCCCATGCATCTGCTGCCCTTGTCCTTCGAGATGGTAGCAGTCGAGAGTTTTGGAAGGTGCTGTCTACGGAGCCTTGAAAAGTTCCTGCAGTGCATCTTGCAGACGGTACACTTTGCTGTTCCTCATGTTTCTCCAGTCCCCTGGATCTACTTAATTATTTGTACTTGTTGATGTTTTATGTTATCATCACTTCATTTGTGGGCTATGGCTGATTTATAAAATAGTGATCTTTGTTGGTCCACCAGAAGGAAATATTCAGTTGTGGGCAATAAAATAAAACAAGACATATTCCAACTTACAAAGAAACATTTAATAAAGGAACTTCATTACTCCAACACTTGAGGCCTCACCTGGGCCATTTCAAGATTGTCAGGAAGGAGGTTCTGTGGGCAGAGGCGTGACTCCAGGATGGTGGTCTGCCTCCCTAGAGCAGGGGTACAGGATGTAACAGAAAGGGTAGAGGGAATTTTGAAAGGGGAGGGGACCCAGGCAGTGGTAACAATACACATAGGGGAGGGGGACATAGGAAGGAGGAGTAGGGTAGATGTCCGTAGACAATTTAGGGAGTTGGGGTCCAAACTGAAGAGCAGGACCTTCAGGGTGGCATTCTCTGGGTTGCTGTCTAGTACCAGCAGGGCTAGGAATGACGAGATCATTCAGCTGAATGCATGGTTGTGGGATTGGTGTAGGGTAGAGGGCTTTACTTTTGTAGACCACTGGGAGGTATTTATGAGAGAAGGGCAAACTGTACAGGAGGGGTGGAGAGAATTTGTTTGGGAGGAGAACTAGCGTCTTAGCAGGGAGGTTAGCTGGTGTGTTTAGGAATGGTTTAAACTAATAGGGAGGGGGGGGTGGGGATGTGGCTGGGAGAGAGTTGGGTGAAAGGAAAATTATCAGGGAGAAGGAGGTTCCGAGGGACACTGGTGGGTTGAACTGTGTCTGTTTCAATGTGAGGAGTGTGACAGGAAAAACGGATGAGCTTAGGGCCTTGACGTTTATGAGGAAGTTAGATGTAGTGGCTGTAACGGAGACGTGGTTACATGAAGGGCAGGACTGGCAGCTGAACGTTCCTGGGTATAAGTGTTTTAGGTGTGACAGAGGAGGGTTGAAGAGAGGTGGAGGGGTGGCACTGTTAGTAAAGGAAAATATCACAGTAGTGCAGAGGGAGGACAATATGGAAGAGTTAGGGATTGAGTTGCTGTGGGCGGAGTTGAGGAATAAAAAGGGAGAGATTACATTGCTAGGGGTGTACTATAGACCACCCAACAGCCCGAAGTCAGTGGAGGAAGCCATTTGCAGGGGCATTTTGGATAGGTGCAGGAAGAATAGGGTGGTTGTAGTGGGTGACTTTAATCTTCCTGGAGTGGATTGTAGGGGGCCTAGAGCTGGGGGTACGGAGGGAGAGGAGTTTGTAAAATGTGTTTTGGAAGGGTCCCTAGAGCAGTATGTAACTAGCCCGACTAGGGAAGGGGCTATACTGGATTTAGTGTTGGGTAATGAGCCGGGGCAGGTGGTTGAGGTAGGCGAACATGTGGCTAACAGTGACCACAAGTCCGTCTACTTTAGGATAAAAATGGAAAGAGATGAGTGCCGGCCAAACGGGACGGTGCTGAACTGGGGGAAGGCGCGCTATAGCCGGATTAGGAGGGAGCTGAAGGACACTGATTGGGAGGGACTGTTAGCTGGCAAGTCCACAGTTGGCAAGTGGGAGGCTTTTAAGGGCAAACTGAAAATGTTGCAGGAGAGGCATGTTCCGGTTAAGCGGAAGGTTGGGAAAGGTAGGATTAGAGAGCCGTGGATTACAGGGGGTATCGAAGACTTGGTAAGGAAGAAGAGGGAGGCGTATGTTAGGTCGAAACAACTGGGTACGGAGAGTGCGCTGGAGGAATATAGAGAGAGTAGGAGGGAGCTAAAAAGGGGAGTTAGAAGGGCGAAGAGAGGGCATGAAATGGTTTTGGCTGATAGGATTAAGGAAAATCCAAAGGCATTTTATTCCTATATTAGGAGCAAGAGAGTAGTTAGAGGGAAAATTGGTCCTCTTAGGGACAAAAGTGGGGAGTTATGTATTGAGTTGGAGGGAACGGGGGAGATCCTGAATGAATACTTTGCGTTGGTATTCACGAAGGAGAGGGGTTCGGTGTCGTGCAGTGTCTTGGAGGGAGCTGTGGATCAGTGGCAGGAAACATCTATTACGAGGGAGGAAGTGCTATGGCTTTTAGGTAGCGTAAGGACGGATAAAGCTCCGGGGCCTGATGGTATTTATCCCAGGCTGCTTAGGGAGGTGAAAGATGAAATTGCTGGGCCTCTGGTGCAAATCTTTGTCTCTTCTTTGGACACAGGTGAGGTCCCAGAAGACTGGAGGGTAGCAAATGTGGTACCGCTGTTTAAAAAAGGTAGTAGGGATAACCCTGGAAATTATAGACCGGTGAGTTTGACATCGGTGGTAGGGAAATTAATGGAAAAAATACTTAGGGGTAGGATGTATGAGCATTTGGAGCGTTGCGATCTGATTAGGGATACGCAACATGGCTTTGTTAGAGGGAGGTCTTGCCTTACGAATCTGGTAGAATTCTTTGAGGAGGTGACAAAAATGGTTGACGATGGGAGAGCCGTTGATATCATCTATATGGATTTCAGTAAGGCGTTTGACAAAGTCCCTCATGGTAGGCTGGTAGAAAAGGTTAAGGCGCATGGGATACAAGGACAGGTAGCTAGGTGGATTGAGAACTGGCTGGGCAATAGGAGACAGAGGGTAGTTGTTGAGGGGATCTTTTCGGGCTGGAGGCCAGTGACCAGTGGTGTGCCGCAGGGCTCAGTACTGGGACCTCTCCTCTTTGTAGTATACATAAACGACTTGGAAGAGAGCGTACGTGGTGTGATCAGCAAGTTTGCGGATGACACCAAGATGGCAGGGTTGGCGGATACTGAGGTGGAATGTCAGGTGATACAGCAGGATATAGATAGGTTGGTACATTGGGCAGATAGGTGGCAGATGGAATTTAATCCTGACAAATGCGAGGTGATGCATTTTGGAAGGAATAATGCAGAGAGGAGCTGCGTGATAAAAGGTAGACCGATTAGGAGTATAGAAATACAGAGGGACCTGGGAGTGCAGGTTCACAAGTCTATGAAGGTTGCGACACAAGTGGAGAAGGTTGTGAGGAAAGCTTATGGAATGCTAGCCTTTATAGGAAGAGGTATAGAGTATAGGAGCTGCCGTCTAATGCTTCAGTTGTACAGAACGTTGGTTAGACCGCATTTGGAGTACTGCGTCCAGTTCTGGTCACCTTACTACCAGAAGGACGTGGAGACTCTGGAGAGGGTGCAGAGGAGGTTTACCAGGATGTTGCCTGGCATGGAAGGACTGAGTACAAGGAAAGGTTGGAGAAACTGGGACTTTTCTCCTTGGAAAGACGGAGATTGAGGGGAGACATGATAGAGGTATATAAGATACTGAAGGGAATAGATAGAGTCAATAGTGAGAGGCTGCTCCCTAGACTGGGTACAATTACGAGAGGTCATGATCTAAGGGTGAGGGGGGGAGAAGTATAATTTGGATGTGGGAGGAAGGTTCTTCACGCAGAGGGTTGTGGGGGTGTGGAACGCGCTACCGAGTAGGGTGGTGGAGGCAGGAACGTTGGACTTGTTTAAGGTTTACTTAGATAGACACATGAGTGAAACAAGAATGGAGGGTTATAGTAGGGGGTATTAAATAGGGTCAGAGCCTCGGGAGACACCGGAAATGCAGACTTATACGTTAACGTTTTTGTCTTTTTATTCCACAGGTGGAGGTCCACCTTGTTGTCAAACAAGGGGCATGCACACGGTGGGTCATGCGTGGGCTGCTCTTGGAGGTTCCGGGAGTGGCCTAGTACTTTGTGCCAGTGTGTGTGCTTGATCCTGGACCGGTAGACAGGCGCCGCAACAGCTCAGTGACTAGCACTGCTAGCTGCGCAGATACATGGATTTGGGCCTGTGTCTGTGGGAGTTTGCGCATTCTCCCTGTGGTTGCGTGGGTTTCCTCCGGGCACTCCGGTTTCCTCCCACACCCCAAAGATGTGCTCTTAGGCTGATTGGTTTACCAAATTGACACAATTCTCCCCTGAATCTGGCTAAGTTAGGGGTTCCACTCGCAGACACGCAGGGCAGGGTAGGTGTAGGAGGATGCGGCGCCGTGGGCTCGTTGGGCCGAAGGGCCTGTTTCCCATGCTGGGTTGTTCTTTGTTCTTTTGTTATCTCACAAACCCCTGCAGCTTCTTATTTATATTGAGTCATCTGGTCAGCTGACCACCATATCATTGTATCATTGGTACATAGTTTACTGGGTCAGCTGACCCTTAAGCATGTTACCATTGGTCACACTACAACAGATCCAATATTATCATTGGTTATCATCTCCCACTGATTACACATAACCTCACACAATAACAGATTTGATCAACTTTAACCTTTAGTGATAGAATCATGGAGTCATGCTATGCAGAAAAGGCCCTGTGGCCCATCGAGCCTGTCCTGATAATAACCACCACTGACAATTCAGGGAATTCTCTATTTCACATGATGACCAGTCCCATCTTATAAATTTTCATTCAAAGGAATTCCCAAATTAAACTTATTCAGATACTAGAAATAACTTCCTTGAAATATTAATGTCCAGTGACTAAATAATCCATTTTTAAATATGCATAAGACTTTTTAAAATGTTACTTTTCTTTTCTCCTCAGTTGCTCTCATCTTTCTCCAGCCTCATTTTTCTATTTTAACTATTACTTGCCATGATTTTTGAAATGCAACTTTATTCCAAAGAAAAAAATTGATTCCTAAACTGGAATTAAATGAATCAAAATTTGTCCTCTGGCTGGAGGCATCTCCAAGGACTAGAACATAGAACATAGAAAAACTTCAGCACAAACAGGCCCATCGGCCCACAAGTTGCGCCCATGATACCCCCTGCCTACTAGGCTTACCTATAACCCTCAATTCTATTAAGTCCCATGTACTCATCCAGAAGTCTCTTAAAAGACCCTATCGAATTTGCCTCCACCACCACCGACATCAGCCAATTCCACTCACTTGCTACCCTCTGAGTGAAAAACTTACTCCTGATATCTCCTCTGTACCTACTCCCCAGTGCCTTAAACCTGTGGCCTCTCATAGCAACCATTCCAGCCCTGGGAAAAAGCCTCTGACTATCCACCCGATCTACACCTCTCAACATCTTATACACTTCTATCCAGTCACCTCTCATCCTTCATCTCTCTAAGGAGAAAAGACCGAGCTCCCTCAACCTAGCCTCATAAGGCATGCCACCCAATCCAGGCAATATTCTTGTAAATCTCCTCTGCACCCTTTCAATAGCTTCCACATCCCTCCTGTAATGAGGCAACCAGAACTGAGCACAGTATTCCAAGAGAGGTCTGGCTAGGGTCTTATAAAGCTGCAACATTATTTCCCGACGCTTAAACTCAATCCCTTGATTGATGAAGGCCAGTACACCATACACCTTCTTAACCACATCCTCTACCTGCGAGGTTGATTTAAGAGTCCTATGGACCCGGACCCCAAGATCCTTCTGATCCTCTACACTGCTAATTAGTCTTACCCTTGATATTATACTCCTTCATCCCATTTGACCTGCCAAGGTGGACCACTACGCATTTATCCAGGTTGAAGGCTATCTGCCACTTCTCTGCCCAGCCTTGCATCCTATCTATGTCACACTGAAACTTCTGACATCCCTCCAAACTATCCATAACACCACCAACCTTCGTGTCGTCAGCAAACTTACCAACCCATCCCTCCACTCCCTCATCCAGGTCATTTATGAAAATTATAAACAGCAAGGGTCTCAGAACAGATCCCTGGGCACTCCACTGGTGACCAACGCCCATGCAGAAAAAGACCCATCCACAACCACTCTCTGCCTTCTGCAGGCAAGCCAGTTCTGGATCCACAAGGCACAGCCCCTTGGGTCCCATGCCCTCTCACTTTCTCAAGAAGTCTTGCATGGGGGACCTTATCGAATGCCTTGCTGAAGTCCAATTAGATCACATTTACCGCTCTTCCTTCGTCAATGTATTTAGTCACATTTTCAAAGAACTATTTAGTCACGTTTTCAAAGAACTAGATGGGGGAAATTTTACCTTCTTGACCCACCAGTTGATGGGCTGGGTGAGCCAGTAAGATCGCGAGATGGAAATCGGGTTCATACCTAATTTCTCGCCTACTGTGATCTTACTGGGACTAGATACCTGGCAAGATCAGCCTCGAGCCCAGAAAGGGTGGTTGGCTGATCTCAATATTTAAATTTATTTAAATATTACAAGTGAATCTGGGATGCAATCTTCCGGGCTCCCTTGTCTTAGTGGTTTCACTGGTGAAGGTCCTCATTGGCAAGGATCAATGGGACTGTCATGATGACTTTGCTGGTAGGACCAAAGGCCATTAAGGCCGCACAGGAGCTCAGGAGTATGGGAAGCAGTGCCCCTTGGGCAAGGCCTAAGGGGAGGGGGCAGGGACTGGAAGAGGCAGAACATAACGGGAGGTTGGGGAACCCCGCACACTGCAACCAGCAATCGGCCAGCCAGGGATAGGGATCGATCATGTGGAGGTGGGCAGCGACTGATGGGGGGGCCAGGGAATGCCAGCAATAATGGAATGGGAGAGCAGCGATAGAATGGGGGGGAAGGTGGCGATAGCAGGGTTGGGTGCCTGACAGATCACTCTTTGTGCTGTTGCACAGAACAGCGCAAGATCTGTGCGTGTGCAGTAGCACCCTCTGGTGTAATCTGCTGGCTTTCCAGAGAGCTTCCAGTGAGTCCCTATCCCTGCTGGTGGGAAACAAATCCTGTTTCATATTTTGATCAGAATGTCGTACGCTCGTTTGGGACTTAGAATTTTTTTGGTAAGATCGCCCCCCCCCGAAGGTGTCTATGGTCAAGTGAGACTCAGAATTTTAGACTTTGACATATTCCTCCTATTACAATGACAAGCTAATCCATAAATGCTGTTTTTTAGGTCAACAGTAGAACTAACAGAGCTGAAATTAGTTATCATGCCATCTGTGCCCTGGGGGTTCAGCAAACAGAGCAGGGGAACAGCACATGTTTGGTAATAATAGTGAACATACAATGCAAGAAAGCAGATTTAAAGAACTTACATTTGTACAAATCCTTATCAAATTCATAGGATGTCCTGAAGTTCTTTTGGAAGAGCAATCACTGTAGTCAAATGTAGGTTTTTAAATATTTTGGTAAATCAAATAATTAACCTATTTGATGAATTTATATTGCAATTTCTCACTTTCTGCTTCTCCCATTTTACCTATTATCACTTCTTTCTCTTCTACATTTTGCTTTTATTTTCTGTCTTATTTCTTTCAGGTAAGAGGTAATGGTGTTGTGCTGTGATTTTTTAAAATTTGCTTAAGCTTTTTTTGGATGTTAGAAACTTTAGTTACTGGGGACAATTGTTAAGTCAAAAAAGAATTGGTCTGCATTTTGAGCAGGCATAAGTGCTAGCAGCAACGCTGTTCTAATAGTCAACAAAATACCGGAAAAATAATTAGTTGGCTTCAAAATTCAACCGATATTTTTATCTGAAAATTGAACTAGCATTAAAGGAAAAAAAGAGTCATCTTCTCTCTCTCTCTCTGCACTTAATGCGCTTTCAAAAGTCATGGAACAAAAGCAACAACAGCTATGTAATTATTATGTCGCCAATATTCTCATTATGAAACCATGATTTATACTCTTGTTTTTCAAAGTTATTGAAAAAAAAAGCTACCGAACAGAACATTAGGAATACTACACATGCCCAGACTGTATAATCTAAATTCAGCATACACAGTTACAGACCTGGACAAAAATATAACGCCGAAGCCCAGGCTTTTGGGAGAGATTGAGGCCTTAATTCATAAAGATACAAAAGGCAATTGTTTAAATGCAATCATTTGGTGATATGTGTAATGTTCTTATTGTTAATTTTGTTTTTAAACCTTTAGCTTAGACATTATAATTTTCAGTTACTTAAAATATCATAGATTTTTTAAAATCAGAAAGCATTTTAAGCAATTTTTGGAAATACTGATGAATAGATTGCACAAATCAAAATAATAAACATTAAATCAAATTGTGCAACATAAAGTATTTGCAGAAGTAAGATTTTAATAAAGTATGGATAAGAATATAAATTTTACAAATGATATCCTGTTGTGTTGTTCCAAGGATTTAAACTGGTGTTCGTTTTGAAGCAGTTTAACTGCTGGTCTCTCAATCAAGGGAAATTCAATCAATGAGTAAAGAGAAAGATGCCTACATGAGCAATGTAAAGGCAATCCTATGAAGATAATGGGAAATATTGAAAAGGTGGTGGTGAGCCACCTTCTTAAATTGCTACAGCCCACAGAACCATTAGGATTTTGACTCTGAGACCATTCCAATTCAGGAGGGTGTGTAGCTTGAAGGAGAACCTGCAAGTGATGGTTGTCCAATGATTCTCCTGCCCTTGTCCTTCTTGGTGTCAGAGATCATGGGTTTGGGAGATGCTGTCGAGGGAGCCTTTGTGAATTGTTGCAGTGCATCTTGTTTGTACAAACTTCTGCCATTATGCATCAATGGTGGTGGGAGTGAATGCTCCTTGTGAATGGGGTGCCACTTAAATGGATTGCTTTGTCCTGAATCGTGTGGAACATCTTAAATGTTGTTGGAGCTGCACTCATCTAAATAAGTGGATTTGTGGCAGCACGGTGGTACAATGGTTAGCACTTCTGCTTCACAGCGCCAGAGACCCAGGTTTGATTCCCAGCTTGGATCACTGTCTGTGTGAAGTTTGCCCGTTCTCCCCATGTCTGCGTGGATTTCCTCCGGGTGCTCCGGTTTCCTCCCACAGTCTGAAAGATGTGCTGGTTCGGTGCATTTACCTGAATAGTTGCCAAAGTGAAGCAACTAATGGAATTTCACAGTAACTTCATTGCAGCGTTAATGTAAGCTTACTTGTGACTAATTAATAAATAAATGTGAAGAAATGCAGCTATAAATATGGAATTATAAAATAATTCAACCAAAAAAAACAGAATTCTAAGAGAATCTGATTATACAGTCATTAAATTAACTAGACCATTTGTTTGTATCCCAGTCTGTTCATGTGGCTATCAAGATGAGTCTTAAACAATCCCAGCATGTCCGCCTCAACCACCTTGCTTGGCAGTGCATTCCAGGCCCCCACCACCCTCTGTGTAAAATACTTCCCCCTGATGTCTGTGTTGAACCTTGCCCCCTCACCTTGAACCTGTGACCCCTTGTGTTTGACACCTCCGACCTGGGGAAAAGCTTCCCACTGTTCACCCTATCTATGCCCTTCATAATTTTATACACCTCTATTAGGTCGCCCCTCATCCTCCATCTTTCCAGGGAGAACAACCCCAGTTTACCCAATCTCTCCTCCATACCAGGCACATCCTGGTAAACCTTTTCTGTACACTCTCCAAAGCTTCCACGTCCTTCTGGTAGTATGGCGACCAAAACTGGACACAGTATTCCAAATGTGGCCTAACCAACGCTCTATGTAGCTGCAACATCATATGCCAACTTTTATACTCTTTGCCCCGTCCAATAAAGGCAAGCATGCCATGTGCCTTCTTCACCACCCTCTCCACCTGTGCTGCCACCTTTAAGGATCTGTGGATTTGCACACCCAGGTCCCTCTGTGTATCTATACTCCTGATGGTTCTGCCATTTATTGTATAGCTCCCCCCTACATTCAATCTACCAAAATGCATCACTTTGCATTTATCTGGATTAAATTCCATCTGCCATTTCTCCGCCCAATTTTCCAGCCTATCTATATTCTGCTGCATACTCTGACAATGTTCATCACAATCCGCAACTCCAGCAAAATTTGTGTCGTCTGCAAACTTACTGATCACACCAGCTACATCTTCTTCCAAATCATTTATATATATATCACAAACAGCAGAGGTCCCAGTACAGAGCCCTGCAGAACACCACTAGTCACAGACCTCCAATCGGAAAAAGACTCCTCCACAGCTACCCTCTGTCTTCTATAGCCAAGCCAGTTCTCCACCCATCTAGCTAACTCACCTTTTATCCCGTGAGATTTAACCTTTTGCACCAGCCTGCCACGAGGGACCTTGTCAAATGTTTTACTAAAATCCATATAGACGACATCCACGGCCCTTCCCTCATCAATTGTTTTTGTCATCTCCTCAAAAAACTCAACCAAATTTGTGAGGCATGACCTCCTTCGTACATAGTTTTTAATAGTCCACCACCATTCACGATTGACTGTGGCAGGACTTAGGAACTTAGATCTGATGCGTTGGTTGTGGGATTTCTTTGCTCTGTCTATTTCATGCTATTTACACCATTTGCCATGCAAATCCATTAACATATCACAGTAGTAGTGCCACATTTCACAATGGAGGATATCCTTAAAGTGAAGAAGGACCTTGCTTCCACAAGGAGTGTGCAGTGGTCACTCCTACCAATGCTTTCATGGATAGATGTATTCACGGCAAGTAACTTGGTGAGGGAGGGGCAAAGTAGTTTTTTCCCTTTTGTTCATTCACTCAACACCTGCAAAAGATCCAGGCAGCAATCTTACCAGCTCGACATGCCGGTCAATTGGTGTGGCGAACCGGTAAAATCGGGTGATGTTATCAGTCACGTTCTGCTGGCATAATCAGCCTCATGTCAAGGAAGGGCGTGAGGCTGATTTTAATATTTTTAAATAGTGAGTTATGAACACAATTGCTTGGGGTCATTTGTCTTAACGACCTCATCAGTGGAGATCCTCACTGGGGAGGATCATTTATGGTTCCCACCAAGAGGGACCTGACATTATGACCTCGCCAGTGAGGCCAAAGGTCATTGAAGCCCTCCTGGGTGGTTAGAGGCAGGGGCAGGCAGTGACCCTTGGACAGTGCCAGCCTGGCAACCCCACCAGACATTGGGCACCAGGCAGTGCCACAGAGTGTAGCTTAACAGGAGGGGATGCAGCCTAAAAGGGCAGGGCTAAGAGAGGAGACAGGGGAGTGGACTCGGCATTGGGGATTGGCTGGGGCAGCGATTGGCCCAGGGTTGGGAGGGGGATCAGGGCCAGTAACTGGCTGGAGGTGGTAAATCAGGGCCAGCAGTTAGGGCTAGCTATCGGGGCTGTGGCAATCAAGGCAAGCGAATGGGGGGACAGCCCCATGGAGGGGGGGTGTGGGGGGGGTGCAGAGTCAGATTGCTCAGTGCACTGTGTATACCTGAGATTGGGGCACAAGCACAGTAAGCGCCCCAAATATTCTGCAGCTGGAATGAATAGGCTCTGCCCACTCCCCCTACTGGTGAAAATCACATTTTGTTGCTTTTTTTTCCAATGTACCATCTGATCTCATCTGGGAGAATGCCCAAAAAATGGGTGTGATTCCCTCCCGTTTTCACACTCTCACGGCACTTAGAATTTTTTGGTAAAATCACCCCACCCCTCTTCCCCAGTCTAGCCACTGTGTCCTTTAGGACAACTCCCGCCTAATTGTTTACCACTGTCCACAACATCTGTAAGATATGTCTTGTCGATGGGACAGGACATACCCAGGGATGGTTTTGACAGTGTCTGGGACATTGTAAGTTAAGATCTAATTCCAGGAATATGGCTATGTTAGGCTGCTGCTTGATTTACCTACTGGAAAGCTCATCCAGTTTTGGTGCAAGCTCCAGTTGTTAGTCAGGAAGTCTTTACCAGGATGATAGGGTTGGGTGTGCCGTTGTGGCTCCCAGTGCCTAGGCTGATGCCTGTTGGTTCACCTGATTTCATTCCATTTCTTCAGGCTTCTTAGCCGATAGTTGTAACTGAGCAGCTTGCTAGGCCATTTCAGACGGCGTTTAAGAGTCAACCGCATTGCTTTGAGTTTGGATTCACATACAGGCCAGACCAGCTTCAAGTCACCTACCATCCTGACTTGGAAATATATCACTGTTCCTTCATTGTCACTGGTCAACATCCTGGAACTATCCTGCTAATAGCACTATGGGTGTGCCTAAGCCACAGGGACTGTAGTTGTTCAAGAAGGCAGCTCAGCATCACCTTCTCAAGGGCAATTTAGTCATTGACAATAAATCCTGATCTAACAACCAATGCCAGCATCCTGTAAATGAATTAAAAAAGTTAAGGATTTCCATCTCTGAAGAACATTAGTTAACCAGATGGATTTTCACAAACATCAATAATGGCTTCAAGGAGAATAGTTTTTAATTCCAGGTTTATTAACTGAATCCAAATTCCACGAGTTTCCATGGTGGGATTTGAACCTCTGCCCACAGACCGTTAGCCTATGCCTCTGGATTATTAATTCAGTTACCACTACACCACTGCCTCCACATAGATTCAAATCCAGAAATGAACAAAGGAAGAGAGAACTCAATAGAGCATATTCCTCCACTATGATGTGTCAAATCAACGTTATTACATATGATTCTATGATTCTGTAGTGCAGCTCTTCCTTGAGACATTTTCCTGCCTGATGCTCTGTAATTGCAAAGCTGAAAAGGAGAATCTTTTTACTAATATCTTTCATCCCACAGTGGAGACTTCAGGCCATTCCACATCCAACAACCTGACCTGAAAACTCTGTTCATGTTTTGATAGCTGTGACAAATTGCACCATAGCAGCTGATACGATCCACGACACTCTAAAACAATCAACACCATTCCATATGAAACAACCCATGGCTGTCCTTAAAAAAAAATCAATTTTCCCTATCTCCCAATGTTAATGGGTCCTTTAAAAAAACCTCTGTAATCCAGCTCCACACCTTCATCAAAAACTAATCAGTTCTTCCTTGGGCCGTATCTTTTCACATTTCTTTGAAATCTGTCCATTCATTTTTGAGAAATATTATTTACAGAGAAACAACCTAACAGGGACAAAAACATTCTGGCAACAAGAAAAATAAGAGGGGAACAGGTATTGAATGAAAACTCTCAAAATTGTCATGTGTACTTCTATGCTGCGATGAAAGCTTGTTGAGAATAACAGATTAACTTCCAAATCCAAATAAGTCTGCATGTTATTTCACAATGCTGCAGCTAAATGTATTAAAAGCACAGTACATGACAGTTCATGCCGTGTTATCTTCATTGATGAATATCTCAGAAACTAGCTCCAAATCAATTCTCATCGCTGCACATCTGAGGTCAGTTAGTTGAGGGAGAGATCTTTAGCAGTGTTTGTATCAAAATTTCACAACTGGATATGAAACAAAAATGTGCTATTGCCTAATAAGAATTGCTGAGGAGGCAATCATCAGTTAACAGATTGATATAGAGGTGTCCCATGCTTGAAACCAAAGTATTTTATACTGGTAGTTTGTCCTTTAAAATTGATCAAAGGAATTTGCAGTAACAAAGCATAAAGGTAACTTGAAATGATGCATCCTTGGGTCTACCCTGGACATACTGTTTGAATAATTTTAGGTCCTATCTTAAACATTTCCCATTCCAGGAACAGAGTTAATGCCCTACCTTCACTATTGTAAGATGCTTCCCAATCTTTTTCAGCATGAAAAAGTAGCATATGGGGTAGTATTAGGCTGTAAAACTCATACAAAAGCAAGGCACTCCAAGCAACGCACTGCTCTACATATAGACCCAGAGACAATGGGGAGGATTTTATGGAGTCTGCAAGAATGGAAAACCTGATGTGCGACGTGACTGAATTAGGCAAGAGCTGACATTCCAAGTTCCACACTTTGATTGAAATGCAGAGGTTACTTCAGCAGTGTGTGTGTAGCATGTCAGGCCTCATAGTGCTGTGTCGGGTTCCCATTTGTATTACATTTGCTGACAATGAAAACTCATTAGTATAAAGTTTCCCTTAATTACATCCTACCTTCAAAATAAAGTCAATGGTGCATGAGTATCTTGTGGCAGCTGGCTCAGCTTCATTCAAAAGTGGCATGCAACTAACAGCTTCGTGCTGTTGTGTCTCAGGTCAATGGTTTTCCTTATTGAACTCTGTTGTACAAGGGAAGGGAGTAGGGGAATGGCAACTTGCATGGAAACTCAGAATCAGCAGCAGTGTCACCTGACTATCACAGTCACAATTCGGAGTGTAACAGCGCTGGTGGAGGCTGATGAGAAAGGTGGCATTGCATCCTCTGGGGCTTGAGGTGGAATCCTCTGGCTGTGGGATGCTGGGGAGCCTTGGCTTTCACAGACATGACTTGTAGTGAAGAACAAGTAGAGTATTTGTCACAGTATCAGCTCTTCACAATCCACTGCATGCATCCGGGATGATGCCACTCTCTTCCTCATTACACTGGCTGTCCACCATCACCGTCTGTGATGGATCTCCCCTTCATTCCTCCCAGTGATCTCCATCACAGCTTCTTCAGCTACAGTGAGGAGCCTGAGGTCAACCACTCAAACTCCAGTCCATCTCCCCTCCCTGACAGTATTGGCAGAATTTTCCCGTCTCACCCGCCACAGGAATCATAACGGGGGGGGTGTGGTGGAGACCATGCAAAGGTCCATTGCCCTTCGGTGGATTATCTGGTGTTGGGGCAAGCGTGGGCAGAAAATCCCACTTCATGGATCTGCCTGTTCTGTATGACAAAATGAAGAGTTAATGATATGTCGAGTGGCACCTAACTCTCTTGTCTGCATGTATCCCCATCATACTGGCCTGTTATTCACACGTTGCATCCAGGTGCAAAAACTAGACAAGCTTCTACATGCTTCGGCCTCAATTGCCATTCCCCGTACGAAATCCACTCACAGAAATAGATTATTGATTCCCCCAGGGAGTGACGCTTTGTTAAGATCCAGACCTGGCACCTACCCTGACAGATCAAAGCATGTCATTCAACCACGTCCTGCACTGCACCCAAGTTCTTCTGCAGATCCCATGTTTGTTGACCTTTTCCACCTCTGCATAAGTCACCACTCAAGTGAAAGGAAGCACACTCTTACCTTTCTCTGAAAGCACGGAGAAGAACCTGAAGGGAGGCATCACTGAACTGTGAGGCTGGTCTTTGTCTAGGCTCTGAACCTCTAAGATTGCAGGAGCTTGGATGTGATGGGAGGGTGGTGGCAGGACAAGAAAGAATAGCGATCGGGGGAATGACGGAGTTAAGTTTGCGAGCGGTTGAACTTGATCGGGAAAGCACAGGGACTTGAATACTGAACTGGGAAGTTGTATCTATGGTGTAGACCCCTACTGTTTGTATAGAATGCTCTCTTAGTCTGCCCATGCCTGCTGCATTGAGAATTGGTGGCAAGTTTCACAATGTGATCACATGCGTATCATTTACATGCTGCCAGCCCTTTAGATTTTATGTAGGATCATGTGGGAATCAGCAAAATGTGAGAGAGAGTAAGTGGCGCACATTTCAAAATCCATCATTGGTTAAAATTCCACCCAATGCTAACAGGCTCCTCCTTCCAATGAAGGTTTCCCGAACTGAATATTTGCATGGGATGTGCACAAGGCAAACAATATTCCTACAAGAGAAAGAGAATTCCTTCACCACACCCACTGCCCTCTGCCACCCCCACCTCTCACTTGGGATGAACTTGTTTGATTGATTATGATATTAATCATTTGTTGAATTCCAATTATTACATTTCAAATTGCAATAGTTTGTAATTTCTGTAAAAAAAAAGAGGATCTGGCCTGATCTGTGAAATGTTGGGAGGTGATTCCAATGTTTATAGTTCAATATAAAATTAATTATCTGTACATCAGACACTAACAATGTCAATTACCTAAACAAGTTTCAAAGCAGAGAATACCTTTTTTGGGGAAAAGGTGCTCAAAACAGAATGGGCAGAACTTTCAATATAACCAGATTAGCTTCCGACTCCACTAGACCTCAACCTCAGAATAACCCCTCCTACAGTACCGTGTAATAGGCACATTTCCCAGATCCACCATTGTTTTGAACCTTGAGCAATAATGCCAATCAGTGCAGACTTACATGGCAATATCATGTTGTGTCCAAGCGGAATTATTTAAAACCATGGAAACTCATTTTCATTTAGGACCCATACGGTTGGCAGATTAAGAAAACTTTATTACATCAATCTGGGCTATATTTAATTTTATGTCCTTCAAATACAATATCCACATGTTAAACATACTTTGACTTGCATTCCCCCATTCTTTAAGCTGCTACAGGTATTATGGGGTAGGATTACCATGGTGGTTCCCCAGTCTCCTGCCATAATTTTGGCAGAAGGCCTGGATATCATGCAAATGGATAATTACACAGTTTTCTGGGCTCCTCTGACATTGCACTGGATGATCAGGAAAGACGTCACTAGGTTTACTGCTATGTAAATATTTGCAAGTGTTCCAAAGGCTTTCTTTGGTCCTGTGCTACTGAGTTTGATTAATTAAAATATCAAAACCTTGTATTTGAAAGTCAGTGAAATAATATGGCAAATATAAGATTTCTAATAATGAATTTCAAGTGCACATTAGATGTGACACAGTTTTAACTATGTTTTGTTTTCTAACTGACTTTGTTTATTTGCAATATTGGTAGGAATTTCAATCTTCATCATAACATTTTATAAAATTTGATACATTAGATTTTATGATGATGCACCGAACAGTACTATTAGCATCTGATTGAATTTACTTTAATGGTTAAAATTGAGTTATAAATTTACAACAATGTTCCCTCTAAGATGCGCCCATATGCATCTTATCCGCTATCTGCAGTTTTTAAGTTTAGATTTATTTACTGGTGTAACAAGTAGGCTTACATTAACACTGCAGTGAAGTTACTGTGAAAATCCCCTAGTCATCGCACCCCAGCACCTGTTCAGGTATACTGAGGGAGAATTTAGCATGGGCAATGCATCTAACCAGCGCATCTTTCGGACTGTGGGGAGAAATCTGAGCACCCAGAGGAAACCTATGCAGACATGGAGAGAATGTGCAGACTCCATACAGACAGTGACCAAGCCAGGAATCGAATCCCAGTACCTGGCACTGTGAGGCAGCTGTGCTAACCGTGCCACCCCTGTTCCCCACATATCATAATAAACAGGCCACAGACCATAGCAGACCAAAGTAGGAGTAAGATTCAATATCAAACTCCAATGGCAATAATGTCAGGTTGGGGTCTAGTGCAGTCCAGAAGCTAATCTGGTTATGATGAAAGTTCTGCCCATTCTGTTTTGAGCACAGAAAAATGCAGCGATGATTGGAGAAGCTCCACCTTGGAGGAGTACAGGATGGAGGGAATCTGTAACTCAAGAGCAGTGAGCCACAGTGAAGGAAAAGCTCAGGTATGTCAGGTAGTGAGCAGTGCACTGTGAAAAGGATGGAAGGTGAAACATGAAAACATTGAAAATAGAAGCAGGAGGAGACCATTTTGCCCTCTGAGCCTGCTCCACTATTCATTATGATCATGGCTGACCATTCAACTACCAGGAGTTAGACAGGACCTTAAAATCTGAGGGCATGTCCAGAAAGACTGAGCATCAGAGGTGAGAATATTCCAGAGTTATCAGCTGTTTGGATTTTAAAATGTAACCAATCTGATTTGATTTGATTTATTATTGTCACATGCATTAGTATACAGTGAAAAGTATTGTTTCCTGCGCACCATACAGACAAAGCATACCATTCATAGAGAAGGAAAGGAGATGGTGCAGAATGTAGTGTTACAGTCATAGCTAGGGTGCAGAGAAAGATCAACTAATATAAGGCAGGTCCATTCAAAAGTCTGATGGCAGCATAGAAAACACTGTTCTTGAGTTGGTTGGTATGTGATCTCAGACTTTAGTATCTTTTTCCTGACGGAAGGTGGTGGAGGAGATATGTCCAGGGTGTGTGGGATCCTTGATTATGCTGGTTGCTTTTCTGAGGCAGCGGGAAGTGTAGACAGAGTCAACGGATGGGAGGTTGGTTTGCACGATGGACTGACGATTTTCACATATGGCTGTCTGCAGTCAAGTGACTATGCCATGAGGCTGTCTCTCTGGTGGCAGACATTTTAAAGCAGTTCAAAAAGGTCTCTCACTGAGAAGTCACTGAAGAAGCATTGCTGTCCTTAAACTTGAAACATTGGCCGCAATTCTCCCATTGTGACCCACAACTTTTCCGTCTGGTCGCAGTAGGAGGTGAGCGTCACCAGCCTTGAACAGGGATTTGCACATGTGCCGGGAATGCCGTTTGATAAGGTTCACCATGGTAGGCTTCTGCAGAAAATGCAGATGTATGGGATTGAGGGTAGTCTAGGAAATTGGATCAGGAATTGGCTAGCAGGTAGGAGACAGAGGGTGGTGGTTGATGGTAAATATTCGTCAAGGAGTTCGGTTGCGAGTGGTGTGCCTCAGGGATCTGTTTTGGGGCCACTGCTGTTTGTAATTTTTATTAATGATCTGGATGAGGGTATAGTTGGGTGGATCAGTAAATTTGCTGATGACACCAAAGTCGGAGGTGTGGTAGATTGTGAGGAAGGGTGTCATAGTTTGCAGGGAGACTTAGACAGGTTGCAGAGCTGGGCCAAGAGGTGGCAGATGGAGTTTAATGCGGAGAAGTGTGAGGTAATTCACTTTGGTAGGAATAACAGATGTGTCGAGTATAGGGCTAACGGGAGGACTTTGAATAGTGTGGATGAACAGAGGGATCTAGGTGTATGTGTACATAGATCCCTGAAAGTTGGGAATCAAGTAGATAAGGTTGTTAAGAAGGCATACGGTGTCTTGGCGTTTATTGGTTGGGGGATTGAATTTAGGAGTCGCAGCGTCATGTTGCAACTGTACACAACTCTGGTGTGGCCGCACTTGGAGTACTGTGTGCAGTTCTGGTCCCCACATTACAGGCAGGATGTGGAGGCTTTGGAGAGGGTGCAGAGGAGGTTTACCAGGATGTTGCCTGGTATGGAGTGGAGGTCCTATGAGGAGAGACTGAGGGATTTGGGGTTGTTTTCGCTAGAAAGAAGGCGGCTAAGAGGGGATCTTATTGAAACATATAAGATGATTAGAGGTTTAGATAGGGTGGATAGTGATAGCCTTTTTCCTCGGATGGAGAAAGCTAGCACGAGGGGGCATGGCTTTAAATTAAGGGGGGGTAGTTATAGGACGGATGTCAGGGGTAGGTTCTTTACCCAGAGGGTGGTGAGGGATTGGAATGCCCTGCCTGCTGCAGTTGTAAATGCGCCTAGTTTGGGGGTGTTTAAGAGATCCGTGGATAGGTTTAAGGACAAAAAGGGATTGGTTTAGGTTAGTGGGTCATTGTTTTTTAACTGGTCGGCGCAACATCGTGGGCCGAAGGGCCTGTTCTGCGCTGTAATGTTCTATGTTCTATGTTCTACGAATGCATACGCATCTCCCAGAGCTGATAAACAGTTGGCTTCAGACCACGCTGGAAACTGGTGGGAAGGCAGATGAGTCATTGAAATCTTTTTAAAACATAGTTTAAATATGTTTATGAGTTCATTATTGGGACCCACCCCACCAGGAATACTTCATTCCAGCAGAGTTCAGACTAGTCCCTACATTCGGGGAAATAAGAACAAAGAACAAAGAAAATTACAGCACAGGAAAAGGCTCTTTGGCCCTCCAAGCCTGCACCAACCATGCTGCCCAACTTAACCAAAACCCCCTACCTTCCGGGGCCACATCCCTCTATTCCCATCCTATTCATGTAATTGTCAAGACACCCCTTAAAAGTCACTACCATATCTGCTTCCACTTCCTCCTCTGGCAATGAGTTCCAGGCACCCAATTCTTTCTGTGTAAAAAATCTGCTTTGTACATTTCCTTTAAACTTTGCCTCTCGCACTTTAAACCTATGCCCCCTAGTAATTGACACTTCCACCCTGGGAAAAAGCTTCTGAGTATCCATTCTGTCCATGCCTCTCATCATCTTGTAGATTTCTATCAAGTCTCCCCTTAACCTCCGTAGCTCCAGTGAGATCAAACCAAGTTTCTCTAACCTCTCCTCATAGCTAATGCCCTTCATACCAGGCAACACCCTGGTAAATCTTTTCTATACCCTCTCCAAAGCCTGCACATCCATCTGGTAGTGTGGCGATCAGAATTGAACACTACATTCTGAGTGCAGCCTAACTAAGGTTCTATAAAGCTGCAATATGACTTGTCAATTTTTAAACTCAGTACCCCGGCCAATGAAGGCAAGCATGCCAGATGCCTTCTTGACTACCTTCTCCACCTGCACTGCCACTTTCAGTGACCTGTGTATCTGTACACCTAGATCCCTTTTGCCTATCAATACTCTTAAGGATTCTGCCATTTACTGTAAATTTCCTATCTGCATTAGATCTTCCAAAATACATGATCTCACATTTGTCCGGATGAAACTCCATCTGCCATCTCTCTGCCCAAGTCTCCAACTGATCAATATCCTGCTATATCTCTGATGGTCCTCATCGCTATCCGCAAATCCACCAACCTTTGCGTCGTCCGCAAACTTACTAATCAATCCAGTTACATTTTCCTTCAAATCATTTATATATATTACAAACAGCAAAGGTCCCAGCACTGATCCCTGAGGAACACCACTTCTCAAAGCCCTCCATTCAGAAATGCATCCTTCCACTGCTACCCTCTGTCTTCTTTGACCAAGCCAATTTTTCTATCTGCCCTGCCAGCTCACCTCTGATTCTACGCAAATTCACCCTCTGTACCAGTCTGCCATGAGGGGCCTTATCAAAGGCCTTACTGAAGTCCACGTGGACAACATCCAATGCCCTACCCTCATCAATCATCTTCGTCACTTCCTCGAAAAACACGATCACATTCGTGAGACACGATCTCCCCTTCACAAAACCATGTTGCCTCTCATAATACGTCCATTTATCTCCAAGTAAGAATAAAGCCTGTCTCGAAGAATCCTCTCCATTGAGCCTGTAATTACCTGGATTATTCTTGCTATCCTTCTTAAACAAAGGAACAACTAGCAGGAAGCCTTGCCAGAATGAAGGGGGGCAATCGGAGATGTGGTGCCCCCTGGGCATGGGCACTCTGGCAGTGCCAGCCTGTGCCCCCTGGCAGTGCACAAGGGGCAAAGTGCCCATATCCAGGGGGCACCTTGGCACTGCCCATTGAGTATCAGGCACTGCCAAGAGGGCAGGGCCTATTGTGGGTGGGGCCTAGGGGTGATAGGTGGGGATGGGGGTTCCACAGACAGGATCGGGCTGGGATGGAGGGAGGGCTTTGATTGGGGTGGGTTGGGGGTGGGAGTCTGCCGGGGAGGAGGCATGCCTCCAGAGGGGGAACAGTGGGGGGGGGTTCTGCCAGGGTGAGGGGGGGGGGGGGGATTTCCACTGCTGGGGGGCGGGGGGGTGGTGGTGGTGGGCTGTGCATCGGGGTGTCCAGGACTGAGGGTGGGGTGGGGGTGTCAGGGCTGGCCCAGGAATTGCTGTGGGGACTGCAATCGGGTTGTGGGGGTGGCTAGGGGCTGAAGGGGCAACACTGCGAGGGTCCTGGGCTTGCCAGTGATCGGGCTGGCCAGCAAACAGGGAGTCTGACAGATTGGGACCACTGTTCATGTGCAGAGTCCTAGAACAATCCGGTGCGAGTAACCGCATTCCCCCGCTCCCCCCAACTCAGTGTTTTTAATGAGATTCACGACTGGGACCTCTGCAATGCACAGAATGCAGAGATTCAGGTGAGGAGCTGAACTGATAAAACAGGATTTAGAACAGTTTTCCTGTTAATTCATCACTTAAGGGAGAATCACCCCCATTGATGTCAAGAAGTAGAAATAAAACAGATGTTTGAAATCCTACAAATGTTGCAGAGAAGACAGGCAGACATAGATGTTCAAATCTGCAAGAAAGCTGCTAAAAAAGGACACAGGAAAAGCAACCACTGACTGCAGGCTGTGAGTAAAACACTGGCTGCAGAGAAGATACAGCTCAGAAAGACATGTAGAAAAGTTTATAAAGCTACTGAAATGCTGAAAGGAAAAGCAAACACATACGAAAAGCTACAAGAAAATACTGGATGAGTGAACATGACAAATTTTGTAAACTTTCCAATCCCATCTCCTGTAAAATTGAAAAGGCAATACATGATAGAATTGGTAGTTTTTCCACTTAAGATGGCAAAATTACAGAATTGCAACAGAGTTAATTAATAAGCCTGAACCATTAAGAGTGGTCACACTCCTAATGCTACTGGGGAGGGCTTGCTACAAAGTGTATGTCGCCCTAAATCTAACTGTTGAACAAAGGAAAAAAGATGATAAAGACTTTGAAAGCCTTGCAAGAATGCTTTGAACCCCAAGTGAATGTTATGTATGGATGCCATGTATTCAACACGAGAGCCAAGGTGTATGTAAAATCATTTGAGCAGTATGTGACTACAGTAACAGAGCCTGCAGTATCATGTGAATTCAGACAGCTCACAGACCATCTGATTAAAGATAAATTAGTCTGAGGTGCATGAGATCCCTCAGTGAGAGCAAGTCTACTGCAAGATGAAAAACTGATGCTAAGTAAAACAGTAGGTGTGTTCTGAAATGCAAAAGTTATGAAATGTCAGCTAGACCATATATATGGCACAACACACCAAGAATGAGGTTCTGTTGAGAGACATTCTAGGCTGAAAGAGCAGAACAACTGCAGATAAAGGGCAGGATGCAAAAACTGCAAACAATATCATACAAAGGAAAAAAAGGATTACCCAGCCTGGGGAAAGCAGTGTTTTAGCTGCAAGAAACAGAATCATTTTGCACACAACTGTTTGGCTAGGTAGAAGCAACACAAGCCTAGACAGTTGGCCACTGGAGAGATATCCGCAGTAGAGTCTGATGAAGAGCTATACACTATTCAATATGTAGATTCAATCATTTCTGCAGTAATAAGTGGTTTGCTATTATAACAGTGACGACCCCACAAGGAGTGTATTGGGTGAAAGTGAAGTGTCAGGTAAGCACTAATGTGTTGTGGAACATAAGGACCATCACCAACCTGTGCGAAATAGCTCAACATGACAATCTGAACATTAAAACCTCAGAAGTGAGACTGAGGCTATATGATGGCATGATATTTATACTGAGAGGACAACTTAGTCTGAGAGCCCAGTGTAATGGCAAGAAAGAAGATCCTAGAGTTCCAGATCAAACATGGGATGCAATGGTTACTTATTACAGCTGAAGTAAAACAGTCTAAAACTTGGATTGTTAATCCTACATATACCAACAGAGATTTGCAATGTGTCACATCAGGCAAAACCAGTGATGGCAATACAGATTCAAGAGGAATACAAAACAGGAATGGGATGTCTACCAAGAGAATATTATCTAAAAGTAGATGTAAGACCATTTCAACACCCATCAAGAAGAGTTCTAGCTGATTTCAAGTCAAGCCCAAAAGACAAGATAGAATAACTGGAAAGGGGGATGGGGGGAGGTGGAATAATTAAAAAAATGACAACACCTACAGACTGGATTAGGAGCATGGGAGCAGTGAAACAACCTGGAAAGCTGACAGTGTGCTTAGACTCAGAGGATCTAACTAAAGTGCTGAAGAAATCTCACTGCCCCATGAAACCATTTGAAGGAAACTTGCCACAGTAAAGATATTCACCGCCCAAAGTACAAAAGATGTTTACAGTCAAGTAAAGCTGGATGAAAGCACAGCTTTCTAACATATTCTGGATGCTATTCAGCAGATAAAGATGGTTATATATATCTCTTCAGTGGCTCCAGAAGAATATCAACGTTGTCAGTGATCTTCTCAGAGTGGAAGCCATAGTGGATGATCCACTCATTTATGGAGATGGAATTACAATGGCAGAGGCCATAGCAGACCAGCTGACCATGATCGGAATTCCACATGACTGCTGCACAAGTTGAACAAGAGAAAGTAACAACTGAAGATGCCTAAAGTCAAGTACATAGGCCACGTATTGACGGCAAAAGGTCTTCACTCGGATCCTGACTAGGAGCAGTGATGCAGTGGCCCACAGACCTGAAAGTAGTGCAATAATTGTTGGATTAATGAACTATTCAGTAAAATATTTATCTAATTTGTCAATAGAGTGTGAACCATTACGCAAGCTCACTGCCAAAGGTGGTATTGAGAAACAGAACGAGAAACAGTGTTCACGAAAACCAAACAACTAGTGACAAAAAATGGCAGTGCTGAAATACTATAACATTAATGATGAAGTCACCTTGCAGTCTGATGTCAGCGAAATGAGGCTAGGAGCAGCTCAGTTGCATTTGAATCCAGGGTAGTAATGTAAACAGAACTATGATATGGTAAGATTGAGAAAAAGTGGCTGGCTATTGTTTTTGCCTGTCATCAATACCTACTGTGAAGAGACAAAGTAATGGCAGAATCTGACCACAAATCTTTCAAAACATTTTTCACAAACCTCAACAATTTGCTCCAGCATCTGCGAAGAATGTTACTTTGTTTACAAAGTATCATCTGGATGTGACATACACACACGCAAGGAAACTAGATGACATGATGTTGAGAGCAGCATTCCCCATGAAGAAAGTTAGGATGCTACAACTGAATGCAAAATCTTCCAGATTCGACACAAAGCAGCAACTAGACATGATCTAGAGGTCATTAACCCAGCAGAACTGCATCTGACAGACATTTCTCAAGTCAAGAGTGATGCAACTCTAGAAGCACTACAAGAAGTAATGATGAAAGGATGGTCTAAGAGCATTAAGGACAACCTGTGGTAGCAACAGCCTATTGGGCAGATAGAGACGAATTGACAGCCCTGAACAATGGGAATATAGTCATCATCCCTAAGGAGATGAGATGAAAGATGCTGAAGTGCATCTATGTGAACCATCAAGGAATTAAATAGACCCAGAGAAAGGCAAGAGAACTGACCAAACATGAGCCACAAAATTAAAAGCCACATTGACCAGTGTGCTGCATGTAACGAATTCCTAGCTAAACAAACTAGAGAGATGTTGATGACATCCCAGACAGACCACTGATGAAGCTGGGAGTAAACTTTTTCACTTTGTCAGGAACTGATTATCTTGTCACCGTAGACAACTATTCTGAACACTGGGAGTTAGACCAGCCAACTTCAGTGACAACCAGAGAATTAGTGGAATGCTCATTAGCAAACTTCAGTCCGTACCTGACATTGTAATGAGTGACAACCAGTTCATGAGTGAATAATTCAGCCATTTCATTAGGGATTCGGAAATTCAGCATGACACATCATCTCCACACTATCCCCAGTCAAATGAAAAGGTTAAGGCAGTGGTGAAAATCACCAAAGGAATCAAGAAATCAAGAAAATGTAACACAGACAAGGCAATCCTTGCATGGAGAAACATACTGACTGAAGGCATGGAAAGTAGTCTTATCTAAAGACTAATGTCACATTGCATGCAAACCACTCTTCCAAAACAAAAGTGCTACTGAAACCAGACAAAGTTACAGTCATGAGTGAAAAGATCAAGGTGAAATGACAAAACGCAAAATTTCAGTTTAACAAGGCTGCCAAACATTTCCAGACATGAGCACTGGAGAGTCAGACAGGGCAAAAACCTTCAATGCTCTCAACAGGAGTCAGCCCACATGGAAACCTGGTGCAGATGTAGAGGAATCGTCACCTCAATCACATGCAGTGGAAATGACTGACCAAATGTCCCAGCACATTCACAGGCATATATAATTAACTAGCTGTTCCTTCACTGCAGTAGGCTAGTCAGGAAGAAGCGATCTCACCAACAGTATTGAGTACAGCACTACTATCAATCCCAGAGGTCCATGCGTCCCCAACATACACAATGAAACAACAATGGTCACCAAGGCAACAAGGATCGAGGGCACAATATTTTCTGGCCAAACTGCCAATGACCCCACCAGTCAAAGACAATGGACCACAACTTCTGGGCTTCCTTACATTCAATCTGGAGTCTTCCACAAAAGTGCACTGAAGAATCCTTACAAACCTTCCCAGCTAAGTATTTGTACGGCAATTGCTCAGAAGAGCTAACTTCCTCTGGGCTGTGAGCCATCCAAAAATGCAACTTAAATGGTTAACTTCAGATGTTTCCATCAGGGTTACACTAAAAGTTACTCTGAAAAAATAAGAATTAAAATCTCATCTAACTTCTGGGTAACTATTTTCAATACCCAGACCAATTTCAATACCCGCAGTTTGGACTCCCTGCAAAACCTCGATCCCCCCAGGATCTACCCCATCTCTTTGACAAACCATCTCCACCCGCATTGGAATTCCCCTCTCGCACCCCCTCCCCTCCCCACCCCTCCCCCCCCCCCACCCCCCAGCTCCCCCCAAAGCTCGGCTGTCATTCCCAATCCCCCTCCCAACACCCAACCCAATCCGACACCCCCCAACACCCCACTGGACCCCCTCCTACTAGCTCCAAATCCCACACCCCATTCCTGTTGGATCCTCGCCAACCTGACATATTCCCCCAACACGACAGAACTCCAGTTGTCCCAATTCAATCCCGACTCTCACCACCTGCCCAGTGGGACTGAACTACTCCCTCCCCAACCCGGACCCCACTCCCAATGACCCAACAGGAGCCCCCACCCCAGCCCACATCAACACAGTCCAGTGGGATTTTCTGCCCCCCCCCCGCCCTCCACCACCAATCTGATCTGATGCACCACCACCCTCCCCCCCACCACCACCACCGACCCCCATCCCATCCAGGCTGCAACCCCCTGCTTCACCTGACTGCACCAAATCTCTTAACTCCCAACCCAACTGGATCTTCCCCAGCCCAACCTGGTTAGACCCCATCAACCTGACCAACCCACCATTGTCTGACCCACCTCCCCAAACCAACCCCCACTGTCCAACACCTATCTGCCACTGATCTGATCCAATTCCCACCACCCAATATCCAATCTTCACAAACGCCCTTCCACCACATCCCTCACTGATGTCCAACATCCCACCCTGTGACATCTGACATCCCCCCATCCCCTCCCAATGTCTGACACCAACTCCCACTCGCAACATCTGATTCCCCTCCACCTCCTAATCCTATCTGCTTCTGTTAGATATTTACTTTCTTCCTGGCCTGTCATTTTCAATAGTACTTTTAAACTTACATGTTTTAAGACAGCTAGTGCAGTGAAAAATAGAGCTTGGCCTCATTCATTCTCAGTCTGTGGTGGTGGGCCTTGGAAACAGCTATGCCTCCTGGATCTTGCCCAGTTTTAATCAGTAGCTCAGGTGATACAGGCATGGAAGAAATTTGTCCCTTACTATCTGGGGGACTAGCTGGGATAAATGCATGGGGTTATGGAGATAGGGCCTGGGTGGGATTGCATTAGGTGCAGACTCCACCTACATTAAGATGGTAATATAGGGTAAGTAGGCGCAGGGTGGCAATCTGATTCTAATTGTCGTTCTGAGGAAGTTACAGTCCTGTGTGTGCAGCGCATGTGCAGTGACAGTTAATGCACGAGAACAATGGATGTATAGTGGATAACTTGGGCAACTTCGGGCGGCATGGTAGCACAGTAGCTAGTACTGCTGTTTCACTGCTCCAGGGACCTGGGTTCAATTCCCGGCTTGGGTCACTGTCTGTGTGGAATTTGCCCATTCTCCTCGTGTCTGCGTGGGTTTCCTCCCAGTCCAAAGATGTGCAGGTTGGGTTGATTTGGCCATGCTAAAATTGTCCCTTAGTGTCCTGAGATGCATAGGTTAGATGGTAAATATGTAGGGATTTGGGGTCGGGCCTGGGTGGGATTGTGGTCAGTGCAGACTCGATGGGCCAAACGGCCTCTTTCTACACTGTAGGGTTTCTATGATTCTATGAACTCAGTCACATGGGAGCATACATGCAAATGAATATGTTTTCCACTAGGAATAGGGAGTTGTCGGGTGGGATATTCTGGCTGCGCTCACCCCAAGACCAGAAAACAGACATTTGCTTGTCCGCTCCCGCCCTCTACGATTCCCATGGCAGGCAAGATGGGAAAATTCCACCCATTGTATCTCTTGTACGAAATGAAAGGGGGAAATCTGAGTTCATAGAATCCTGACAGTGTGGAAGGAGGCCATTCAGCCTATCGAGTCTACACCTACCACAATCCCACCCAAACCCTATCCCCATAAACCCATGCATTTACCCTAGTTAGTCCCCTGACACTAAGGGACAATTTAGCATGCCAATCCACCTAACCTGCATATCTTTGGACTTGAAATTTTGAAATGTAATCAGTCTTATTGTCACATCTGGCTTTCCATAGTCATGTGACTACACCACACAGCTCTCTTTCTGGAGGCAGAGATCTTAAGACCATTAAATGAACGATCTCATTGAGAAGACACTGATGAAGCATTGATGTCCTTCAACTTAAAACATTAACAAAGACAGCAGAGAGGGGGAAAGATGAGAGAAAATTCCCCAGTCACTAATCATCCTGAGGGCTGGGGAAGGGATGAGCCAGATGAAAGTGATCAGAGCCAGACCTGGGAGTGCTCCCCATTCAGCACCTCTGAATGGCCGAGCATTCAGCCTGCTGCCAAATGGCCCAGGAAAGCTGACAGCAACTGAAGGTCACAAACCCAGCGGGGCACAGCCCAGCACAGTCAGATAAACACACGCAGTCTGGAGTAAAGTTGATCAATAATCTCCTATCAGAACCTAATGCCTTCTGACAGTCTGACTTCTGATGCTGCAATAAAAACAGAAAGTGCTGGAGAAGTTCAGCAGGTATGGCCGCACCTGTGGAGAGGGAAACAAAATTCACATTTTGAGTCCGAGGTTCACCCTGCAAAGAGCGTTCCTTCCAGTCAAAATGTAGATTTGCCATATTGTTTGGGATTAGTGGGAGGAGAGCCGTGCTCCCTGCAAAGTGCAATTGTTCACAGACATGCAACAATCTGAAATCTACGGCTCATCGAAATAAAAAGACCGTTCACTACTCAGTGAAAGCTAGCGATTTTTAAAACGTAAGCCAGCCATGGGCTAATGAAAGGTAGCACTCAGAGGTGTTTATAGCCAGGACAAGTACAAAGAAAATTTAGAGGGAACATTACCTCAATATTATTCATTTCAGCAATAAACAAATGTTATTCCCATAATTTACTTGTATGGCTCCAAAATCGGTCTTCCATAAGACTTTTAGAAGAAGCATCAGCATTGATGTAATGTCTGGCAGCACCATACACCCACACAGAAGTAGGCATGCTGTTTAATAACAGGCATGAAATTACTGCAACTTCCTGCACCAGACTAAATCTAATCTACTGGAAGGTGCAGAACACAGGCTTGCAGATAGAATCTTAAACTCAGTAATCGTTGCTAGAATTTTCTATTTGCTGCATTTGGCAAAGAGCATATTAATGAGATGTTACCCCTTTGATTCCGGACCTTGCAAAACCGTGCTTTAAATTGGCTATTTTGTTAATATCGAATCATTCCTCCCACTAACAATATTCATCCCAGAGTTTAGGTTAATTATCTTATGGGTTCAGGAGAAATTTCAAATTTTCCTAAAGGTTTACCTGACACTTGGAAGTACTCGGTTGAAGGAGCTGCTATTTATTGGGTGAGACAGTAAACCAGGAACTTGTCTGCCTTTTTATAATGGTCAAAAGATCCTATCCTATGTGAAGAACATATACAGATGCTTCTGTACCCTGGTATCCTGCTCAACTTGCATCTCCCAGTCAAAATCTCTAATCACACTCATCGCTGTTTCGGGGACCTTGCTATGCTAAAGTCAGTTGCTGCATTTGCTACGTAACAACTATAACTTCAAAGTCAATTTAGTAGCACAATGGAGTTCTGAGAAGGTGAATTATGCTTTATAGTTACTTCATTCTCCCTGTGTACGCATGGGTTTCCTCCGGGTGCTCCAATTTCCTCTCACAGTCCAAGATATGCAGGTTTTGTTGATTGGTCATGCTAAATTGACTCTATTGTCAGGGAGATTAACAGGGTAAATGTGTGGGGTTACAGGAATAGGGAATGGGTGGGACTGTGGTCAGTGCAGACTCAATGGGCTGAATGGCCTCCTTCTGCACTGTAGGGATTCTATCTTAAGTTTAGAACTGAAGAGAAGTCCAGGGAGAATACATTCTGTTCAGACACTGAACTCAAGTGTCTATTACAATATTTTGCAATATTTTGTTTCATACAATAGTGAAATATCTGAAGTTAAAATGGAAGCTCTTTTATAGACAATTTTAAATCGAAACTTGGAGTTCAATGATGTACAGCAAGTCTCAACCTTTTTGTTCTCCTTCCTTAATACTCCATGGATCCCTGTAGCACAACAAAATAATTTTGACTATAAAAATAAAGTTATATAATCAAACATACATAAATGTATTTTTGATTACTTCCATAATGTAAAACGTGTGGATGTATCTTCAACAAGTACACTCAATGTTTATTCTGGCTTGGTTATTCATAAGTTAGCAGACTGTTGCCTAGGTTAGTAGACTATAACACTGAGGTGTACAGACAGTCACTGTGATACTGGTACACTATCCTCAGAGCTGGTAGTGTCCTGATGAGACCATTGGTTTTAATGGCTATACCAGTTCTCACCTGTTCTCTAGTCTGTTATGAACAAGATGAATGTGCTTGTTGAGACTGGATATCATCTTTTTGACAACATGCTGTGGACCAATAACGACAGGCCTCTGGGGACAAGCAGCAATGTCTGGTTCCTCGTGTCTTGTGTGGAGTTAGTAATGTGGACGAAAATGATACTGCGCTAATTGGTGAATCAGTGCTGGAAGGTATAACTCTGTGTTTGGGTTGTTGTGATATTGAAGGACCACCTGAAATCTTCATATGGACTCCCAGTTGAGAAGGCCTGATCAGGCTAAAATTTGGTTGATAAAGAAATCAGTCAGGGTATGGAGCTATATTCAAGATGTTAATTACATTATAGATGATTGAGGCATTAACAAATCCTCTGCAATCAAATAATGTATGAGTGCATGTCCAGTATACTGCACAATAATTCATACCACTTGGTCTTTAATCACAAATGATTGGCAGGCCTGACTTCAGAAGTTCTTGAATGATTGAAATTGAAATATTCTCCAAATATTTACATAGGTTTTAGTTCCAGCAAGAAGTCCAAGTTCAGTGAATTAACTGATTTTTTTTTAATCAGCAGCCATATGCACCACTACAGTGGAAAATACACCAAATAAACCCTACTTCGTCCATAATTCATATTTTATCTGTCACATATGGGTATATAGAAAGGAGTCATTTGCTCTATTATGCGTATGCCAATTTTAGCAGTTCAACTGCATAAATTTATTCTAATCTGATTTTCTCACCTCTTCCTCACACTTCGCGATTCTATCCCTATAATAGAAGCAGGATTCTTCTAAAAATTAAATTTCTCTATTTTGTTTTTCATATTATCTTCACCAGGCACATATTGTTATTTTAATTGGTCTCTATTCTGCCACATCTGAAAAAGGTTCCTTTAACTCTAGGAAAAATTAAAATATTTAAATACCATCTACTTTTCTCGGTGGGCCTTGTGCTTCAGTTTGTTTGCTCCAAGGTAACCTCTGATGACAATTCTCCAGCTCATTAGACACTTCCCTATTTACTTGCCATGGTCATCAGGCCACAGCTGAGGACATAGATTCACAAATTAATTGCATAGGGTGTTCTCTCATGGTTTTCTGAAGTTAAAACATAGGAGCTTGCAAATTTATAACAGAGCCTAGTTGATTGCATATGAGAGCACACGATGGGCAGAATGCTGGAGGTAGGATTGGAGGCAAGAAAGCCTAAGCATTGGCCTGAGAGAGCAGCATGTCAATATGTTCCCATCTCCAGGCCACACCTGTTCAAGTCAGCTTGCAAACCTCCCTCTAAGGCCAAAATACAGCCATGGAGTGGCGGTAACCTCTGATGACAATGCTCCAGCTCATTAGAGACTTCCTTATGTACTTGCCATGGTTATCAGGCCACAGCTGAGGCCACTACCATCTAGTAGAAAGGTTGTTCCTCCACAATGACAGCCTGCAAGACATGGGGCTCAATCTTTACTGTTTGGTCATGCCACACTTCTGATGCAGTAAAGTCAGAATTTGGCAGCCAGCCAAATAACCATTCACTGCATCTGGATTGGAAAATCCCACCATTGTGAATGGCTATAACATTCTGAGCATAGTCTTTTTACACTGAAAATTTTGTACCCACTTTTCAAAGATACTCACTCTCATGTAAATTGTCAGCTCCCACCTTTGATGGTGAGCCTTTTGTGCTCGAACTATTGGAGAGCCTCATATTGGTCTCCCAACAAGCACACAATTCCTAATTGGTTAGGAGGCATGCTCTCTCATCACTCATTGGCCAATTCTAACAAAAACAAATCAGGCTCTAGGCACCAAAACCCAAAGCCAGCCCAATATTGAGATTTGGAAAGAAAGGAAAGAAAGTCACTGGGATTGGCTCAAAGCCTGATGTTTACAACTTATATATATTGATGTTAAAATTATTGCACACAGCACAGAAGGAATTATTTAGAGAAAGTGAACAGTATTGTATGTGTGAGAGTGAAGTGTGAGACAGCGTGAGCGGCATAGGGCATGCGGGAGCGTGAGCGGCATAGGGCGTGCGGGAGCGTGAGCGGCATAGGGCGTGCGGCAGCGTGAGCGGCATAGGGCGTGCGGGAGCGTGAGCGGCATAGGGCGTGCGGGAGCGTGAGCGGCATAGGGCGTGCGGGAGCGTGAGCGGCATAGGGCATGTGTGTGTATGTGTGAGAGAGTGACTGTCCCCAGTGCCCTACAATTAACTGAGTAAGTCCTGCTCTGGTTCTATCTACCAAAATGCATCACCTCGCATTTGTCTAAATTAAACTCCATCTGCCATTTATCAGTCCACTGGCCTAATTGATCAGGATCCCGTTGCAATTGGAGATAACTTTCTTCCCTGTCCACTATGCCACCAATCTTAGTGTCATCTGCAAACTTACTAACCATGCCTCCTATATTCTCATCCAAATCATTAATATAAATGACAAATGATAAATGACAAATAACAGTGGGCCCAGCACTGGTCCCTGAGGCACACTGCTGGTCACAGGCCTCCAGTTTGAAAAACAACTCTCTACAACCACTCTCTGGTTTCTGTCAAGATGCCAATTTTGTATCCATTTAGATACCTCACCCTGAATCCCGTGAGATTTAAACTTACACAACAACGTATCGTGAAGTACCTTGTCAAAGGCCTTGCTAACATCCAGCATCAACTGCACTACCCTCATTTACCTTCTTGGTTACCCCTTCAAGGAAACTTCAATCAAATTTGTAAGACATAAATTTCCACTCTCAAAGCCATGCTGACTGTCCCTAATCAGTCCTTGTTCTCTAAATGCCTGTAGATCCTTTCTCTCAAAATACCTTCAAACAATTTACCCACCACAGATATGAGGCTCACTGACCTGTAATTCCCAGGCTTTTCCCTACAGCCCTTTTTAAACAAAGACACACACTGTGTTTGTGTGAGAGTAAATGGTATTATGTGTGTCTGCGTGTGTGCATGTGTGTGTGCGCGCGCACATGGGAAGGGTATTGTGTGTGCAAGCACACGTGAAGGGTATTGTGTGTTTGTGCGCATGCATGAAGGGTATTTTGTGTGTGTGTGTGTGTGTGTGTGAGAGTGAGAGACAGAGAGAGAGAGGGAACGGTATCGTGCGTGTGTAAGGGAGTGTGAACGGTAGTGTGTGTGTGCGCGCGCGCGTGTGTGTACGTGTGCGTGCGCGCGCGCACAGGAAGGGTATTGTGTGTTTGAGCGCGTGATGGATATTTGCATGTGTGCATGCGTGCAGAGTAGTCTGTGTGTGTGTGTGCTTGAGAGACTGTGAACAGTATAGTGCATGTGACAGAATGAACGCTATTGTGTGTGTCTGAGAAAATGAACTGTATAGTGTGAGACAGCGTATGAATGACGTAATGTGTGTGTGAGAGAGAGTAAACAGTATAGTGCACGTGAGAGAGTGAACAGTGAACGGTATAGTGCATGTGCGAGAGCGTGAATGGTATCGTGTATATGTGTGTGAACAGTGGTGTACATGTGAGAGTAAACAGTATTGTGTGTGTGTGTGTATACATGTGCATGTGAGAGAGTGAACAGTATTGAGAGTGCGAGTGAGCATGAAGGGTAGTATGTGAGTGTGTGTGAGAGAGAGAGAATGGTATCATGCTTGTGAGAGAATGTGAGAGTGTGTGTGTGAATGCACGAGAAGAGTATGGCGTGACTGTGTGTGTGTTTGTATTTGAGAGTGTGTGAACAGCATGGTGCATGTGTGCGTGTGTGGCATAGTGTGTGCGTGTCTGTGTGTTTGTGTGTGCATGCGTGCATGTGTGTGGGAGCAAGCGAGAGTGAATAGTATTGTGTGTGTGTGCACACGGTATTGTGAATGTGTGTGAGAGAGTGCACAGTATTGTGTGTGTGCATGTGCATGAATGGCATTCTGTGTATTTGTGCGAGTGAGAGTGAATGGTATTGTGTGTGTTGTGTGAGAGAGTGAATGCCAGTGTGTGTGTGTGTGTGTGTGTGTGTGTGTGTGTGTGTGTGTGTGTGTGTGTGTGTGTGTGTGTGTGTGTGTGTGTGTGAACAGTATTGTGTGTGAACAGTATTGTGTGTGTAGGTATTTGTGCGAGTGAGAGTAAAAGTGTGTGCGCATGGATGTGTGCGTGCAAGAGAGTGAGAAGTATTGAGAGTGTGAGTAAGCGTGAAGGGTAGTATGTGAGTGAGAGAGAGAGAACAGTGTCGTGCTTGTGTGAGAGTGTGTGTGCGTACGCGAGAAGGGTATTGTGCGTTTGAGTACGCAATGGGTATAGTGCGTGTGCGAACGGCATAGTGCGTGTGGGGGCGTGCGCGAACGGCATAGCGCGCATGCGCGCATGGCATAGCACGTGTGCATGCATGGCGTAGTGCGTGTGCACGACATAGTGCGTGTCTGCACGTACGGGATAGTGCGTGTGCGCGTGCACAGCATAGTACGTGTGCGTGTGTGTGTGTGTGCAAGGCATAGTGTGTGTGCGTGCATGTATGTGTATACGGCATAGTGCATGTGTACGGCATAGTGCATGTGTACGGCATAGTGCATGTGTACGGCATAGTGCATGTGTGCACGTGCACGGCATAGTGCGTGTGCATGTGTGTGAGAGAGTGACAGTGAATAGTATTATGTGCACCTGGGTGTGAACGTGTGAGAGTGATCAGTATTGTGAGTGTGAGTAAGCGTGAGCGGTATTGTGTGTGTGTGTGCACGTGAGAGAGAGTGAGAGAGAATGGTATTGTGTGTTTGAGTGTGTATGCATGGTATTGTGCATGTGTGTGAGTGTGTGCATGGTATTGTGCACGTGTGAGAGTGTGTGCATGGTATTATGTGTGTGTGCGAGAGAGTGCACAGTATTGTGCATGTGCATGTGTGAGAGAGTGAACGGTATTGTGTGTGTGCGCATGTGCATGAATGGCATTCTATGTGTTTGTGTCAGAATGAGAGAACGGTATTGTGTGTGTGTCTGTGTGTGGGAAAGAGAGAATGGTATTTCTGTGTGTAAGAGAGAATGGTATTTCTGTGTGTAAGAGAGAATGGTATTTTTGTGTGTAAGAGATAGGTATTTTTGTGTGTAAGAGTGAATGGTATTGTGTGTGTGTGTGTGTGTGTGTGTGTGTGTGTGTGTGTGTGTGTGTGTGTGTGTGTGTGTGTGTGTGTGTGTGTGTGTGTGAGTGAGAGAGAGAGAACGGTATTGTGTGTGTATGCATGCACGCACATGCGGGAAGGGTAGTGTGTGTGCATAAGCAAGTGAAGGGTATTGTGTGCGTGTGCGTGTGAGAGAGAGAGAGAGAGAGAGAGAGTGAATGGTATTGTGTGTCTGAGAGAGTGCAAATGGTACTGTGTGTGTGTCCAGCATTGTTTGTGTGTGCATATGTGTGTGAGAGCAAACGGTATTGCGAGAGAGAGAGAGAGAGAGCGCAAATGGTATTGCGAGAGAGAGAACAAACGGTATTGCGTGAGAGCGAGCGAACGGCATTGCGTGAGAGCGAGCGAACGGCATTGCGTGAGAGCGAGCGAACGGCATTGCGTGAGAGCGAGCGAACGGCATTGCGTGAGAGCGAGCGAACGGCATTGCGTGAGAGCGAGCGAACGGCATTGCGTGAGAGCGAGCGAACGGCATTGCGTGAGAGCGAGCGAACGGCATTGCGTGAGAGAAAGTGAATGATATTGTGTCTGTATGAGTGAGAATGAACGGTATTGTGTGTGTGCGTGTGTGACAGAGCGCACGTTATTGTGCGTGTATGAGTATGCGTGAATAAACAGTATTGTGAGTGAGTGAGTAAGGGAGGGAGGGAGGTATTGCGTGTGTGCATGAGAGTGAATACTATTGTGTGAGAGAAAGTGAATGGTATTGTGTCTGCGTGAGAGAGAATGAATGGTACTGTGTGTGCGCGTGTGTGAGAGGGTGCACGTTATCGTGCGTGTGGGTGAGAGGGTGCACGTTATCGTGCGTGTGGGTGAGAGGGTGCACGTTATCGTGCGTGTGGGTGAGAGGGTGCACGTTATCGTGCGTGTGGGTGAGAGGGTGCACGTTATCGTGCGTGTGGGTGAGAGAGTACATGGTATCGTGCGTGTGTGCGTGAATGAACAGTGATGTGTGAGAGTGTGTGTGTGTGAGTGAGAGAGAGAGTGTGAGTGAATGTGTGTGAATGAATGGTATTGTGTGTGTGTGCGCGAAAGAGTGGTATAGTGCATGAGAATGAGGGTGAAATGTATTGTAAATGTGTGTGCGTGCACATGCGTGCGTTTCTGAGTGAATGGTATAGGGGTGTGTGTGTGTGTGTGTGTGTGAGTGAGAGTATGTATGTGTATGTGCCTGTGTGTGTGTGTCTGAGAGAGAGCGAACAGTAACGTGTGTGTGTGTGTGTGTGTGTGTGTGTGGTGTGTGAGAGAGAGAGAGAGAAAAGGAGAGTGAACAACATTGTGTGGGACAGTGTGAATGATATTGTGTGCGAGAGTGAGAGCATGAATGGCACCGTGCGTGTGCAAGAGTGAACGGTCTTTTGTCTGAGAGAGAGAGAGTGAATGGTATTGCATGCGAATGTGAAGGGTATGTGTGAGCATGAACTATACAATGTCTGAGAGTGAATGAACAGTATTATGTGTGTGTGCATGTGTATGAGTGTGAACGGTCTTGCGTGTGTATTTGTGATTGAACCATACCATACTGGTAAGAGAGAAGATTCCTACACCTAATTGATGAAGCTATAAGGGAGAATACATTAGACCCAGCAGTGTTTGAATCAGTGGGTGACGGACATGCGACAGACCCATACTTGATGTTTTTAAACATCCGCTTTCTCTGCAGTATGAAGGCAAGCCACTGAAATGTTGATGTGAAAAGACATCGGTGAGAGTACTCCTTCCTCACTCACTCTTCAACTTACCTTGCAAGCTTCAAACCTCATTTGCTCATTGCAACCATCCAGGAACGCCCCTGTTGTAAACAGAAGCTTCTTGGAGAATAGGCAACTCAGCCATTAATATCTTTAAATAGAAAGCACAGGAAGAAAAGTCACAATACCACCAAATTCAACCTGAAACCTGCTGAATCCGCAAAGTGTCAACTGCAAACCCCTTCTATTCCACTGGACTTTTATGTTGACAAATCTATCCTACCCCATTATATAATCTATTGGTTTATTTATTAATGTCACAAGTAGTGCAATGAAATTATTGTGAAAATCTCCTAGTTGCCACACTCTGGCGCCTGTTCGGTTACACTGAGGGAGAATTTAGCATGGCCAGTGCACCTAATGCCTTTCAGACTGTGGGAGGAAACCAGAGCACCTGGAGGAAACCCACGCAGACATGGGAAGAATGTGTAGACTGCACACAGCTACCCAAGCTGGGAATCAAACCCAGGTCCCTGGCATTGTGAGTCAGCAGTGCTAACCACTGTGTCAACGGTGTGCATGTCAGAGTCATAGAGCCATTACAGCAAGCCTTTCAGCCCAACTTGTCCCTGCTGCCCCTTTTTATAACCCCTAAGCTAGCCTCAATTGCCTGAATTTGGACCATATCCCTCTATACCCATCTTACCCATGTAATTGTATAAGTGCTTTTTAAAAGAAAATTGTATCTGCCTCTACTACTACTGCTGGCAGCTTGTTCCAGACACTCACCACTCTGTCTGAAAAAATTGCCTCTCTGGACCCTTTTTTATCTCTCCCCTCTCATCTTAAACCTATGCCCTCTAGTTTGACACTCCTCTACCTCTGGGAAAAGATGTTGACTATCTAGCTGATCTATGCCCCACATTATTTTATAGACCTCTATAAGATCATCCCTAAGCCTCCTACTCTCCAGGAAAAAAAAATCCCAGTCTATCCAGCCTCTCCTTATAACTCAAACCATCAAGTCTTGATAGCATCCTAGTAAATCTTTTTTGCACTCTTTCTAGTTTAATAACATCCTTTCGAGAATAGGTGACCAGAACTGTACACAGTATTCCAAATGTGGCTTTACCAATGTATTGTACAATTCCTGTATTCAGTGTTCTGACTGATGAAACCAAGCATGCCAAATACCTCCTTCATCACTCTGTCCACCTGTGACTCTACTTTCAAGGAGCTATGACCCCATACCCCTAGATCTCTTTGTTCTCTAACTCTCCCCAACGCTTCACCATTAACTGAGTAAATCCTGCCTTGGTTCAATATACCAAAATGCATCACCACGCATTTATCTAAATTAAACTCCATTTGCCATTCCTCAGCCCACTGGCCCAATTGATCAAGATCCCATTGCAATCCTAGATAACCACCTTCACTGTCCACTATGCTACCAATCTTGGTGCCATCTGCAAATTTACTAATCATGCCTACTAAATTCTCATCCAAATCATTAATATAAATGACAAATAACAATGCACCCAGCACCTGAGGAACGCTGCTGGTCACAGGCCTCCAGTTCGAAAAACAACAGTAAATACTGATGAGAAATATTCATTTAGGATCTCACTCATCTCTTGTGGATCTGCACATACATGATCTTGTTGATCCTTAAGAGGTCCTACTCTCTCCCTAGTTACTCTATTGCCCTTTATGTATTTGTAGAAGATCTTTGGATTCTCCTTTGCTTTATCTGCCAAAGCAATCTCATATCCCCTTTTTGACGTCCTGATTTCCCTCTTAACCCTACTCCTACATCCTCTATATTCTTCAAGAGATCCACTTAATTCCAACTGCCTAGCATGTCAATGTGCCTCCTTCTTGACCAGGGCCTCAATATTCCGAGTCATCCAGTGTTCTCTACTTCTGCCAGCCTTGCCTTTCATTCTAAGAGGAATGTGCCTACCCTGAACCCTGGTTTACACACTTTTGAAAGCCTCCCACTTACCAACTGTCCCTTTGCCTTCCCACAGACTCCCCAATTAACTTTTGAAAGTTTCTCCCTGATACCATCCAAATTGGCCTTGCCCCAATTTAGAATTTTAACTTTTGGGTCAGACCTATCATTCTCCATATATCTTAAAACTAATGGGATTATGGTCACTCATTCCAAAGTGATCCCTTATTAACTGCTGTCACCTGCCCTTCTTCATTTTCCAAGAGGAGATCACGTTTTGTTCCCTCTCAAGTCAGGCCATCCACATACTGAATGAGAAATTCCTCCTGAATACACTCAACAAACGTTTCTCCACCCAAGCCTCTAATACCATGATTGTCCCTGTCAATGTTGCAAAAGTTAAAATCCCCTATTATTACCACCCTATTTTTCTTGGATATTATTACCAACCTATTTTTCTGTCTGCCTTCTAAAGGTTAAGGACAGCACAGAAGTTGAGAGAGCACATTAAATAGTAAAGGGAGTGTCACTAATCCTGTAATGTGTGTGTGTGAAAGAATGTATTTTACTTAGATCAGTTCAGTTCAAGTAGAATAAAGTTACCTTTTTTTGTTAAACTCAAGAAAACCTGTCCAATTGTTGCAACTATACAAGGTATTGGTGAGGCCGCACCTGGAGTGTTATGCACAGTTTTGGTCCCCTTATTTGAAGAAAGGTGTAATGGTATTGGAGGCAGTTCAGAGGAGGTTCACCAGATTGATTCCAGACATGAGGGGGTTTGTCATATGAAGAGAGATTGAACAGTTTAGGCCGCTACTGTCTGGGAATTTAGAAGAATGAGGGGAGATCAAATTGAGGTATACAAGATGATAAAAGGTATGGATAAGATAGACGTGAAGCCGATGTTTCCCTTTGTGGGGCATTTTAGGACAAGAGGCCGAGTCTTAGGATAAGGGGTAGCAAATTTAAAACAGAGTTGAGGAGAAACTACTTTTCCCAAAGGGTTGTGAATCTGTGGAATTCGCTACCCCAAAGTGCAGAGGATGCTGGGACAGTGAGTAAATTTGAGGAGTTAGACAGATTCTTAGTTGGTAATGGGTTGAAAGGTTATGGAGGGAAGGCAGGAAAATGGAGATGAGGAGCATATCAGCCATGATCAAATGGTGGAGCAGACTCATTGGGCCAAATTCTGCTCCTACATCATATGAACCTATAATTGGTTCTTTAAGATGCCAGGACGTAAACAGTTAAAAACTCACTGAATTAGCAAGTACAGCCTTTACAAAAAAACTCTGTTGCGATCAACTGACAATGAGAAGAAGAGGGGAGCCATTCGACCCCACCTCACCTGATCACAACACTTAGATATTGTAAAATATTTGTGTCTACTCCCTTAGCAGTTTAGGGACAGGCCAAATCAGTACACCATGCTATATCTCTAGTAGCTCTTTTTCATCCTAGTCCACTTAGTCAAACACCACGAGAGTATTAGAAGCAACAACCATTGTAAATAAAACTTTGCCAGCATGAAGGCACTAATGTTGCAGTTTACTTCTGAAACCAACTCAATTGAAATGTTTGTTTTAAATACGGCAGAAACATACTATCTCTTAAGCATCAAATTATCTATGAATCAAACAAAGCTGAGGTATAGATTAGCTACAATATAATGCAGTGTCCTCAACATTCATGTAAGAATCTTAGGTCAAAAAAGAACTGAGTAAGAGTAGTTTGATGTAATGGACTGCTGATATTGTTGACCTATTGTGTTTAATTGCCAGCTGTGTAATACACTATCAGCATTTTTACATTTTTTGGCAGCATGCTTCATAGTTTATTTTAAAGCAGCCACTAATAAAATAGTTGCTTTATAAATAAGTTGTCTTGTTTCTGGAAAATTGCATTTAGGATTGTGTTGCTTTTAACTTCACCACTGTGATAATCCTCATGAGTCCAATGGGGGATCTCAAATTGATCACCATAGTAACAAGCAATGGCCTGCCCAAGTAGAACTCGTCACTTTAAAGCACGCACTGGGAAAGGTCTGCAAAGCTGTTGTCCCAAATGGGACTTGTGTATGTACACCATGGAGAAGTGGCTTCATTTTGAGTTTAACAATAAATACCGTTCCTTTCCAGTCGGGCTCCCTGTATTATTACAACCATAAATGTTGTTGTGCTTTGTGTGTGTCATCACAGTTTTTCGCAGTGTTTTCTAGACCAGTTTATTTCATATTTCATTTTATATTAAATCCCCGGGACCTGATGAAGTGTATCCCAGGACATCGTGGGAGGCTGGGGAGGAAATTGCAGGTCCCCTAGCAGAGATATTTGTATCATCAATAGTCATAGGTGAGGTGCCTGAAGATTGGAGAGTGGCAAATGATGTGCCTTTGTTTAAGAAGGGCTGCAGGGAAAAGCTTGGGTACTACAAGCTGGTCAGCCTCACATCTGTAGTGGGCAAGTTGTTGGAAGGTATTTTGAGAGATAGGATCTACAGGCATTTAGAGACACAAAGACTGATTAGAGACAGCGTGGTTTTGTGAGTGGAAAATCATGTCTCACAAATTTGATTGAGATTTTTGAAGGGGAAACCAAGAAGGTAGATGAGGGCAGTGCAGTTGATGTTGTCTATATGGACTTTAGCAAGGCCTTTGACAAGGTACCACATGGTAGGTTGTTGCATAAGGTTAAATCTCATGGGATCCAGGGTGAGTTAGCCAAATGGATACAAAATTGGCTTGATTACAGAAGACAGAGGGTGATGTAGAGGATTGTTTTTCAAACTGGAGGCCTATGACCAGCAATGTGCCTTAGGGATTGGTGCTGGGTCCACTTATTTATAATTTATATTAATGACGTGGATGAGAATATAGGAGGCATGGTTAATAAGTTCACAGGTGACATCAAGATTGGTGGCATAGTGGACAATGAAGGTGGTTATCTAGGATTGCAATGGGATCTTGATCAAAGGTAGATGGAGTTTAATTTAGATAAATGCGAGGCGATGCATTTTGATAGATCAAACCAAGACAGGACTTACTCAGTTAATGGTAGGGCATTGAGGAGAGTTAAAGAATAAAGAGATCTAGAGGTACAGGTTCATAGCTCCTTGAAAGTGAAGTCACAGGTGGACAGAGTGGTGAAGAGAACATTTGGCATGCTTGGTTTCATTGGTCAGAATACTGAATACAGGAGTTAGGACATCTTGTTGAAGTTGTACAAGACATGGGTAAGGACACACATGGTTCTGGTCACCCTATTCTTGAAAGGATATTATTAAACTAGAAAGAGTGCAGAAAAGATTTACTAGGATGCTACAGATACTTGATGTTTTGAGTTATGAGAAGAGGCGGACAGACTGAGACTTTTTCCCCCGGAGCGCAGGAGGCTTACGGGTGATCTTATAGAGGTCTATAAAATAATGAGGAGCATAAATCAGCTAGATAGTCAATGTCTTTTCCCAAAGGTAGGGGAGACTAAAACTAGAGGGCATAGGTTTAGGTGACAGGGGAAAGATATAAATGGATCCAGAAGGGCACTTTTTTCTATACCAAAGGGTGGTGAGTGTCTGAAACAAGCTACCAGAGATAGTAGTAGAGGCAGATAATATTTTGTCTTTTAGAAAGCATTTAGATAGTTGCATGGGTAAGATGGATGTAGAGGGATATGGGCCAAATGCTGACAATTGGGATTAGCTTCGGGGTTATAAAAAGGGGCGGCATGGACAAGTTGGGCCAAAGGGCCTGTTTCCATGCTGTAAACCTCTATGACTCTATACTACACAAAGTAAATGATTTCTGTTCTAAAAAATTCTGGTTAGTTTCTAGAGGTTAGTACCTAAAGGACACGTATGATCAAAATTTAAGCAGCGCTGATAAAAAGAGAATATGAGAAAACATGGGCAATAAGAAAAAATAATTTGATCCATTGAGCCCATTCCTTCCACAGACCATGTCCTGGAACAAAGTACCAAATGAGCATTGACTGATCCCAAAAAGTAATCAAAATAAGTGGCAGAACAAAATAAAAGCAAAATATTGTGGAGGCTGGAAATCCTCAGCAGATCTGACAGCACCTGTGGGGAGAGAAACAAAGAAAGTTTCAAGTCAAATTTGACTCAAGGAGTTGCAGTTTACTCTAAACTTTCTCTCCAGACCTGCTGAGGATTTGCAGCACTTAGTTTTTATTAAAGCTGGGGATGATTCAACCATCCCTATCCACATAACTGAACCCCATCCTGCTACCCTGCACACATAGAGAGTTATTGTAGACTTCCTGATAATGGAATATATCTATTACATGATACATTTACTAACTTAGTCAATAGTATTGTATCACTAAAAATCCATGAATCTTCCATAGTTGCCTTATTATTACCTTGCAGTTAGTTCCTTCATGTTGTCCAATGGACAACAGATTTTCAGTGGGATTTCCCAGCTATTCTGGCTGACAGAATCTTCCAGTTTCATTGACAGCGACCCCGCCCCCAGCTGTGAGGCCCCTGATGGCGAAGGGTGCGAACAACAGGAAACCCAGTTGACAATGGCGGGGCCAAAAGATCCTGTCACCAGCCCATGGCAGACCACGCCTGCTGCTGCAAAATACGCCATGGGGTATCTTCCCCAAATTTCAGATCAAGTCCATGTTGGTACTGAGTTTTGGAAATAGTGAGTGAGTGAAAATCTTTGAAAGTTACTGATGCGGTATATCTTTCTGTGGGACAGAACTGATGTGTTCCAAATAAATGCAATAATGACTGTATTAAACTAAGACAGGAATTTAATACAAATGTGATGGCCAATGAACTAAAATGTTGCATAAAAGAAATTGCAAATCAAAGAATTGATGGGGTAGATTGTCTGTGCCCCCATCTTTTGCCCTGGTTCTAGAGGAATAGTACAACTGAATTGAGCTCTTAATGTCTTGCCCAAGAAATATTGCTATTTTGGAAAATTAATAATGTCTTTGGGAAGTTCCAATCAGATCCATCTATTTACAGGGTGTAGCGACAGCAAAAATGCCTGGGGAAAGAGAAATAAGTAGTTGCAGGTCTTTCAACAGTGTTAGACCTCAGAAATCCAAGCTGTTAATGTAAATCTTGAAGAGGAAGAAGTAAAGAGGGAAAAATGTCATTTACTCCCTCTTGTAATATAGTAGGTGGAATGGAGGTAAAAAGCAACGTTTCCACTGGGGCCTAGTTTGCAATTCATTACCTATCACCCTCTTCCAAAGCAGCCATGCATACTTGTGCTCCCTTCAACAATCCTAACGATCTGAGGTCCCTAACTGCTTCAAGAAGACAATCATCATCCCAGTACCTAAGAAAAATCAAGCAGTATGCCTTAAGGACTATCGGTGAGTGGCTCTGATATCCATCATTATGAAGTGCTTCGAGAGGTTAGTCGTGGCACAAATCAATTCCAGCCTCCCAGACTACCTGGATCCACTATAGTTTGCCTACTGCCACAACAGATCCACAGCAGACGCCATTCACCTGGCCCTGCACTCAACCCTGGAACACCTAAATAACAAGGACACCAATGTCAGACTCCTATTTATTGACTACAGCTCAGCCTTCAACACTATTATTCCCACAAAACTCATCTCCAAACTCTGCAGCCTGGGCCTTGGCACTTCCCTCTGGTGGATCCTGAACTTCCTAACTCACAGACCACAACCAGTAAGAATAAGCAACAACACCTCCTCCACGACCCTCCTCAACACTAGTGCCCCACAAGACTGTGTCCTCAGCCTCCTACTATGATCATACACCTATGACTATGTGGCCAAATTCCCCTCCAATTCAATTTTCTAGTTTGCTGACAACACCACCATAGTGGGTTGGATCTCAAACAATGATGAGACAAAGTACAGGAATGAGATAGAGAATCTGGTGAACAGGTGTGGCATCAATAACCTCTCCCTCAATATTAACAAAACAAAGGAGATTGTTATCAGGAAGCATAAAGGAGAACATGTGCCTGTCTACATCAACGGGGACAAAGTAGAAAGAGTCAAGCACATCAAGTTTTTAGGTTTCCAGATCACCAACAACTTATCCTGGTCCCCACCATGCCAACACTATAGTTAAACCCACCAATGTCTCTACTTTCTCAGAAGACTAAGAAAATTTGGCATGTTAGCTACAACTCTCACCAACTTTTACAGATGAACCATAAAAAGCATTCTTTCTGGTTGCACCACAGCTCAGTATGGTTCCTGCTCTACCCAAGACAGCAAGGAACTACAAAAGGTCATGACTATAGCCCAATCCATCATGCAAACCAGTCTCCCATCCATTGACTATGTCTACACTTCCGCTGCCTCGGCAAAGCAGCCAGCATAATTAAGGACCCCACGAACCCTGGACATTCTCTCTTCCACCGTTTTTTTCTTTAGGAAAAATGTACAAAAGTCTGAGGTTACATATCAACTGACTCAAGAACAGCTTCTTCCCTGCTGCTGTCAGACTTTTGAATGGACTTACCTTACATTAAGTTGATCTTTCTCTACAATTTAGCTATGATTATAACACTACATTCTGCACTCTTTCGTTTCCTTCTCTATGAACTGCATATTTTGTCAGCGCGCAAGAAACAATACTTTTCACCAAATGTTAATTCAGGTGGCAATAAAAAATCATTCAAATCAAATTCTTATGTCAGTGATTTCAGCGTACTGTGCTGGCTGGCATTACTCAACAGGGATCAAGCAATGGGTGTGGCTACGACATATTTTTTCAGCTTAAAGGCAGCCTTCCCCTCTGAAAGGGGAGCTGATTTCATGATACAGAAATGAATGACTCTAGTAATGTGACTATAATGGGAAACATAGCAAATGGAACAATGGGAAAGAGAGAGTGCTTCCAGGTTTTTGAATGTGATACTGGATCCATTAGTACAAGAGGTAGAATGGAACTGAAAAGCATTTTTTTCACAATTGGCGTGGAGGTCCTCAAGGCACAAACTTAAAAGAGAATGGGAATTCCTAGGGTCTGGTCCCCAGGTCCTGGCAGCAGTGCTAGAAGAGGCTCAGTCAGTGACCACACATGGGTGGTCGTGGTCAGTGAGTATACGTTCAAAGGACATCTTCTTTCCACTATACCATCACCCTCTCATGTTGCTGAATACACAATGATGTCATCAATCATTCATCAGCAATCTCGAGCAATCAAGACTCAGATACTAACACTGAAATAGTCCCCCTCACCCTCACATGGCTTCCAATACTGCCAGATGCACATCCACTTCACACGTGCATCCAGCTATTCATGCATAGTAGGTTCATTACCCAAACAGACTGCATCACAATTACTGTCATTCCTCCCTCTCCTTGCAGCTGGCCTATAACAAGAAAGAGCAAGGCAGAGTTGAAGGGGCACAGACATGCCAACGTCACATGAACCCTCCAGAGGACAAAATTTCCCATAACATGGTGTCAACTGTAAAACAAGACATTGCATCTGGTGTCAGAGAATATTCAGGATAGCGACATATTCCAGCCTTATGCATCTTCTAAATGACCACTTGGTTCTCATCCTGCTATCTGACCTGAAATTCAAACTGAAGGTGGTGTGCCAAGGACCTCTTACTTTCCACCCCAGTAGGATTTCTCTCACCTTTGCCCTCATCCTCTGCTTTTATGCATTTAGATATCCAAGACTTGCCATCTGGCCAGCCTCATGAACGGCAAGCGCAGGATCAGACCCCTGATGAAGAAACACCATCTTTTGATCTGATACTTGCAGCCACTGGTTCAAATACTGGCACTGAGAGATTAGTATGGAGCTGGGATCTACACATCATCAGTCACTGGGTATGAGTGGGCTGCAGCCAGGCCAGGGGGAAAGAACTGTTCATGTAACAATTCTTTGGAAGGCAAGGTCACAAATTCCACAGATGAGGACTTTGATGGGACGTACGGGAGATCATTGATGGGCATGCACTTACAACTTGGTGCATTGGCAGTGTGCTAATGTCAGAATCGAACTCTGGGTGTCTTTGATCGAAGAAAGCTGGAAACCATGCTAGTGAACACTTATTGAGTATTCATACTGTTTACTGATACAGGACTCCATTAGAACATTCTTCCCTCAGGCTCCAGTTACATGTGATCTGGCATCATCTGACATTACTGACAATAATAGCTATTTTATAGCTATTTTATAGGAACATAAGAATTAGGAGCAGAAATAGGCAAAGTCAGCCCTTCGAGCCTGCTCTGCTATTCAACCAGACCACAGCTGGTCTTTCCCTGGTCTCAAATCCACCTCCCTACCAGTTCCTCATAAACATCTTTCCTTTTTCTCAGTAGGAATATGTCTATCTCCTTCTTGAAGCCATTCAATGATTCAGACTTCACCTCGCTATGGGGCAGCGAGTTCCACAGATTCACCACCCTCTGCAAAAACTAGTTCCTTCTCATCTCAGGTATATTATATCAAACTACAGGGAGGACGACACCCAATGTGGGGGGAGGGGGGAACAATACAGTGGGGAAGAATTTTAATGCTATTGCAATTTATTTAAATGAGGTTCCTGTTCTTTCTGGGCAGGAATCTCATTATGTCACTGGTTGGGGGGGGGGGGGGGGGGGGGGCGGGAAGAAGAGACAGGAAATCCTGAAAACGAAATCTTGCCACGGAGATTCTCATTTTTTGACTATGGTGGTATTTTGTGCCCATATTGCTATCCCTGCCTGCAGCAAAAGTGGGCACAAAATCCTAGCCAAAGTCTTCAGTCTGCATTGTAATATTTGCTCACTCATCAATTAAGGGTTTAAAGTTTATTTATTAGTCACATGTAAGGCTTACATTAACACTGCAATGAAGTTACTGTGAAATTTCCCTAGTTGCCATAGTCCGGCGCCTGTGTTGTGGTGAGAGAATTTGCAGTTAGGTAATATGATACCAGAATGGGTGGAAGAGGAATCCACCCAAGTAGATGCCTTGGACCAAAGACACCATCAGAACAGGGATAGCCACTGGCCTGAGAAACATGTATCGAATGAGTCTTCAGAATTGTCAGAACGGTTACATTATCACCAGAAATGCAATAGGTATATACATGTATAAGTTGGCCAAATCAAACTCCAAGTCCAGCAAAGATTTCAGACCAGCAGCTAACTGGCATTGCCTTTATGGAACAAAACAATCTAGTTTTGGAACTGGAGACCAAGACTGCTGAGAGACTACAAAAAAGTTTCAATGCCAGAATTACCATTTCCAATGACTCATCATCAGACAGCGTCAAAACCATCAGTTCCCATTACATCACATCAGCAACATAGATGAAATGCCCATGAATTTAAGTATAAAAGTTTGTTTGTATAAGTTTAACAAGTAAAAGTTAGGGGGATTTAAAATCTTTTTAATGGGTTTCCTAAATGAGATTTTCACCCTAACAAGTATGTATGGAGCGACTAAGGCGATCACATGATTTGATGATGATGTCATTAAGGTTTTGCTACAGTCTGTTGCTTTACTTTCAGTTTTGTGTGCTGAAATGCAGAGAATATCACTGGTGATAAAACCTGTTGTATGTTAGTACACAAACCGCCAGTGGGATTTTACAGCTTTGCTCGAGTGAGACTTGAAATTCCCACCCGAGATAAACAGGCATTCCCATAGTCTGCCCCTTGCCTGCTCCGATTCTGTGCCGCAAAATTGCATCTGCCATGAGTCTGTACATATTTCACTAGTCTGTCTCTGTCCTCTTAAGGTCAGAATTTGCAATCCTGCTTCAAGATTGCAGAGAGAGTACAATTAGAAAAAAATGGCCACAGAGTGGTAAAGGCAGTGATCCTGCCTCCATTTCTGTCTCTCAGACATTGCAATTTAGAAGTTGTTACATCTGACAATGGGAAAATAGTGGCTAGAATTGATTATCCACTGGATAAAGTGCTGGTCTGTACTACACAATATTGAAAATTTAGCTCATTGTGAAATCCAGAGTTAATTGTTCAAACACACCCCGTTGCTGTAATTCTTTATTTGCAGAACAGCTCAGCCATCTGTTTGGTTGTTTGAAAGCTCTGGCAGATTTGACTACCTTCAAAGATACCAATGGATGCTCTAATGTAGAGTTTGTTTACACAGCTGTCCTAGAAAATGAGTATTTCTTTCTTTTGACAGACCTATGTGCTTCTGAAAAGGATAATCGTGTTTTTTTTAAATGCTACTTCAAGCGATATTTGTTTATTCTACCTGATTTATGAAGTTTTCAATGACTTCCAAGTGTTATTACAGGAATTGTGAGTTATCCTTGTAAAGTAGACACTGGGTAAATGGGTTAGGGGATAAGGTATATGGAGGAGGTTGAGAAAGGACAAGGTGATGAAGGGAGGTCAAGGAGCAAAGTAAAGTGAGGGTTAAGAGGGGGTTGAGACAGGGGAAGGATAATAGGGGAACTCAAGGCAGTAAGAGTGAGAGAGGATTTACACTGGTCTCTAAGAACAGAGGCAGACCTTTTAACCTGGCTACCCAAACATCAGCCCACCTCCATCTCTGCCTTAGGCTTGACTTTAGGCTTTCCTGCCTTCCAGGAGATAGAAATTCCACCAATTTTCACAGCCAGGATGAAAGCTGGATCATGACACTTAGAAAACTCCAGACTCTAAATTCTCAACTTCATGATAAAAATCCTGGCCTTGCAATTGGCACTATCCCACTCACCATTTATCATATCACCAAGTTTAGTATCATCAACCAATTTCAAAATTTAACTCCCTAACCTGAGGTTCAGATCATTCAGATATAACAAGAAAGGTAATGGTCCTAATGTCAACTCCTGGGTACTCCGCTGTATATTTTACTCGACAGAACAATATAATGGACTTCAACATGGATAAATGTGTAGTGGTCCATTTTGGCAGGTCCAATGGGATTAAGGAGTACAATATCAAGGGTAGGAGTCTTAGCTGTGTTGAGGAGCAGAAACACCTTGGGGTCCGGGTCCATAGGACTCTTAAATCGGCCTCGCAGGTGGAGGATGTGGTCAAGAAGGCATATGGTGTGCTAACCTTCATTAATTAAGGGATTGAGTTTAGGAGTGGGGAGGTAATGCTGCAACTTTATAAGACCCTTGTCAGACCCCACTTGGAGTACTGTGCGTAGTTCTGGTCGCCTCACTACAGGAAGGATGTGGAAGCTATTGAGAGGGTGCAGAGGAGATTTACAAGGATGTTGCCTGGATTGGGAGGCATGCCTTATGAAGATAGGTTGAGGGAGCTAGGTCTCCTCTCTCTGGAGAGACGAAGGTCGGGAGGTGACCTGATAGAGGTTTATAAAATGTTGAGAGGTATAGATAGGGTAGATCCTCAGAGGCTATTTCCCAGGGCTGAAATGGTCGCTATGAGAGGACACAGGTTTAAGGTGCTGGGGAGCAGGTACAGAGGAGATGTCAGGGGTAAGTTTTTCACTCAGAGGGTGGTGAGTGAGTGGAATCGGCTGTCGTCGGTGGTGGTAGAGGCGAACTCGCTGGGGTCTTTTAAAAGACTTCTGGGTGAGTACATCTGATTTAATGGGATTGGGAGTTATAGATAGTTCTATGGCCTGGTAGGTATGGATATGATCGGTGCAACTTGTGGGCTGAAGGGCCTGTTTGTGCTGTAGTGTTCTATGTTCTATAATACAGGGAGGACATTCAGTCCACTATACCTGTGTCAGCTCTTTGGTAGAGATGTCCAAACAGTTCCACTTACCTATTCTTTCCAAAATGCCCTGTAATTTGTTTTTCCAGTTTCAAATATTTATCCCATTCCCTTTTGAATTTTACAATTGAACTTAATTAAATGTCATGTCATGTGGTGCTTTCCAGACCACAACAACTTGTTCTATTAAAAGATATTTCTTCATCTTGCCTCTGGTTCTTTTACCAATCAACTTATATCAGTGCCCTCCATACTGATACTCCTGCCACTGGAAACAATCTCTCCTTACTTTATCAAATCTCCTCCTAACTTCCTCTGCTCTAAGAAAAACCCCAGCCACCTCAGTCTCTCCACATAACCTCAACGCTCAACCCCAGTACCATTCCAGTAAATCTCTTCTGTACCCTCTCCAAGGCCTTGACAGCCTATATAAAGTGTGGTGCCAATTGAACACAATGCTTCAGCCACGGCCTAACCATTATTTTATAAAGGTTTGGCTTAACTCCTTGATAACGTCTCTGTGCCTTTATTAATAAAGCCAAGAATTCTATACAGACTTTCTCACGTGTCCTACACCTACAATGATTTATTCCTACAATGTATTCTCACTCCAAATCACTCTGTTCCTGCATCCTGGTTTAATATTGTACCGTTTGGTTCATACAGCATCTCCTCAATCTTCCTAACAAAATCTATTTTCTCACACTTCTCTGCATTATTCTGTGACTTGCCTGCTGATTTCACCAGCCTGTCAATGTCCTCTTGAAGTCTGTCCTTATCGTTTTCCACATAAATTGGAATCAAGGATTAGCAGGCAAAAACTACAACAGAAGAATGAACTGGTTTCAAACAAAAGATAGTTTGAGTATAGTCCAGGTGTATTATTACTAATGGGGAGAGGAAGGGCAAACAAATCCAGACTCTCTGAATGATGGAAGAGAAAGAGATTAAGAAGAAGAAGAAGAAAGTGTGCTCGTGACAGATGTCAACTGGATAATACAACTGATAATCACGGCACGGTCAGGGACCTGGGTTTGATTTCAGCCCTATGTCTACGTGCAGTTTACATATTCTCCCCATGCCTGTATTGGTTTCCTCCGGGTGCTCCAGTTTCCTTTCACAGTCCAAAGATGTGCAGGTTAGGTGGATTAGCCATGCTAAATTGCCCCTTAATGTCCTAAAATGTGTAGTTTTGGGGATTAGCGGGATGAATGTGTGGGGTTACAGGGATGGGGTCAGACAGTGAGCTTGGGTGAGATGTTCTGTCGGAGAGTCATGGCAGACTCGATGGGCTGAATGGCCTACTGCACTGTAGCAATTCTACAATTCTATGATGCAGAAGACTCAGAGCGGAGTTGAAAAGGCAAATAAGAGAAGCAGGTAACACAATCACAAAGTGTTCTATAGGCATACAGATAGTAAAAGTGTGGTAAGAGAAGGAGTGGGGCTGATTAGGAACCAAACAGGGGACGTATGCACCAAGTCCAAGGACATAGCTGAGGTAATAAATACATATTTTGCATCTGTCTTTACTAAGAAACAGAAAGTAGTTCAGGCTGTTTGCACTTAAAATTGAAAGACACCAGGGTCAAATGAGATGCATCCAAGGATGCTGAGGAAATTGAGACTGGAATTTGTGGAGGTAGTTGGCCATTTTTCATTCTTCCTTAGACTCCACTGTGGAGTAACAGGACTAGAAACTTGCAAAGGTTACATCCCTGATTTTAAAAATGATATAAATAACAAGCCCAGCAACTACAGGCCTGTCAGTTTAATCTTGGTGATGGGAAACTTTTGGAAATGATAATTCAGGGCAAAATTAGTAGTCATTTGGGCAAATGTGTGTTAATTAAGGAAAGTCAGCATAAATTTATTAAGGTTAATCTGTGTTTAATTAACTTACTTGAGTTTTTTGATGACGTTGCAGAGAGGGTTGATGAGGGTAATACTATTAATGTGGTGTACCCGGACTTCCAAAAGACATTTGATAAAGTGCTACACAACAGACTTGAGAGAAAAGTTGAAGCTCAATAAATAAATAGAACAGAAGCAACATGGATGCAAAATTGGTTAAGTGACATAAAACAAAGAGTAAAGGTGACCAATTGTTTTTAGACTGGAGGAAGGCTCATGAGTGGATTTCCCCAGGGCTTAGGACCCCTTCTATCCCTGATATATATTACTGTCCTAGACTTTAATGTATAGGGCACAACTTCTGAATTTGCAGAAGGTATGAAGCTTGTAAGTGCTGTGAACCAGGTGGATGATAGTGTAGAACTATCAAAAGGACAGAAGTTGGGATGGATAGGCAAAGGTGGATTAAACTTAATGCAGAAGAATGTGAAGTGGTTCATTTTGGCAGGAAGAATGCAGAAAAACCATAAAAATTAAAAGGTACAATCCTAAAGGGAATGCAGGAGCAGAGGGATCTGTAATTGTATCTGTGCATAAATCATTGAAGATGGAAAGACAGATTGAGAAAGCAGAGTTAATAAGTCTGACAACATCCTGAGTTTTAGTAGTAGGGTAAAGAGTACAAAAGCAAGGAAGTTCAGTTCAGACACTAGTTCAGCTTCATCTGGAGTATTGCGTCCAGTTCCGAGCACCACACTTAAGAAAAGATGTGAAGTGTAATGTTAGTGTACCTTTAAGAGTTTTTTTAGTTAACACACACAGCTTTGGGTGATGTCATTGTTGGGAGGAAGAAAAAATACTATGGGCAGGTCAGGTGTCAGGATTCTTTTTTAGTTTCAGGAATTTGAGGTTAGAAGCATAAAGCTGAACGAGCAGTCACTCTTTTTTTTTAATTCTGTTGCTTTTCTGAAGGGTGAAAATCTGCTGTTGTTGGGGACTGGACTAGAGTCTCTCTGGTATTTTGGGAAACTGTTTTGTCTTCAAACTGTTCTGAATGAATTAAGACTGAGAGTTTTCAATTCTCCAACCAAAGGACTCAATTTCCAATATCACATGATTAGCCTGTGCTGTGTTAAATCTCTGAAAAGAATATTTGTCTATGGAATTGGTTTGATTGAAACATTGTAGGTATTTTTGTTGAGGGTTATATATTATCATGATTGTTTATTTCTTGTTTATAATTGACAATAGTCCTTGTTAATTTTCTTACTATATATGTTAACTACATTCTTAAATAAACTCTGTTTGAAAAAAGTTCTCTTGTGGGTGACTTGAATCATACCTGAAGTGAAACATCTCATGCTTACCCTAGCCAAATTCAGGATGCAAAACCTATGATTCACGTGCACTTGGAGTTTCTAACCTGAACCTCAACAGAAGATAGAGTGGGTGCAGAAACGATTAACAAGAATGGTTCTAGGGATGAGAAACTTCAACTAAGTAGTAAGGCTAGAGGAGTTGAGGCAGTTCTCCTTGTAGGAGAGAAGACCGAGAGATTTGATAGTGATGGTCAAAATCATGAGCGGTCTGGACAGGGTAGACAAGGGAAAAACTGTTCCATTGGTGGAAGGATTGAGAACTAGAAGACACAGATTTAAGATATGGGTAATTGGCAAGAAGTAACGACGACAGGAGGAGAAGCTTTTCCACGCAGCGAGTGTGTAGGATCTGCACGTATTAACAGAGCGTGCGATGAAGGAAAGATCATTTGAGGCATTCAAAAGAGAATTGGATCATTATCTGAAAAGGAAAAAATTAAAGGGATAATGGGAAAAAGGTAGCAAAGTGACATTAGGTGAAAGACTCCTTCAGAAAATGAAAAGCCAAATGGCCTCTTTCTATGCTTAATCATTCTGTGATTCAATGATTTTGTGTTTTGTACCTTCTGCAAAATTTGAAATTATAACCTGTATACACGAGTACAAGCCATTATTACATAATCGAAAAAAGTAGTGATCTTAACACCAACCTCAGGGTAACACCAATCAGGAAAATAGCCTTTTATCATCAATCTCTGCCTCTATCTTTAGTAACTTCCATACCTAAAGTAATCACTGCCCCTTTAGTTCCATGTGTTATTCAGCCTCTCCTCATAGCTCAACCCCCTCAACTCCGGCATCAGCCTAGTAAACCTCCTCTGCACTCCCTCCAAGGCCAAAATATCCTTGCGTAAGTACGGGGCGCTGTACTTACACAAGGCGGGGCAGGCTCGAAGGGCTAGTTGGCCTACTCCTGCTCCTATTTCTTATGTTCTTATGTTCTTATTATTTTCTGAATAAGTCTATTATATTGCTCTTTATCAAAGGTTTTTTGAATATTCGTGATACATCTACTGTATTACCTTCATCAACCCTCTCCATTGCTTCAAAGAACTGAATCATGTCAGTCAGACATGACTTTCCAGTAATAATTCTGCTCTGGCTGTTCCTTCTTAACCCTCATTTATCAAAGTGAGTGAGAAGTTTATGTCCTTCCTTCTTAGACAAATTGCTATTAAGTGGCTTTGAAGTATACTTCATGCCCAAAGAATTCATCAGTTTGAATCACCTGCATTAAAAACAGTTTTAAGAGGAAGGGTAGGATACTTGTCTTGTTTTTGCAGGGAAACATCTAATTCAACCCATCCCCTGTACCACCACCTCCATTACACCCCTCACTGAAATTTCGAATTGAAGCCTGAGGTAAAGGATCATAACGTACAATAGAAAATGACAAAGGTTCATGGGTTTATTCAAATAAGAAATATTTCTTTCAGAAAATAGTATTTTTGCTTACAGTATGTATGTAATTTGAAGTAGGACCTGTAGTAAGTGCCATATGCTTGGGAGAAACAGGTGGCTTTGGGCTTATGAGTTCCTAAGCTTTCAATCACTAGGGATCTATTCAAATCCACGTCTGGTTGTGTGTGGACAACTGATGTGGATCAATTGCTAGTCAACCACTCTGTTATCATGTATCATGCAACTAACAGATGGTAGAAAGCACACTAGTCCAGCCAAATAATTCCTCTGTTCTTAATAGTTCCAAAAGTACCCAGGTGTCAATGAAGAAGATCAAGCACACAAATCATAGACTACCAGAGAGATTAATTGCACCTATCCTATCCAGCTGACATAGATGTAATTTCCGCAAGACGTTCAGCACACATTTCCTTTAGATCCAACAGGGAAATCAAAATTGCACATCCCATTAGAAATGCAAGCCGAGTAAAACATATCCAGCAGACCACCAGGGAAATTAGTAGACAGTGTACATTAGACCAGCATAGAGCTCGAACATATTCATCTTACTACAGCAAGGTTGGTAATGAACATGCTTAAACATATACTTATTAGATTACCAGGGACACCATAATGTATACAATTCAAGAGAAGGAGGTGAAGACCCAAAGCATTGAACATCCAAGGAGTTCAACACAGAAAAGCAGAGTTTTTTTAAAAAAAACTGCCTGTTGCACCATTATTCCAAGAATCTTACAGAATTAATCAGTTACTAATAGTGGTCAGATTGAAACATATTGCCATATCTGAGCAGATCAGACAAAACAAAGCAATTATAAATTGGAATTGTGCATCCACAATAGGACAACATTAGTAAAGTGACAGTGAACCCAAATCTGACTTGGATACATGTTTAACTTAGTTGGGAAAATATATAAAGTACTACACCGGTGATGTGAGAGAGGTGATTTTTTATTTCAAACTTTAAATCAAATTGAAATGTTTGTTTCATTACAGGTGGTTCTTTACTTTGAAAAATATCAGTTACAAATGATCTGCATTTTTCTTTATTTGTACATTTGTAATTTAGTTAATTAAATAAATTGTAATTGATTTACCCATCTAGAATTGTCCTTCAGAATAAATTGGTAAGACAATTAGGACTACAGAGCTATAGCAGTGTCGAGATGACCGGTGCTGTCTTAACTATAGAGAATATAAAACTCACAGAGCAGACATCTTAGTATAAAGATGGAACATTTATTCAAAAGAAAAATAACAAGCAGTTGCATGGAGATCACCAAAAGGATTAAGTAGCTCTGAGATAGAGCAACAGATCCTCTCCGCTGAATCTAACATAAACAAAAAGATCAATTATAATTTTCCTTATCTATTTATTTCCACCTTATATCAGTTTAAAATCAATTACATTTAAAATACACATATATCAACAATAATCCCTGATATGCACCTCAGCCAACTGCATTCTACCTTCCAGCATATTGATATCTTATTCGTCCATTAAATCCAGACGCTAACTTCCATCTTGGCTAAAGTCACTTCCCTGTTGTTTAGCTACCCAAAATGCTACAACAATGGTCAAAGCGGACCTTCCCACATGATTATTGCCGGACTGGATAGACACATGAACCCGCATCTTGGCACATCCCTATCCTAAGACTAGACAATAAATAAGCCTATTCAAAATGTTACAATCTGTTTTCTACATATGAAACTTCCTGGTATGAATTTCACTAACAACAGGGGTTCCCAGGTCTTTGACTCTGAACTATTCACCTTTACCATCATGCCTTGCAGTAAGCTGCTTTCAGCTGAAGTGAACAATGATTCATAAATACTTGAAAAACATTTGAATTGTCAGCATATATGTTTTGAAATCATAATTACTTGTTTAATTCTCTTACTGCATTCACAGATGTGTAAACTATACTCTTGTTTACTTATTATCTTGTTTGCTTATTATCTTGTTTCAAGAATCATTTAACTCTTTGCTGGTAGTCTTGTCAGTGCCTTAAGGTACACTGTCTAAAAATCTTATTAACTGGTTAGAAATTTCCCACTTCAAGCAGTAAAACTACTTACTTAAATGTCTCATAATATCAGAGAGGACAATGGCATTGGGAGATTAATAAATGTCTACCAGAGACATTTAAAGTGCCATAATCATGAAATTTGATCATCACAGTTCTGTGAACGAAAAAAATACATACAGACTCATTTTACTGAGTTGAGGCATTAATTTGTAAGAACTATTTTAACAAAGCATTGTTTAGGACAACATCATTTGTAAAATGAGGGAGATAATTAATGTAAAGTATTAAAACCATAACAACATTAAATCAGACAAAGGGTTAAAGCTGTTAGTATTTATCTGTGATGTGGAGATGCCGGTGTTGGATAGGGGTAAATTCAGTAATAAGTCTCTCAACACCAGGTTAAAGTCCAACAGGTTTATTTGGTAAAAATAAACCTGCTGGAATTTAATCTGGTGTTGTGAGACTTCTTACAATATTTATCTGTCACAGGTAAAGATGCAATGTTGACACATGGAAGACACAGGTCAATTTTATCCATCTTGATTAAAACTCTTTCCCATAACCATTGAATACTGTAAACAATATTATTTATGTATCTGAAGCTTTAACCATACAATTCACACTGTAACAATAGCTGCCGTGAACACCTTCTGCTCATTCTAATAAAGCTTCCCATGTTTTATTCAAAGTCATCGCTTAGGAGACAAACTGATTGACAATTCTGGGATACAAATAAATTAACAACTTAAAACATATAAAAACCTAGTTACTTGTCCAATCATTTTAAATCTCACTATTTTTGCAGTAATCTTGTAAAATTTATAAAATTTAAACCAGACACACATACACTCCAATAGCAGAACTGCACTTTCATCCTTCTTCACATCGTTTCTCCAAAAAGGTACAATTTTAACAGCAAGTGTCTGTCTGATTTTGTTTTCCTAATTATGATAAAATATCATGAAAGGCAAATGAATGTGTCCTTTTCACTGTGAGGAATTTAGAAGTATAACTGGTGCTGCATACACTGCAACATGCCAGTCTTTAGGGAGGGTGAGGGGGGAATGTGGAGAGAAATCTGAATGATCTGGGTCTGTCTGCTGTTGCACATTCCTTCATTCATAAGATGTTATACCATTGTGCTGGCTTGTCTGCGCCAGAGGCATAAGAAAAATGGCACACAAGAAGCCTTGTGGGATTGGTACACAGTCAAGACAAATATGAAATCAGGCTTCTCCACCTGAAAAATTCCTCCATTGCAATGTGACCTATGATTCATAAAGAGGATTCTGAAAGCAGAGAAAAGCATATTTTTCAGTTTATTCTTGTTTCTTTCTTTCCAAAAAAAAGGTCATTTGGTTCCTGATTTTTCAAATTTATCTGCTGTAATTTAAAAATACAAAGCCTGATACGATGAGATCAAACCTTCCAAGAAAATGATGGAAAGGTTGTTTACTTATGTGTGTCAATAAAGGTTGTTTATTTCATTGGTGCGTGAAGTGAAGAGTGAACATGAGACACTAATTAAAAAATGCTCCAAGCAAGAAACAGATTTGTTCGATACACAGCCATTAAGAATAGCAGCAATGTTTCATCACTGTGCGTACATTGTATGTACATTCACTGCATCTTTCACATGAACAGCAGCCAATAGCTTTGAATGATAAAGGAATGAGACTGCTGTCACTGGCCTCTTCATATTTCTATGGTTCAAATTTAAGAATTTGGGGGCTAGGGGTAGAGATGGGGGGGGGTGGCATGCAGCTGTTGCTGGATAAAGTTGTAGTCCTAACAAGAACATTTCAATTTGTAAACAGTGCTTAAAATGTTTAATTCACAACAGCATAAGTGTCAATGTATAGTACATTCTTATTCTTAAATGCTCTAATGTAGTCCAATAAAATGTAGTTAAAGCCACATTGTGACACTCAATGTACTTTCGGAGATACTGGAGTTTCAGATATTTCACATATTGAAATTTCGGTTCGAAGTGCAGAGGAAGTCCTGGCATTGTCCAACCTATAATCAGGTTTATAGTATTTTTTAAAAGAACTGAATGTTCTGCTTGGAACTGCAAACAACAGATTTAATTGCGTACAAATGCGTCTTTCAGCGTTATCTAATTTTGGAACCACCATTTTGAACACAGAACCTGAAAGCAATGAGACAGATCTCCATCAGTTAATGGAAGGGCCTTTCCCCTAGTTTACAAATGAGAGGGATGGAGGATTTTCATGTGCCCACAAAAGAGAAAAATATATGCACATTGAATGTTTGTAGTGCCCCTGTCCATACTGGATAAGAATCTTTTTTCAAGATCAGCTTATCTTACACAATTTGGCTGCATACGGACATGTAAGCAATAACATATTTAAAGTTCTAGTAAAAATCATTTTTCCTCCAATTTAGTTTGTATTTGTATTGTGTAATCTTGAGGATCTACAACATATATTTGCACAGAGTCCTAAAGAATACACATTTTTTTAAACTGTCACAAACATCTTCTGAGTCAGGTGGAGAAAAAAACTGCTTATCAATTGTACACAAGTCTTTTTAAATAGGCATCAATTTATAGCACTTGAAATGAATGCTTCAAAGTCCTTTCTACACATCAGTTTTCAAGTTCCTTAGAAATGTTGCTATACTTGAAAATCTACCACCTTATACAAGCAGGTTCCTGCAAGTTTCTAATATAAGCACATTTAACTCATGACACTTAGCTTATAACGGTATAATTCCTATTAAATCAAAATCTACTCCTTATAAGCAATATTTTCTTTGTCACACCTATCACATATTACAGAATCCCAACAACATTGAACATATTTTGCATCTGCAATAATTCCTTTTACATCCACTTACACTGGCAGTCACCCATTTCACCAGAGTCAGTATATGGCACTGAATTAGGTTTAGTTTGACCTCTCTCAGATCATTTTGTTGTTAATATTTCATTTCCTTTCTATTTGTTGCATGGTTAATTCATGTAATGATGTGCAAAATGTAAAATTGCTCAATATGTGAGCATAACATTAAAATAGACTGAACAAAATGCAGGTTACAGCTAGAAACATAGCGTACTGAGCTAAGTATAGGTCTGTAGCAACAGACGGCTTTTGAGCTAAATAAACATAGATTAATATTCAAGGCTAAGAAAATAATCTTAAATGCTGCAGCATTTTGTAAGAATCTTGCCGGTATTATAAACAGCTCCAAAAGATATCTTACATCGTTCACCATTACACATTACATTGAAAGAAGATTACATGGACATATTAATTAGAATGATACATATAAAACCATCTTCTTCAAGGAAATTAATTATAACCAGCAAGAATCTGTGTAACATATATATCAAACTAGGAAGTCTGTAAAGAAATTTAACATTTCTTTAATTGAGGTTTGATCAACTGAATATGATGTATAATTTAATACATATTTCTTACAAGGGGCAGATTAAAGGATACATCTTAAAGCGATAGATTAATGGGCTACATTCTAATATTTATGGATAACATTTTAGTTTTTACATATTTTTAAGAAAAAGCAACCAACCTTTACAACGTACGTCACACCAGGACCCAGGATCTTCTCATTAGAGTGCAGCCACCCTCGTGAGGGTTTATTGACAAAACTGCCACTGTGATTCCAGTCCTCTCCACCCAGGTGAATGTCTTCTACCTTGGCCCTCTTGTCTGTGCTCATCTTGTTCACGTCCTGCTGGGAACACGGAGTGGTAGAGACAGGGTTACATGTGTCTACTGCTGCTGTAACTGAGCTGGGAGTGCTTGAACTGCCTTGCAGTTTAGAAGCTGCAAGGTCTTTCACTGCAGAGGACAGATTTTTGATGCCCAACAGGCTGCCTGTGTTAGCAAATTTCAAATGGGACATCTTTTGGATGAAGGTGCAGAGTGTGGTGGGCCCATCTTCCTGGTCCTTGCGGAGCACCTCCGTTGAGGTTGGGTACGAAGGTGCATCAGATGTCGTTGTTGTCGTTGTAACAGTTGAGCCCTTGCTGTTCATTGATAAGTTGTGTATAAGCTCATCAAATGATGTCACTGAATCATTCCTAAAACGGTTATACTTTGTACGGTGAAGCATGCCCTTCTATCTGCTTTTCTGCATATGTACATCCAGATCTGACGCAAACTTCGAAAGCGTTTGTTCTACCATAGCAGATCTCTCACAGCACCAAAAGTAACCTGATAAACTCAGGCATATGAATACCCACAGAAATAAATGCAACCCTAAGTGCAGAGGTAAGGGCCTGGCGTAGTAGTACCTTGCTAAGACAGAGATCACCGTCCTGCTTAGAGCTGCCAAGCTGCTCGCAGCAAAAGCATGACTCACACAAATGAGAAGACCCTTTTCAACAAAAGGCTCACTGAACACTGCAAATCACTTCCTGTTGCAAAACCATCCACCCACTTACAGCACACTAGAACCAATCAATTTTCAAATTTCCCCTTCCGATTTTGATAGAAGGGCATTTTCACCCAAAGCCGAGGAATTTTTCTTTTCCAGAAAGTAAACAGTTCTAATCACCAGCAATTTCATCTTCAGCAAAATTATTTCTACTTATGTCTGTTCACTGTATTAGACCGTCCTATCATTCAAACCTAGTAAGCCGTACAGTCTTTTCAGTGCTGCATACAGCTGTAATATACCCTTTCGAAAATCCCTGCATTTGCCTATGTGGATTAGACAATATATTAAACCAAAGAAAGCATCTAAACTTAGCCACAATAGACAAAATCATAATCCTGGATTTGAGCATAACAGTGAGAAAAACAGCTTAACTTTCTGTAATATATAGATGTGTGTTCTAAAAAGCATAAATTTAAAAGCATCTGTTTCAGATTAGAAAAATCCTATTTCGTCTACTTCAAATTTCAAACTGAGCATAGGAAGCTAAAATAAAATACATCTGCTAAGCATTTTGATTTTTCCTCCGTCTAATTTGCTTTTATAAATTAAGGTTCTTGAAATCCTGTAATACCTAGACACAGTGGTAGCAGCCTCAGCATTTTTCAGGTAATACGGTTTACCCTATTAAAATGAACTGAACACCTCTTGTTGCCAGATCCACAATCAGCACTGAATAAAGCTTTTCTTTTCCCACCATTTTAGGAACAAGTTCCCCTCTCCTGCAGAGAAAGACAATTAATAAGAGACACAGTGTAAATCTCATTCATAATATGCACTGCATTAATTTCTCAGCATATTAACTCAAATCCCAAGTATTCCATTCAGAAAATGATTAGCTTTTAATCGAGTATACATTCACACCAGCACATAAAAAAAAGCATTTTTATCCTATGGGAAAGTGATGTTTCAAATCATTTATATTTATTTGAATGAAATGGTAAGGGCGCATACCAATAATTCTGTGAATGAAATAGGGCCTTGCTGCATCTGCCAAACAATCCCTTGGGTGCTAATGGCTTTATCCAATAAGAAAGAACCTGGATGACTCATTCAGGATAGGATTTCTGAATAGTGGATTCTTCCATTTTCCTTACAGGTATGTTTCTTTCAAATATAAAAGCTAAACTAAGTGCAACAATTTAACAGCAAAGGCATGGGTTTTTAGCAAAAAGATAATAAATCATAAAATACAAGTTGTAATAAAGTAATATTTGTGGCTGTGTTCGGATGCTGATCCGATTAGAACTGTTTTCTCTCAATACACGCTTCTCTGACATCCCTCCGAAGGTGCATCCAACTGATCCATTCACATCAGCAGAGTGGATACATACATACTGTTCGATTTTTCTGTGATTTGAATGTTAATTACTTTATTCAAAATATCAGATTGCATTACGGATTATAATGGGGAAATGGGAAGTGTTTCCATTTCTTAGCATATGTGTGTGAGATGCAAAATCAAACTCACAAAAGATGTTCAGGTTGCTAACATATAAACCGTGGAGTTAAACATAGGAAGGGTATTATATTTATTTATATAAGAAGAAAAATAAAACAAGTGGGACTATTTAAAAATGGCAAATATTTAAATTTTATAAATAATAATGTATTAAAATACTAGTATACGAGGTACATAGAATACAAAATGGCAAACATAAAAAAACGTATTTTTAAAACAAGCAGAAGCATTTACATGGTGACCATTTTAAAAGCTTTAAAAAAAAATTGTTAAAGACAATTGCTTCTGGAAGAAAATGTAAATATGCTTCCCAATAGCAGAAATACATTTTGTGTTATTATATCAATCACACATTTCTGAAGTCTGATCGAATGTCGCTGGATGCAACAACTTGCTGGTTACATATGATAGAATCCCTATAGTGCAGGAGGCCATTTGGCCCATTGAGCCTGCACCAATCACAATCCCACCTAGGCCTATCCCTGTAACCCCACATATTTACTCCTCTAATCTCTCTAACCTACCCTCCCAGGACATTAATTTAGCAGAGTCAATGCACCTAAGCTGCATATCTTTGGACTGTGGGAGGAAACCAAAGCACCCAGAGGAAACCCACACAGACACGTGGAGAACTTGCAAACTCCACACAGACAGTAACCCGAGCCGGGAATCAAACCCAAGTCCCTGGAGCTGTGAGGCAGCAGTGCTAACCAGCGTGCTACTAAGCCGCCCACAGAATGGACAGAATTCTCTGATTTTTTTTTGTCTGTGTCATTTTGGGCAGAAAAAGTGATTAGCTACTGCCGATGGTGGCAGGTTTCATGCCATATTTTTAGCACCTTGAAAAATAATTTTTTTGCACAGTTTTTATATCACCTGCGTGGCAGAGGGACTCTGATTTGCTGCCCCCAGCCCCCACCACCCACCACATTATCAGCTGACTGCTTCAATGAGCGGGCTATTCCAAATAAAATCTTCCCCAGAGTTCTCAAGCACTTGCTCCAAGTCCAACAATGAGAATGGCTGCAAAGAGGTCTTCCCCAAGATTCAGTGACACGTTCCTTGGCAGAATGCTGGATGCCGAGGAGCAGCAGCACATCTTGGACTCACAAACGGGGAAGAGACCCTCAAGCACAGGGGAGCTCATGGCCATGCTGAGAAGTGCCAGTGTCCTGCAGAGGAGGGCAATCTACCAGTGCAGGAAGCGGATGAATGATGTTCTCCATTTTGCCAGGGTAAGTCACTCTTCTCATCGATTACCATTCACCCATTCACACACCCGTCAAATGTCACAGGGAATTCACTCACTGCCACCTCAAAGGGCTCCACCACTCGCTCTCCCAGACACCTTCTCATTTCCCCTGCGGCTTGTCGTCTCATCACATCTGTGCGTCCAATTACCAACCACACATGCCAGGCCTCCTTAACATCTGCCCTGGCATGCAGCCTGCTTACACTCTGCTCATCTGTTTTCTTGCAGGACAAATCAACTCACAATAAATGGGAGTGATCCCAGATGGTCAGTGGGGTGCCCGACTTTAAAATCCTCTCGGCATTTGAGGAGAGATGGAAGGTGACTGTTCCTGCATCAAGGGCGATATGGCTGCCAAAAAACCAAGTGAGGCCCCAATATATCAACCTAACATGAATCCTGTCTCTTCTATTCTCTGCCCCTGCTATGCTCTAATAACACCTCCCTTCGCTTGCAGGCACATCAGGGGAGGAGCCCAGTGCCTCCACCAGCCAGGCACATGTCTACCTCAAATACCAGCAAGGAAGAGTTCTCAGAAGTGGAGATCAAAGTGGCTTCACAGCTTTCATTTACACCCTCCACCAGTGCAGAGTCACACCTGAATGGGACGTAGTAGTATTGAGACCTCAGGGCCACAATCTGTTGAGCTCCTCACACTGTCTGATCTACAGCAAGAAAAGGCTGCAACATCACGAGGAGTCAGCACTTGGAGGATTGCTGGAGACCAGGACTCTGCTGAGCTCCAGTCAGATGTTGCTGGAGCTCCAAAGGCAAAGTTGGGAACATCAGGAAGGGATATTGACGGCACTCCTCAAATTGAGAAGCTGAATAGAGGTGTCCCAACACTTTCTGTCTGGGAAGATCATGCCAGTATTCCGAAGCAGCCAAGTCAACACTGCAAGGGCAGTGGACGCAGAGGAGTCTACAAAGACAGACTTCTGTCTTGCACTGGTAGACAGCATGAACTCCCTGGGCATGACATGCACCCCGTGGTGCAGGGCATTAACCCCGTGGTGCAGGGCACTTTGTGGGCATCCAGTGCCAATGCCAAAGGATGGCGCAACTTTGATTTCACCTCAGCTGCTCCTCTTTCTGAAGAAGAAAGTCAGGGGTCCTCGAGTACACATAGGCCTGGGAAGAGGCTGGTGCATATCCCAGGAGATGCCAACCCATAAGGCGCCAACCCATGAGATGCCAACCCACGAGACACCTCTCTTCCTGTGACCAAATCAGTTCCACACCTTCAAGTCGATGAAGGTGGCACCACCAATCGAAAGCAGGCCAGGACTTTTCAGAGGATGCTCTCCAAGGTTGTTGCAGACAACAGGGCATGGCAGAGAGCAGACGGCCTCTATCTTTGCAGTGGATCCTGAGGATACACCAAGATATAATGGTAGGATTAGAAAGGTTAAGAGGGTCTAATTACACTGCATGGGCACAGCTGTTAGGCATTAGTAGATAATATCCACCTCTGTAAATGTAATAAATTTCACTTATAGCAACCTTTCGATGACTCTTTGCTGTCATAGTTTTTCTTCACATTGTGCCAATGAGACACAGCATTCGTGTTCCACTGAAAGGCTGGATGCTCACTCCAGAGCCTCCTCCATCTGCTCTGTACAAAGCTGCCGAACTCATTGGTTGGTGTGCCAGTAGCAGAATACATCAGTCATGCCAGTCACTTCTTGCTAATGAGGACACCCCCAACAACGTTCAGGGCCACCACTCAACTCAGTCATTGTCAGTATCTAATCTCAGCCCATGTCCCAGCACCTTCTAGACCCTTATGGAAAATCTGCCCCCCGTGACACAGAGCCTCAGGGGCATGCCAACCTGAGAAGGAGCCAAATCAAGAGAGATGAAGCTCTTCACACACCACCGCCATGAGGTGACTCTGGTCACAGAGTATACGAGCTGCTGTCCGCTAGACAGGAGTCGGATCTTCACCGTAACTCTTTAAGGAACAATGCACTATCTCCACTGCAAGTCAGCATCATGCTCCTGGAATGCTGGAACTATGGGCAACTGCTCCCTTTGGATGACAAGAGCCATTTCAATGAGGGTGTACACTGCCAGCAATCAGACGGGGCGGGGGGGGGGGGGGGGGGAGGGGGGCGGGGTAATAGACTTGAAATCAGAGGCAATGAGGGTGTTGCAAGATCTCCTGCCCCTTCTGACCATCACTACTGCCTGAAGGTCTTTCTCCACTCCCTCCAGAATCTCCTCTTCATCACCCACCTTGACACTGTCTTAGAGTCCCTACATTGCAGGAGGAGGCTATTTGGCTCATCGATTCTGCACCGACAACAATCCCACCCAGGCCCTATCCACGTCTGCTAATCTCCCTGACATTAAGGGTCAAGTTAGCACAGCCAATCAACTTAACCCACACATCTCTGGACTGTGGGAGGAAATGAGAGCCACCCGGAGGAAACCCACACAGACCAAGAGACTGGCGGGTGGGTTTGGGGGGGCGGGGGGGGTGGGCGTGGAGGAAGAGGAAGAGGAGGAAGTTTCCAAAACTTTGGTCACTTAGTCAGACTGAATGGGGAAAAAAGTGGTATGCGGTCTTGTCCATTCTGGCAATCTGTAAGGGAAAGATCCTTAATGTGATAGCCAGCGCAGCAGTCAGTGAACATTGAGACACTACCACTCGGGTTGGATGGGTGAAGGATCAACCCAAAAAGGTGATTCCTCAGTGCTCACTCTTGTTCTCTCTCTCTCTTCCCTAGCAGTGATGTAGTGTGAGAGAGAGATGGAGCCTGTGGAACTAGCTATCATTATTCTGGCACACAGAGAGGGGAAAACCTGTCCACAGAGACACCTGGGACATCTGCTTTCCAGAGGCAGGAGCAGAATCCTGAGGGGTGACAGGGCATGCTCTGCTGCCACAGGAGGAACCTCAGGAGAGGTTTGCAGCTCGCAAATGCCTTCTATGGCCCAGGGGCTACAGACGGTGCCTGATCTTCCTAGAGATGAGCAAAAACCAGTGTTGATGGCAACTTTGCCTAAACAGGGACGTACGTGCAACTTTCTTCAGGGGTTGGCGCCGTGTGGACTTGGAGGGCATTCACTGCCTGTGATTTTGGAAATCTTCAGCCCGGACTGGTCTGATGAAGCTGTGCAATATAGTCCACAGAGTGTGTCGCATCATGGTTGTCTACTGTGTTGCTCAACCTGCTGCTTTAAAAGGGTGAGGAGTTGCCTGAGCAGGGGATGGAGGGCCACAAGTGGGCATCCACAAGTGCCAAAGCCATAAGATGGTAGGGTTTCTTGACTTCACTGAAGCTGCCCCTCTTTCCCTAGGAGGAAGCCCGAGGCCCTCAAGCAGTCATTGGAAAGAAGACCCCGCACCCTACCTTAATGGATCCTTCATGTCTCATCGACTGGGCACCCACCCAACCACCAGCCCAGGCTTCTCTTCAAAAAGGCTAAGGTCCATCAGCCAGATGTCAGCTTCAGGATCATTAGCTTTAAAATAGCTGCCTTCCCCAACAGCAATGAGTCCTTCTCCCCTTCAGGGGCCAAACCAATACCCCTTTTCTCAAAAAGTCCATTGCCCTGCTGAACCCACCCTTCTCATGCCTCTGCACCCCACCCACCCCTCATCTTCCTGTCTCAGTTAACAATCCTCAATGCTCTGGTTCAACCTCAGTGCCCCAAGCCCCATTGCCTTCAACTCCCCCCTGCTGCATTCCTCAGGGGCAAGCTCGGTAGTTTCAGGTTTTTAAAAAGCGGTTATGGGTCGTGCTGATGTGAAATCACACCACTGTGGGCAAACTTTCCAGTGTTGGAGGAGGGTCATTGCAGGGAGGCTCATCAATGACACAGTAATGCATTCAAATGGAGTTCCCAGCAATGCGTGGACAACGTTATTGGCACTGGTCAGGGACAATCTGTCTGGAAAATCCCACCAGTGCAGATTTTTGGTCACTTGCAATTTTCTACACATCTGCCACCATTTATGCCTCCGGTAAAGTGACAGCACAGGTTTGGCCAGTATGTGGTACATGTGATTGAATTTTCCATTCAGGTGACAGCTGGGAAAGTTGATGTGATTCTTGCTAGATAGGAGCTGATTTTCCACTTTTCAGTCTATTAATGATGCATCAGCAAGGAGCTCATCAAATCTCATGATAAGTCAGGCAGTGATTCATCCACCCTGCCATTACCTCAGAGTCAGCACCTGCGTAGATGTTTACTCACTGCAGGTCAGGTGAGTGCTGAAAGTCTAAATTAGCATGCTGACCAAATGTTCCAAACCATCTGTTGGATGGTTCAGCAAGGCCTCCTGGTCTTGCAGGAAAGATGGGGAATGGGAGCAGGAATTTCTCTTACTGGAGTAGCAGCAGCCTGGTAAGAGGTCTCCAGGGAGGTCAGCACCTGTGGAATCCCTACAGTGAAGGAAGCAAATGAATGATCTGATGTGCTCCACCAGGATAAGTGAATCTTCTACTCACTTCAAACTTACATTCTCATAACAGCAACAGGCAGTCTAAGGGGTAGAGTCCACAGGGATGTCACCAACTACCAGCAGATGGGATGTCAGCATTGGATGTCTGCCAGTCTCTAAGATCAACATCGCCTGCAAAAATGTGTAAATGTAGGATTTTTAGCCGTTTCTGGGGAGGGGTCAGCACACACAGCAGACACGCATTCTTCTGAAATCTACTTTCATCCATAGAGCTCACAGTCAATCCACCTGAATTTTTACAGAACAAGATCATCTATAATCAATTGCAGAGAAGAAACATACACACATACAAAATGGGAGCAGCAGTAGGCTATTTGGCCCCTCAAGGTTTCTTCTCCATTTGATAAGATCGTGATTGACCTGTTTGTGTTTCAAGTTCTACGTTCCTACCTACCCCACAATGGGCTTTAATTCCCTTGCCCAATAAGAATCTATCTCTGCCTTAAAAATATTCAGTGACTCAAGTCTCCATTGCTTTCTGAGGCAGAGTTCCAAAATCATACAGCCTTCAGAAAAAGTAATTCTCTTCATCTCTGTCCTAAAAGGGTGACACCTAAATTTAAAATAATGTCCCCTAGTTCCGGACTTACCTAAAAGATGAAACATTATTTCTACATCCACCTTGTCAATACTGTTCAGGATCTTACATACCCCACTTAAGTCACCCCTCACTCTTTAGAGCTCCAGTGGGAACAACTCCAGCCTTTCCAACCTATCCTTATAAGACAATCCACTGATTCCTGGTATCAATCTAGTAAATATCCTCTGAACCATCTCCAACACAATTACATCCTCCTTTAAGTAAGGAGATTAAAACTGCACACAATATTCAAAGTGTGGTCTCACCAACGCCCTATGTAACTGAAGCAAAACATCCTTACTTCATGTTCAGTTCCTTTCGTCATTAAGGTAACATTCCATTAGTCTTCTTAATTATTGTTGTACCTGCATACTACCTTGTGACTCATGCACGAGAACACCGAGATCCCTCCGCACCTCAGAATTCTGCAGTCATTCTCCACAGAACTATAGGAACCTGACTGTGCAGAAAGAGGCTATCTGGACCATCAAGACTGCAGTGACTCTCCAAAAGAGCATCCCACCCAGGACAAAAGTTAAGGCTCTTCATCTGAATGAACATAGCATTCAAAACAAAACGGATAACCGATAAATCATACTTATTAATCTCTATTTGCACTAATAGCCATTACAGAGAGATGGCTGCAGGATGGCATCGATTGGGACTTAAATATTGAAGGGCTTTAGGAAGGACAGGAAGTTCGGAAAAGGTGGAGGGTTGGTTCTGTTAATTAAAGATGACATTAGCACAATAGAAACAGATGACCTAAATTCAGGAATCCAGGACACGGAAGTGGTGAGAGTAGAGGAGAGGAATGATAAAGGCAAGAAGTCACTTCAGGGAGTAATGTACAGGCGCCCTTACAGTAATCATGCAGTACAACAGGATATCAAAAAAGTAGTGGGAGCTTGTCAGAAAGGTGACAATTAAGATTTTAATCTGCTTATAGATTGGAATAGTTAGATGGGTAAATTTTGCATAGATGATGAATTCATTGAAGGTTTTTGGGATAATTTCTTAAATCAGCACATTCTGGAATCAACACAGGAAGAAGGATATACTTGACTCGTTTCTGTGCAATGAAACAGGATTAATTAGTTACCTCATAATGAAGACAGCAATTATCATACTGTGATTGAATTTTACATTCAATTTGAGGGAAGGAAGAGTGGTCTAAGGCTAGTATTTTAAACTTACATAAGGACAATTACATGGGCATGAAAGCAGAGCTAGTGAAAGTGAACTGACAATTTAGGTTAAGGGATAGGTCAATAGAAATGTAGTGACAGGCATTTAAGGGGATCTTTCAGAATACACAAAATAGAGGCATACCACTGAGAAAGAAAAATTCCAAAGGGAGGGACCCTCCATCCATGGTTAACTAAAAAAATTAAAGACGATATTAAACTTAAAGAAAAAGCATATAACTGTGCAAAGATGGGTGATAGGTCAGAAGATTGGGCAGAATATAAAAACAACTAAGAATGACTAAGACATTGATAAGGAGAGAAAAAAATAGAGTAAAAGAAAAAGCTTGCTAAAAAAATACAAAGACAGTAAGAGTTTCTGTAGATATTTAAAAAGAAGTTTTGTCGGTGCATACTCGGTGGGCTGAAGGATCTCTTCTGTACTATATCATTCTGACTCTAATAGAGGTAACAAAGTGCATGTTAGTCCGATAGAAATTGAACCTGGGAGTTAATGATGGAAACTAAAGAGATGGCAGATATTTTGAATAAGTATTGGTGTTGGTTCACAATAATGGATACAAATAACATCCCAGAAATAGCTGCAAATCAGGAAGTAGAAAAGAGGGAGGAATGCAAGAAAGAATCACTAGGGAAGTGGATAGCGACATAGTTGGTGGGTTGGTTTTACTTTTCTAAATTCACTAGATTCGGGGAAGGCTCCATTAGATTGGAAAATAGCAAATGTAACTCCTTTATTTACAAAAAAAGAGAGACAGAAAGCAGGAAACTATATGGCAGTTAGCTTGATATCTGTCAAAGGGAAAATGTTAGAAGGTGTTATTAAAGAAATTATAGCAGGACACTTCAATAAATTCACAGTAATCAGGCAAAGTCAAGATGGTTTTGTGAAAAGCAAATTATGTTTAACCAAGTTATTGGTGTTGTTTGAGGAATTAATAGGTGCTGTGAATAAAGGGAACAAGTGGATGTACTGTACTTAGATTTCAGAAGACATTTGATAAGGGACTTCATCAAAATTTATTGCAGAAAATAATAACTCATGGTAACATACTGGCGTGGACAGAAGATTTGCCAGCTTACAGGAAACAGAGAGTAATCATTAGGCGGGTGCAGTCAACGGCAGCACAGCGGTTAGCACTGCTGCCTCACAGTGCCAGGGATATGGGTTTGATTCCTGGCTAGGGTCACTGTCTGTGCTGAGTCTCCACATTGTCCCCGTGTTGGCATGGGTTTCCTCAGCGTGCTCCAATTTCTTCCCACCGTCCAAAAGCCATGCTGGTTCGGTGGCTTGGCCGTGCTAAATTTTCCCTCAGTATACCCGAACAGGTGCCAGAGTGTAGCAGCTAGATGATTTTCCCAATAACATCATTGAACTGTTAATGAAAGCCTACTTCTGACAAAAATTAACTTTTAAATGGGGCATTTTCTGATTGGCAGGATGTGACGAGTGGTGTGCCACAAGAATCATTGCTGGGACCTTAAGTCTTCACAATTTACATAAATGATTTATATAAAGGATTAATGACACGGTTGCTAAATTTACTGACAGCACAAATTAGGTAGGAAAGAAGGTTCTGAAGAGCACATAAGGAAGCTACAAAAGGACTTTGACAGATTAGGTGAGGGGGTAAAGATCTGGTAAATGGAGTACAATGTGGAAAAATGTGAGGTTGTCCATTTTTGGAGGAATAATAAAAAAGAGGCACATTATCTAAATGGTGAAAGATTAGAGTTCCGAGACGCAGAGGATTAGGGAGTTCTAATGCATGAATCACAAAATGTTATTGTGCAAGTGCAGCAAGTAATTAGCAAAACAAATGTCATATTTTACTGTATGGGTAATTGAGTCCAAGAGTAGAGAGGTCATACTCAGTTATACAGGGCATTGGGGATAACACATCTGGAGTACTGTGACCATTACTCATCTTATTTAAAAAAGCTGTAAATGCATTGTAAGCAGTTCAGGGAAGATTAATACCTACAGTGCTCCCATTTTTTGATGAGGAAAATTTGGACAGGCTAGGCTCGTGCCTGCTGGAGTAAGAGGTGACTTAATTGAAACATACAAGAACCTGAGGGGAATTTACAGGGTGAACATTGGACAAATGGTTCCTCATATGGGAGAATCTATTACTCGAGGCCACTATTTAAGAAAAAGAGGTCACCAATTTAAGACAGGTATGAGGAACAAATCTCTTTCAGGGGATTGAGTGATTGCAGAATTCTCATCATCAATAGGTAGTTGAGGTAGAATCTTTGAAGTGCTTTAGGCAGAAGTAGATAGAGTCTTGATAAACAAAGAGGTGAAAGGTTATTGGGGGAGGCAAGAATATGAGGTCGATGTTAAAATTAGATCAGCCATGATCTTATTGAATGATGGAGGAGGCTTGAGGGGCCTACTCCTAATTTGTATGTTATATATCATGGCTTTGGTATGCAAGTGCATCAAAGTCTTCATGAAAATGGTGGTGGTCACCTTGCAAACCCAAGTTCAGCAGTTTCTGTTCAATTTGTACTTGAACCTGCACACATCACTCTAGCCATGGGCGTGTTCCAACAGTAGTAAGACGAAAGGGGGAACGAGGCAAATTGACCTCCCTCTGGAGGCCCCTTCACATCAAGGAGTCAGGGAAGGGCCCTTGGGCGCCCCAAGGAGTGGAGGAGACTCCCAGGGGATATCCACCAAGTACTTTCCAAGGATGATCTGCCAATCCATATCTGCCTGTAATCCCCTACTCCAGCAAGTCAGTCCAGGGAGGGAGCGGCAGACCCTTAGCAGGCCAGGGCCATCCAGGCCTCGGTCCTTCAGAGAATGCCCAAAGTAATCTCAGACAACAGGGCATAGCAATCAGCAGGCTGCTTCCACCGCTGCTATGAATATAGAGGCTACAATTAAACATAGCAGTAAAGTTAGGAAAATTAAGTTTTGGATGCTCAATGGTGGCACAGATGTTCATTTACTATACATAATCTGCACCTTTGTAAATATATTACACTTTTATCCCTCTTCAAGTCTTACTTATTGAATGGTTAATTGACATGATGCAAGGTCTCATATTCATTCAACATAAATAACAATTATCCACCATCTTCACAGAATCACAGGATCTTACAGTGCAGAAGAGGCCTTTTGGCTCTTCGAGTCTGCAATGGCGAATGAAAGGCTCTGACCTGCCCACCAACTTGCCAGCACTTGGCCCATAGCCTTGAATGTTATGGCATGCCAAGTACTCATCCAGGCACTTTTTAAAGGATGTGAGGCATCCCACCTCCACAGGCACTACATTCCAGATCATCACCACCCTCGGAGTAAAAAGGTTTTTCCTCAAATCCTCCCTAAACTTCCCACCTGTCACTTTTAACTTGTGTCCCCTTGTAACTGATCCTTCAACTAAGGGGAACAGCTGCTTCCTATCCTGTCCATGGCCCTCATAATCTTGAGCACCTCAATCAGGTCACCCTTCAGACTTCTCTGCTCTGGAGGAAACAATCCAAGCTTATCCAACCTCTCACTATAACTTAAAAGTTCCATCTCAGGCAGCAGTCTGCTGAATCTCCTCTGCACACCCAGTGCATTCACATCCTTCCTAATAATCTGGTGACCAGAACTGCACACAGTACTCCAGTTGTGGCCTCACCAAAGTGCTATAGAACTTCATCATGACCTCTCTACTTTTGTAGTCTAAACCCCATTTGATAAAGATAAGTGTGCCATATGCCTTTTACATCACCCTACTAGCCTGCCTCTGCACCTTCAGAGATCTATGGACAAACACGCCAAGGTCTCTTTGTTTGTCGGAACTTCCCAGCGTCAGATCTTTCACAATGTACTTCCTTGTCAAATTACTCCTTCCAAAGTGTATCACTCACACTTTTCCGGGTTAAATTCCACCTGCCATCTATCTGTCCATTTGGCCATCTCATCTATATCTTTCTGTAACGCAAGACACTCAACCTCATTGTTAACCACCTGGCCAATCTTTGTGTCATTGGCAAACTAACTGATCCTACCCTCCCACATAGATGACTATGTCATTTATATAAATGGCAAACAATTGGGGGCCCAGAACGGATCCCTTTAGTAAGCCACTGGCCTCCAGTCACTACCCTTTGTCTCCTACCGCTAAGCCAATTACGAATCTACCTTATCAAATCACCCTATATCCCATGTGCATTAGCCTTTTTAATAAGTCTCCCACGTGGGGCTTTGCTGAAATTCCTGTAAACTACATCAACCGCACTACCCTCATCCACACACTTGGTTACATGCTTTAAAAAATTCCATCAAAGTTGTTAGGCATGACATCACTCTGACAAAGCTATGCTGACTATCCTTGACCAAATCTTGCCTCTCCAAACGAAGATAGATTCTATCATTCAGAATCTTTTCCAGTAATTTCCCAACCACAAACGAGAGACTCGTATGTCTATAGTTTCCTGGCTTGTCTCTACACCTTTCTTAAATAGTGTGACCACATTAGCTGTTCTCCAGTCCTCTGGCAACTCCCCAGTGGCCAGGGAGGAATTAAAAATTTGGGTCATAACCCCTGCAATTTCCTCCGTTGTCTCCCACAACAGCCTGGGATACAATTCATCTGGACCTGGAGATTTGTCTACTTTTAAGCCTGCCAATACCTTGTCACTTGTTTCTATGTTTGATTCAGTCTTTCTCAATCTCATGACAATGATGCACCTTTAGTTCCACATCAGTAACATAAAAGTAATCTCTATATGAAAATGAAGGCTGTACAAGACACATGTAACTATGAAGGGAGTGGGTTATCATTGAATGCTGTGTCAAAGCTGTCTGGGCCACGTATCTCCTAAATGCCAAGATAATTCAGGATGTAAACTTTCCATGCTTCCGACGAATATAGGTTTATGAGAGTTGGTCAATATTTACATGATGGTCCTGCTGAACCATTCTTCTGGGTAAGATGCTGTCTCGTTCTTGCCTGGGTAAGATACTATCTCAGAGTTGGTGCAGACTCAACGGGCTGAATGGCCTCTTCTGCAATGAAGGCATTCTATGTATAATAATGTGGCTGCTGCCAGGAAGCTCTTAAAGCCCCAAATGTAGTCCATAGTCAAAAGCAGTAGTGAGCTTTATTAAAAGGGGCATTGGTCACCTCGTTTATGTTTCTGTGTCTTGCCAGTTGTGAGATTCTGCAAAAGTCCCTAGTGAAACTCTAGAAGGATCCAAAAGCAGTACATCAAAAGCAATACATCAGTGCGGCAGTAATCTTTTGAGAAACTAACACTGGAAGCTCCCCAAGTCCACGTGGCTTCAGTTCCTCATGGACAATGTGGTAAATATGAGCTACCATATCCCGAAACAAGCCGAGGCATCTGCACCACCATCTTTTGCTTATCCCTATGTATGAGCTCAGTCTTCTGTAAAACTTTAGTTATGCCAAATGTCTTTGAGGGTACGACTCCTCCTCATATTAGATGATTCCAAATTTCCCAACATTAATTAGCATAGACATAGTGTTAAGGACTTGGAGGGAGTGGATCTCTTGAAATGTGTACCGCAGAACTTTTTAGGTCAATATGTCTATATGAGAGTCTAATAAGGGAAGGCACAGTGCTGGACCTAATTCTGGGGAATGAAGTCAGACAGGTAGTTAAGGTGGGTGATGGAAGAGCATTTTAGTGATAGTGACCACAACATGGCACAATTTAAGTTTGTTATGGACAAAGAAACAGACAAGTTGCAAAAAGAGAGTTTTATGTTGGAGGAGAGTGAATTTTACTTTCACTAAAACAAAGCAGGATCTGGCCAAGGAAAACTGGGAATAGCTACTGGTGGGGAAATCTACAGAACAGCATTGGGAGGCATTCAAAAAGAAAATGGGGAGGGCACAGGCCCAACATTTCTCTCTAGGGTGAGGGAGTAACAAATCCAGACAATCATGGATGACCAGAGATAATCAGGATACAATGAGAAAGATAAGAGAGACTTTTAACAGTAGAAGAGGAGCAAATCAGCAGGGGCATTTATGGAGTACAGAAAGTGCAAGGTGGAGTTTAAGAAAGCAATTAGAAGAGCAAAGAAGAGATATGAGAAAGCTCTGGTTGGTAAAATCCCAAGATATTCTGTAAGTGTATCAATGGGAAGAGGATAATCAGGGAAAGGGGGCAGTCTGCAGATGGAGACAGAGGACATGGTAGAGTGTTGAACAAATACTCCACATCCATCTTCACCCAAGAGATTGAAGCTGAAGATACGGAACTCAGACAGAGAGAGAGAGAGAGACTGCAGTTCTTGAACAAATTGACATAGGGAATGACAAGGTATTGGGCTTAGAAGTAGACAAATCTCCGGGATGAATTGAGTCCCAACGGCTGTGAGAGACAAGGGAGGAGATTGCAGGGGCCACTGGGGAGGAGAACAGCTAATGCGGTTCCACTATTTAAGAACAGTTGGAACTACAGACCAGTGTGAGTCCCACATCAATGTTAGGGAAACTATCTCCAGTTGGAGGGTCAGGCTGCCAGCTCCGTTAGTACTGCCCTGTTTTTGAAGAAAATGCAAATATGGAGAACATACATATACTTTCACCTTGTTAATATTATCTGAAAAAAGCTAACTCAAAATTTTGATACACCACTGGCTGAAATGGATTAGTTTTACATGAACAAAAAAATTTGTGTGTTAACGAGATGTAAATAATTCCATTTTCCATGTCTGTCAGTGATGTGAATCACAGTAGGTGGGGTGCTAAATTTGGTGTGTTGTTAAAAAAAAATCAGTTGCCTGCTGGCTGAAAATTGAAGTTTTGTTTTCCTAACTTTAATGGCAGGTCAGGTTTCCCATTGATCTGCGTTGGGAATCATATTTCTATCTCATAAATGCTCACTGAAAGGCTACCTCACCAGATTCATGATCGCTTTCCAAATTAAGTGCCTCATCAGTAGGTGAGTGGCATGCACCTGGTGAACTTCAGTTCATCAACAACTTTGAAATATGTGGATGTTTCTTTCACATACCTTTAAGAGTGTTGCTGCAAGATTTTAAGTGCTGCACCGGAGGTGGGGAAGGGGAGATGATGGTAGGACTGGTGGCAGGGAAGCACAAGAGGAGATTTGCCTTCTTTATATATCTCCCATGTGGGAACTTGTCAAAGGTTTTGCTGAAATCCATATCGGCTAATCAAGTACATTACCCTCATCTACACAAAATTCAAAAAATTCAATCAAATTTGTTAGGCATGACCTTCCCCTGACAAAGCCATGCTGACTATTCCTTGGCAGTGTCAAGAGAAGGGCATGCAAGCTTCAACAACTCATCAACACCACTGCACATCTCAGGCTCTCCACAGTCCCAACCCCTCGAACTCCATCTCTTCTAGCCCCAGCTGTGTCTTCACCATACACTCTGACCTTCCCGTCTCTGAGGCTGAGCATGCTGCTCTCAGTAAAGGACTCAGCCTTGTACCCTTTCGTCCCCACCTCAATGAATTCTGGACTTCACATGATGTTGAACTCTTCTTTTGTCACCTTCGTCTCCATGCCCATTTCTTTGGGTGAGAGTCCTGCCTCCCGTTCCACAGATGCTTTCATGTTCCTCTAACATTCTGCATCCAATTGGACACCGTCGCTGGGACAATTACCTTTTTGTTTGGAACTATCGACAGGACATTGGCCATCTCAATTTTTTTTGTCCCCCCTCACTCATTCCAACCTCTCGCCTTCCGAACTTTCCACCCTTCACTCCCTCAGGTCCAATGCTGACATTATCATCAAACCTGCCAAAAAGGGGGGTGCTGTTGACATCTGGCATACTGACCTCTACCTCACAGAGACTGAGTGCCAGCTCTCAGATACTTCCTCCTGGACCATGACCACACCAATGAACATCAAGCCATTATCTCCAACATCATCACCAACGTTATTTCCTCTGGATACCTTCTCCCCACAGCTTCCAACCCCATAATCTCCCAACCCGGACAGCCCACTTCTACCTACTTCCCAAAATCCACAGAAAGGACTATCCTAGTAGGCCCATTGTGTCAGCATGCTCCTGCCCCACTGAACTTATTTACTCTGACCTTGACTCCATCTTCATTCCCCTGGTCCATTCCCTCCCCACATACATCCGGGATTCCTCTGATGCCCTGGATCACATTGACAGCTTCCTGTTCGCATGCCCTAACTGCATTCTATTCACCATGGATATGCAATCTCTCTACACCTCCATCCCACACGAGGGCGGCCTGTGAGTTCTTCACTTCTTTCTTGAAAAGAGGCCGGAACAATTCCCATCCACCACCACTCTCCTCCGCCTGGTCGAACTTGTTCTATCTCTGAACCAATTCTCCTTTAGCTCATCCCACTTTCTCTAAAGCAAAGGAGTAGCAATGGGTACCCACATGGGTTCTAACTATGCTTGTTTTTTTTATGGAATATGTGGAACATTTCTTGTTCCAGGCTTACCCAGGTCCCCTCCCACAACTTCTTTAATCGGTATGTCAATTACTATTTTGGTGCCACTTATGCCCTCATCCAGACCTCGAAAAATTCATCAACTTTGCTTCCAGTTTCCACTCCTCCATTGCCTTCACCTGGTCCATCTCAGACACTTCCCTTCTCTTCCTTGACCTTGCTGTCTCCATTTCTGGCAATAGACTACCTACCAATATCTATTACAAGCCCACTGACTACCACAGCTATCTGGACTACAGCTCTTTACACCCTACACCCAGATAGACTCCATCCCTTTCTCTCAGCTCCTTCGCCGCTATCACATTTGTTCCAATGATGCCACTTTCCAAAGTGATGCTTCTAATACGTGCTCCTTCTTCCTCAACTGTGGATTCTCATCTACAGTTGTCGACAGGGCCCTCAACAGCATGCAGTCATCTCCCACGCCATGACCCTCACCCCCCCCCTCCCAGAACAAGGGTAGAGTCCCCTTTGATCTCACATTTAATCCCTCCAGCCTCCGCGTGCAAAGCATAATCCTCTGCCATTTTCACCAACTCTAGCCTGATGCTACCACCAAACACATCTTCCCTTCAGTCCCTCTGTCAGCATTCTGCAGAGACCATTCCTTCTGGGGTAACCTAGCCCACTGCTCCACTGTATCCAACACCACTCCTGTCACTCATGGCAATCGCAGAAGGTGTAATACCTGTCCCTTTACCTCTTCTATGCTTACCATCCAAGGTTCAAAGTATTCATTCCAGGTTAAGCAGTATTTTACTTGCATCTTTTTCAATTTGGTGTATTGCATTCGCTGCTCCAAATGTGGTCTCCTCTACATCGAGGAGACCAAGCATCGACTGGGTGATCGCTTAGCTGAGCGCCTTCAGTCTGTGTGCAATCAGGACCCTGATCTTCTGGTTGTTCACCATTTTAACACACAACCCTGCTCCCATGCCCATCTGTCTGTCCTTAGCCTGCTGCAATGCTCCAGTAAAGCTCAAAGCAAACAGGAGGAACAGCATCTCATCTTCTGGCTAGGCACTTTACAACCTTCCAGTCTCAACATCAAATTCAACAACTTCAGATGATTTGCTCTACCCCACCTCGACCTCTTTGTTTTCATTCTATTTTATTTAATTTTCACTGTTCTCTGCCTTTTATTTCTTATTGTCTTTCTTCATTTTTCTTCCCCCCAACTCTTTCCCCCACTTCATCCTCCTTCGCTTCCCCTTTTTAAAATTTTACCTCTATCCCATCCACTTTCTTCCCCCCTCCCCCAACATCTTGTTCTGTCACAGTTTACCTTCTCATTTTAGCTTCTCTGTCGTTTGGCCATTCACACCCTTCATTCTCTCTGTGTACAGCCATTAGCAGTCTTTTCTCCAGGTTTCTGTGACTATGACTCACCTTTCATTCCCTCACGCTGCAAAATAAATATCTCCCACTTTCTATGCCTTTTAGCTTTGACAAAGGGATATCTGGACTCAAAACATCAGCTCTGTTCTCTCCTTACAGATGCTGCTAGACCTGCTGAGATCTTCCAGCATTTTCTCTTTTGGTTTCAGATTCCTGCATCCGCAATAATTTGTTTTTATCTAAAGCTCTCTGTGATGCACAGAGTTTGGGAGATTAATTTTGAAAATTCCACTGAATAAACCAGTAGGATTTACTCCAATTTTTATGCAAAGTCGGCACACAATATTTTTGAGAGTGTTCTGGCCAGCATCTTTAGAAATTCCATATACAGTTCTTCACATTCATTCATAAAAAGCAGCCTGCATGCTGAAAAGTGCAAAATAATTCAGTGCTCAAAGAGTTAAACACAACTCTCACAGATTCTTACTGTTGCATGAATTATCTCCAAAGATAAATAAGGAAAGCTACATAGACTAAGTGCATAGGAAGAGCATAGATTGTTTGTGTGTAGGTGTTCAGGGCATTCATTTTCATCCAACCAGTGAACAAAGAGAATCCTGCAATCTCACTCATTCACTGCTGCGTGACTCGCACCACAATGTGGACTGCAGCATGCGGATCTGAATGCACCAGAGAAAATTGTTCTCGTTACCATTAAAGCAATATTTTCTTAAACAAAATTACAGCAATAAATTCATAAAAATTAGAAAAAATACTCCTTTATGCAGTCAAGCTTTATTACTTTCCAGTAAATTCTATTGACCGTTGCTGTAATCATCATATAGCTTGTGTGACCTATTGGTTTACAGATTGTTCCTTTAATTTATGGTTTGCGACAAAAATCAGAAGCATGTTCTTTCTGCTCCAAGAAGCTCTTTGCCTACTTTATTGAAAATCTAAGCAAGAAATCTAGTGAAGCAACTCAGCCATGTCAAAGCTCCACGTATTCATTAGTTTTAGAATCTGTTGCATAGCTACTGCAAATGGTTATATAAGTGACTAAACTATACTTCAAATATTTATAAATGCCAGTGGTTTATCTGTGTTGATGCTTGTGGTAAACTTGGGTATATACCAGTTTACACCATGTAACTGGATTATATACAATTGGTGACACTGATGTACTTTGATGGAATAAATAGAATTTGACTGACTCAATGTTATTATTTTGAAATTATTGTAATAATTTGGGGTTTAATTTGTGTTCACATTTTTGTGGCAAATACAAATCAATAGTCTTGATTATTGAACCAGATTGAGGTAAAATAACAATTACACCACTGTTAAATCAAAGAACAATTTTGAGCACATATGGTTAATCGCAAAGATCAGGAAACTGCTTTGTGAGTTTCCATACTCCTCAAAACCTTGAGATTGAAACACTTGCAAAAGTGGCAGTTACATTATAGATATTCAATAAGCATGCTTTGGAAAAATGTAGTTCTGACACATTTAGGTGTAGTGAATAGTTAGTAGTGCAATGGATGTTTAATACTGAAATGGTAGATTTAAAAATGGCAATGTGTTGGCTCCAACATGTTGACTTATGCATTTAGCTACAAAATAATAAGACATGTGGGTTTGGGCTTGAGAATGTCAAAATATCAGGACAAAACCAGGAGAGGAACCAGGGTGCACAAAATATTGGCTGAGACAGGTAGCACTACAACAGAGATTAGTATGTGAAGAGGTGAAATCAGGTTAAGGGAGAAAGTAATAGAGTTTAAAATCAGGGTCACAATGCATTTATGTGGACACACGGAATGTGGTAGATAAGATTAGTGAGTTACAGATTGTCATGTGGAATTGCAATGTTGTGGCTCTGTCAGAGATGTGGCTCAAGGAAGGGCAGGACTAGGTATTAAATATTCATGGATATAAAGTGTTTAGGAAAGTAAGAAAATGAGGGGTGGCAGTATTGACTGAGGAGAGTATGGCAGTGCTGAAGAGAGACCATATCTGAGAGGGTTAAAGAATAGAATTAATTTAGCTAATTAATTTGAATTAATTTGTCCCCTTCAAGGATCAAAAAGGAGCAATTACATTGTTCAGTAAAGTCCATGGGCCACCAACTAGAGTGAACATAAGAACATACGAAATAGGAGCAGGAGTAGGCCATCTAGCCCCTCAAACCTGCCCCGCCATTCAATAAGATCATGGCTGATCTGTCGTGTCTCAGTTCCACCTTCCCGCCCTCTCCCCATAACCCTTAATCCCCTTGCCTATCAAAAACCTATCAACCCGCGTCTTAAATATATTTAGCGAGGCAGCCTCCACCACTTCAACAGGTAGAGGATTCCAGAGATTCACCACCCTTTGAGTGAAGAAGTTCCTCCTCAACTCCGTTCTAAACCACCCCCCCTTTATCTTGAGGCTGTGCCCTCTAGTCCTACTGTCCTTTCTGAGCAGGAAGAGTCTCTCCACCTCTATCCTATCCATCCCATTCATCATCTTATATGTCTCAGTGAGATCTGCCCTCATTCTTCTAAACTGTAATGAGTACAAGCCTAGTTTATTCAGCCTCTCCTCATAGTTCAACCCCCTCAACTCTGGTATCAGCCTAGTAAACCTCCTCTGCACTCCCTCCAAGGCCAAAATATCCTTGCGTAAGTGTGGCGACCAAAACTGCACACAGTACTCCAGCTGCGGCCTCACCAGTGCCCTATGCAGTTGCAGCAAGACCTCCCTACTTTTACATTCAATCCCCCTCGCTATGAAGGCCAGCATCCCATTAGCCTTCCTGACCACCTGCTGCACCTGCAGGCTGGGTTTTTGCGACTCATGCACAAGGACCCCGAGGTCCCTCTGCACCGTTGCATGCTGCAGTTTTTCGTCATGTAAGTAATAGTCCTTCCTACCAAAGTGGACAACTTCACACTTGCCAACATTAAATTCCATTTGCCAGTTCCTGGCCCATTCGCCCAGCTTATCTAGATCCTTCTGCAGACTTTCCACACCCTCCACACAATTTGCCGTTCCACCAATCTTGGTGTCATCAGCAAATTTCGACACCATACACTCGGTTCCCTCCTCCAGATCATCTATATAAACAGCAAATAGCTGAGGCCCCAGCACCGACCCCTGGGGCACTCCACTGGTCACCAACCGCCAATCTGAATAGCACCCATTGACCCCCACTCTCTGCCTCTTATTTGACAGCCAATCCCCTATCCACGCTAACACCCTACCCCCAACTCCATGCCCCCTGACCTTCTGTAATAACCTCTTGTGCGGCACCTTATCAAACGCCTTCTGAAAATCAAGAAACACCAGAGTGGAAGATGTAGAGGGACAAATCTGCACAGAAATTACAAAGGGGAGCAAAAAATATAGATTTGTTATAAAGGGATAATGATCCAGATATAGAAGGGATTGTGGCAGTGTAACAGGCAAGGAGGAGAAGAGTTCCAGAGGGTGTTCAAGTGATTTTTCTGCAGCAACATGTATCCAATCCAAGGAAAAATGAGTCCTTGCTAGACCTGGTTTTTGAGAATGAAGTGGGCCAAGTAGCTCAATGATATTAGGAGAATATTTAAGAGACAGTGATCATAAAATTTAGGATGACTTTGGAAAAGGACAATGAGCAACCCAGAGTAAAAATAATTAAGTGGGGGAAATCCACTTCAGAGTTAAGAATGGAACTGGGCTGAATAAATTGGAGTCAAAGATTGAGAGGAATATCAGTAGCTGAACAATATAGAGTACTTTCAAAGAAGAGATGCTTCACACACACGGTCAAAGTATACTCCTCAAAATGGAAATATTGGGCAAACAAATCCAAAATGCCCTGCATGGCAAAGAAGTAGAACTCAAGATAAAGAAGAAAATATGTGCTTATGATAGATTGTGGAGATGCCGGTGCTGGACTGGGGTAAGCACAGTAAGTTTCACAATACCAGGTTAAAGTCCAAAAGGTTTATTTGGTAGCACCATCTTTTGCAGCGTCACTCCTTCTTCAGGTGAGTGAGGAATAGTGTTCACAAACAGGGCATATATAGACACAAATTCAATTTACAAGATAATGGTTGGAATGCGAGTCTTTACAGTAATCAATTCTTAAAGGTACAGACAATGTGAGTGGAGAGAGGGTTAAGCACAGATTAAAGAGATGTGTATAATCTTCAGCCAGGACAGTTAGTGAGATTTTGTAAGCTCAGGCAAGTCGTGGGGGTTACAGATAGCGTGACATGAACCCAAGATCCCAATTGAGGACGTCCTCATGTGTGCAGAACTTGGCTATCAGTTTCTGCTCAGTGATTCTGGGTTGTCATGTGTCACGAAGGCCGCCTTGGAGAACGCTTATTCAAAGATCAGAAGCTGAATGCCCATGACTGCTGAAATGTTCCCCAACAGGAAGAGAACACTTCTGCCCGGTGATTGTCAAGCGGTGTTCATTCATCCATTGTTGTAGCATCTGCATGGTCTCCCAAATGTACCATGCCTTGGGACATCCTTTCCTGCAGCACATCAAGTAGACAACATTGGCCGAGTCGCAAGAGTATGTACTGTGTATGTGATGAATGGTGTTCTCACGTGAGATAATGGCATCAGTGTCGATGATCCAGCACGTCTTGCAGAGGTTGCTGTGGCAACGTTGTGTGGTGTCGTGGTCACTATTCTCCTAAAGGTTGGGTGGTTTGCTGTGGACAATGGTCTGTTTGAGGGCAAGAAGTGGGGGTGTGGGGATACCTTTGGCAAGATGTTCATCTTCATTGGTGACATGTTGAAGGCTCCAGAGAAGACATTGTAGCTTCTCCAGTCAGGGGAAGTACCAGATGACGAAGGATACCGTGTCCCGTGTTTGTCTTCTGAGGTCAGTGCGGTTTTCGCTGTGGCACATTGAAATTATCGATTGATGAGTTGAGTGCCATATCCTGTTTTTATGGGGGCATCTTTCAGCATCTGGAGGGGTCTGTTGCAATCCTCCTCACCTGAGCAGATTCTGTGTATACGGAGGGTTTGTCCGGAAGGCTTCTTTAACGTATTTTGGGTGGAAGCGGGAGAAGTGGAGCATCATGAGGTTATCCATGGGCTTATGATAGGTGTAAGGTAGAAAATCCAATTGAAAACCAGGCTAAGTACAAAATGTTCAGTGGAATAGTGAAAAGGCAAATAAGAGAAGTATAAAGAGAGAATGAAAATAACTGGCAGTTAACAAGAAAGTAAATACCAACATTTCATTCGGGTATATACATAGTAAAAGGTGGAAAAGGGCCAATTAGGGACCAAAAAGAAGATTTACATGTGGAGACAGGGGGCATGGCTGAAATACTAAATCAATTTTTAATAAGAAAAAGGCTACCAGATCATGATAGAAGAGAAGAAATTCAGTTTCTAGAAGAATTTATGAACATACAAACGAGGAGCAGGAGTAGGCCATTCAGTCCCTCAAGCCTGCTCTGCCATTTAATAAGATCCTGGCTGATTTGATAGTAACATCAAATCTGCATTCCGCCTACTCCCAATAACTTGCTTACCAAAAAATATCCACCTCTGTTTAAAAAATATTCAAAGACTCTGTTTCCATCACCTTTCAAGAAGAGAATTTCAAAGATTCCCAACCCTCTGAAAGAAAAAAACTTCACTTCATCTCATTTTAAATGGACAATCACTTATTTTTAAACAGTGACCCCTTGTCTAGATTCTCCCACAAAAGAAATCATCCTTTCATATCCACTCTGTCAAGACCCCTCAAGATCTTATATGTTTCAATCAAGTCACTTCTTACTCTCTTAACCTCCAGCAGATACAAACTTAGCTTGTCTAATCTTTCCTCATAGAACAACCCACCCATTCCATCTATTAGTTCCACAAACCTTCTGTGAACTAGTTCCAATGCATTTACGCTTTTCTTTAAATAAGGTGACCAATACTGTACACAGTATTCCAAATGCGATTTCAACTGAAGTTTAACCTCTCTACTTTTGTATTCAATTCTCCTTGCAATAAATGATAACATTCTATTAGCTTTTCTAATTACTTGCTGCACCTGCATACAAGCCTTTTGTAATTCATGCACTGGGACACTTCGATCCCTCTGCACCTCACAGCTCTGTAATCTCTCACCATTTAGATAATATGCTTCTTTCTTTTATTCTTCCTGCCAAAAATAGACTATTTCACATTTTCCCACATTATACCCCATTTGCTAGATCTTTGCCCACTCACTTGACTTATCTGTATCTTTTGGTAGCCTCCTTTTGCCCTCTTCAACTTACTTTCCTACCTATCTTTGTGTCATCAACAAATTTGGCAACCCTCGGTTGAATCCCTTCATCCAACTCATTTATATAAAAATTGTAAACAGTTGAGATCTCAGCACTGATCCCTCATCAAATCTTGCCATTCTGAAAAAGACCCGTTTGTAGCTACCCTCTGCTACATTGCAAGATTTCTATATTTTGTTTCATATTGTAATGAAATAGCTGAGATTAAAGTGGAAGCTGTCTTCCTTTACCGCAACTTTAAAATTGAAACCTGGGCTGCAATTTTATTGGCTCATACCACCCATCGATGGGCGGGGGGATTTGGTAAAATCGTGCAAGAGCCAAGAAACCAGGATCGCACCTGATTTCACCGTTCTTGCAATTTTACTAGCACCTGATACTCAACGCGATCATTTCTCACCCATTTCTGGTGAGAGGCTGAATATGTTATTTAAATTTACTCTATTCTTTATTAACATGTTTAGTGAGCCCGGGACTCAATTGTCCAGGCTCACTTGCCTTTGTGGCCATGCCAGGGGAGGTTAGCCTATCAATGACGACAAAGACTTCTCAAAGAGACATTATTTTATAACCAACATCCTCCCAACTGGCTGGGTCACTAGGTGCGAAGCAGGACGTAAATAGATTATTCAAATGTTTTCTCCTCCAAAGCTAGCTTTCGGATTGTGCTTTATCACCCTGTTGAATCATACAACGCCACCATTCAACTACACGTTGTATTGCAGTGTGATGGTGATGAATTCTGTAGCTTGCTAGAAACTGTGTGAACTGAGTGGAAACAAGCTGCAATTCACTGTCTCTAATATTCACCGGCAAACCCCATTTTGTAAACAATTTGTCCCTTGTGGTGATTATGGAATTTGATGTACTGATTTCTAGCCATTTTCTATGTAGAGCATGAACAACAAGCAAAAAAAATTGATTTCCAGAGACTGCTTGTACTTCTCCAAAAATATCCACTTCGAGTTGTTGCTATGGTTTTGTTGGCCATGGGGTTGGTTGTAGAGGGATGGGATATGGTTTACCTGATTTCTCACTGAATGTACAAACTACGCACTTTCTAATCAACTCTACTATACATTGACCTATTGCCAGCCACCAGAATGCTTCACAAGATCATTATTTCATCTTAACAGCAATTAAATATTGTTCATGGGCAAGATGCAATACACATTGCTATCGCACTTTTGGAGTAACTGCACAGGTTCCACTCACAAAACAGCACAAAACAATGCGAGTTCATTGCATCCTCTGTAGTACAGGTTCAATTATTTACCTATTTGACAAGGCCACTCAGTTTTTAGGTACTGGCTTATCTTCTGCATTACGCTGTCTGTTGCCAGTTCTGCCTCCAGTTCCTCTCATGTAACAAGTTTTAGCAGTTGGGTGAGAAATCATTGTGATCACAGTCTTAAATGTTGCAAGTTACTTTACTATCATTAATGCTGTCTGTGATGATAGTAGAGCTCAGCAGGTCAGCAACTCAGCTGCATGAATCTGCAAGATACTTAAACTCAAAAGTTGTAATGGTGAAGACATAGAACACTACAGAACAAACAGGCCCTTCGGCCCACAAATCAAGACAATCTAACCATCTGTAGATGTTGATGACCAAATGCTAATGTGGCTAGTGTAGCCAGCACTTGATGATCAGTGCAGAGACTGAATTTTCTATGTAGTGGTATATATATCAATCATTGAATTTTACATCCATTTTGAAAGGGAAAAGAGTGGGTCCAAGACTATTTTAAACTTAAATAAGGGCAACTTTTTTTTATTCATTCGGGGACATGAACATTGCTGGCTGGCCAGCATTTATTGCCCATCCTTGTTCAGGGTGCAGTTGAGAGTCAACCACATTGCTATGGATCTGAAGTCATATGTAGGGAAGGCCAGGTAAGGACAGCAGATTTCCTTCCCTATAGGACATTAGTGGACATGAAAGCTGAGCTAGTTGAAGTGAACTGGGATACTGGGCTAGGGGTACATCAATAGAAAATCAGAGGCAGACATTGAAGGGGATATTTCAGAACACTTAGAATAAGCATATTCCTGCTGTGAAGAAAAATTCTTTACAGCAGGGAGGAGCCACCGTCCATGGTTAATTTGAAAAGTTAAGGAAAGCCTCAAATTTAGGAAAAAAACGTGTAACTGTGCAAAGATGAATGACATGTCAAATGATTATCATATTTTGACTAAACAGCAGAGAAAGGCTGAAAAGTTAATCAGGAGAAAGAAATTAGAGTAGAAGGTGAAGCTAGTTAGGAATCTAAAATCAGATAGCAAGAGTTTCTATGAGTATTTGAAGAAGAGTGCAAGTAAAGTGAGTGTTGGAATTCCAGAGAATGAGAATGGGAAATTAGTAATAAATAATAAGAAAATGGTGGATGAAATGAATTGATATTTTGCTTCTATATTCACTATAGAGGATACAAGAAACATTCCAATGATAGTTGTAAATCAAGCCTCGGAGGTGAGAGAGCAACTTGGTGAAATTACAAACATTTGGGAAGCAGTACTGAGCAAATTGATGGAGCTATGGGCTGACAATATATTGCATCCTAATGGACTACCACCTGAGGTAATAGATGCATTGGTGTTAATTTTCCAAATTTCATTAGATTCTATAAAGATTCCATCAAACTGGAAAGTAGCTAATATAACTCTGCTATTCAAGAAGGGAGGGAGACAGAAAACAGAAAATTATAGGCTAGTTAGCTTTACATCTGTCATGGAGAGGGTGTTCGAGTTATTCATTAAAGAGGTTATAACTGGACTTAGACAAGCTTTGGGGAATTAGGAAGGTTCAAAATGGTTTTATGAAAGGGAAATTATTTTTAATCACTTTACCTATCACTCACTTTTTTTTGTCATCCAAAGCTCTGGGTCTGTTTACCCTACCTTTCCCCTTTGTGGGATTGTACCTTGATTGTGTTTGAATCATCTGTCAAATTGCCCACTTTGCCTGCCAGCCTTTGATTCCAATTTATTGGTGCCAGATCCATTCTTACCCCAAGAAAGCTTTCTCCCAGTTAATTATTCTTACTCTGGATTGTTCAATGTCCTTTTTCATAGACAATCTAAACCTTATGGTACAACGATCACTATCCCCTAAATGTTCTCTGACAGACACTTCGTCTACTTGGCCCATCTCATTTCCAAGTACTAGGTCTAGCAGTATCTCCTTTTCCATTGGATGAGAAACACAACTATAAAAAATCTCCTGAACACACTCTGGGAACTCTTGTCCTTCACACTTCGATTACCCCAGTCTATATTGGATAATTAAAGATCACATGATAAACTACTCTAGAATTCTTGTACCACTTTATAATTTTCCCATAAACTAGTTTTTTTTATATCTTTCCCATTAATTGGTAGCTTATAGACTACACCAAGAAATTTAATTCTACCTTTTTCATCCCTTAGCGTTAGCCAAATAGATTCTGGCCTTGACCCTTCTGAGATATCCTCTCTCTCCAGCACTGCAATATTCACCTTAATCAATACTACCACCCCTCTCCCTTTCCTGAACAGCATGTACCATGAATAATTAATACCAAGTCTTGCCTTTCTTTGAGCCAGATCACTGTTATCACCACAATATCATATTTCCAAGTGGCAATCTGCACTTGCAACTCACCAAATTTATTTACGGCACTTCAAGCATTCTTATAGATGGATGGTAATTCAAATTTAGGCTTTATTATTTTCTCCCTTATGCTGAACCCACCAATGACACCCTAGCTATGACTGTAACATTACATTCTGCCCTCTCCTTTCCTACCTAACTCCCTAATATTCTGACTGCAGGACCACACCCTTATTTTTCCCTATGTTGCTGAATCAGACATGGACCACGATGGCAGTCTGAGCACTATTTCATTTCATCAACTAACCCCCCACCTCCCCACCCCCACCACCACGACCGGTGGCTCAGCAGCCTTTCAGTAACGTTTTGATCCTGACACCAGGAAGACAACATAGCACCTTGTATTCACGTCTGCAGCTACAGAAATGCCTGTCCATTCCCCAAACAATAAATCGATCAGCATTGTTCTTCCGATCTTATCCTTGCCTCCTTGTTCTGCTCAGTCAACTGTGCTGCTCTGGCCTTGGCTTTGGTTGCATTCCCCAGATGAACCATCACTTTCATCAGTATTCAGAATAGAATATTGGTGGGAGAATATGATGCACTAGGGGACTCCTTGACTACTTGCCTGCTTCTTCTTGACTGCCTGTTGGTCACTCATTTCCTCTTTCTCTGTATACTCTTATGCTGTGGAGTGACCACATCCATAAACGAGCTATCAACAAAGCTCTTAACCTCATGGATATGCTGTAGTGATGAAACACAGAGCTTGAGCTGCTACAGCCGAAGGCACTTCCTAGACATATGCTTATCCAGGATACAGGCAGCATCCTGGAGTTCCCATGTGACACAGTACGAACACTCAAGAAGTCACAGCTTCCCTGCTGTTCCTCTACCTAATAGATAATAAATGGTACTACCATAAAAAGGTTCATCAGTTACTCACATCCCTTCTGTTTATGTTATTTAAATTTAGTGCAGATCATAATTAACAAATGACCCTGAGCAGAAATGAACTCAAGTCCTTTGCTGTTTTGTGTTCTGTAGGGTCTGATACAAAAGAGAATTTAAAAAGTGCTAACAATATAAATTACAACAAGTGCAAAACATTATTTTTGAAGTTTCCCAATCCCTGATACTAACTCACTAACTTTGAAGACAGGGAAAGAAGCTGCAAAACCTGCAATCAACCAACTCATGGCCTTCCTGCAATGTCACAGCTTGATTTCCTTTCTCTCACTTTTTAAACTCAAGTGTTTCCAGTCCAATTGTACTGTTTCCAATCAGGCCTGCACTCTTCTCCTGCTCTTTCTTTAATCTTCTGATGCTGCTGCTATTGTCAATTCAGGTCCAAACTCTTCAACTCTCACTTCAGGTAATTGATAGGCCATGATTCTTCTCCGGTCCCCAACTGCTCCTCACCAGGTAAGTTGAGGGCAACAATCACCTTGATGGCCACTGGCAACACCATCCTTGCCAATAACTTTAGCATTCTTTCTGTACACAGGGCAGAAAAGCCACTCTGACTTCCCAGTCAGGATGCAGCAACACTCACTTCAAAATCCAGCAAGCCACCAAAATCCCTCCAAAGGTGAGTGTGAGGCCAGTTTGTTGTTCTCAATGTCAGATGTGAGAGGTCCTGGAGGTTCCTGGTCTCCCGGACGTCCATACCTGTGCCAGGTGTGTCGAGCTGCAGTTCCTAAGGGACCGTGTTAGGGAACTGGAGCTGCAGCTCGAGGACCTTCGTCTGGTCAGGGAAAATGAGGAGGTGATAGACAGGAGTTACCAGCAGGTAGTCACACCGGGGCCACGGGAGGCAGGCAAGTGGGTCACAGTCAGGAAGGGGAAAGCTCAGGTGCTAGAGTGTGCCCCAGTGGATGTGCCCCTTCACAATAAGTGCTCCTGTTTGTGTACTGTTGGGGGGGAGGGGCAGCCCATCTGGTGGAAGCAGCAGTGGCCGTGTCTCTGGCACACAGAGTCCGGCCCTGTAGCTCAGAAGGGTAAGGAAAGGAGGAGGCCATATTAATTGGGGGGGGGTCGGACAGGCAATATTGTGGAGGCAGCTGGGAAACTAGGATGGTAGTTTGCCTCCCTGGTGCTGGGATCCAGGATGTTTCTAGTCGCATCCCAGAAATCTTGAAGTGGGAGGGAGAGAAGCCAGAGGTCATGGTACATAGTGGTACCACTGACATAGGTAGGAAAAGGGAAGGGGTCATGAAAAGAGAATATAGGGAGTTAGGTAGACAGTTGGGAAGGAGGAACGCAAATGTAGTAATCTCGGGATTGCTGCCTGTGCCACGAGAAAGTGAGAGCAGGAATGAAAAGAGGTGGAGGGTAAAAGCGTGGCTGAGAAATTGGAGCAGGGAGCAGGGATTCAGGTTCCTGGATCATTGGGACCTCTTTAGGGGCAGGTGTGGCCTCTACAAAAAGGACGGGTGGCACTTGAATCCCAGGGGGACCAATATCCTGGCGGGAAGGTTTGCTAAGGCCACTGGGGAGACTTTAAACTAGAATGGTTGGGGTGGTGGGGGGGCGGGGGGGGGGAAATCGAAATGAAGTGACTGGGAAAGAGGAGGTTAGTTTACAAAAAGAGAGAGATTGTTGACAGTTTAAGAGGGAGGATAGGCAGGTGATGGGGAATGCTCAGGCCGAAGATTTGAGATGTGTCTATTTTAACACTAGGAGTGTTGTGAACAAAGTGGATGAGCTTAGACCGTGGATCGCTGCTTGGAAATGTGATGTGGTGGCCATTACAGAGACTTGGATGACTCAGAGAGAGGACTTCAAGTGCCGGGTTTCAGATGTTTCAGGAGGGACAGGGAGGGAGGCAAAAAAGATGGGGGAGTGGCATTGTTGATCAGGGATAGTGTCACGGTTGTAGAGAAGGTGGACGCCATGGAGGGATTGTCTTCAGAGTCTCTGGGTGGAAGTTTGGAACAGGAAGGGGTCAATAACTTTACTGGGTGTTTTTTTTATAGGCCACCCAATCGTAACGGGGATGTTGAGGATAGGGAAACAGATCCTGGAGAGATGTAATAATAACAGATAGTTTAATTTCCCAAATATCGATTGGAACCTCCCTAGGGTAAGGGGTTTGCATGGGGTGGAGTTTGTTAGGTGTGTTCAGGAGGGTTTCTTGACACAGTATGTGGATAAGCCTACAAGAGGAAAGGCTGTACTTGATTTGGTATTGGGTAATGAACCTGGACAGGTGTCAGATCTCTCAGTGGGAGAGCATTTTGAGGAAAGTGAACATAATTCTATCTCCATTACGCTAGCACTGGGGAGAGGTAGGATCAGGCAAGCTAGGGAAGTGTTTATCTGGAGTAAGTGGAATTATGAAGCCATCAGGCAGGAAATTAGAGGCATAAATTGGAAGGAGGTTTTCTCGGGGAAATGTACGGAAGTAATGTGGCAGATTTTAAAGGAATGTTTGTCTGGAGTTCTGCAGGACTCCAGACAAACAGGGGATCGGCTGTCAAATAGGAGGCAGAGAGTGGGGGTCAATGGGTGCTATTCAGATTGGCGGTTGGTGACTAGTGGAGTGCCCCAGGGGTCGGTGCTGGGGCCTCAGCTATTTACCATTTATATAGATGATCTGGAGGAGGGAACCGAGTGTATGGTGTCGAAATTTGCTGATGACACCAAGATTGGTGGAACAGCAAATTGTGCGGAGGGTGTGGAAAGTCTGCAGAAGGATCTAGATAGGCTGGGCGAATGGGCCAGGAACTGGCAAATGGAATTTAATGTTGGCAAGTGCAAGGTGGTCCACTTTGGCAGGAATAATGGTAGGAAGGACTATTACTCACATGGCAAAAAACTGCAGCATGCGACGGTGCAGAGGGACCTCGGGGTCCTTGTGCATGAGTCACAAAAACCCAGCCTGCAGGTGCAGCAGGTGGTCAGGAAGGCTAATGGGATGCTGGCCTTCATAGCGAGGGGGATTGAATATAAAAGTAGGGAGGTCTTGCTGCAACTGCATAGGGCACTGGTGAGGCCGCAGCTGGAGTACTGTGTGCAGTTTTGGTCGCCACACTTACGCAAGGATATTTTGGCCTTGGAGGGAGTGCAGAGGAGGTTTACTAGGCTGATACCAGAGTTGAGGGGGTTGAACTATGAGGAGAGGCTGAATAAACTAGGCTTGTACTCGTTAGAGTTTAGAAGAATGAGGGGAGATCTCATTGAGACATATAAGATGATGAATGGGATGGATAGGATAGAGGTGGAGAGGCTCTTCCCACTCAGAAAGGACAGTAAGACTAGAGGGCACAGCCTCAAGATAAAGGGGAGGCGGTTTAGAACGGAGTTAAGGAGGAACTTCCTCACTCAAAGGGTGATGAATCTCTGGAATTCTCTGCCCATTGAAGTGGTGGAGGCTGCCTCACTAAATATATTTAAGACGCGGGTTGATAGGTTTTTGATAGGCAAGGGGATTAAGGGTTATGGGGAGAGGGCGGGAAAGTGGAACTGAGCCACGACAGATCAGCCATGATCTTATTGAATGGCAGGGCAGGCTCGAAGGGCTAGATGGCCTACTCCTGCTCCTATTTCTTATGCTCTTATGTTCTTAGGACAATGTTCTGATGAGACAGGGATGTTTTGGTAGGTTACAAGAGCCGTGGTGCGCAAAAGTTGTAATGAATTTAGTCAAACAGAAAAGAAAAAAGTGTTACAAAAGGTTCAGGGAGCTCAGTAATGTTAGGGATCTAGAGGAGTATACGACTTGCAGGAAGGAACCTAAGAAGGAAATTGGGAGAGCCAGAGGGATCACGTGAAGGCCTTGGCAGGTAAGATTAAGGAAAACCCTAAGGCCTTCTACAAGTATGTGAAGAGCAAAAGGATGAGATGTGAAAGAATAGGACCTATAAAATATGACGGTGGGAAAGTTTGTACAGAACCAGTAGAAATAGTAGAGGTGCTCAATGAATACTTTACTTCAGTATTCACGGTAGAAAAGGGTCTTGGTGGTTGTAATGCAGGCTTGCGGTGGACTGAAAAGCTTAAGTATGTGGAAATTAAGAAAGAGGATGTGTTGGAGCTTTTGAAAAGCATCAAGTTAGACAAGTTGCCGGGACCATATGGGATGTACCCCAGGTTACTGTGGCAGGTGAGGGAAGAGATTGCAGAGCCTCTGGCGATGACCTTTGCGTCATCGATGGAGATGGAAGAGGTTCCAGAGGATTGGAGGATTGTGGATGTGGTTCCTCTATTCAAGAAAGGGAGTAGAGATAGCCTAGGAAATTATCGACCGGTGAGTCTAACCTCAGTGGTTGGTAAGTTGATGGAGAAGATCCTGAGAGACAGGGTTTAATGATCATTTGGAGAAGTATAATATGATCAAAAATAGTCAGTACGGCTTTATCAAAGGCAGATCATGCCTTATGAGCCTGGTTGAGTTTTTTGAAGATGTGACTAAACACGTCAACGAAGGAAGTGTGGTAGATGTGGTACATATGGACTTCAGCAAGGTGTTTGATAAGGTCCCCCATGCAAGGCTTATTGAAAAAGTGAGGAGGCATGGAATCCAAGGGCACATTGTTTTGTGGATCCAGAACTGGCTTGTCCTCAGAAGGCAAAGAGTAGTTGTAGATGGGTCTTTTTCTGCATAGAGACTGGATACCAGTGGAGTGCCCCAGGGATCTGTTCTGGGACCCTTGCTGTTTGTGATTTTTATAAATGACTTGGATGAGGAAGTGGAGGGATGGGTTGGTAAGTTTGCTGATGATACGAAGGTTGGAGGTATTGTGGATAGTGTGGAGGGATGTCAGAAGCGTGACCTAGATAGGATGCAAGACTGGGCAGAGTAGTGGCAGTTGGACTTCAACCCGGATAAGTATGTGGTGGTTCATTTTGGCAGGTCAAATGGGATGAAGGAATATAATATTAAGGGTAAGACTCTTAGCAGTGTGGAAGATCAGAAGGACCCTGGGGTCTGGGTTCATAGAACTCTCAAATCGGCTTCACAGGTAGAGGATGTGGTTAAGGCAGCGTATGGTGTACTGGCCTTCATTAATCAAGGAATTGAGTTTAAGAGTCAGGAGATAATGCTGCAGCTGTATAAGACCCTGGTCAGACCTCACTTGGAGTACTGTGCTCAGTTCTGGTTGCCTCATTACAGGAAGGATGTGGAAGCTATTGAAAGGGTGCAGAGGAGATTTACAAGGATGTTGCCTGGTTTGGATGGCATGCCTTATGAGGATAGGTTGGGAAAGCTCAGTCTCTTCTCCTTGGAGAGAAGAAGAATGAGAGGTGACCTGATAGAAGTGTATAAAATGTTGAGAGGTATTGATCAGGTGAATTCTCAGAGGCTTTTTCCCAGGGCTGAAATGGCTGCCACAAGAGAACACAGGTTTAGGTGCTGGGGAGTAGGTACAGAGGAGATGTCAGGGATAAGTTTTTCACTCAGAGGGTGGTGGGTGCATGGAATTGGCTGCCGGCGCTGGTGGTGGAGGTGGATTCGATAGAGTCTTTTAAGAGACTTCTGGGTGAGTACATGGGACTTAGTAGGATTGAGGGTTATAGGTAAGCCTAGTAGGTAGAGATGTTCGGTGCAACTTGTGGGCCGAAGGGCCTGTTTGTGCTGTAGTTTTTCTATGTTCTATGTTATAAAACAATGCAATACTTCCACAGACTTCACAGGAGCAAAACTAAACCAAAAGCATCTGAGCTGCAAGCTGGATGTGTGATGCTAGTGTATCTTTAAGAAAAGTCTTTTTTTCAAACATGTTCTCTGCAGTTTATAAGCAAACCTTTTGGATTTTTGTCATTGTTGCTGAGCTCGCTGCTGGAAGTTCTTTTACTGCTGCTTCAATGGCTTAAATGGGGTTTCGTTTATTTTTAATCTGAGCCTAATGCATTGAGTTTCTGACCTGAATTATAACAGATGCCTAAACCTTAAGGTCCTTCTTGTGGCTGAATACATGGTCAGCCAGGAGTGATTATGAGAGGGGATTCATTGGACCAGCACAGCCCAAATTGCAGAACATGCATCAGTTCAGTCCAAGGCTGCTTGAAAGGAAAGGACAACAACATAAATCAGACTGTTTGCTGAAACGGTACCATCATCTAAAATGAACTGCTGGCATAATGAATCTGTACAGTGTGCAGAGATGTGGATGCCCAATGAAACAACTGTACACAAATAAATTACAGTGGATTTCGCAGCAGCATAACTGTCACAGTGATTTTTGAAACCATGGTCAAAATGGGTTCTGACACCAAGGAAAACAATCTGCTGTGTAACTTTGCCAAAGAGTGTGCAGAAAGTGATGGTGCAGATCAAGAGCAAACAAAGGAGTCGAATTGCTCGACAGAGGAGAAGCTAAGGCCAATTACCAAGAAAGGGGGCAGAGATAAAATGACCTTTTTGAAGGGCTTTGAGTATGCACATGCAATGTGTCATCCAGCTGATCCTGTCTAGCTGTCTGAGGACATTACCAGAGCTAAGTTATCATCATGACAGAAGTGAATTTGAATTTGGAATCAATGCAGGATTAAGGACTGAAGGAGAATCTTGGAGATGAAGCAGTTTATCATGAATGTGACACAGGAAGATATATGACGTTGGAAGGCAAGGACTGAAATGGACTATACCACTGTTCTACTTGCATGCTTTGCTTTTGTGAAATGTATGTATATTTATTGTAGAGTGCTAGTTGCTTGCTGGTTAGTACTGAGAGCCTCTCTCTCCTGGGTGTTTTGGGAAGCTGTTTTGACTTCAAGCTTGCCTGTGTGAGTATATCAAGAGAGCTGCAGCATCTAACCAAAGGACTAAGTTCCAGCATCATGTAAGCATTTGTATTATCTGTGCCAAACCTGTGGCAAGGATTTTGTTTATTGGATTTGTTTGGTTAGAACAGTATTTGGCTGTTACGGTTTATATAATATCATGGTTGTTTTTCCTCATTTGTAATTGGTAAAAGTTATTGCTAATATATGTTAAGTGTATTCTTAAATAAACCTTTTTTGATAAAAGCTTCCTAGTGGGTCAGTTGATTCAAATCTGAAGTGAAGCGTCTCATGGTCACTCTAGCCAAATTCAAATTGCCAAACTAATGATCCAGGTGAACTTCATTAAACATTTTGGAGATTCTGACCTGAATTTTAACAAATGGCTAAACCTTTAATTAACACTAGTACGGGCTGTCCTTTTTGTGGCTGAATACATGTTCAACTGAGAGTGATTATGAGGGGGGATTAATTGAACCAACACAGCCCAAATTGACAGAACATGCATCAATTTGGTCTCAAAGGTTGCTTGATCACACAATCTGCATGCTTCCTGGAAACACACATCATGCCACGTTAGAGCCGTGTCAATCACGGCAGTACAGGAAGCATACTAACTAACATCTTTGAAATTCAGGGCTTCTGTAACTCTGGCATTCAATTTGCAGTCAAAGTGATCGGCACTTTAATATGGTTTCATTACACATGCCAAATTGCAGAAGGGAAATTGAAAAGTAATGTTTGGGTGCAGTTTAGGGGGGGAAGGAAATAACAAAATTATTGTTCCGGGAAATTTAAATTATGCAGTTAACAATTGAGTCAGGGAGAGAATAAACAGCGGAAAGGGAATGGAATTAGAACAAACGAAAGTAAGAAATAAGTTTATTTATTATTGTCACAAGTAGGCTTGCATTAACACTACAATGAAGTTACTGTGAAAATTCCCTAATCACCATACTCCGGCACCTGTTCAGGTACACTGAGCAAGAATGCAGCATGGCCAATGCACCTAACCAGCATATCTTTCGGACTGTGGGAGGAAACTGGACAACTGGGAGGAAACGCACGCAGGCACAGAGAGAACGTACAGACTCCGCACAGACTGTAATCTGAAGCCGGCAATCGAACCTGGGTCCCTGGCACTGTGAGGTAGCAGTGTTAACCACTATGCCACCTTGCCATCCACAGACGAACAGAAGTATGCCATACGGCGTACATTCAACGTGTTTATGGCTGATATGATTGTAGCCAAAACTCCATTCTCCAGCCTGCTATGCTACAACCCACTACCCCACCCCTCTCTCATAACCCTCGACTTCCTTGTAAATCAAAATCTAACTAACTCAGCCTTAAACGTATTCAATGACCCAGCCTTCATTGCTCTCTGGAGTAGAAAATTCCAAAGATTAACGACCATTTTAGAGAAGAAATTTCTCCTCATTTTGGTCTTAAATTGGAGACCCCTCATTTTGAAACTGCACTCCCTGGTTCTAGATTCTGCCACAAAGAGAAACATCCTCTCAGCATCTAGCCTGTCAAAGTCACTCAGAATCTTATATGTTTCAATAAGATCATCCCCATTTTTCTAAACTCCAAACAGACAAACCCGTTCAACCTTTCTTCATAAGACAACACTTTCATTACAGCAATCAACCTCATGAACCGTCTCTGAACTAGGAACAAAAGAGCAGAAGCACGCTATTGGGCCCTCGAGCATGCTTGTAACTAGATCTTGGTTGATCTTACACCTCAATGCCATCTTACTGTACCATCCCCATGGCCCTCGGATGTCATTGGTATCTACGAAGTTATCAACCTCTGCTTTGAAAGTGCTCAATGTCTGAGTTTGCACAACCCTCTGGGTCGAGAATTCCAAAGATGCACTACCATCTGACTAAAGAAATGTCTTACCCATTATTCTGAAACTGTGATTCTTGGTTCTGGATCCCCACACAAAGGGCAAATATCCTTCCTGCGTCTACCTGTTGAGTTGTATCAAAATTTGCACACTTAACCAACTTACCTCCATCACAAGCATAAATTCTTAACCCATATGCAAAACCACTTCCCCAAACTGTATATTTGTGTCGCTATAAGGGAAGTTGTGTTATTACACCTATACTGGAATCTTCCATTCTGAAGTCCAAATTTGGTGGATGTAAAATGGGCACAAAACATACTAATTTAGGGGTGGAATGGTTTGCATCCAAACTGCGCAGGCATTGGTCCCAGTGGTTAGCATTGCTGCCTCAGTGCCAGGGACCCAGGGTGGATCCCGGCCTTGGGTGACTGTCTACATGAAGTTTTCACATTCTTCCCGTGTCTGCGTGGGTTTCCTCTGGGTGTTCTGGTTTCCTCCCACAGTCCAAGTTGTACAAGTTATATGCATTGGCCATGCTAAATTGTCCCTTAGTGTCCAAAGATGTGCAGTGAGGTGGATTGGCCAAGAGCAACACAGAGGCTTACAGGGATAGGGTGGGGAAGTGGACCCGCTTTCAGAGGGTCAATGCAGACTTGATAGAATTTTTACGGTGCAGAAGGTGGCATTTGACCTATGATTTCTAAATACGTGGGGCCCTTTTTTTGTGTTACTGTTGGTGGGAAATTGCAATGTGCACAGTTGTTGTCTCATTTCTTGAGTTACATCAGTGACCATAGTTCATAGTTCTTCATTGGCTGTAAAGTCATTTGGGACATCTTGAGGTTCTGATAGGTACTATATAAACAAAAAACAGGGGGAATATGTGGATTTATGATCCCCTCCTGAGATTTGAGCACAAATATCGAGGCTGACATTCTGATATGGTATTGATGAATTGCTGCACTGTCAGGGATGCCATCTTCCCTAGGAGACATTAAACCTAGGCCTTGTCTGTCCTCTTACATGGATATAAATGTCCATGACACTATTTTGAAGACAAACAGAGAAGTTCTCCCCAGTGTCTTGGCTGATATTTAACCCTTAATCAACATCACAAAAATATCATGTACTAATTTATCTTATGGCGGCAGAGTTTCCATAGTTTATTATAGTAACTACATTTAAAGGTATTTCATTGGCTGTAGATTACTTTGCAAAATCTTGAGGACATGAAAGGTGCTACATACATCTCAGTCTTTCAATATTTTTCTGCTTTTTTGGCCATTACAAACGGCTTGATTCTCAGCAACCAGTGTCTCTTCTCACAATGACAATTTACATACCTTAACATCTCACATCAGTTACAGCCCAATGAGGAACCGTTATAGATAAAAACATGAACAAAACTGAACACTCAAATGTCAAACCCAGATTGGCAGTCTGCACTTACTCACCCCAGGTCATGGACAAGAGATGGAGCACTTTAATCTAAAACAGGAACGGTGACTTCTATTTTAAATATCCCAGTTTCCAGGTGAAGCTACTATTCAAATAGCATATTTTGTTACAATATAGAAATTATTTTTAACTATAGGTTGCAACACCATTTCTTCTCTATCCATTAACCAGAGAAAAGCTGCCAAAGAATCAAACAGACATTTTGCGGTTAACTGTACGGCTAAACATTTCAGTTTCAGGAATTCACTTCAGTCAGACTTCAAATGAACAGATCTAGCAAATAAAGCTAAAAAGGAGCTTTTCAACACTTCAACCTCTTGCTACCAGTGTGTAAACCAAAATCATTAATATATTTTCTGCCGGTTGAAACATGAAACACTATTGACTTAAACAATTAACAACTGCCCATAACAATTGAGTCAATGTCATGTTTAAAAACATTATCTCCTGAAAATGGTTTCAGACTGTTTCTTTCATCAAGTGAATCCCTTGAAGAGTACAGGGGGTGTAGCAGTAGAGTTAAGAGAAAAATCAGGAGGTCAAAAAGAGGACACAACATTGTTTTGGCAGATAAGGCAAAGGAGAATCCAAAGAGCTTCTATAAATACATAAAGGGCAAAAGAGTAACAAGGGAGAGAGTAGGGCCTCTTAAGGACCAACAAGGTCATCTATATGCGGATCCACAAGAGATGGGTGAGATCCTAAATTAATATTTCTCATCAGTATTTACTGTTGAGAAGAGCGTGGACGTTAGGGGACTTGGGGAAATAAATAGAGATGTCTTGAGGAGTGTACATAATACAGAGAAGGAGGTGCTGGAAGTCTTAAAGCGCATTAAGGTAGATAAATCCCCAGGACCTGATGAAGTGTATGCCAGGACGTTATGGGAGGCTAGGGAGGAAATTGCGGGTCCCCTAGCCTAGATATTTGAATCATCGACAATCACGGGTGAGTTGCTTGAAGATTGGAGAGTGGCTAAGGTTGTGCCTTTGTTTAAGAAGGGCTGCAGGGAAAAGCCTGGGAACTAAGGCCATGACCCTCACATCTGTGATGGGTAAATTGTTGGAAGGTATTTTGAGAGACAAGATCTACAGGCATTTAGAGATGCGAGGACTGATTAGGGACAGTGAGCATGGCTTTGTGAGTGGAAAATCAGGTCTCACAAATTTGACTGAGATTTTTGAAGGGGTAACCAAGAAAGTAGATGAGGGTAGTGCAGTTGATGTCATCTAGATGGACTTTAGCAAGGCCTTTGACAAGGTACAGCATGGTAGGTTGTTGCATAAGGTTAAATGTCACAGGATCCAGATAGAGGTATCTAAGTGGATACAAAAGTAGCTTCTTTACAGAAGTCAGACGATGGTTGTAGAGGGTTGTTTTTCAAACTGGAGGCCTGTGACCAGCGGTGTGCCTCAGGGGTCAGTGCTGGGTCCACTGTTATTTATCAATTATATTAATGCTTTTTATGAGAATATAGGAAGCATGGTTAGTAAGCTTGCAGATGACACTAAGATTAGTGGCATAGGAGAGCGAAGAAAGTTATCTCCAATTGCAAAGGGATCTTGATCAATTGAAGCAGTGGGCTGACAAATGGCAGATGGAGTTTAATTTAGACAAATGCAAGGTGATTTTGGTAGATTGAACCAGGGCAGGACTTTAGTTAATGGAAGGGCGTTGGGGAGAGTTACAGAACAAAGAGATCTCGGAGTACATTTTCATAGCTCCTTGAAAGTGGAGTTACAGATGGACAGAGTGGTGAAGGTGGCATTTGGAATGTTTGGTTTCATTGGTCAGAACATTGAATACAGGAGTTGAAGTTGTACAAGACATTGGTAAGGCCACACTTGTAATACTATGTGCAATTCTGGTCACCCTATTATAGAAAGGATATTATTAAACCAGAAAGAGGCAGAAAAGATTTACTAGGATGCTATCATGACTTGATGGATTGAGTTATAAGGATAGACTGGGATTTTTTTCTCTGGAGCATAGGAGGCTGAGGGGTGAGCTTATAGAGGTCTATAAATTAATGAGGGGCACAGATCAGCTAGATAGTCAATACCTTTTCCCAAAGTTAGGGGACTCCAAAACTAGAGGGCATAAGTTTAAGGTGAGAGGGGAGAGATACAAAAGTGTCTAGAGGGACAATTTTTTCACACAGAGGGTGGTGAGTGTCTGGAACAAGCTGCCAGAGGTAGTAGTAGAGGCGGGTACAATTTTGTCTTTTAAAAAGCATTTCGATAGTTACATGGGTACGATGAGTATAGAGGGATATAGGCCAAATGTGGGCAATTGGGATTAGCTTAGGGGTTTTAAAAAAGGGTGGCATGGACAAGTTGGGCTGAAGGGCCTGTTTCCATGCTGTAAGCCTCTATGATTCTATCAGCAGCTTCTTTCAACTATCAGTCTGATACGATGGAACATAGGATTGTGAAGTTTCAAGTCATAGAATATAGAACATCAAAAAACTACAGCACAAACAGGCCCTTCGGCCCACAAGTTGCGCCGAACATCTCTACCTATTAGGCTTACCTATAACCCTCAATTCTATTAAGTCCCATGTACTCATCTAGAAGTCTCTTGAAAGACCCTATCGAATTTGCCTCCACCACCACAGATGGCAGCCGATTTCACTCACCCATCACCCTCTGAGTGAAAAACTTGCCCCTGATATCTCCTCTGTACCTACGCCCCAGCACCTTAAACCTGTGTCCTTTCGTAGCAACCATTCCAGCCCTTGGAAAAAGCCTCTGAGAATCCACCCGATCTATACCTCTCAACATCTTATACACTTCTATCAGGTCACCTCTCATCCTTCGTCTCTCTAAGGAGAAAAGACCGAGCTCCCTCAACCTATCCTAATAAGGTATGCCACCCAATCCAGGTAACATCCTTGTAGATCTCCTCTGCACCCTTTCAATAGCTTCCACATCCTTCCTGTAATGAGGCGACCAGCACTGAGCAGAGTATTCCAAGAGATGTCTGACTAGGGTCTTATAAAGCTGCAGCATTATCTCCCAGCTCCTAAACTCAATGCCTCGATTGATGAAGGCCAGTACACCATACGCCTTCTTAACCACGTCCTCTACCTGCGAAGCCGATTTAAGAGCCCTGTGGACCCGGGCCCCAAGGTCCTTCTGATCCTCTACACTGCTAAGAGTGTTACTCTTGATATTATACTCCTTCATCCCATTTGACCTGCCAAAACGGACCACTACACATTTATCCGGGTTGAAGTCCATCTGCCACTTCTCTGCCCAGCCTTGCATCCCATCTATGTCACGCTGCAACCTCTGGCGTCCCTCCAAATTATCCACAACATCATCAACCTTCGTGTCAGCAAACTTACCAACCCATCCCTCCACTTCCTCATCCAGGTCATTTATGAAAATTATAAACAGCAACGGTCCCAGAACAGATCCCTGGGGCACTCCGCTGGTGACCGACCTCCATGCAGAAAAAGACCCATCTACAACCACTCTCTGCCTTCTGCGGACAAGCCAGTTCTGGATCCACAAGGCACAGCCCCTTGGATCCCATGCCCTCTCACATTTTCAAGAAGTCTTGCATGGGGGACCTTATCGAACGCCTTGCTGAAGTCCATATGAATCACATCTACCGCTCTTCCTTCATCAATGTGTTTAGTCACATTTTCAAAGAACTCAACCAGGCTCATAAGGCACAATCTGCCTTTGACAAAGCTGTGCTGACTACTACTGAGCATACTAAACTTCTCTAAATGTTCATAAATCCTGTCCCTCAGAATCTTCTCCATCAACTTACCAACCACTGAGGAGAGGGAACATATACCCAGCAAGCATTGTGTGGGCACTCTTGGAAATCCATTTAATTAGATTTCCATCCATTTTACCAGTTTCAATTTTCCAATCAGGATTTAAATTGATGCAGGAAGCAGCTGCCAGTTTGTGGGAAAATGCATAAAAATTATACCTGATACTCTGTGATTTCCATTCATTTCATTCTCATTCCTTTGGCTGCCCATATAAAATAGCAATCAGAATTGCTAGCTTCTGTCCTCCATACAGAAATTAGTATTGGCCTGACATTGTTCAGCCATTAGTGTTTTTCTTAACCACTGCTGCATTCAAAGATTCGTGGCTATTGCAGTGGCACCACGTTTTTCTTAATATTGAGGCTGAAACATCACAACATTATTCTTTCTGGTTTCTGTTTTCCCTATTTCTCTGCCTTTTGAAGGAAATTGATCAGGAATAAGAGGTCAGGTCAGGCTGCACCTGAGGTTCTGGGCATCTGTCCACCAGCACCCTCACAGGTAGAGAAATATTTTAATTTCTCTGTGTGGTAGAGCATGTGGAGTTTTGATTTGTAAGGGAATTCATGATGGAGCTATGTCACATTCTGTATGCAGGCTTGCAACTAAACTCCAGCACAAGTGGTGTTTGTGGCTGTGAAAATCACAATAGCATTTATACCTCAAGGTTATTTCTAGATATCAGTAGGGATCTTGTGACTACCAGCCAACCAGCTGTGTGTGGAGGTGTGAATCAAATTACAGGTTCATTGTATGCTTGAGCATCACATGGATAATTCTCAGCAGCTTGAGAGTGTTCTGCAATTTTAAAGAGCAGCAGAATTTCCACAAGTGCGGTGAGTTATTAATTGTCCCACAAAGCCCTCCTGCCAGCAGAGACCACAAAGGATTCCACTCTGGTAATATTCAGCTGATTCTGGGACCAGCACTGGGGCAGGAGGAACCAATACAAGATAATCAGATTGTACTTCAACTGGGCTACTGTTAATGTAATTTCAAGGAGGTTGCTTGAAAAATATGTAATCAATTGAAGTAAAAGACCAAAAGGATCTGGGAGCACAAATATGCAAATCATTAAAAGTCACAATGCAGTTTTATGGAGCCAATAAAAAAAAGCCACCCTGATTCATTTTTAAACAGAAAGAATTGAAAAGTAGAGAACACGTGAACAAATTAATTATAAGTAGAACAGACTTACTGAAGTTCCCAACATCACAGATGCCTGTCTTCAATCAATTCAATTCACAACACAAGATATCAAGAAATGGCTAACCTTACTGAAGTTCCCAACATCATAGATGCCGGTCTTCAATTAATTCAATTCACAACACGAGATATCAAGAAATGGCTAAATACAATGAATTCAGCAAAATATATGGATCTCAACAATTTCCTGGCTACAGCGCTGAAGACTAATGCTCCTGAATTAGCTATGCCTCTGGCCAAGCTATTTCAGTACGGCTGCAACACAGGCAGTAACTGAATGAAGTGGAAAATTGCTCAGGTAAAGTCCTGCCCTCAGAATGCAGGACACATCTAATTCAGCTCACCATCTCAGCCCAGGGCATCACAGAAGGAGTTCCTCAGGGTAGTTTCCTAGGTCCAAAATCTTCCGCTGTTTCATCAATGACCTTTAGAAGAGTGGGTGTGCCCTGATGATCTTACACTGTCCAGCTCCAATCATTAACTCCTGAGATAATGAAGAACTCCACCTCTGCCTGTAGCAAGACCTTGGCTGAGCTTTTCTGCACAACCTAACATGTGTTTACCAGCAGAGGCATCCTACCATTGATGGGTGATGGGATCTTTCGGCCCCGCTATTGTCAACTAGGTTTCCCACTGAATGCTCCCCCCGCCGCCAGGAAACCTGCAATTGGGGTGCACCACCAGTAGGACTGGAAGATCCCACCAGCATGAACAGCTGGAAAATTCCAGCCCTGGACAAGAATCAAATTTGGGCTGATAAGTGGCAAGTAACATTCACCATAAGTTTTTCTTATGTTTATTTATTAATGTCACAAGTAGACTTACATTAACACTACAATGAAATTACTGTGAAATCCCCACGTTGCCACACTTCGACACCTATTCGGGTTCACTGAAGGAGAATTCAGCATGCCCAATGCACCTAACCAGCATGTCTTTCGGACTGTGGGAAGAAACCGGAGCACTGGAGAAAACCAACACAGACACGGGGAAAACATGCAGACTCCGCACAGACCCCGAACCAAGCCAGAAATCAAACCATGCCATCCCACAAGTGCAAATAATAACCATCTCCAATTGGAGGATGTCTAACCCCCCTCCCCCTTGACAGTCAATGGCATTACTACCATCAAATCTCTCAACATGAATATCTTCAGGGTTACTATTTACTAGGAACATAACTGGAGCAGTCATAAAAATACTGTGGCTACAGTAGCAGGTCAGAAAGTGACTCGCCTGACTCCCCAAAGCCTTTTCACCATTTACAAGGCACAAATCAGGTGTGTGAAGGAATTCTCTTCACTTGTCTAGATGAGTGCTGCTTCAATAACACAAGAAGTTTGATACCATCCAAGACAAAGAAATCCACTTGATTACCACCCCCTAAATATTCACTACTTCGACTAGTGGCACACAATGGCAACAGAGTGTACTATCTACAAGATTCACTGCAGCAATTTGCCAAGTCTTTAACAGCACCTACTAAGCCCAGGACATTTACAATTTAGAAGGACAAAAGCAGCTGGCATATGGCAAAACCACCATTTCAATGTTTCCTCCATCATTCTGATTTAGAGATATATTGTGATTCATGAATCAAAAGCCTCAAACTGCTTTTACAAAAACAGCACTGTAGGTGTACCTTCACGATGTGGAAATGTCGGCGTTGGACTGGGGTAAGCATAGTAAGAAGTCTCACAACACCAGGTTAAAGTCCAACAGGTTTATATGGCAGCACAAGCTTTCGGAGTCTCGCTCCTTCATCAGGTGAGTGAGGACTTGTGTTCACAAACAGGGCATATACAGACACAAACTCAATTTACAAGACAATGTTTGGAATGCGAGTCTCTACAGGTAATCAAAGGTACAGACAATGTGAGTGGAGAGAGGGCCAAGCACAGCCAGGACAGTTAGTGAGATTTTGCATTCCCAGACAAGTCGTGGGGTTTACAGATAAGTGTGACATGAACCCAAGGTCCCGGTTGAGGTCGTCCTCATGTGTACGGGCCTTGGCTATCAGTTTCTGCTCAACGATTCTGCATTGTCTTGTGTCACGAAGTCCACCTTGGAGAACGCTTACCTGAAGATCAGAGGCTGAATGCCCGTAACTGCTAAAGTGTTCCCCGACTGGAAGGGAACAATCCTGCTGGCAATCACTAGGCTGGGGAACACTTCAGCGGTCACGGGCATTCAGCCTCTGATCTTCAGGTAAGCGCTCTCCAAGGCGGCCTTCACAACATACGATAACGCAGAATCACTGAGCAGAAACTGAAAGCCAAGTTCCGCTCACGTGACGGCCTCAACCGGAATCTTGGGTTCATGTCACACTATCTGTAATCCCCACAACTTGCCTGGGCTTGCAAAATCTCACTGACTGTCCTGGCTGGAGACAATACACACCTCTTTAATTTGTGCTGGCCCTCTCTCCACTCACATTGTCGATACCTTTAAGATTTGATTACCTGTAAAGACTCACATTCCAACCATTATCTTGAAAATTGAGTTTGTGTCTATATATGCCCTGTTTGTGAACACAAGTCCTCACTCACCTGAAGAAGGAGGAGACTCCAAAAGCTTGTCTACCAAATAAACCTGTTGGACTTTAACCTGGTGTTGAGACTTCTTACTGTGATGTACCTTCACCACATGGACAGTCACAATTCAAGAAGGCAGCTTACCAGGGATGCCCATATCCTGTCAATGCATAAAGACAAAAATCAAACCTTGCTTAGAGCACATTTGGAATACAGTGCAATTCTAGTTGCCATATAATACTGCCACATCTAGATATATCCCTAACATCTGCAGCAAAAGTGGAGGTAGCCTGCTGATTGCTATGCCCCATTGTCTGATATGATCTTGGCAGGCTTGCTCTGGAGTCCCAATGAGTTGCCTGCTGTGGGACAGGTGCACCCTCCTTGGCTTGAGCAACTGGAATGCTAAGGTCACAGGCAGAGGGGTTTCAGAGCGTTTGGACTGACTCGAGAATCCTGTATGCATTGCTCGAGTGTCCAGCTGACACTTCTTCACCCATGAGTACCCGAGGACTCACCCTGACTCATTGAGAAGAAAGTGCACCTGGTGGATGATCAAGGTTCCTCCCCCCCATCTTGCTGATGGATCCCACTCTTGGAATAGCAATGGTGTGTAGGTCCAAGTGCATATCTGGCAAAAGCTGAGCAGTCTGCTGGACTAGGGTCTCCATGGCAGACTCCACACTTTCAATGCTGACCTCAATGCTCTTGCATGTCAGTGCGATAACATCAGACTAAACATGGATCGTCCCCTTCATCTTCCATTCTAATGTGGTAATGACCTTGGCTAACCCTTCCTGCTATACCCATGCCTGTCTATAGAACTCCAACGGGCATTCTATAGGCAGATTCCCAATGGCTCATCATCAGACTCAGGCTTAGCAGGAGCCTAGCCTCTAGCAGACCCTCCAAGTGTGGGAGACCTTGGCTGACACTGCCTCTGTCTGCTAATCCCTATGCAGAAACAATGTGCTGCCTGGGAGGGTGGTAGAGGTGAGTAGCCTTACATCCTTTAAAAAGGTATCTGGATGAGCACTTGGCTCGTCATAACATTCCAGGCTATGGGGCAAGTGCTGGTAAATGGATTAGGTGGAGGTCAGGAGTTTCTCACATGTCGATGCAAACTCGATGGAGCAAAGATCCCTTCTGCACTGTATGATTCTATAACATAAGGCACCAGTGCAAAAGAAAGTTAAGTGGCCTTTTCTATGACGTAAGAAAAATTCAGCCTCTTTATAGCTGCAGGATTCAGGGGAGTGGTTACCCCTACAATGGTAACATTCTGCTTTAATCTTTGCCAATTGATTTTGTCTTTCTACTTGATTAATTTGTGGCTGAAGTTGCCTCCGACTTCACTACTACATCTTTGTTTATAGTTCCCACCCTAACTGGTGAATGGTGCCATTTTTAGGTGTTTTGTAACTTTTGTGCGCTCAGCTTCAACAGAAACTGGATATTCTGAGTTCAAGCTCACTCATACCCTTGTCACAAATGTATTCATTCTTGTTCAGCAGTTAAGAGAAAAATAATTACACATTTACTTAAAAGTGAAAGCGCTACAGAGCCTTACAGCCTTGTGTCTGCAGCCAGTCCACAAGAAGTTTCTGGAACAAAAACTTGAACTCCCCAGGGTGATTCTCCCCATCCTTCGTCCCAATTGGTTCCCTGAGCCCTGTGACTCTTTCTCTGCAGATTGATTCTTAAAAGGACAATCACCGCAGAGACCAAGTAGTAGACATCCTCGGAGAAGCAGAATGCATGACTATGGTATTAAATGAGTATGTTGCAATGAGCCTCCAATCAAAATTCATGACAGTAGCTTTTCATGAATATTTTGTTCCTGTTGTTGAGTTTTCAGGGATTATTTGTAAGGTTGCCAGGACAAATATGCTCATTGTCCCCTGCATGTTTTGAACCCAACTCTGTATTCCTTGCTCCCAAGGACCTCAGGTTTTAAGATGAAACCATGTACGTCGAAAATGAAAATGATGGAGTGAAATTAGATAAAGCCTGAAAACGGGTGCAGGGATTGCAATTTGAAATTAATCAAAGGCCACTCATTGTGGTACAGGTTTCTTTTTAATTTAAACGGTAGTGATATGCAGCAGGAGCCAAATGTGTTTTTGAGTGGCTGCACACCTTAACGGGGCACCCAAATTATGAAAGGCTAAACTTATTTCGCACTACTGAAGATCAGTCTGCACTTCTTAAAGGGTAAGTGTGGCCAGATTTTGCTCCAACTCCATTTTCAAGTTTGCTGATGACACTACTGTAGAGGGTGGGATCTCAAACAACAAGACAGAGTCCAGGAATGAGATAGAGAATCTGGTGAAATGATTCAATGACAATAATCTCTTCCTCAATGTCAGTAAAATGAAGAAGCCGTCAGACTTCAAGAAGTGTTGCAGAGAACATACCCCTATCTATATGAATGGTGATGAAGTGGAAATGGTCAAGAGCTTCAAGTTCCTCGGTGTCCAGATTACCAACCAATCTGTCCTGGACCCTCCATGCTGGTGCTACAGTTAAGAAAGCTCACCAACACTTCCACTTTCTCAGAAAGCTAAGGAAATTCAGCATGTCCGCTGTGACCCTCACCAATTTTTACAGATGCACCATCGAAAGCATCCTTTTTGGATGCATCACAGCTTGCTCTGACCAAGTCTGCAAGAAGCTACAAGGGGTTGTGAACATAGCCTAGTACGTCATACAAACAAGTCTCCTACCTACTGACGCCTATACTGCTTCAGGAAAGCAGCGAGCATAATCAAAGGGCCCCATGCACCCGTACATACTCTCTTCCACCTTCTTCCATTAGGAAGAAGATGCAAAAGTCTGAAAACACACACCAACAGGCTCAAGATCAGCTTCTTCCCTGCTGCCATCAGACTTTTGAATGGTCCTACCTGATAATAAGCTGATCTTTCTCTACACCCTGTATCTGTAACTGCAACCCTAAATTCTGCATTCTATCCTTTTCCTCATCCCCTATGTTCAGATGCATACCATTTTAGCCGAGAGCCTGAAAGGGTTAAGAATCATTAAATGCAACAGAGCTGGAAAATTGCTACTGTTGTAAAGTACAAGCTGCAATACCATGGACAAAGGGGCTTTGATATACCACAAGAGAATTGTAACTACATATATCACTGTTCTCAGATAACAGCCCAAGACACTGTGTGTTGATAGAAGTCGTAAGTCCGTACGCAGGGTGCCAGACTGTCAATGACCACATTTGTTTGTGCTTATTGATAACGTAGCTATGTGTACCTGCTAAACTAATGATTGGATATTGTAATTAGACAGATGTAGAATTGTTGTAATTAGTTATTCATTGCTATGGGAAACAAACAAAATAATCAAAATATTGGCTCAGATTGGATATTGATTACTTTGAACTAAGTGCAGAGTTTGACTGGTGTATGTTAATTACTTGCAGGTGAACCAAAAGGTGTCATTATCATCCATTGTTTGGAGACAGTCTGTTCACAACATGTGACAGCATTTCACAGATTACAGCTTCAGATAGAAGTGAAACCATGAACAGGTAAGGGACGAGGCTAGCCCATTGCACTTGGGATGTGATGACACCTGCGATGGTGATTTGTCCTGGCTAGGGTAGAATAAAAGATCAAAGTAGCCAGTGAGGTTAATCCAAAGCTTCACCTGATGCAATTTTTCGAAGCCATCTCAGCCTTTTGGCAAATACGAAATGTTAGATCAAGCCCGGTAGAGGATGCAATGCCTCATCCTGTCAATTTCAATCTGGTCTGATCGAGCCCAGGATGGGATGCAAAGTTTTGTCGTGTCAGCTTGGACCTGGTTTGTCCCTCATATGGGGACTATGATGGACTTAATTTGAATGGTCTTTTTTGATAAGGATTAAAGTACCGGAAGGTATTTACAAAAATAAAGACAATCTTAAACTCCAAAGCTTTCTCTGGTTACTTGAGGGACATGGAGAACGAATAGCTTGTTGGCTTAAAATTCCTGTAACAGTGAGGTAACAAAATATTGATTATTGCAGGTGTGAAAATTCTGACTAATTTTGTTTTCCACCCTCAACTTCAGAATTAGCTATGGTGGCCTTATCACTCAACTGGGATCAAGTAAATGAGCAGACACCAACGATCAAACCTGAGACACATCTGTCATCTACGTCTCAATATCACTTCACATTGTTCTCACATTTCACCCCTCCAGCCTCCGCATGCAAAGCATAATCCTCCGCCATTTTCGCCAACTCCAGCCTGATGCCACCATCAAACACATCTTCCTTCAGTCCCTCTGTCAGCATTCCACAGAAACTGTTCCCTCTGGGATAACCTAGTCCACTCCTCCATTATATCCAACACCTCTTCCGTCACTCATGGCACCTTCCCATGCAATCGCTGAAGGTGTAACACCTGTCCCTTTACCCCTTTCATGCTTACCATCCAAGGTCCAAAACATTCATTCCAGGTTAAGCAGCTTTTCACTTGCAGCTCTTTCAATTTGGTGTATTGCATTCGCTGCTCCAAACGTGGTCTCCTCTACATCGAGGAGACCAAGCATAGACTGGGTGATCGCTTCACTGAGTGCCTTCAGTCTGTGCGCAATCAGGACCCTGATCTTCTGGTTGTTCACCATTTTAACACACAACCCTGCTCCCATGCCCATCTGTCTGTCCTTAGCCTGCTGCAATGCTCCAGTAAAGCTCAAAGCAAACTGGAGGAACAGCATCTCATCTTCCGGCTAGGCACTTTACAACCTTCCAGTCTCGACATCGAATTCAACAACTTCAGATGATTTGCTCTAACCCATCTCAACCCCTTTGTTTTCATTCTATTTTATTTAAGGTTTTACTGTTCTCTATCTTGTATTTCTTTTTTGTCTTTCTTCATTTTCCTTCCCCCCCCACTCTTTCCCCCTACTTCAGCCCCCTTCCCTTCACTTTTCTCCCACCCTTCCTCTTCTCTACATTGTACCTCTGCCCCCTGTCACAGTTTACAGTTTCTCTGCCATTTGGCCATTCACACTCTTTATTCCCTCTGTGGACAACCCCCCATTAGCAGTCTTTTCCCCTGGTTTCTATGAATCATCTTTCATCCCCTCTCTCTGTAGTATAAATATCGCCCACTTTCTATGCCTTTTATTTTTGACAAAGGGTCATCTGGACCCGAAATGCAGCTCTTTTCTCGCTTTACAGATGCTGCCAGACTTGAGATTTTCCAGCGTTTTCTTTTTTGGTTTCACTTCACATTATATTTATTCATTCATTATTGCAAGTTCTTTCATGATGCTAATGAAAATAAACCATGTGTCAAAATTTATTATAGAGATGAGCAGAATAGCTGATTGTACACACAATTCTGTGGCCATTGAACAGTTAAACAACAATGGCTGACTGGATTGTGAAACAAGACAAATATTTGAATAATAATAGAAGGTGATCTTACTAATTACATTTCCTGTAACATTTTCTGGCCACATTTCAGCGAAAGTATCAATCATATTCAGGAAATGAAAAGATTATTAAATTTATTGTACCTGTATCAGGCAACTGCCAAACCTACATTTGTTAAAATGACAGTTAATTCCCTTTACAATCATTGTAACATAAAATTAAATACTGTAAATGAAAACACTTGAGGCAATTTCCTACCAAATTTCTAATCTGTAGCAAAAAGTTAAGAAAATAGCAAACTCCACAAATAATCAGGAATAAATTACAAACATTAAAAAATTGCAATATGCTTGAATTTTAATTCTTGTGTTTTGAATTTGCATGTATTACTAATTCTGGGTAAACTTCTGTCTGCACTGAAAAAGATGAAACACATACAAAATTACTTATGTTCAAGAGCTTGAAAAATGGGTTGCGCAATGTCAGATTTTTGCCTAAAAGAATGCAAAATGGCATGTTGCATTTGCACAGTATTTAAAGCGCAGAAATAGACAATGCAACTCAAAGGGTCTATGCCACTGCGTAGGCTGCACACCAGACACGTCCTACTATTTGGATTTTATCCTCGCGACATATTCTTCTCATCTTTTCTTATCCAGTTTTCCTTTAAACATACCTACACTATTTGCCTCAACTATGTCATGTGAGAGAACAAAGAACAATGAAAATTACAGCACAGGAACAAGCCCTTTGGCCCTCCAACCTGCATCGGCCATGCTGCCCAATTGAAATAAAACCCCTTACCTTTCCGGAGACCATATCCCTCTATTTCCATCCTATTCATGTATTTGTCAAGATACCCTTAAAAGTCACAATCGTGGGAATCAAAGATGGTGCTCGTACGAGAGGAAGCATGATCCACAGGTAGCAAGATCTTTCTTGAAATCTAGCTGTTTGTTAAGTCTGGAGAGAGGTTAATGTACATCAAGTTTTAAACATATCTGGAGGGCAGTTGCAAAGAGAATACTTCAAAAGTCTAACTGAAAAGTCTAACTGGATTTTTAAGATTCCTTTCTGCTGGTTGGAATTTAGTGTGTGCGCTCAGCGGAGGAAGATTGCAGCTCCTTCTGCAAACTCTGTTCTTTTTTCATGCAAGAATTAAAGTGGGAAGCAGGAGCCACTGAGGTCCTGCTGCAGATTGCAAGCTGCTATTTCTACTTTTGGATTGTTTTTGTTTGCGGCTAGAGCTCAATGAAGGGTATGTTGGGATTTGCAGTTCAGCTTGGAACCATCTTGTAGTTTTTTTCACTCAGTCATGTGAATTGGTTTATGGTGGGGATACTGTAATGTTACTTTTTTCACCCAACCAAGGATGAATTAAAGGAGAGGAGTTGCAACTTCCAGCTCAGCTGGGAGGCCTTTGAGGCTTCTGTTCGCCCAGTTAAGGTAAAGTAAGATGAAAAGCAATCCATGTAAGAACTTTGGTCGATCGAACAACAAGACAGCTTGATACATGGACCGAAAAAAAAGAGCTCCAGGCTGGACGAGATGGGTAAACCCACGGGCGCTGATGCTGGCAAAATGGCAGGAAGGAAAATAAAATCGAAGAGTGGGATCACAGGGACGGGTGTGTGTGTGTGTGTGTGTGGAGGGGGTCCTCGCCACACTGTCCTGGAGGGATCCCTGAACAAAGCACGCTGAGCAAAAGGACAGGGGAAGCTATTATGGAGGCTGTACCAAGATTGGACACACTATCTCTGAGCTGAACAGCCAAGTTCCTCATCTGACATCGGAAGTTAAGTCCCTAAGAGAGAAATGTGATGAGATGGAAGGACGCCAAAGACAAAATAATAACCACCTGATGGGCTTTCTGGAGGGAATCGAGGGCCCAAATATTACAGACTTTGTCACCTGGCAATTGAAGAATGGTCCAGAAGCGCACACAGAGTGTTACAGGCAAAGCCCAGACTGGGAGAAGTTCCTCAGCCCATTGTTGCATGAGTACATTACACCTCAGGAGGAGATAGAATCCTGCAGCAAGCAACACAGGGTACCACTCTGAGATAGCAGGAAAATAAGCTGTTGATATTTTCAGATTTTACCCTGGTAGTGGCAAGGTGAAGGGTGGCCTTTGCTGATGTCAAATGACTTGTGTGTGACTGTTCTGGGGTCAGGTTTGGGCTTCGCTTTCCGACCTGCTTGAGGATTATTCACGACAATGGAACCAAGCACAAGTTCATGGATCCGGCGACAGCAATGAAATTTGTGGAGCAGACTTTTGAATCGGGTGACCGCAAGTCAGGTATAAACTGATCTTTGTTTTTTTTTATAACCCTGCATGCTATACCCAGATCAAATCGTCAGCCAGGAAAGGGTAATGGGTTTTGCAACTGTTCGGCTAAATGTTTGGTATTCCTACAAACCTTTTCAGCTTATAGCACCTGTGACCACAATGGGAATGGAGGTGGAGATCATGTCCCATGTGGTGTGCTGTGAAGGCACCATGGTAAGGTGGTTTTGGAGGCACAGGCACCCTGTTTGGGAGGGTGCGTACGAGGAGGGAGGGGGATATGCTGTGTTTGCGGGTATTTCTGTGTTTTTGCTATATTTTTCCCTGTGGGTGTGGTTTGGCCTCTTCCAAGCCCACCCTTTCTTTCTCATGGTTGGTTCCCAAGGGCAGTTGGGAGGGTAGGGCGTAGAGCCCTGGGGTGTGGCTCTGCTGATGTCAGCATTTGTGGGGGAGACTCCCCAGTGAGGAGGGACATCAGGCTACTAGGAGGCCCTTACGTTCTGACCTCGGAGCAATCAAGTTCACTAGCTGGAACATTAGGGATTAAATCATCCGATTACGTGCGATAAGATATTTCAACATCTTCAATAACTGGGACCAAAATTGCGTGCCTCCAAGAGACCCATCCCAGGACAGTGGACTATTTTAGGCTCTGTACAGGATGGTGGGGGGTTGGGGGTGGGGAAGAGAGTCAATGCTTTCACTCGACTTTTCACACCAAGGCATGGGGGGTGCAGTAATCTTCATCCACAAGTCCTTACCCTTGGTGGTAGCCAATGTCTCAAATGGCCAATACATCATTGTCACGGGTAAATTATATGGACACCCTGGTGTTAGCCAATGTGTATGCCCCAAATTGGGACTGTGAAAATTGTTTTGGGTCATTTTTCACGCTACTTCCAGACTTGAATTCACATTGGTTGATACTGGACGGTGATTTCAGCTGTTGATTAAATCCTGCCCCAGACCGCTCCTCCTCCAGGAGCACTGTATCTTCCAAGTAGGCAGAAATTATTAAATTATTTCTCACAGAATACACAGTGTCAGACCCATGGAGGTTTCTTAATCCCACTAGTAGAGAATATCATCTTTTTTCACCTGTCCACTGAACATATTCACATATAGATTACTTTTTGGTAGACAATAAGTTACTCCCGGCTGTGCACTCATGCTCCTATGAAACCATTGTAATCTCGGAACATGCTCCCTTGACAATGGATGTGGTAGTAGGGAGGAGGGTGGGCTCCCATACGCCTTGGTGATTTAATACTTGTCTGCTCTCTGATGAATTTGTTAAATTTCTATTAACCCAGATCGATAATTTCTTAGAGTTTAATGATGCTCCGGGAGTTTTGACAGTTACCTCAAGAGACATTGAAGACTTACTTAAGGGGCCAGATCATATCTTATTCAGCTCATAACGTGAAGCATAGAGGGATTATCAATTCTATGCTCTCGGGAGGTTCGGGTGTGGTCCAAAGCTCATCTCCTGGACCAAAATACTGTACTCCACCCCTCTAGCTTCAGTCTGGACAAACAATGTACATTCAGCTTTTTTTCTCTATGTCCCAGGACGCTAGGCAAGGACGTCCCCTCTCCCCTCTGTTATTTGACATTGCTATGGCTGCGGCTTTTTGCAACAGTGAATGAGTGGTGGGGAATGGTTGGGAGGGAATCCAGCAGAGAGTACCACTGTATGCGAACAACCTATGTTGGCAACCCATCCCCCAACTCGATTCCCAAAGTCGAATCTATACTAGAAAGGTTTGGTCGTATTTTGGGGTACAAGCTTAACTTGAGTAAGAATAACTTGAGCTCCTTCTTTTGAATACAGTGGCTCTTGGCTTTCAGCTCCACATCCTGTCTTTCAAGATCGTCACTAGGCAGTTTACTTACTTGGGAACACAAGTGACTAGCAAAATTAGTGGGTTCTTTGGATTAATTTTGTTCCACTCATAGGGTGGATGGAACAGGACCTCAAATGTTGGTCCATCCTCCTGTTATCATTAGCGAGCCGTATCAATGCGGTGAAGGTGAACGTACTACTTAAGTTTTTATATCTCTTTCAGTGCATCCCGGTGTTCATTCCCAAATCCTTTATTCACAATCTTGATTAGCTCATTTCAAGCGCTGTCTGGAAGAGGAAAAACCCAAGAATGGGGAGGACAGTCTTGCAAAGCCCTAAATGGGAGGGGAGTGTATGGGATTGCCCAATTTTCTATTTTATTATTGGGCAGCCAATGAGAACGGTAGTGTATTGGATGCAGAGAGAGATAACAGGAGGTTCCATGTTGGCTGCAGTTAGAATCCTCCTCCTGCACTCTGTCTTCCCTGGCTTCCTCCTCCCAGTATACTGGGAGTGCACTTGTCAAGTCACCTCTTAGAATTCGGATGCAATTTAGACGCTACTTTGGGTCGCTGGCCTCCCCAGTATCGGCTAACCATTTTTTGCCTTCATCTGTTTTTGATTGTGCCTTCAACATATGGGTCAAGCATGGGATCAGAACATTCTGGAACTTGTATGTGGACAGCGTGTTTGCGTCATTCCAGCTAGTGGTGGATAAGTTTGCTTTACCTGCAACACACTTTTTCAGATATTTGCCAAGTCAAGGCTTTGTGCGTAGGGACGACCCTTAATTTCCGACACTCCCACCTCGCGCCTCCATTAATGTCTCCTTAGTGCCTTCTATTATTATGTGTGGTATTTCTGATCTTTATTCTCAAATTCTGTCCCAATAAAACTTACAACCGACGGTTAAATCTTTACGGGAATGAGATCTGGGAGAGGAGTTCTCGGAGGAGAATTGGGATATGGTGCTACATCGAGTACACTCCTCCTCAATATATGCCAAGCTGGGTGTGATACAATGTAAACTCTTTCACAGGGCATATCTAACTAGGGTTAGATTCTCTAGAATATACCCAGGCACAAGCCCTATTTGTGAGCAGTGCTGGCAAGCTCCCACCACCCTCTTACATATATAGTGATGGGCAAGCCCAGAATAATTACTGGGCATCGATATTTGAGACGATTGCGGCAACACTAGATCGGAACATAAGAGCATGCCCCCAGGCTGCCCTGTTTGGAGTCGACCTAAACAGGATTAGTCTTCTTGCTAGGAATATAGTGAAAGCTACAAAATCCGCCATTGCCGAAATTCCAAACGATTTTGTAGCTTTCAATACACTTCTGGTAAGACAACTGATACTGTTTAGGTGGAAATCTGATGCACCCCACTCCTCCCCCCCACCCCCTCCCCCGCCGATGCACTCACAGGGGTGAAGGAGGTGGTAGATACCATTAAGCTGGAGAAGATGAGGTGCACACTACATGGGTCCACTGCTAGGTTCTATAAGACCTGGGAATCATGTATAGTGCATGTTGGGAGGCTGCAGTTGCAGACGGATGAGTAGATACCCGATGGTCCCAGGACCCCAGGTGCTCCCATAGAAACCCCCTCCCCTGATTGGTGGATGCACCCTGGCCTTTCACCTGCTTACATCCGCCCACCATACTGAGGCGTGGGGAGCAACACAAGAACTTTTCTCTTTTCCCTCTCAATCTCTTTTTTTCTCTCTCCTTCGCTGTCTCTTTCTTTCCTGTACTTGCTAGTTTATAGCCTGGGCTGTTTGGGTGCTCAGCTGGTTCTTCAGTGGCATTCCTCTGCCTTTTTGTTTTTATATTATTACCATCATTACCAGTGCAATTAGACAGGACTTGGGCGAGCTGGGTGCCGGGGGTACCAGCGGCTTGTTCGCTCGCCACAGGGAGCCTGGTGCCAAGTCATGTTGGAATGTACATGTCAGCACTGTGTGGATCTGTATCTGTGTTTGTTTGCTGTGTAAAATATAAGAAAATTTTCAATAAATATATCAAAAAAAAAGTCACTACCTCCCCCAGCAGTGAGTTCCGGGCACCCACCACCCTCTGTGTAAAAGACTTACCTCGTACATCTTCTTTAAATAGCCCCTCATACCTTAAACCTATGCACCTCGTAATTGATTCTTCCACCCTAGGAAAAAGCTTTGCATTCTAGCCAATCTCTAAATAAAGAAATTGTTCCTGAATTCCTTATTGGATTTATCAGTGACTAGATTTATGGCTCCTATATTTTGACTCTCCCGCCCGGCCTCACCTGCTCTCCCCAGCCAGTCCTACCCAAATGGAAACATTGATTTGAATGCTATGGGCCTATTGGCAAAGGGTTGGAATCCATAGAATTATTAGAATCTCCACAGTGCATGAGGAGGCCATTTGGCCATTGAATCTAACCAATTCTCTGAACGAGCTCTATGGGCTGTTTCCAGGGACACACACCGAGACAAATATCAACTGCTGGTTGAGGGTCATCAACTCTGTGAAGGGTGCACATTGGCCCACCCAAAATTTGCTGATCTTCCAGTTGAAAGAATTGTCCTCGACTAAGCGCTGCAGACTGGCACATTCCAAGGTCCAGGACTACATGCTGAGGGACGCGCTCAAGCTTGGGGCAACCGCCGCAAAGGCACAATGGGGAAAGGCCCCCATGTAAAGCCTTTCAACCGAGGCAGACCAAGGGCCCAGTAACTGTAAAATATCCTTGGCCTGCGTAACTGTGTGCCAATCTGAAAAATAACAGCACACAGTAAAATCTGATGCATGTATATAGTTTTAAGTAATGAAATGTAATGAATGCAATGTCGTGTGAATAAGCATTGTATTATACAGCAAAAATTATTCTTTTTTGCACTGTTTGTAATTTTTGGATCTGTCATTTTGCAATTATATGAAAGTTTTTTTATGAATAAATTATATTTTTGAAATAATTTTTTTTTAAATTCTCCGAAAGAGCAACATACCCAGGTTCACCCATTCTCCCCCTGCCCTATCCCTGCATGGCTTTGTGTTTCAAAGCTTTTTAGCCAGTTCACATACTACCTCCAATGCACCGGTCTCCTTTTCTGCCAAACAGAAAAACTGACCTCTTCCTGAGAGTTATTTACTTCCTCTACTCACAAAAATTCTCTGTGTTCCTTTCTGTCTGCAGCTGTACATGGACCATCTTTAACCTCCAACTATACCTGTAGGTCTCCTTGTCCACAGCTGTTGTTTGTGTCTGCCAGCCACATGGCTTGATTCTTAACTTCCTTCCTGTTTGTATTGCTTCCAGGTCAAGAGTCATCAGCATTTCTTATATTTAAGAAACTTACAACTGATTCTTTTAGAATTGATGCAAACTCCACATCTTTCAAAGAAATTACACACCTTTAAGATACTACTTCCAATTAAAGGTCATCACATCTGCCATGATCCATTTGCTTCAATGAGTGCTTGGAGCTCAGAATCTCTGCTAACAAGTGGGCTGAATCCAATGATCCAGACAAAGAAACAAAACAAATAGAAAAAAAGAGATGCCACAACTCTTCAACTGGTAAGTTGGAATTCAAGAACATGTGCATGAGTCTGAAAGACGCCTTGCAGGCAGCAGGTCGATAACACGTACAAGACAGCTGTGATCAATGTGGAATTTATTAGGCAGAACATTGACATGGCTTCCCTACAAGAGACAAGGCACACCAAGTGTGGATCACTGAAAGAGAAACATTACACTTATATCTGCCAAGGCAAGATGTGAACAAGGTGTAGGCTTCTCTGTGAGTAACTCTGTGCTTTGAATGATAGAACTTCCCACAAATGGTTCAGAATGTACTTTCTCTATCCATCTCTCGACTCAAGCAGGGCCAGTTAACCCAATGCTCCAATGCTTTGCTCCACTAGAGATGAGAAACCAGTCCTATGAGGAGCTTGACACTACTATCAGTAGAATCCCTAAGAGCGAGCATCTTTTACATACTGGGAAAGTTCAATGTAAGAGCATGTGCAGATCATGAGGCTTGACCTTCCTGCTTTGGATATCATGGCATGGGAAAAAATAACTGAAAATGATCAGAGGCTACTTGAACCAAAATACCCAGTTGTTCTTCGACAAAGGGAATGTTAGGGACCTATATGATGGAATCAAAAAGGCAAAGTTCCATCAGCAAAGAAAACAGTTCCATCAAGAATAAGGGCAGCAGAGGCACCAGCAACTTCAATAAACAGTACTCAGAAGAAATGTGGTCACCTAGTAAACTCTAGACACCACAGAGAACCTGCCTGCCATGAAAGAAATGGATACTTAGCAAAGCTATTGACATACTTGCCACTGGCAAAGCTCCAGAACATTATGGTGCCCAAACTCATCAGGCACGGGGAAAACAGCACTTACACAATATTTGCATGAACTTTTCTACCTCTGCTGGAGGGTGGATCATTAACCAGATATGATATCACTGTTTCTCTCTACAGGTGCTGCCAGACCTGCTGAGTATTTCCAGCATTTTCTGTTTTTATTTCAGATTTCCAGCCTCAGCAGTATTTCACTTTTGTGTCAGCTGAAAGGAGTCACCTGAATAAGTGTTAATTATTGTAGCAGAATCTGACCTAGCAGTTGTACTTGCATGTGAGTCATTAGCTCTCTATACGCCGCAGGATTTGATCAGTGTACAGGGTGCATTGTTGAACCAAGTGCTAAAGATGAGAATTCAGTGCCGAAGGGGAAGGAGTTACTGTTTTTCCTTCCTTTTGTTTTATCTGCAATAGCTGGTGAGTGTTCGCCTTTTGTCTCCAAGCTTAGAGACTGTAACTTGCAATTAGTTTACTAAATTAGTAACGGGTTAACAAATCAAATTAATAAACACGGTTAGGAGGACTGCAAGATGGGTGTTTTGCCATGACGGCAATATGTGGGAGTTTATGAAAAGCATTGCAATCCCAGCTAACCATTTCTCACTGAGGGCAGAATTCTCCATGCTTTTGTCCAAATGTGATGGCAGGCACTTCCAGTGGCACTATTCCCGCTGGCCAGAATAACATGAACTCACACTTGAGTCCATGCTTGGAGCCTCACTAATTCTGCACGAACAAGTATCTCTCTGAATCACCTTGCGATTGAGCACTGTTGTTTGACCAGCAGGTTTCCAACCTTTTGGCTCCTGCTAGATTCTCAGCTGCCACTGTGGGCAGTATTGGAGAATTCTGCTCTGAATGTCTGTGGTTTGACTAACTTTGGTTCAGGGTTTCTGAGCTGTAGGAATGTGAGGCAGCAGAAAGGAGGAGAATTATCTGCACACTTTGTTCCAGGAGGCAGTTACACCCTTCAGTTGAAGTAGAATTTTAGAGTTGGTCAATGGTCAGCGACAGGTGGGTATAACTCTGAATCAGGCTCTTGACTCTGCAGCTGAGGATTCACAAGATTTTGTGGAGGTCTAGTGTGGATGCCACAAAGTGCAGAGTCAAAGGACCTAGCAGGATGAGCGTAGAAAATTCTGTTTTAAGCCAGGACTAGTTTAAAAAGCTTCAGTGTTTTAAAAACAAAGTCAGAGCAGTCTGTTTCTGTAAACACCATGGCCACAGCCAGTCAGGTTCAGAATCAGTGCCACACCATGTCGGCTGAGACTGTTGTAAGAGGCAAAAATGAATTGGAAGATTTGAAGACCTCAGCCAAACTGGGAATTGATTGTAAAGCACATGAAAATCACAGGCAAGGCGCAGAATAATTGATTGAGTAAATTGCTGCACAAAACTAGGTCAGGACCACCATTGCCAGAGGATCCCATCAAAACACAACAGGTACAGGAAGACTCTTTGAAAAAGTGGTTACAGCAGCACCAAATTTAAAATCTGCAAAGTATTTAAAACTGTACTTCCCTGAACTTTAAAGTAACCATACACAACAAATCAATATTTCCAGACCAATTTGGACTGAACCAAAAGCCAGGCCAAACACAAAAGTGGGAAATTCCATGGAAAAGATTCTTAAAATACGTGACAATTTCATGATTAGAGAAAAAGACAGAAGTTGAACAAGTGAATACACTACTCTATTCAGTAGATCCGATAGTTGATGGTATAATTATGAGGCAAGAAATAAATGATAGAGAAAATGCTTTCTCTTTTGGTTTCAGATGCCAGCATCCACAGTAATTTGCCTTTATTAAGGAATAAATGATTCCTCAGATAAAACTTATGACATTGTAAAATCATTTGATCCATATTTTAGTCTAAGAAGCAACAACATATTAGCAAGACCAAAATTCAACAAACATGTCCAACAGCATGGAGAATCGGTTGACTCTTTTATAAACAAATTATACAGATTAGCAGAAGTCTGTGACTACAGCAATCTTAAGTCAGAACTCGTAAGGGTTTGTGCAGAATTATTGTCAGAGTGGCTGGAGATATCCTTTCAGACACAGGCCAAGGAAGATTGGATTCTAGAAAAGGCCATACAAATAGTGAGACAGTCTGAAATCCACCCAATCCATTTTAAGTGGCAAAAGCAAACCAAGGTACAGAGTAATCCCAACTGTACAAATGGTAAAGCAATAAAGACTCCAGGGCAATGAAGGCAATACCCAAACAATCCACTAGAGGTTAAACAACCATGTCAGCACAGTGGAGCCAAACAACCTTACAGGCGATAGCAATGTCCAGCAATCTCAGTGAAGTGTTTCAAGTACTACTCCGTGGGTCACTTTGGAAAGCTATGCAAAGCTAAAACACCCAGACAAGTAAAGAATCCTAAGGCAATCCATGAGATTGAGATACCACACCAGGAAGAGACCAAATGGTACATCTTAGATGAGGTCAAGGTTCTTGGATTCTCTTTTTGGAATATGAACATCTGTAAATGATTAGCTCACCAACTTCAAATTGGACACATGCTTAACGATCCTCTTAGACAAGAAATAATTGCTGGTGACAGAATGCCAGGTGCCACCCACAACGGCTGTGCAGAACAAGTGGCATCAAATTCCCAGTTAAACTTTAAGTTTAAAAGTTTATTTATTAGTGTCACAAGTAGGCTTACGTTCACACTGTAATAAAATTATTGTGAAAATCCCCAAGTTGCCATACTCCAATGTCTATTCAGGTACACTGAGGGCATATTTAATATGACCAATGACCCTAACCAGCACATCTTTCGGATTGTGGGAGCAAACCATTGCACCCAGAGGAAACCCACACAGATGATACAGGGAGAACATGCAGACTCTGCACAGTGAACCAATCCGGGAATCAAATCCATCTCATACTGCAATGCTAACCACTGTGTCATCGTGCCGCTCAATAATGTACATTACAGGTGAAACTCCATTACAAAGATAAATAAATAGGAAAGATACATTGTCCACAATCAAAAATTTCCCTAAGCTGAAAAGTCTGTGTTTACTGCAACTCCCTTCGGAAAATTGATGAGATCAACCACCAATGCTCTGATTCCAAATTTTAAAAAGTTTCTCAAGCTCTTTCCTAAATTAGGGGTATACTGAGAACCATATACAGTATCACAATAAGGGAGGATGCCAATTCCATTCTCTGTTCACACCACAGAAAATACAACATTGATTCATGAAGCAAGTTCAACAACAGCTGGACGAAAATGACCAAAATGGGGGTCATCGCTCCATCAGTCAGTGAAGCAAATGATGTTCCGGGCTAATCTCAGTTCGCGGTATCTGCTTCTGTGTCCACCTGCCATAGCTCAACACAGCAGTGGTGAGAGAAGTCCATCCAGAGCCCTCAGTGAACAACATCCAAAAACAGTGTGTTATTAAAGCTCGATGCTAACAACAGCTTCTGGCAACTCCCAGTAGTTGAGAAAACCAGACTGCTGACTATGTTTATCACCCATTTTGACAGATTCTATTTCAACCACTTGCCATTTGGCATTACCTCAACACCCAAAATTTTTCAAGGCCAATTTGCAAGGCCTGAAGGTTTTTTGGCCCATGGAAAATCCAAGGAGGAACATGACTCAGTAAGGAATCGGTATCTAATTGGAACTTGCCGCATCCTCCCCGCAGGTGCATAAACTTAGAATTGGGGTTGATATGTGTAAAAAAAATTAAATCAGCAAAATATATTTTAAAAATCACATTTTTACAAATAATTTAATGAATAAATTAAGGCTTTTCAAAGCTTTATTTATATGATTCTCCATGTTTCCTGATTGTCCACAAGATCTCTTTTTCAGGTGAAAAATATCAAGTAGAACAAAGTTTATAATTTATCATAATACAAATGCAGATAGGATAGGAAGATGAGGATAGCAAATGTAGAATGAGAATTAAAACATTACAAGAGAAATCTTCAAAAAGCAGATAGTCATTTTCTTTGTTATATGACAGATAAACCTAGTTATTAATAGCATGTAAGGACAAATGTATGTTATTAAGCTTTATTTTAAGTTGGAACACAGCATCTTGTAGGTGTTGTTGTGACTTTGCATGCGCTAGCTCAGTACTGCTGAAACCTTAATTAAACTCCTCTGATAGACATTTATTGTTATTTACCTCAGGGCAGCTTCTTTTCCATTTATTACATTTTTAATGATCCTCTTATGGAGGGATCTACTAACAGTCTGGTCATTTCTGGATGTGAATGTCCAAGGAAACCACAGAACCAAACACACCCAGCTCCTTCTGATTGAAATTTGGTTCCGTTCAATCTTTTACCAGCTTTGTTCAAACTTAATTCATTTTTTGCCACTTGCTTTCCTTCCAAAATACCATGCACATTCACAAATACCCAAATCTGCATAACTTGCATTCTTAAAGATTGGAAAAGAAAGGCAAAGCTGGAAGCAAGTGGCAAAGCCCTCCTGTTCTAGTTTCTGTTTTCAGAGTGATCTTGCACGTCTGACTAGTAAGATGGGCAATCAAGCCAACAGACGTGGAAGTAAAGCAATGATCACATCACCAATTTGCATGGCCAACTGTCCTGGCACCATGTTTCTAGGGCTGCCAGCACTGACACATTGGCTCAAATCACCTTTGCTGCAACATTCAGCTTAGCAGTCAGCCTGAGACTCTTCTTCAGCCCATCAGTCAGTCTGCAACCCTTCAGCCCATCAGCCTGTGACTCTTCAGCCCAGTGGTCAGTCTGTGTCCCTACAGCTCAGCAGCCTGGGATCCTTCAACCCATCAACCTAAGACCTAATAGCCCAACAACTTATGAACCTTCAGCCCATCAACTTGAGATCATTCAGCCCAGTAGTCAGCCTGTGTCACTTCAGCCTCTAAAAAAATCTTGGGAAACACATGTTGGCATTGCAGAAGGAAGATCATGGATGGCCCCATGATTCACTGACAAAACCCTTCAGATTCTCCTCCAGGCTACACAGGAAAGGGGAGGTCCACTTCCCCAGGGATAGTGGAAGGAAATCCTCCTGCCAAACCGAGCAAACTTGGATAGAAATCACAGAGGTCAACGTCACGGAGTGCATTTTGATAACCTGACTGCTGCCCCATAATTGCATCAATGATTGACTTCCTGGTTCGCAATGGTGAGTTACAACCCTCGGTATCGAGGGGGGGGCTCAGAAACTGGATATGTGTGAGGGTGCAAGTACTGGGGAGGGACAGCCCACCACATAATTGGCAATCAGTTGAGGTTGCAGACACTCTCGCAAAGTTTTTTCAAAGGACGTGTGTCTGGCACTTTCAACTCCTTGTAAGGTGGTTTCAGAGTAGACCAAGGGTATAGAGGCAGCAGCTAGAGTGCTTGCCAAACAGGCATTGTGTGTACTCACTGGGCAACTAATATTGCTCTTCCACTTTTATGAAGGAACAGTGTACTCAAAGTGCCAAGGAAAGCCCTGGACTAAGGTCAGGGTCCCAATTCTCACCTGCCTGATGCCTATGGAGGAGGAGGCTCTAGAACCAGTGAGGCATTATGGCCTCCCTCCCAGACAGTGAGGCTATAGTACAGTAACAGGAGAGTGAATAGTGTTATGCCTGGGCACAAGGAAGCTGCGTGTAAATGCAAGGGCTGGTGTTGCAGTGTCCTCCATCGTACACTTAAGCAGATCAAGCACATAGAGAGTTGATGTCTGTGGGAAGTAGTCATCCACCTCTGAGGAGGGCATATGGACTTCAAAGGGTGCAGTGTCACACCATTCCCCACACGCTTCACCAGCATAGACCCTTTCACTATGATGGGTATACCTTCATGAGTAGATTTGGCATCAAAACCTGATGAAAGCATTGCAAGCGTGTCTGACAAGCTGATGGAGACTGTGATAACTGAGGTCACTGACAGTTGAAGCAGTGCGGGAGGCCAGGCTGATAGTGTGCCTTTGAAGTGGTCAATAGAACAACAGTTGCTAGAAGTTCAGCATGTGATGCTGGAAGATCTGGCAGAGCTTCCAAAGGATGTCCACACCCAGGTTTGGACAGTGGAGAAGTCCACCCTGACAATGATTGCTGCCATTTCCCACTCACCTATAAGCATGGCTTCCTCCACTGAAAGATCAGAAAAAGCCAGTCAATTTGATTTATTATTGTCACATGTCCTAGTATACAGCGAAAAGTATTGTTTCTTGTGCACTAAACAGACAAAGCATACTGTACATTGAGATGGAAAGGAGAGTGCGCAAAATGTAGTGTTACAGTAATGACTAGGGTGTAGAGAAAGATTAACTTAATGTGAGGTAGGTCCATTCAAAAGTCTACTGGTAGCAGGGTAGAAGTTATTCTTGAGTCAGTGGTACGTGTCCTAAGACTTTTGTATCTTTTTCTGATGGAACAGTGTAAGTCTGGGGTGCATGGGATCCTTAATTATGCTGGCTGCTTTTCCCAGGCAGTGGGAAGTGTAGACAGAGTCAATGAGAGGCTGGTTTTGTGATGGATTGGGCTTCGTTCACTGCCCTTTCTATGGCGCATTTGTAAAAGTTGGTGAGAGTCGTACTGGACATGTCCTTAGTCTTCTGACTATAGTTAAGAAAGCTTTCTTAACTATAGTATCAGCATGGAGGATCAGAACAGGTCGTTGGTGATCTGGACACCTAAAATCTTTAAGCTGTCAACTACTTCCACTTCATCCTGTTGATGTGAACAGGGGCATGTCCTCCACTCCGCTTCCTAAAGTCATTTTGTTGACATTGAGGGACAGATTATTGTCATTGCACCAGTTTACCAGATTCTGTATTTCTGTCCCGTACTCATCATTGTTTGAGAACCAACTCACTAGGTGGTGTCATCAGAAAACTTGAAAATCGAATTGGAGGAGAGGTATTGAAAATCTGTGACACATGGGAATGCCGAAATATGCAAGCATTGTGGCTGCTCCCAGGGTAAAGTGCAGACAGTTTCAGACAGTCGTTGTGCCATCAATTCAATCATCTTATGCACCAGTGTGGCACAAAGATTGGTCGCAACCTCTCAAGAAAGGTGCAACCTTTGGCAATGCCTCTCTGACATCTGCGGGTAGCTCTTCCCCGGTCTAGAGGCCATCTTCACATTCTCTGCAATGGTACCTTCTTGCTTCCCATCTTTCCTACAGGTTGCTGTCATGCTACATGTTCCCACACAAATAGTCACTTTTTTTTTAGTACTGACTATACCGGTTGCTTTGCTCTACACCACACTTTACAATTACACCTGAAGCACACATAACTCTTGCATCAACAGACATCTTCAGAGTGTTTTCCCCCACATCAAAAAACACTTCAGCCATCACTGTTGCACTTTTTCTATCAAGTACTGTTGCACCCGTCCTGGGCTGCTTTGCACCACAGCAGGTTCCTGCCACAAGTGATTCCCCTCGTTCAGCATGCCTTGCAAACTTTGCAATGCTGTTACGCCCTGCTCCACACATTCAATCATCTGGGCAAGCTCCAAGGTAATTTTGGTGTCAGCCAGTAACTTTATTTATATTATTAAGCTGTTTATATCACAGACTATTTTGTCCCTTGACATTTCTGCTAATGCTCAGCTGAATTTGCCACACTCTGCCAGTCCCATAAGTCTTGCCACGAAGCCTGAGACTGTCGCCCTCAGCTCACGGATTGCTGCATGAAATTTGTATCCGACAGAATGACTGAGGGACTGGGGTTAAAATGATTTTTGATCAGCTCCATATACTGCTCAAAAGACTCATGTCTGGAGGGTCTGGCAATGTTAGTGTCCTCACTAAACTGTAAGCCTGTAGGCCAGAAACTGTAAGCAAAATTATCTTTTGTTTTTATACAGTGGTTATTTCATTTGCCACAAAAAAAATGCCGCCTTTCTATATATTATCCCCAGACATCTACTTCACAGTCAAATGGATTGATTTTTCCAATTGAGGACAACCCAGTGTGGCTTGAAACAACAGACTTTATTGCCAAATAAAGAATAATATAACAAGGTCAGGCCAGATTACAGTGTGATTTTTCTATTCGACTCTCTGGCTCCAACTGCGAGTCTCTCATTGACTTGTGGTATGCTCCCTCCTGCCGTCTGGCTCAGCTTCCCATTGGGACAATCCATAGGGTCCTTGCCATTAACATAACCCTCAGAAAATGCACCCCCCCCACCCCACTTGAAGGGCCACACTACTGCACATATCCTCCTACCCATCAGGTTCTCTTCATAGTGGAGGACTGTCTTCTTGCAAGGTCAATGCCCATACCACTTGAGCAGTGTTGGTCTGAAGGGCCAACCTGCCAGCTGCTGCTGCAACACTGACCTCCCAACCATCCCATTCCCCTCCCCATTAGGCCCTTCTCAAGTGTTTCCTATTCCAGCGTCATAATGTCCCTGGCTTGAACACATGAATAGACACTCACCTACTTCTCCTCCATGCCAAACACTGTGGTGAACCTTCTTTGTGAACTGCCTAACCCCCAACATTACTGATGAAAACAATAGCTATTGTCCTTATAAACCTGCTGAGGTTTTGCCATCTCATGTTTCCTGTGCATTATGTGTAAAATTAGGCAAGGCCCATCGAATTTAAGGTCTTTTGGATCCTTAATGATGTTAACAATCTGTCAGTTGTCTATTCTGAAAAAGTGGGTGGCATTCTCACAGCAGTAAAATGCAACCCCGTGTAATTGTTTGCAATTCATTCATGGGATGTGGGTTTCCAGGGCTGGGCCAGCATTCATTGCCCATCCCTAATTCCCCTTGAACTGAGTGGCCATTTCAGAAGGCAACCACATTGATCAGGACCTGGATTCACATGCAAACCAGACCAGGTACGGATGATGGATTTCCATTCCTAAAGGACATTCGTGAATCAACAATTGACAATGGTTTACGATTCCAGTTTTTCATTGAATTTAAATTCCACCATCTGCCATGGTGGGATTCAAACTCACTCCCTAGAGCAATACCCTGGTTCTTTTGATTACTGATCCAGTGACAATACTGCTATGCACCCACTCCAGTACCATCTAATCTGAATCTGTGAAATCCCAGTCTTAGTAGATATATATCCTGAACTATTGTGCAGGCTCTACTGCCTTTTCAATCAAAATTGATCTGATTTGGTTCAAGAAAATCCAGCATTATGATCTTGGCAGGAGAAGTCAGTTTTCTCATAGCATATAGGCAGAAGGGAAGGCTGAATTTTGCCATATGCTCTGGGCTGTCAGAGTGACACTTCTTTTTTTGGTTCTCTCACAGATCCCAGTGTTACCAGAGATGGTCTAATTAAAATGCAACATTACTGCTGAAAATATATCATATGACATACAGTTTCTCATTTATGACCTCAGCAATGTTATACACCAGGGACATCTGTGAGTCACTGTTATCTAGTGCAGCTCAGCAGGAAATTCAGAATTCAAATGTGCGCATCAGCTCAACAAACTGAATATCAAATTGACAAATTTCATTGCCAAAAATCAATGGGAGATGTGACCATAATTTGATAGAATTCTTTGTCAAGATGGATAGTGATATAGTTGATTCTGAAAACAAGATCTTGAGTCTTAATAAAGATAACTATGATGTCATGAGACAGGAATTGACTGTGATGTACTGGGAAACATTTACTGAATGGAAGGACAGTGGACAGGTAATGGCAGACATTTAAGGAATGAATAGATGAATTTCAAAAGTTATTTATTCCTGTTTGGATTAAAAGTGGTAAGGGAACTGTGGCCAAACCATGGATTATAAGGGAAATTAGAGATAGTATTAGATTCAAAGAAGCAGCATACAAATTGGCAAGAAATAGCAATAAACCTGAGGATTAGGAGCAATTTAAAATTCAGCAAAGGAGGACCAAAAGATTGATTAAGAAGGAGAAAATAGAGCATGAAAGTAAGCTAACGGGGAAAATAAAAACTGACTGTGAAAGTTTCTATAGGTAAGTAAAGAGAAAAAGATTGACAAAAACCAGTACAGGCCCCTTGCTGTCAGAAAAGGGACAATTCATAACACAGGACAAAAAAAATGAGAAATGACTGAGGAACTAAATTTGTATTGAGATTCTGTCTTCACAAAGGAGGACATGAATAGTATACCAGAAGTTCTGAGAGAAACAAGTTTTCATGCGAAGCTGAAGAAAATCAGTATTAGGAGAGAAATGGTTTTGGGGAAATTGATGAGAAATTTATCCAAATTTCCAGGGCCTGATAATCTGAATCCCAGAATATTTAGAGAAGTGGCCCTGGAAATAGTAAATGTATTAGTGGTCATTTTCCAAAATTCTTTGGATTTTGGACTGGTTCCTACAGGTTAGAGAGTGGCTAATGTAAGCCTGTTATCTAAAAAGTAGAGAGAAAAAGGGAACCATAGACCAATGAGCTTAACGTCAATAAAGGGGGAGTTGCTAGAGTTCATTATCAAGGATTTCATAATTCAGCATTTGGAAAGCAGTGGTATAATCAGACAAAGTCAGCTTGAATTTACAAAGGGGAAATCATACTTGACAAATCTATTAGAAATCTTTGAAGATATAACTAGTAGAGTTGACCAAGGAGAACAGGTGGAGGTGATTTATTTAGGCTTTCAGAAAGCTTTCAACAAGGTCTCACGTAGCAGACTACAATGCAAAGTTAAAGTTCATGGGATTGCAAAAACTGCCCTGAGATGGATAGAAAGCTGGTTAGCAGATAGGAAGCAAAGAGTTGAAATAAATGGAGTCTTTTTCTGATTGATAGGCAGTAACTAGTGGGATACCACAGGGATCTGTGCCAGTATCCCAACTGTTAACATTATATATTAATGATTTGGAAGAGGGAACTAAATGTATTATCTCCAAAATTGCAAATGATCCAGAAGATTAGGTGGGAGGGTGAGCTATGAGGAGGATGCAGAGATGCTTCCATGTGATTTGGACAGGCTGAGTGAGAGAGCATACGCATGGCAGATGCAGTATAATGTGAATAAGTATGAGGTTATCCACTTCAGTACCAAAGATAGGAAGGCAGGTTATTTGAATAGGTGTAAATTGAGAGAGGTGGGTACCCAAGCGAGACCTTGACGTCCTCATGCACCAGTCACTGAAAGTAAGCAGGCAATCGCAACAGGCTGTAAATGGTATGTTGGCCTGCAGAGCAAGGGGATATGAGTATATGAATAGGGATGTTATACTGCAATTGTGAAAAGTCTGACAACACCAGGTTTTAGTCCAACCTATTTATTTGATAATATACTCACAAGCTTTCGGGGTTAGCCCCTTCGTCAGGTGAATGGAGAGTTCTGGCCTCAGACAGAGCATATAAAGCACAGACAGTTTAGAGATTACTGATTAGAATGCGAATCCTTACACCTAACCTGCTGTTCAAGACCTGAAGTGGTTGATAATGTGAGTGGAAGGAGCACTGATCACAGTTATAAATATAAATAGGTTGGACTAAAACCTGGTGTTGTCAGACTTTTCACTGTGTTTACGCCAGTCCAACGCCGGCATACCCACATCATACTGCAATTGTACAGGGCATTGGTGAGGCCGCAATGGAAGCTGACACATTGAGCATCAGATGCAAGTATACTGAAGGAATTGGCCATCACTTGGATGGACTTCAGGCTGCATGCAAAGCCATGTATAAGGATAGTGACACTGACTTCAGGCTTTCTGGCTGACTTGTCAATGAGCCAAACAAAAATTTGCAGACAATATTAAAAGAACATCATAATAAGTAATCCTAATGACCAGAAAGCTGAAAACAAATAGTGATAAAACAATGGAAGGGTCCAAGTGGTGGTGTGTTGAATTCAATGTTAGTAAATTGTGTTAAAATATGTAATCATTATATACGAATGGAGTAAAGCTGGGTAGTATGTGTAAGAGCAGAGGGACTGGGTGTTTGAATTTGCAAGTCATTAAAAATAACACCTCAAGTGGCTAAGACCATAAAGACATTTTTAAATTTATACCTGACTACTGCAATTCAATACTTCATGCTTTCTACTGCAGTTAAGCACCACGCTGACAATTTATCCAGTTGTTGACCCTAAAATTCTTTTCTGTGAAGTATAATACACCATTGTTTTCTTTGACACAAGTTCCCACTTTTGGGCCAGTGTTTAACTCCACAGTTGTCTCATCAACCAGTGTAACTTCAATGGAAGAAATTCTGCTAAAGTTACAATGGCCAATTGGGAGAGTTCCAAAGAAATTCAGCCTCTGGTTCTTTTCTCCATGCAAACCTCTTTTTTCTTGTTTAAATGCGCACGTTGTGAATTGTAACTCTCAGCAATACAGAAAATAGATTATCTACTTCTCAACCCACCACTAATGCCATTTTATGACCAATCAATAAGTGGTGTGCAAGATAAAACTGATCCTACCTTTTTCTATTCAGTAATCTCTGCTCAAGATATTCCCATGGTTGCTCAGTCGTAATCAATAACTTATAAGGGGAGAATCATGATTATGGTCCTAACTCATTATTCCTTGGAGTCGTGTGTTGAAACAACTCCCACATGATGAAATGCCTCTTTTGTAATAATACCAAGCTTTAGTTCATATGAAGGTTCTTTATATACAGAACAGCAATGCATATAGCAACATAGTAGGTATAATTTAAATGAAATCATTTCCAGAGAAGGCGTGTAGAAATACCGCAGCATTACAAAAAGTGTTCCTTTAAATAATAGAGAAACAATATTTCCTCCACACATTGTTCAACAACAAAAGAGTCTGTCTTACCTCCTCCAGATTTCTATAGTATACAAGTTTTTTAAAACCTAAGCTTGGCGTGATATAACAATGCTTATTATCTTGAAATCATAGAATGATGTAGCACAGAAAGAGATCATGCAGCACATTGAAAGAAGTACAAAGATTTGTCCAATTCATCCCCACTCTACTGTTCTTTTTCCATTGCCTGGCAAATGTCTCTGCAAATGAATCCAATTCCTGCTTAAATGTTATTATTGAATCTGTTTCCACATTCTTTAAATGCAGTGCATTCCAGATCATATCAACTTATATAATTTTTTTTCTAATGTCACATCTGGTTCTTTTATCAATTGCCTTAAATCTGCATCCTCTAATTAGCAATTGTTCTGCCACTGCAAACAGTTTAACCTTATTTACTCTGTCAAGTTCTTGATTTTGTACACCTCAATCAAATTCCCCCTTAACCTCTCATTTCTAAGGAAAGCTATCCCAGTTTCTCTAGTCTATCCATATAATGGATGTCTTTCATCCCTGCCACCATTTTCAGTGAATGTTTTTATTGAAGGCTTTCCATTTTACATTTTTCAACAAGACACAACAGATCCCCAAAATCTAGTACAGTGCAGAGTGATCATTATTCCACATGAGTGAGGATCTCAGGATAGCCTAATAAAGCCATGAGCACATGGCACTATGATGCACCCCCCAATTCATGGGTTAACAAAGACAGAACTAAACAACATATTAGATCCTTTATCAGATAAAATACAACCAATTGGGACCTAACTCAGCATCCAAGACTGCTAAGCAATGAAAAGATACCCCCCCCCCCAAAAAAAAAAAGAACCATCAGGATAGTACCATTGGTACAAGATGTGATGTGGCTGTGTACACTCTCCTGTACAGGGGCCACAAAGCCAAAGACTCTTACACCACGCCAATACACATAACAGAAGCGTAGTGGAGGATATGCCCCTGCCTACATCAATGGGGACGAGCAGAAATGAAGGAGAGTTTCAAGCTTTTATGTGTCCAGATCACCAAAAATCTGTCCTGGTCCCTCCATGTCGACATTATAGTAAAGAAAGCATTCTTAAATATAGTCAGAAAACTAAAGAAATTTGGCATGTCCACTACGACTCTCACCAACTTTTACAAGTGCATCATAGAAAGCATCCTTTTTGGTTGTCTCGCAGCTTGGTATGGTTCTTGCTCTGTCCAAGATCACAAGAAACTACAAAGGGTCATGAATGAAGCCCCATCCATCACACAAACCAGCCTCTGATCCACTGACTCTGTCTACCCTTTCTGCTGCCTTGGAAAAGTAGCCAGCATAATTAAGGATCCCACGCACCCCAGACATACTTTCTTCTGTTGGAAAAAAGATACAAAAGTCTGAGGATACATCCCAACCGGCTCAAGAACAGCTTCTGCCCTGCTGCTATTACACTTTTGAATGGACTTACCTCGCATTATGTTGATCTTTCTCTACACCCTAGCTATAACGATAACACTATCATTCTGCACGCTCTCTTTTCTTTCTATATATACTGTATGCTTTGTCCGCATAGCATGCAAGAAACAATACTTTTCACTGTATACTAATACATGTGACAATATTAATTAAATCAAATCCTCTATAGCCATACTTGCAGCACTGTTCAGGCCCTACCATCACCAGAAAATTTAAAGAATTTTTCACCAAGGAAACCTTACCAACAAGGAGGAGAAAAATTGTCAAGACACCCATCAGTGGGATATCTCGGGGACAGATACAATTCTCCTCATCCTGACAAGATAAGGAAAATCTTCTAGAATTAAATATAACAAGTAAAGCCTGTATCAGCACCTCACCTCTCAGATAAAGAAAGGAAATCCCAGAGAGAGAGGAACAACAGGATTAGGCAATAGACAGCAGTGTATACTTTCACAAAAACATCAGAACAAAACATCCTCATAACAAGTAGAATACTGACCCACCAAGGGGAGCCCAAACTGCAAGATGGAGGACAGTCTGGAGGTCCCCATATAGGTGACCTACTCCTCCATCCATCTGAATCTGAAGAAAGACTCCAACAATGCTGAACCGAAGCACGAAGGTTCATATTCAGCCTTGCAGCAAAACAGGATAATACAGGGAACCAAGTCTCAAGAAGGAGAGTAGTCCAGATACCCCCACAAGGGGACATCTTGGGGAAAGGTTGCCTACTCCGCCTAATGTACCTTCCATCTGACCCAGATATACACAGTTATTGCTGCCCTAACCTACTCAATCAAGCTAAACTAGGATGAACGATACATTAGAATCAGGGTTGACAGGCCAAGCATACTCAAATCACTCATATGTTGAGCAAAGTAAACTGTCCCCATCTCTAGGCACCCCACTTCGGTTCCGCCATCAATGTGATTCCACCCATTTCCCCTCATCAAAGAAACCATACCCACTATTCCATGAGCCAAGTAATCACGGTCACTATCCACGCAGCCAAGTCCGTACAGAAGACTGACCCAAGAAAGGCTAGATGTCCAAGGATTAACTGTCCATGCCCAGGCATGCACCCCAGTATATATTTCCCTCTAGCACCTCTTGGTGTTATTGGAATAATGACAGAAAAGAAACTTGATCTTTTCCAGGATACATGATCTGCCTGTACCTTCACAGGAGACAAGCAAGGATTCCTTAATCCCAAAATAACAAAAGTACAAAACAAAAACAACATCAATAGTTGTAACAGGGTTTTCCTCACCCACAATGAGGACATGAGGCCATACCAACTATCTCTATATTAAATCAATACTCACCATACTGCGGTGGCATTACTCATTTTATCTATGAATAAAGTGAAGGGTACCAAAAAATATACTCCCTCAGTGTAAATGCAAGGATTATTGTACATAAAAAAAGGTAAATACCACTTAACTCTTATGTCATACAACCAATTCAGCATGCTTTCCAATAGAAAGGAGACCCCCAAACAAGTAAATATCTCCACATTGCAAATACTGAAATCCAAGAATTAGAATTTGACACCCACCCTGCTCCCCTTGTACCACACATCAAAACAAAGACTGAATGCAAATGCTAATACACATTAAACTAAGGCCTCCCTTGTTCCATTTCCATCATTGGAGTACGGCGGTGGATGAATACCAAAGAGATAAGAACATAAGAACATAAGAAATAGGAGCAGGAGTAGGCCATCCAGCCCTTCGAGCCTGCCCCGCCATTCAATAAGATCATGGCTGATCTGTCGCTGCTCAGTTCCACTTTCCCGCCCTCTCCCCATAACCTTTAATCCCTTCTCCTATCAAAAACCCATCAACCCGCGTCTTAAAAATATTTAGCGAGGCAGCCTCCACCACTTCAACAGGCAGAGAATTCCAGAGATTCACCACCCTTTGAGTGAAGAAGTTCCTCCTCAACTCCGTTCTAAACCGCCCCCCTTTTATCTTGAGGCTGTGCCCCCTAGTCCTATTGTCTTTTTTGAGCGGGAAGAGTCTTTCCACCTCTATCCTATCCATCCCATTCATCATCTTATACGTCTCAATGAGATCTCCTCTCATTCTTCTAAACTCTAACGAGTACAAGCCCAGTTTATTCAGCCTCTCCTCATAGCTCAACCCCCTCAACTCCGGTATCAGCCTAGTAAACCTCCTCTGCACTCCCTCCAAGGCCAAAATATCTTTGCGCAGGTGCGGCGCCCAAAAATGCACACAGTACTCCAGTTGCGGCCTCACCAATGCCCTATACAGCTGCAGCAAGACCTCCCTACTTTTATATTCAATCCCCTTCGCTATGAAGGCCAGCATCCCATTCGCCTTCCTGACCACCTGCTGCACCTGCAAGCTGGGTTTTTGCGACTCATGCACAAGGACCCCGAGGTCCCTCTGCACCGTCGCCTGCTGCAGTTTTTCGCCTCGTAAGTAATAGTCCTTCCTACCATTTTTCCTACCAAAGTGGACCACCTCACACTTGCCAACATTAAATTCCATTTGCCATTTCCTGGCCCATTCGCCCAGCCTATCTAGATCCTTCTGCAGACTCTCCATACCCTCCGCACAATTTACCGTTCCACCAATCTTGGTGTCATCAGCAAATTTCGACACTCTACACTCATCTATATAAATCTATATAATCTATATAAATGGTAAAAAGCTGAGGCCCCAGCACCGACCCCTGGGGCACTCCACTAGTCACCATCCGCCAATCCGAATAGCACCCGTTGACCCCCACTCTCTGCCTCCTATTTGACAACCAATCTTCTATCCACGCTAACACCCTACTCCCAACTCCATGTCCCTCGACCTTCTGCAATAACCTCGTGTGAGGCACTTTGTCAAACGCTTTCTGAAAATCTAGAAAGACCACATCCACCGGCTCTCCTCTATCCACCGCCCTAGACACATCCTCATAGAACTCCAGTAAATTTGTCAGACACGACTTCCCTTTAATGAAACCGTGCTGCGTCTGCTCTATCAAGCAATTCCCTTCAAGATGCCTCGCAATTTCCTCCTTAATGACAGATTCTAACATTTTACCTACCACAGATGTTAAACTAACCGGCCTATAATTCCCCGCCTTTTGCCTGGCACCCTTCTTAAACAACGGCGTAACATTAGCTGTTAAAATGAATAAAATGATAAAATGAACAATCCTGATTTTTGCAGTATGACAGGATAACAAGTGACAAACACCTCTGTGTTCATATAGTGCACACCCTTGTCAGGATAAATGAGTTGGATTTTCCAGCCTTGCTCATCCCAAAACCAGAAAATCCCACTCAAGGTCAACGGACCTTTGTGGTCGGTCTCTCATCCACTCCAATATAATGGGAGAGACTGTAGAATTCGCCCCAATAGTACAAAATCAGGCATCGAACCACAAGGGAACAAAGTTGAGCATTAATGATCATTTGCAGGATAATATCATCCAGAGCTTGAAAAGACCAAAACCATGACAGCTTCATTGAGCAACATCCAGGTTCCATCCAGAGTTTCACCTCCGTCATGTCATCGACCCAAAGCCCTAGAGTATCTACTAGATACTCTTTACCTAGTACCATCTACTAGGTAAAGAGAAGCCTAGTAGATGGCCAAGACCTACCATATCTGGCAGCCTTCTTGAAGAGCACCAAGGACAAGATACTATTAGACCAGTTGTCACAACTTTTGACTGACCCCAGGCCTTGAAGACCAGAGATAAAACATTCCACTCAAAATGCCCAGCCTTCAAATGAAAGTATGGCAGCCTGTTATCAGATTTGTCCAGGAATTGATCCTCAACTCTCCTGTGGGGACTAGAAACACATCTGCTTCTTCTCCGGCCTCATCTCCCCAAGTCAACCAAGATGTTTGATATACTATGCAGCAGGATTTCCAAGGACTGAAAGTAAGCCTCCAGCGAGGAAACTACCCTCTCGACTGACAGGATTCTGTTCTCCACTTCTCCATTCACTTTAGGATATCTCTCAGTACATCAATATGAGCACAATTAATCTAACGTGAGCACCACTAATCTGTGCCGGGGAGCCGTGACTGTCGTCCACAACTTCACTAGCAATGGCAGTCATCATCTCGATGCCTTCAGCATCACTGGGCCCCACCCTAGTATCTCCAACCATCTTAAACAAACAAGGATTTTTTTGACTTAACTTGGCTCCCCAAGATCTTCCAGAAACATGGCAAGGGTTATACACATTCAGATTGGATAATTATGGCTTGTACATTAGGACAGAAAAAAAGATTGAAAGATGAGTAGCACCAGAGCTCGTGAAAACAAAACTGTTCCCACACTTACATCATGTGACCCTTCCCCTTCCTGACACGTTTCTAATAAATTTCCACTGCAGTTTTTCAAAGATATTGATATTCTCCTTATTGTGTGGCGACCAGAATAGAGACAATACTCTAGCTGTGGCTTGGCTGTTTTGTTTTTGTAAAGGCTTAGCATATCTTCCTTGCTTTTGTACACTATGCATCTATTTATAAAGCCAAGGACCCAAGGTACATTGTTTTCCAAAAACATGCTTTATTCATAACATTTGTAAAAGTATAGTGCAAACTTGAAAATTACAGGAAGTGCACTAAAATTCAACTTGGTTCTGTGCATTATGTTCCACACTTAGATATATCTATACAAATCTAATACTCTTGATACTTATATCCTGGAGATACCTTTTTTCCAAGAATACATATTTTGTTCATAAAACTTGTTAAAGCACATTACAATACATTTCAATTTGAAAATTATAGAAAATGCAATAAAATTTGCCAGATCTCCACACAGCATGTTCCATTCTGAGATGCCTCTATTAGGACTCCATGTACCTTTTTAACATTCTCTTCAACTTATTCTACTGCCTTTAAGACTTATGTACTTATACTCCCAAGTCTTTGTGTTTCTACGTCCGCTTTAAAGTTATAGCATGTATTTAGTTTATATTGCCCATTCTCATTCTTCCCATCAAAGGGAATTAATTTGCACATCTCTGCTTATATTTCATGTACCACATATCTTCTCATCTCACCAGACTATGTCCTCATTAAATCTATTACCACCCCCACCCTTTTTTTACTACATTTCTAAGTTTAGTGTCACTTGCAAACCAAACATGCAGGTTCTAGCAAAGGGGTGGTCAGTGAATGCAGGGGAAAAGTGTTCCTGCAGGAATGATCCATTCATGGACCACAGTGCCTGATCAGGAGACATACTCCTCACCCAGATAGCAGCTGCTAGGTTTTACTGGGTGTATTTTTTTTCAGTGCGTTGTGCAGTTTTACATGGAGCTGGTGTACTTGGTCACTACTTTTGTTCCTTCTGAAATGGCATGCTTGGCCAATTCCCCGGGCAGCAGCAGATGCACAGCAGTCTGGATCTCCCAGGAGCAGATGGTGCTGCGCTTGTTGTAATGGACCAGGCGGGAAGCCTTACCCACTATGTGCTCGATGATGTTGTTGACGAAGCATGAACCTGCTTCATCACTTTGTAGATTTACAGACTCTCCTTCCTGGACTTCTCCCTTTTCTAACTGTTTTTCACTTGTGGCTTCTTCTGGGCTTTCTTGGCACCCTTCCTGGAAGCTTGGAGTTTCTTTTCTTCAGGCATGGTACACACAGACTGGATGCCAGCAAGTGATCAATTAAAAAACTCTACTTAAGATCTCAACTGGCCTGTGGGTAAGCAGGTTGCTTCCCTCCTGTGAGATATAATTCCACAGCCTCAGGAAGGTGACAGGTGTTCCAGCTGCTGCCTTCAATCTCCATTCACTGCTCCACCCCCCTCATTCCTCCCCTACTCACCCATCCCTGCCACTGCCAACCTATCCGAAGAGCCCTATTAAATTTAACCTGGTTGGTCACCAGGCAAAATTTGGGGGTTAGGACAGCACAGTTTGCTGCAGTGCAATGTCACACAATTTGATGACTCAAATAAGAACTTTGATAGGCCAGGTTGCAGAAAATTGCTGATGAGTGTGCACAAATAATTGTGCATGGGGAAACTCACCAGACCGCCTGCATTTAAATTCTGAGGAACGTGGAGGAGTCTGGCACAGACTTGGTGTCGGATTTTGTGCACAGCTTGGAGCCCATCCTTTTCAGTATGGAATGGGTGCCCAACTCAGACAACATGCATATGGAACAAACCATGATGCAGTATTTGACAGCCAATGTCTCAGTTTCCATTGCAACACAAGCAGCAACTGTTTTGGTTTCTTTTGTTACTCCTGAACACAAACGCATTAACCACTTAGAAGAAATTAGTAAACTCAAATGTGGGTTCTTTATACATGAAACTTAAATAGCATATGTAAAATGTCTGGGAGCTCTTGATAACACATCTTGGACACAATTCTCCGACCTTGCCTGGGCTGGGATTCTCCAGTCCCACTGCTGTGAATGGGGTTTTAGCTGAGCACCAAATTCTCTATTCTCGCTGGCAGTAGTGGCGGGACACATGAGACTGGACAATTCTGTCACTTATTTGAATGACTGCATACTGCAGACTACTTACGTGATACCTCACACAATTTTCTATCTAGTGATGCATATAGATCATAGCCACACCTACGTAAAGGTGTACCACAGCACAACCACACATTGTCGGGTTGCCACAATAGTAGGTAAAACTGCTGCCATCATGACTGTGGATAATTTGTACAAAGGGCTTTCAGGGTGTCACAAGAGTCCAGAAATCTGCTTTCCAATAGATTACCAGGTTAATCCTGGTGGCTCCATGGAGCACAAACTTTCTGCCCTCTCCTTGGAGGACACATTCATGTTCAAATTGGTGCCATTTCTCCAGTGCCCTTGCTGTTGTCACCCATGACAAGATGGTGCAGGCTAAATCCAGGCCTTCTAGGGCTCAGAGCTACTCAAGGTCATCTTTCAAGACCATTTGCAGTCTCCTCCGCTGAAAGTCAGCAGTATTCCAATCTGGTAGGATAACTTTTCATCCTTTTCCTCACTTCTCAGTTGTTTGCAACAAGGGGATCAATCTTTCTGTGGAGTAGCAACATTGTCAGATTGCCGCTCTGCTCCTGTTTTCTTACCTTAGCCTGGAGCTCCATATTTCTCTAAACCTGCTGAGAAATGTGGAGCAGAGCTGACTTTCAGTGTAGTGCAGGAGCATTGTGGAAAAGCAAGCCACAGCCTTTCTTTTTTTAAGCAGCACTAGATGCTGTATACTGGTAAGTTTTAATATCCCAGCCATTTTGACAAGGTTGGAAAGAAGGCAAATGCGGAAGGGGTAGATGGCTAGGGTCAGATGATCAGGGGTAGTCTGGTGGGGGTTAACAATCTCTTTGTGAAAACTTGTGTATTATTGACACAGATGATACAATATTAGCAACCACTGTTAAACAATAGAGAAGGAACAGTGGCCCTTCATGTTTGCAATAAACTGATTGCTTCATATCTCTCCTTGTTAGGTTTCGAGTTTGCAGATCAACATTGGGGTAGATTTTATGTGCCCTTCCCGGGTATGTTTTTGGCACTGGAGGATAGAGATATGTAAATAAAGTAGGTGCCCAGCTCACCACATTGCTGTCCATCCCTGAGTTCACAACCATAACGTGGTAGGTAAGCAGGGCCAAAGTCAGCCTGCTAGCCATATGAAAATAAATAATCAAGGGTTAACTGAGCTTGTTAACAAGGTAACTGACCCTAATAATAGGCTGTCTATGCCATCATGCAGTTGGCATGGGCAGTCAGGAAGAGTGGGCAGGTCATTCCTGTAAAATGTTTTTAAAAGTGTGGAAAGAAGGGCATATTATCTTCAGGGAGGTGCCCTTTGCACATCAGGAGACAGCCCCTTAAGCTAGAACCCTTCTTTCTTACAACCTGCCCACTCTCCATAACCCACCCCCATCCCCTCTTTGACTGGCCGAACTCTCCCTGCCCAGAACCTTTTGGATCTTCTTTTTTGATCGGCTGCAGCCCTGGCAGCACCCACTGGTGAGCTGTTGGCACTGCTGAGGCTTCCTGAAGATGGGTCTTCCTCCCCAGAGAGGGGCAGAAGTCCCATTCTCCACCAATTTACCCTGGCCACAGCGCGTTACAGCTGCAAGGCAAACTGACACGGAGCAAGTTAGCTTCAAGTGGCCTTCCTTCCAGGGATGGTGAGCCATCAGCCAACAGCCCCCCTTCACCTTGGAAAATGTAGCCTAACAAATCTGCGAGATCATTATATTTGAGTTTCTGTAATTACCAGGTAATATGAGCTATAAATTTCACAAGTGAACTTGTATTTTGAATATCTTTTCAAGGGAGGGTCTTCCAACCAAGAATATTTACATTTAATGACTTTCTGAGATTGTAGTTCTTGTCTGTGCATAAATTACAAACGTCACCTGCTCCCCCCTCCCACCCCTACTTAAATCCATCCTGGGCTAGGGTAAATTGTCTTTTTTAAGTGAAAATGTCTATCAGCATTATACGTTCACAGGCTTATGGTTTGAACGTGACATATTCTATCTAGGAATACAGCAGATTTACATAAAGCACACACAAAGCAATGTACATGTAGTGAATGGCATCCTGTATGATAGGGAAGTCTGTAATACTTGCAAACTCCATGCTCACTCCACTTGCTCCTCTGGCAAGAAGGAATAAGGTGGAGCCATCTTTCTTTGTATGATTAGCTTCAGTGACCTCCCTTATAAAGCAGTGCAAAATGTAGCTACTATGTCCAATAGCAATATGGCATTGTGGGTCTTGCTGTGCTCTGATGTTGGAGCTGTCTGCAGATGTTGGCAGAAATCAATGCCAACCTCCTTAATGAAGCACAGATGCTTCACATCATTGAATTTGAAAGAGGAGGATTGTTCTCTAAGAACCATGTGCAGATGATCTCCTACTTAGAGGGCTCCTCACTTGCTACTCCTCCCTATTCTAGAATCTCGATTTGCTCTGTGTGGTCTCTGTTCAGTCTCAATTCAAAGTGGAAAACCTACAAGACAACTCGTGTAGGTGCCACTGGTTTATGCTGAAACCTTGAAGTCAGCAAAAAAACTACTTCAGCACCTGCCAGACTACTTCATAAATTTTTGAAACTTTAAGCCAGCTAAAGCAGCGGAAACATGCAGAACTGCAGCAGCAGCCAGAGGAAATAAAATAGCAACTAACTTGCAAGTAATTGATAACACTTGATGTTTAGGGGGACAAAGTCCTCCCAAGAACAAGGGCAATCTTGCCCCAAGGGGGCCGAAGGGAAAAAAAATCAATCAGTAAAGACACTTTCAGTAGTGAGAGGTGAAAGAAGGGATAGGCTGTTTGCTGATGTCAGAAATTCCGATGCTAGCATAAAATCAATGCTGTATATTGAGTGAAACCGTTATCTGTGTGGACACTGTACGTTCTCCCCATGTCTGTATGGGTTTCCTCCAGGTGCTCCTGTTTCCTCCCAGAATCAAAAAATGTGCTGGTTAGATGGATTGGTCATGCTCAATTGCCCCTTAGTGTCTCAAGATGTGTAGGTTACATGGATTACCCATGGGAAATGTGTGGCGTTGCAGGGAAACAGCAGGGGTGAGGGCTTGGGTAAAATACTCTGTCAGAGAATCAGTGCAGGTCTGATGGGCCAAATGGCCTTTTCTGCACAGATTCTATGATCATCTGCTTTCTCTGTATATTGCCTGCGAATGTTACATGTGTATGCACTAATCCCTTTACCAACATGATATCTGCCACACATCAAAATTATGCTCTGTGCCATACACAATATTTTGGAACTTTAACAAGCTTTGGTGCCTAAAATCAGGTGATACCAAAAGTAATTTCAGTGCCTCTGTCTTTGAACACTCAAGGAAACCATTCTTTTCTAGTGCTGTACCACTACCTTTGATTAACACTGCCACACTCCAACCCATTTTATGCCTTTCCAAAACTTCCCAGGAATATTAACTTCCCAGGTCTAATAAGAACATAAAGTATTGCTCAAAAAAGACATGCTGCCAAAGCTTTTTTGTCTTGCACTCATCAGGACAAGTCACAAAAATGCCAGATTTCAAAGAGAGCAACGATTTATACTGCATGAGAAAAGGGTGCTGATTGATTGGCAAGTTGACTCAGACTGGGTGAAGCATGACATGGAGAATGCACCAGGGAACAGCTGCCCCAACACTTTCGTTTAATTCAAAAAAGGTACACTCTCTGGAAATGTAACTTTGCCTGCAAAGGTCAGGTTCTTTCCATGGAATCCCTACTGTGCAGAAGAGGCCATTCAACCCATTGAGTCTGCACCATCTTGGGTAAGATGCCAGAGCATCTTACCCAAGCCCTCTCCCCTGCCCTATCCCTGTAACCCCACACATTCACCATGGCCAATCCACCTAATCTGCACACATCTGGATTGTGGAAGGAAACTTGTGCACCTGGAGGAAACCCACACAGAATGTGCAAACTTCACACAGGTAATCACCCAAGACTGGAAAAAGTCCCTGGAGCTATGAGGCAGCAGTGACCTCTGTGTCACTCCTAAAATTACTCATTTGGATAACTAGTAAAGACACAATAGGTTGAATTGACTCTCATGCTGCACTGTAACATTTTTGTGTTATGCCTTGGCCATTCCTATCTAACTCCCCTTTTGGTGATGTGGTAAGTGTTAATTACTGCCAATCAACCTTGCCAGTACTGAATATTAACGATCATCCTGAAAATCTCCAACCTCGTCCGTGGCTGGGATTCTCCGGTACTGCTGCAGTGAATGGAGTTTTAGCTAAGTGCCAAATTCTTCATTCTTCCTGACAGCAGGGAGCCATGGATGAGATTGGAGAATCCTGCCATAGAGTCCCATTTCTTCAAGTTGTAATTGTTGTTGGAGATCTTGAAAATGACAAAGATTTTTTTAAACTTTTTCTTTCGGTCTTTCCTGCTCTCTCTCAATCCAATTTTTTTTACTTCTCCATTTCTCTTCCTGTATCTGAAGTCAAATTCGTCTTGTTTTAATACACATTTTCTCCTTAGTGCTATTTCTACAATCCTTTATTCCAATTGTTTAAGGATATACACTGTTGCTTGCCCTGTGCAAATGCTGTTTCCTTTGCTGCAGACTTATCAGCTCAGACTTTCAACAAGTCGAACACAAAACAATTATAAACCTAAACCTAAGCATGCAAAGGCATTCTTAACAAATGGTGCTCACCATCAGATTCACTCCTACAGCAAATTATAATCCATAATTATCTCTAATGAATTATCATTTAGTCACTATTAAGATGTAAAATTTGTTATAATCTTATATGTTATAAATATTGGAATATAAATTCAATTAGTTAGCATTATGAAAGAAAAAAAATCACAACACATTTTTAAAAGTTCTATATTGTAGAACAACAGACATAAAATATACTTTGTGTTACCTTTTTTGTATTATATGTCCCACAACCTTTTGGTAATTTTAGGAATCCAAAGCAGTAGGACATGTCTAAATCTTGTTTCTTGCCAGCTTCTGTAACATTTTGCAATCAGTTTGTCGAACCTTTTATTACATGTTAAGACAGCAGCTCTTCTAATTTCTAGAATCTTATCCCAGTTGGATATTGCTGTTTTTATGGTAACGTGCTTACATAAAGTGGGCATCAGGATGAAGGACAGCTTTGCAATGTTATACTTGCCAATCACAATGGGACCTCTTACTCTAGTGATGCAGAAGGCTACATAAAATTAACCAGGTAATAGCTGCTACAGGTTACGGTAATTGAAAACTTCATAGTTATATTGGAAAGTGCACTTAAGGTTCACCGATCATTTTTTGTGAAATTTAAGGAGTGTCATACATCAGTCCATTAACTATGCCCTCTTCAGCAGCGCATTATGACAAATGACTCCTGACTGTGAAAGGAACAATCTCTTATTTGATTTTAGTTCCATTTGTCATCTCAAAGCTTTTCAAGATAATTACAGAAATAGCACCTGCATGTTATTTTTATGACACGTCTGTGTAGGCAGAAAACACCTATGCTATAATTTAACTGTGTGGTAGACTATATATAAGGATGACACACCAATTTTGTACTAACAGGTAACACTGATGTGGCTCCATTACAATTGCAGTTCAGGCTCATTTCTTAAACTTCTTTGAATAAATCGTCTAAGTGTCTAGGGTAGCAAAATAGATAATAAGTTGAGTTGGAGGGAACAGTGTACAGATGTGGTGGCCAATTGACCCACACAATCATACTAGCTCAGAAAATTAAAATCTTTGAGTAGATCCTACAACCATGAAACTTTCTTATATGGCTGTAGTTTGGAGAGCTTTCCTTTTTGGGTGCCTTGTCTGTCACCATTGTCAAAGAAAAGTAGATTGTTTAAGAGTACAGATATTATTGAACCAGGCAGAAAGGATATTTGATGAGCAAATCCTTCTTGCTGAAATCTGCTCTCAAAGAATTTTGACAAAAGCAAAGAGTGTCATGAAAAATGAAAAACGCCCCTCGTTTTAGTATTACTGCTATCACTCAGATGCAAGACAACTCAATTCCTAAACTCATTTGTGCCTTCCTCTTTTTGAACTTTTAACAGGAGTTTGATGCATGGAGGAGCATTTGCACTCAGGTGAAACTCACTGACTGGTTATTTTAACTTATTGGAATAGTTCTCTTTTTTAAATATATATTTAAATAAAGTTAGAACTCTATGATAGTGTAATTTCCTTTTATTGTTATTATTCATTTATAAGTATCTTTTTCATAAATGATTAGTGTTATATGGAAAAAATTTCCATATGAATTTTTGTATGGAGGGTTAGGAGAAATTAAATTGAACTGAAGATCAACTGAATTCTGTGCTGATGTGGTGGGTGAGAAAATAGACATTTGACTACATATAAACTGCAATACTTTGTACATTTATTGTACAAAGGTAGAAAGAGTTCTACCTTTTCACATGCTAAGGTTTCTGTTTCACCATATACATGTTTAGTGTCTTATTCCAAACAACTACACTTATTTAAATATCACAGAGACCCAGTAAGTGCTCTCAAACATCTATACACACTACTCCCTTTGTGGTCTCGATGAAGGTGAAGGCAAGCTGCTCACTTCTCTAGCTCTATGGTGGTGGTCAGTCTCACCATGCTTGGACAAATTGGGGCTCTCCCTGCAATTGTAGCACCTGCATCTCTAGCCAACCCCTCACAGCAAGTATGTGCCCTTGAGGTGTTATCCTGGTGGCTGGTTGTAGTGTGGTACCACTGTCACAGATCTGCCACAGTTAGTTCAGGGACCATAGCTCTTTTAGCCCTACTGCTATGGATCCAGTACCACTGCATAAGAGATCTCATATCTCTTGCACATACTGCCACAGGGGGGTCACCATGAGGCTGACAATTCTCTCAACTGCTCATCATGTACTCTTCAACCCAATACATAACTGAGGCCAGGACCACTTTGAACATCTCTATTCTTAGTGCATAAGCTTGCAATAATTCCAAGTAATTCAGCCAGGTGGTCATTTATCTGCCAGTACAAGTCCAAATACTCAGCACCAAAGGGAGAATCCTGGTGTTGAGCCTCACTGCTCCATGATATAAGATTGAACATGTGTGCTTATCAGAGGATTCCTAGGCATAAACTTCATGGAATGCAAGGCTAGTGAGGAACTGGGCTGCTCTGCATTAGGCATAAGAGGGAATGTTTTGCCTAGCACAGGTTTGATGGCCTAAACATTGTATTCTAGATGGCAAACTACATCCCTAGTTGCAACAGTAAAGGCCCAAGAGTTTCCAAAGAATTCATGCCCTGCTTTCCAATATTTTTGACAGCATGCCTGGGAGTCCTCAGTGTACTGGGTCCTCTGAAGAGGATGCATTGAGATGGGTGTTACGTGCGTGAAAGGGTCCAAGTTGGAATGAGGTCTGAGGCAGATAAACTGTGCTGATGTGGTAACTTCCAGAACTATATGAGCAGTAGCCTGATGTCTCTTTAAAAGTCAGTGAATTTCCAGGGTCAACAGCAAAAGACTGGCACAGGAGGGTTCATAAAGGATAGGGTAGAGTGACAACATTGGCTTAGAGCAATGAACTCAGACTAACTGATGATTTCAATAAGCGTACACTGACAATTGGTTAGCTCACACAGGGCAAAAATGTTTCAGCCAAAGTTAACAGTATCTACACTGTAAGGGCCACTGTTCACCTCCAGTGGACTCCCGAGATGACCTCCAAGTAGATCTTTGAGTGTGACACCTTTAACTACCCTTTTGTTGGGCAATAGATTGGAAGAAGCAGCTTCCACCCCCAATGTCTTCCTGGCTGAACCCAAGCCCACACCTAGTCAGAACTTGAAAACTAAACCTGGAGACTGCGCTGGCCTCCAAGATACAAAAGTCAATTTGAAGGTGGGCCTACATTTGGGAAGTCGCAGAAGGGCCCAACTGACCTGGGCCATCAAGAAAATTCATCCTAAATTATTTAAAGTTTATGAATTGGCATTTCAGAAATGATTTAGACTTTACCAAAAATAAAGCAATCCACCTTTCACCAACCCCCATCACACAAGCATTGCCTTATCCCGCAACCATTCCTTAATTACCTGCATACACAGGCTCTTGAACATCTTCCTCAGCCTACCTCATGTTTATCTAATACATTGTCTTTCACATCCTATCCTGTACTGTCCTATTAATCTATCATTCCTGTTCCCATCATTGTCACTGTAATTAATCTCTCCAAAGGAAAGCCTGCTTTGTATTTCCTCTGCAAACTTCCCTAACTCTATATCTATAACTTTGTGCATCTAAACATGATGATATTTCAGAATCAGTGGAAAAACCATCAGTCATCACATCAGAGCCCTCAGAAACCTCCTGTAAACAGCAGGTAGCCAATTAAGGTAAATTAATAGCCTATTAAGACCAATTATCAGAGCCTGACTGGAATTTTCCTCAACGATATGAAGAAAAGATGAGGTGCCAGGGGGTGATCTCCCCAGTGGCAGGCCAGGGATGCAGCACAGTGCATCAGGTAGATTTTGAGGACCACCTGCTTGTGGCTACAGGCTAACCTATGGAGGAGTCAATTCTCCATGATGATGGCCCAGCGGCTGTGGTCATTTTTAAATGAAATGTCTTGAATGTGCTGAGAGGGTGAGTCAGCAGCTCCTTCCAAATGGAGGGCTTCCTAGATGGATGCACCCTCTGACCAATAATTGGCCAATTCAGGGGAAAATCCCTGCTGAGTGACTGTTCTCCAAACAGAACAAGGTTGAGACTCTCATTTCGTCTCATCAGGGTCCTGACTCAAAACCCAGGCTTGGAAGAAGCTTCCATTGTGCATTTAAGCTCATGTCACTTTTCACCACTTGAAGACAATTTTTGTATTACATTATACTGCGAATGTAATATTCCAGACTTCTCATTGCAATATTCATTGTGCAGGCAATTTCCATTTCCTTGTCCAGTCCATTATAATTTTGTTTCACTCCAGATACTTTAATTTGTGCCTAACACAAAAGTCCACTTCCACTAGTGAACCAATTTGCCAGAAATAGAAAAATAGGGCGGGATTTTACAGCCTCACGTGACCCAAGACTGGAAAACCCTTTGAGGTCAATGGACCTTCCCCTTGTCCACCCTGATTCCTGGCAGAATTGCAACAATAGGCTTGAAGCGAAGTCCTACTAATTTGAAAACCAGAGTATTTTTTTTACAGCCAGTCACAAAAATCACTTCCAGTATTTCCTCGCAGCTATCCCTGCAGTGTTAGTACTACCTTGGGCATGTGCCCATTGGACATCATGGTTATGACTTTCCAGGGCTTATATTTTTATATATTTTCTTGGAAGGCAATCACTTTGTATCCCTTCAGTTTCACTGCCTTTCCTTCCACGTTAAAAGTACTTGCAGAAACTCTGACATGTTATTCAAAAGGCAGCACAGTAGCACAATAGTTAGCACTACTGCCTCACAGGGATCCAAGTTTGTTTCCCAGCTTGAGTCACTGTCTGTGCGGAGTCTGCACATTCTCCTTGTGTCTGCGTGTTTCCTGTGTGCTGGTTAAGTGCATTGGTCATGCCAAATTCTCCCTCAGTGTACCCGGACAGGCGCTGGAGCGTGGCAAGCATGACAGTTACTTAATTGCAGTGTTAATGTAAGCCTACTTATGACACCAATAAATAAACTTAAACAAAAGATACTTGTCTTTATTTTCATACCGTTATTTTTTGATTTTCTCCCTAGTGTTGAAATGTCAAAGTATGATACATGTGAGACTCTCCCAAATTGAACTAGTTGCCTATGACTGACATCCCTAAGTTGCTTCACATCTAACTAATCTACTTTTATCAATGAGGAGAAATTGCATATAAAATATACTGGTATTGGATTACAATAATCATAACGTGAAATGTTATGAGAAAAAGGAATTAATTGTTATATAAAGTGATTTCATGTGTACAGTAATCTTCACAATAAAGAACATTATACTATTCTGAAAATTATAAATATTGCTGTCCATCAGTGAGTCAGTCTTTCATTGCTACGTGAAAACCTTTGAATGTTTTATTACATCAAAGTACTATGTAAATAGCAGTCATTGTTGAAAGGAAAGATGAAAAAATCAATAGAGAAATGAAAGCCTGGAGGAGGAATCCATCCTAACATCTCATGCAGCAAAAATGTAAACATTGCCCAGGTAGTCTGATTGCTTCGTCAAGTTGTGTGACCATCTTACGTGCAACACGAAATTGTGTAAGTGCTTTCAATGAAATTCTGCAGCAAGTATCTGTTGCCAATTCCATTCAGATAAAAAAGGCTTATAAGATACTCCTGTTAGCACTGTATGTGGCACAGTAAATGGAACTAATTGCTTTGAGTGACAAAATGGAGCATTTTACACAGATTAAGATCTCAATCATGTTGCCTAAAAAAGCACTAAGCAGATGGAATGCGCTTTTCCACAGGAACCTAGCAAGAGGAGTTGCCAGTTCAGTGAAATCATGGCTTATCTGTAACTAACTCGATTTGCCTTCTTTGGTTATGTAACCATAATACCCTTGTCTGTCAAAAATCCATCACTTCCAGATGAGTGTTTCAAATGATTTCCAACAGCTTAAATTTCTAAATTCCCACTCCTATTTGTATAAATGCTTCCTGAGATCACCTCTGAATGGTCTAGCTATAATTTTAAAGTTATGCCTTGTTGTCCTGAGCTTTTCCAGAAAAGGAAATAGTTTCTCCCTTCTACACTATCAAATCCTTTAATCATCTTAAACTCTCCTTTAATCTTCTTTATCTTTACATGAAGGAAGATAATACCACAAATCTCAGCTGCACCACCTCTTTATAGTTAGATTCTGGCAGAGACCAAGAGACTTAGAAGCAAACATAGGGGAGAAGAAAATTAGTTTTAGCACATCTTTGGGTATGAGATGGACAATCCATTCAGAAGCTGGAATCAGTCCCAACATGGACTTGGGGCCTCCTCACCATAATTCTAAGAGTTACAAACACCAGCCATTTATTCAGAGGCAGCTTGTCAGATGTTTCGGATCACCCAGGTTGATAAGGTTGTTAAGAAGGCGTACGGTGTATTAGCTTTTATTGGAAGAGGGATTGAATTTCGGAGCCGTGAGGTCATGTTGTAACTGTACAAAACTCTGGTGCGGCTGCACTTGGAGTATTGCGTACAGTTCTGGTCGCCGCATTATAAGAAGGGTGTGGAGGCATTGGAAAGGGTGCAGAGGAGGTTTACCAGGATGATGCCTGGTATGGTGGGTATGTCTTATGAGGAAAGACTGAGGGACTTGAGGTTATTTTCGTTAGAAAGAAGAAGGTTAAGTGGTGACCTAATTGAGGCATACATGATGATCAGAGGGTTAGATAGGGTGGATAGTGAGAGACTTTTTCCTCAGATGGTGATGGCTAACACGAGGGGACATAGCTGTAAATTAAGGGTGGTAATTACAGGACTTTATTCAGTGGATAATAGGGGCATGGAATGCCCTGCCTGCAGCAGTTGTGGACTCGCCAACTTTAAGGGTGTTCAAATGGTCAGTGGGTAGGCATATGGATAACATTGGAAAAGTTTAGGTTAGAGGGTCATTAGATTGGTTCCACTGGTTGGCGCAACATCGAGGGCCAAAGAGCCTGTACTGCGCTGTAATATTCTATGTTCTATCTTGGGCTGGTTTTTATGGTAGCAGCGACCTTCAGGGAGATCTGAAAAGAAAACAGCTGATGAAAGTGACAAGGAAAAAGTAACTGCAAACCGCAACAGCCTGCAATGTTGCTGCAGAGGGGTGCCCTCACAGATTTCAAATTCAGGTAAATCAAAAAGCTTGGCAAGGGGGGGTTGGTATGTTCACAGTGCTACACAGACTTACACACCTGCGAAGCCATCACCACTATCTGCACAGTGTTCTTCATTGATATCACTGAAGAATGCCACACTGGCCACACAGATTGATGTCTGTGGCACTGCCTGTCCTTGCAGAATTGACACAAGTCTATCCTATTGGCGCAAATGATTTTCATCCTTTTATTTTTTTGGCAGCCTCCAGCACTCCTCTAAGGACTGATGGTTAAGCTGCAGAAGAATCCAAAAATATAAGCACAACATACTCAGCACTGCTGAATTTCAGAGATATTAGACCCCTCATCTGCAAACGCAGAGTACCCATCACCTGTTTGCTGCAGCTAGCCTGACAATTGATACTTTTGGCACAGCTCTGGTATATGGGAAATAATCCCATGAAATTTGTGTTTCCGGTCTATTTTGCATACAAACAGTGGGCTAAATAGAGTCCAGTTTTGTCCAGTGAGGAGAGCAAATAAAAGCAACAGTAAAAAAAATCTTTGATTAATATAGTTTCAAACTGCAGATTTTCCAACTACCTTGATGGTTTTTCTATGATGATGAATTGAATAATATGGTTATCCCCATAGCAACAGGACACGCCTATGGTTAATAAATTTTATGCTCTCCATACAGCAGAATTAAGCAAGGAATTCATGCAAGTATCAGTTTAAAGGCAACAGGTGTGAACCTGAAGTTCAGGTAGTATAAACTTCGTTCCAGGATGAAAGTATAAATGTTGTTTTCAGATTAATTAACTTCCTTCTCAATTTTCATTTATTTTGGTTTCATGGGCTTTTGCCTTCATTGAAGACTTCAATTGAATGGAGCTGTCTGAACAGATGTCTCCATTTGTCAATTGGACTCTAATATTACTCAGCCTGAGACATAATTCAAAAAAACATACGGAGTAGATTTTCAACTTGATGTCCAGGTGCAAAACAAGCAAATTATCCACAAATGACCCGATTTTTATTTCCACATTGAGCGGAAATCAAAATTGGATGGTTTCTATTATGAACTGCCATTGCACAATGCCAGTTTTACATCTGCAAAGCAAAGTAAAAAGCTAACACACACAGTAGAAACCCCAATATGCTAATACTTCCCTAGTGGCAGGATTCCTGAGCTCACCCATCCAATTTGTAGAAGAGGTATGCCAATGTGCATTTTTATGAATATCTTTCCATGGGGTGTGGGCATCACTGGATATTTATTGCCAAGTTATTACTAATCCCTAAATCGCTCTTGAAAAGGTGCTGGTGGTGGTGAGCCATATTTTTGAATAGTTCTGTTAGGGAGTTCCAAGATGGTGACTTAGCAACAGTAATTAAGTTAGGATGGTGTATGTGGCTTGGAGAGGAATTTGCTGGTGATTGTTTCCCACCAACCTGCTGTCCTTGTCCTTCAAGGTAGTAAAGGTGAAAAGTCCTGTCAAAGAAAGTGAGTTGCTGCAGTGTATCTTGTAGATGATACGCCTGTTGCAATTGTGTGTTGCTGGCAGTGAGTGAGTTTTGAAGGTGGTGGTGGGTGGGGTGCCAATTAAGTGGTGTGCTTTGTCCTGGATGGTGACAAGCTCCTTGTCTGTTGTTGCAGCTGCACTCACCCAGGCAAGTAGAGTGTATTTCATCCTGACTTGTGCCTTGTAGACGGTGGATGTGTACTCTCTGTAGAATTCCTACTCTGACCTGCTCTTCCAGCCACAATATTTACATAGTTGGTTCAGTTCAGTTTCTGGTCAAAGGTAATGCCCAGGATATTGATAGCAAGGGATTCAGAAATAGTATTGCCATTGAATGTCACTGGGAGATCGTTAGATTCTACCTTGTTGAAGATGGTCATTGCCTGACACTTCTTTGACACAAATGTTATTTGCCACTTATCAGTCCAAGCCTAAATATTGTCCGGATCTTTCTGCTTTTTGAAGTAAACAAAGAAAATACAACACACAGGCATAATCTAGCCCAAGGCAAAATAAGCTCCTGCACTGAATTTCATGAGTTTGAGCAAGGGGCCATCCCAGCTCACAGCTCACCTACAGAAGTGGGGGAAAACCAACAAACTGGGATTGGCCTGCTTTAGAGTTTCTCTTCAGACAAAGCAGCTAGTGTTATTACACAGATTGTTTGGAAGTGTGTTTTTTCAAGCTGTAAACAGATTTCTGCTTGCGCACTGAAGATCCTCCCTAATTTTTCATCCTTCTATGTTTTCTTTCACTGAAATCCAACATTTTGGCTGAGGCATATTTTACTGGAGTCACTACTTCACTCTAGCCAGTAACTGAGCTATGTACACTGCACAGGCTGATTTTCAAAGTTCAAAGAAGGAAACAACTCTTCCTGCAGCTAAATAGGTTGCTATGGTATTATGCTTCAATGTCACAGGATAACTTCCAGACCAGCATAGGGGATATCTGCCAATCTTTTATTCATTCCTTTATAAGGAGTTTGAATAATGCTATGCATGCCAGAGAAAGTCTTTATCAGTTTTCCTGTGAAATGACAGAATAACCAGAGAGCACAGAGCTTTGTATCATCTGACAGTTTTCCCATGGATAGAGTGTAATATAAAAGGAACTGTACATAAATGGCATTCCAGAAATGTGCAGTTAGTTTCAGACCCAAAGAAATCATATTCTACCCATCCCAAATGATTTTTGAAACCAGCCTTTGATTGAAATTTCATTTTGAGATAATGGTCATTTTCTTTAAATGACTGCGTCACAATTCCACAGACCTGAGGGGAGGAATTTAATCCAATCCATCGTGGCAGGAATCATGGCAGCTGTGTTGACTTACGCATGAGAGAGGCCTGGCTCAGTCTGCCCACAGCAGCAAATTATTTCCCCCCGTCTCATTGTTTAAGTCAGAGTGCGGAAGGGGTTGACATGCAATTCCAGCTGCCTCCAACGGAATATCAATTAAACCCATTAATGAATCAATTGACTGGCATTATCACTGAGCCCACCAGAATTGTAATGTTAATATAAGCCTACTTGTGACACGAATCAATAAACCTTTGACCAAAAATATAAGTTAGGGACTGTCAAGCCGATTGAACTATTCAATTTTCTTATCCAGTAACAGCACACACTTGCACACAAACACTGGCATGAGGACGTGCACATACACCAACACACAAACATACACACCCTCCTTTAAATAACACAATTGTCTCCAATCACACTTAACCAAAGTAACATTCATTCTCATCCAGATGCAATCAGTGATTCTAAAAGGAAGCAGTCTGTTTGATGACGCCAATCACTGCCTTAGCTAAACTCAGACCTTGCGTCGTTCGGAAAACTTCACGTTTTAAACAATTCAACTATTGACAGAATCATGTTCACCAATTTCTGACAGCACAAATAGAAGCCAATCAGCCCATCACCAGGTCTCCAATTGTATAGGGTGTTGGTGAGACCCCGGCCGCAATTTTACCAGCCCAATTGTCATTGGGTGAGGGGCAGACCATGAAAACGTCTGTTGCCCTCAGGCAGGACGTTATGGTTTTGTGATGAGCATGGCCATTAAACGAGTGGAGCGGCACAGTGGTTAGCATTGCTACCTCACAGCACCAGAGACCCGGGGTCGATTCCGGACTTAAATCACTGTCTGTGTGTTCTTCCCATGTTTGCGTGGGTTTCCTCCGGGTTCTCTGATTTCCTCCCATGTTCCAAAGATACCCAGGTTAGATGGATTGGCCATGCTAAAATTGACGCTATGGTCAGGAGGTTGGCAAGTTAAATACATGAGGTTACAGAGATAGGGCATGGAGGGGATTGTGATCAGTGCAGACCCAATGGGCCAAATGGCCTCTTTCTGTAGTGTAGTGATTCTATGATTCTAAGGGATTAAAAGGGAGGACCCAGGTCTTTCGCTGTACCTCTCAGACTGTTAAGCAAGCCCTGGGGGGGTGTGGGGAAGGGGGGTGTGATGGTATCTGTTGTTAGGCACTCTACTGAAAACCAGCCCCCACTGTTTCTTCTGACCACCCCCCTCCAACTCATCTCCTGCTACACTTGCCCCTGCAAACCCATTCCACCCTAACTCACCTTTGGCCTGGGTTCCTTAGCAATCCTGAGCGTCCAGGAGTGCATTGCCAGTAGCTATCCCCACTTTCTTTGGCACTGAAGGCAATAAGAAACAGTGGGCCTATCCCATAGAACGGACGAGGATTCCTCACTGGTTCTCTGACTTGTAAGTGAGACATCCCAAGTCTACACCCATGTACAACAGGCTTATTAAATCCCACCTAAGATATCTAGGCAATCAGCCTATCCTAGATGAGGTTCGCTATCTCTCAGGCAGCCACGATGCCATTACTCTACAATAGTTTATGATATCTTGAGGGTTTCAAGAAAATGAATGAATGGATTTTGACAGACCAAGTATATCTACTGCACGCCTTAACTGATACATTGAATCGGAAACTGCCAACAATAAGCTAAATGCAGATTCAATGAGGTTCATGCCACCACATCACTTACTGTAGAGTGCACAATGAGGATTCTGAAGCAACAATCTTATTGTTTATACTCAGCCAAAGTATTTCTCTGTCATCCAGCCAAAGCTTCAAAAGACCATCATGGGATGATGTGTGTCTCTCAATGAGAAACTGGCAAAATGGAATTGTGGAGAAGGAAACTGTTCTCTACAGGAGTTGGTAATGGACCCATCTTAGTTTGCAAGTAACCTTTCATTTGAAGGTTGAGATAAACTGCCAATGTAAAACATATCCCATGTTGACAACTCACCAATTCAAATGCATCTGAAAGGTTCTTAAAGGTCTGTGCCCAAAACTGGGAAATGACCGGCAGATGCCTGAGTTCCCTGAAGATCGAGTTTTTAAGCTGTTGATTGAGCAGTTTCACAATTAAACATTCGCAGAGTAAATTCTCTTCCCCAGTGTTGGTCTGAGACCATGGCAAATTAGGGAAATAATGGCGAGATGAAACAACTTGTAAATAAAAACAACACTTTCTCCAGGGATTGTCAGCAGCATTTCACGTTGGTTGTGGCTTAACAGGCAATCCCTTTAAATGTCATCTGTTAGCCCACATGTAGGACAAGTTTTCCTGAGTCACTCAAGGCAAACTAATATTGCAGCATGGGTCTCAAAGAGCCCCACGGTCCCTTATTTGTACATGCTCATGTCTGAAAAAAAGCATTAAAGTTCTTTGCACATGTAAATGAGTTTCAACTGTGGGCATGTTGCCTTTTATGGCCTTTACGAATATGGAAGAAACGCACTGTACACTGAGTCAGTACTTGCTGCCAGCTGTTTAACTGACAAAAAACTGTTGCTGCATTTTTAAGACAGGGGAAAATGTTGAAAAATGATTTTCATTTCACTACCACATTTGCAGTGGCCTGGTCTCAAAGTATTTCCTTTTATTTGTGTTCTCTTCAGTTGTAGGTCTGTTTGCTCCTTCCTACTGTCCATCCTGTAGGATTCCTAGGACTTCCACTGTAACATTCAAGAACCTATAATAACAATTACAAGCACTTTTAAATTCCAAGGAGGCCAAATAATTTACAAGATACGAAAAATGAATAGCTCAAGGGCCCTTTAAATTTGAAATGGCAGCTATCCAAGATTTAGTCCAACCATGTTTAATATGCAATAGCAGGGAGTGGTGTTAGCCACTGATCAGATCAGGAAATAGCATCAGCATCATTATGATGTCGCTTTATCCCCCAACTTAAATTCATTTGCAAGGCTTACATCATTTCAGAAGGGAGCTCAGCCTACCAGGATTAATATCCAAAAACGTGATGCTGAGGATTGTGTTGCACAATTTCACAATTGTTCTGAATGAGGAAGAAGCTCAATTCAAAGGAGGACCACATGAAGATCATTTGTCAAAGTGCACCAGCATTGGCAGCAACACTTGTGGTGATGATAGCTATAGCTCTGCTGGGATTTGGTCTCTGAGTTATGCAACATCCTTGTGACAATTGGGAACATTTCTGACTGAAGTTGCTGCTATTGCACAGTTTGTAGCAGTTGCTGTAGATCACTCATGGAAGACCTGTGAAGGATATTACAAATGCCTATTGCACTACCGTTAATCTCTGTTGGCATGTAGATCCAGTAGGATATCAACTGTAGCCTAAACATACTAAGTCAATAAAGAGCTTCAAAAGTCATCAAATATTAGAATGCATATTAACTTTGTCCTTTGTAATATTGACTTACCAGGACAGGCCTAATTCCTCAGGACTCTGATGATGAGTGCCTTTACTTGAAGTGGCTCAGTTAAGATGAGTACATACCCTGAACATTTCCATGTCATCTGAAATTGGAAGCATTAGCAATTACTCCACTTTGTATTTACATGCATATGTATACAAAATACATAACACTGAAATACACACTGTCATGTGTGAATGTGGATGTGTATGATGTAAATGGTTCCTGTCTTTCTCAATTCAGAGAGAGGTATATGCAACTGTAAAACTAAACTACATCACATAAACACCTGTCAGGGTTGACCTTAGAGCTAGACAGGTACTAGTAAATAGCTACAATAGGGCATTAATGCTGTCAGCTAAGTGAAAGCATGATAATAGAAAAGCACAAACACCAGGTTAGGTTTCCAGTGAAAAACAGCTGCTACATTGCAGACAATATTGAGATGCTGAACATAGCACATCCCTGTTAAATTCACATCTCCTGTTTTGAAACTAGCATTGACGTAGATATTTAGTACATCTCTGGGATAATTAGCGTGTCATTAATAACCAGGTGAAAGTGGCTGTTATAAAATTTAATGGTTTCCTTCTGTGGTTTTTCTTCAAAAACCAAATGATCTTGCTTTTAAACTATTTATTGTTATAACAAAATTCTGTTCGAAGTAGATATGCTTGGATTAGCAAACCAGCAGTTCACAGCAGGTGTATGTAATACCAATCCTTCCCAGCTGTTCTTTCATTCATTCCTGTGACTTCTGAAAATATCAGCACCATTGAATACAAAACATATTTTCCTCATTTTGATTGTAGCTATTAAAATTTGAAAGGTTCACGTTTAAGAAAAACTTCCTAAAATGCATAGGATTGGATTTTAAAGCCACTTTTACTTGGGTGAGCTGAGTGTATAATCGAAAAAGTATAAGATTTAATTCAAAATGCCTAGTACATTGTATGTAGCTCAACATCACTGGGGAATTAATGAAATGAAAGTGTGTGTCATTTCCTGGTCTCTATCTGGGGAGTGAATATCCCCTAAAGTATATTTAAGTGAAGCAAACACCAACAAATAGAAATCTGATTATCACTGTAAACTGTACTCAGTACTACTGTAAACCAATGAATGAAGGTCCAAGGAAACCCTGGTGAAAAGGCATAATTGCCATTTCTCTGGGTTTTCAGATTCTATCAAAGTTACAGTGGGAGATGGGGAAAGCTTCGAGAAAGCCTGTTTGAAAAGCCAGTCGGCACCATCCTAAATTGGAAGTAACACTTTAAGCCCCAATTTTAAATCAATTCTGTGCACAGTACCAGCAGAGAAGAGGTCATTTTTCCTCGTCCTCATGAAGCCTGGGCCTGATCCCACAAGGCTCCCAAATACCCACAGTTTCCCAACACTAGGATCTGCCATCTGTCTTATGATGAAAGGCAGCATTCAAGAAAGTTTTCTGTTGCTTCTTGCTCACACTAAGGGGGAATCATAAGGTAGGCCAGCAGCATGTTAATAAAACCAGTTGAAATAGCTCCAGCCTCATTCCTGAAACAATAGGTGTGTTTCCAGCTCAGCTTGTAATCTACCTGCCCAAAATCTGTTTGAAGTTGAAACCATAAAAAAAGCTAAAACAATGATAAATAATGCAGAGAAATGGGTGGATATGTTCAGCTGCCGAATCCATAGAGTGAGGCCCTGGCATTTCAGAGCATACACCCCATCCATGGTGGTGACCGTCTTGCTCTTGGCGTGCTCGGTGTAGGTGACTGCATCCCTGATCACATTCTCCAGGAAAACCTTCAGCATCCCACCGGTTTCCTCATAGATCAAGCCCGAGATCCGCTGGACTCCGCCACGGTGAGCCAGGTGGCGGATGGCTGGCTTGGTGATGCCTTAGATGTTACCACAAAGCACTTTGCGGTGCCACTTTGCTCCGCCTTTCCCCAGTCCTTTGCCTCCTTTTTTCTACCAGACATGATTCTTCTTCAGTCAAATCGCTGCTGAATAACGCAGAGAAACCAACAAACATTCTAGAACTCCAGTGAAAATAGATTACCCGGCTATAAGCAAGAGAGATGCCTCTAAACCTTGATCTTATTAGGAAACTTGAATAGAATGGGACTATTCAACCCCACAAGTGTGTTTCACTGTTCAGTTGTTTTATGCTGATCTCAATTCCATTTTATCTGCTTTGATCCATATTGCTCAACGTCCTTAGCGAACAAAAATCTATTTCAATCATAGATAACAGGTGGCCCTGGATTTTCAGGCTTTTGAAGTTTATTTATTAGTAGGCTTACATTAACACAACAATTAACTTACTGTGAAAATCCTTTGTCGCCACACTCCGGCATCTGTTCAGGTGCATTGAGGGAGAATTTAGCATGGCAAATGCACCTAACTAGCACGTCTTTCAGACTGTTGGGGGAAACCAAAGCACCCGGAGACCAACACAGACACAGAACATGCAAATTCCACAGAGACAGTGACCCAAGTGGGAATCAAACCTGGGTCCCTGGCACTGTGAGGCAGCAGAGCTAACCACCATGTCATCATCTACAAACATTCCAATCCTCCACTACCAACACACAGTAGCAGCACTGTGTACTATCTGCAAGATGCACTGCAGCAATTCAGCAAAGATCCTTAGACAGCACCTTCAAACCCATGATCATTTCAATCAAGAAGGACAAGGGCAGCAGATACATGGGAACACCACAACCTGCAAGTTCCCCTCCAAGCCACTAACCATCCTGACTTGGAAGTATATCATCATTCCTTTGCAGTTGCTGGGTCAAAATCCTGGAATTCCCTCCCCACCAGCATTGTGGGTCAACCCACAGAACATGGACTGCAGCAATTCAAGAAGGCAGTTCACTACCACCTTCTCAAGGGCAACAAACGCTGACCAGTTAGTGATGCCCGTGTCCTACAAATGAATTTAAAGAAAACTAAACTTTAAAAGCAATTGACTATAAAATGCTTTAGGACAGCCTAAGATTGTGAAACGTATTATATTGTTCCAACTGGTCCCCAGATGAGGTTCCCTAAATTTTGTTAACCTGGGCATGATTCTTCAATTTGTTACTGTCCAGCTGGGATACTCCCAAATTATGTTCTGGGTGAGGAGGAATGAACTGGCTCTTTTTGTTTATCCAACCTCCTCTGCTGGTTGTACAATTAATCAAAACACCTTTTCTCAGTCCCAATATTTACACTTCAAAAGGAGCCAATTTAACCAGGCTTTCTCAAGTTAGAGTGAATTTCTTTACTCGAGGCAAGAAAATGATAATTCTCACTTCTAATCAGTATGATTGTGTTTTGACTCTAGTTCTTGTTTTTAAAGAAGGATACAAAAACAGTCCTTGACTTGAGGAGTAAATGATTAATTGTTGCATTGTTGTGATTTGAGATTCCAGTATCATAGAATCCCTACAGTGCAGGAGGCCATTCTGCCCATCAAGTCTGCACCAACTCTGACAGAGCATTTTACCCAGGCCCTATCCGCATAATCCTACATATTTAACCCACTAATCCCCCTAAATCACACATCTTGAGACTTAGCTGGTCAATCCAGCTAACCTGCAAATCCTTGGACTGTGGGAGAAAACTAGGGCACCCAGAGGAAACCACGCAGACATTGGCGAACATGCAAACTCCATATTGACAATCACCCAAGCCGGGAATCGGACCCAGGTCCCTGGTGCTGAGGCAGCAGCACTAACCACCATGTCGGCCTGATTAATTCTGACTTCAGTGGGTAAATAGTTGGTTTTGAGGTTCCAGTATTCTGCAATTTAGCAGCAAAGCTTCTGTTTTCTTTTCAGCTGTGGTTTTTGTGACTTGGCTTACTCAAACCATCAGAGAAAAAGATAGAAATGTACCTGTAAATGGTTTTTGCTGGTGTGCTGCTGGCTTCTTCTTCAGTATCACACACATTCTGATACCCCACAGCGCTGTTTCATACAGAAATACACAGGCAAGCAGCTTTCATCTGGCTTTTATCCCCATCTTTGTACATTTCCAGAAAGCAAAATCCACAATTATACCTTTAGAATACATGTTAAAATATTTTTGAGGATTTTCTTCTCATACTTCCATCCTGAGCTGATACTGATTTCCCACTATGTCCCATTGTCCCCACCGGAGGTGACAATTGGTTTCTGGATGCTTTATGGATACTGGATGCTTGGCTAGAAACAGAGTGCTTCCATCGTCTTTCAGTCCATCAATCACTTTATATCTTCAGCCATATTTGGGTTTGTGTGCCTATTTTAAATACACAGCTTCTGGTCAAGGTAAACACCACCGCTCCAACCCAAAGTTGTTGATGATAGATGGTTCAATGATGTGATACCATTTAATGTTTTTCCCCTGTTTCACCCTTTTATTATTAGACACTTGAGTAGCAAAATTGTTATTTGCCAGTTATCCTGGCAAGTGTGATAGAGTTTGATAGGTGGGGGAAGAGGGCGAGTGCGAAACTGAAGAGGTTAGGTTGAAAGTGATAGAGAAGTATGAATGATTAGGAGAGGGACTGAGATGACAGAGCAGATGAAAAGGGAGATTTTAAGGGGTTGTACATTTTGCTGCAGCTATGCCTTCAAATCTTCCTGCATCTATTAGTGGCTCCTTCACAATCAACAGGTGCAGATTTAAAATTCAAAAAGAGAAGTCAAAAGTTGATGTGATTAGAATAAGATAAATTTTAGAAAGATGACAAGCAAGCTAGCTAGTTGAAGTGAAGCGAAAAGAGAACTTGGACACAGGTCTTCATCTCAATGAGATGTTTGTCAATTGGTAATTGCAAAGTTGCAGAATTACCATTACATATATACTCTATTTCAAGTTTCAGAATGCTGTAAATAAAGTTATGATCTGAAATACATTGTCTGAAAAGTTCAGAAAGCAGACTCAATAATAACTTTTAACAAAGGAATTTGAAAAATATTTGAAGGGGGAAATGTTGCAAGGCTATGGAGAAAGGGCAAGAGAAAGTGGGACTCGATGGCTAGCTCTTTCAAAAGGTGATTCATGCACAATAAACCATATGGCCTCCGTGACTATTGTATCGTGCTAAACAATCTAACATTGAAGAGGACGTATGGGACATATAGATAGTAATAAGAAACAATGAGAAGGTAAAAGAGGAATAGCGTATATAAGAAATTCTCAAAATTGATATTCTATAAGTATTAATCAATGAAAAGAAAATTTCAAAGTGAGGAAAGACTTCCCCCCACCTTGAGAGATGATTAAATGGAAATTGGCGGCAATAGTCCTCTTGATATAATTTTAGTGGTTTTACAGATAAATACTTCTAGAAATAAATGAATTGGTCAAATGCAAAATGATAACAAATGAAGTAGAAGATCTCCCATAGTGTTATGTACAGGAAATCAAAGGCCAGGGTTGTTTGGGGGAGGGGGGAGGAGGGGGGAATGCAGAGAAAATGAGGAGAGGGGAACATAGAAGAAAGATAGGGTGATGATAAGTATGTGCATGAGATTGGTTGTTGGGAGAGGAAAGAATGTGAGAAATGGAGAGTCAAGGAGAATCAGAGATTGAAGGGAAGGAAGACATTTAATTTAACATCCAAAGTACAAAAGCTTTTAGAATCTTTAAAATAAATATCTAGATCCGATATGCACTCAAAAATTACCTTCTTGGAGATTCTGAAATAGTGCTTGTGATTTGGTGCTCAAGTGCAGGAATGGAATCTTGGTAGAAGAGATTGAAACCCTGCAAAAAAAAAATGCAAAATACTGTGGATGCTGGATCTGAAACAAAAACAGAAAATGCTGAAAAATCTCAGCAGATCTAGTAGCATCTGTGGAGAGACAATAGCGCCAATGTTAACTCCATTCTCTTCCTACAGATGCAGTTAGACCTGCTGAGATTTTCCAGCATTTTCTGCTTTTTGTGCTAAAACTCTGTGAAGTGGGCTGTCGTTGACGCTGTCTGGATATGGCAATTGACGAGGGCTCATGTGAAGCCCTGAAGGTATCCAAAGCTTCGTGACTTCATTCTGTGGGCTTAAGGGCAAAGGAACCACTTTGGAGCAGTAGTGCTTTGCTTGGCATGGCCAAAGAGCTGAAGTTGTGCTTGTGAGTTGGTGTTTGAATATTTACTTGGGAATACAGGGAAACGGAGTCACAGAAGACAAGATTTAAACCCTGTGTTACTTATGCCATTGGAGATGGACTGACTTGTAGAGAGAATTCCAAGATAAGATCTTGAAAGTGAAGACTAGAATTCCTTATGACATAGACAGGGTTTCAGTGAGATTGGTTGTCTTTCAGTGTCTACTGACTTTTGGGTTGTTGAGAAGTCCGTGGATTGTGCTTTGGTCATAATTTACCATTTATTGTGTTGTATGATGTGATCAACCACATTTACCCAAACATGCGCAGGTTAGATGCATTGGCCATGCTAAATTCTCCCTCAGGTGTGCCCAAACGGAGTGTGGCAACTAGGGGATTTTCACAGTAACTTCATTACAGTGTGAATGTACTCGTGACTAATAAATAAATTTTACTTTTAACCTACATGTACCTCATGCCTAACCTGAGTGTTAGAGTATCATTTTAAACATTTTATCTTTCTCGCCTTGTATAGCAAAGTTTATTTTTGCTTGCTCAGAACCCATGGAATTTTGTGGCTTGCTTCACTGAGCAAGTGTCTTGGATATCATACTTTGTCTACTTTAAACAAAATGTATTGGTCCCTAACCAGATCTTATCAACAACTTGGGGAGTCTGGCCTCAGATCATAACATAAATTGGGAGCTCTTGCGGGATTTCAAACCTGCTGACACTTGCTCAAGTTAAGACAGGTAAGATTTCTATAGTGAATTTTACAATACTGACTGAGAAACAAAATGGCTACTGAGAAGCAAATGCTACTAATTTTCTGGAGAGGGAAGTTTTAATCCTGAGTGATTTGCAACAATTAACCAAGACTAAGTTAATTGTGTTGGACATTAGTTAGAATTGAAAGCAGGGGTTGAGAAAACAGACAAATTTGAGGTAAGAGTATAGCTTCTGGGATTCAAGGAAGGAAAAGTTAATCCAGATAGCAATTCAGTTGAGTTAGCTAAAATTTAGTTGCAGATGAAGCAGCTCAAGATAGAGGTAGAGAAAAGCTGAAGCTTGAACTTGAACTCCAGAAAGAGACACTAGCAAAAGAAAAAAAGTGAAATGAAAAATTTGAACAAGAGATGAAAAAACAAATTGGAAAGAGAGGAAAAAGAAAAAAATGAAAGAAATGGAAATGTGAAAACTTGAGCTTGAATTCCAAAAAGGGAAAGAAATGAGACATCTTGAACTGGCAAAAGAACAAATTAGCTTGGGTGAAAGTGTCCAGTAGTTTGAATGAGGAATGGGGACCTATTCCGAACTTTGATACGACAAATGTTAGAACATGGAACATAGAACAGTACAGGCCCTTCGGCCCTCAATTTTGTGCCAAGCTATGTCCAATGCCAAGATCAAGTTGTCCCCTCCGTGTGACTATTCAATAACCACTTGAAAGTTCCTAAAGTGTCCGATTCCACTATCACAGCACGCAGTCTATTCCGTACCCCAGCCACTCTGAGTAAAGAATCTACCCCAAACATTGCTCCTATATCTCCCACCATGAACCTTATAGTTATGCCCCCTAGTAACAGCTACATCCACCTGAGAAAATACTCTCTGCACGTCCACTCTATCAATCCCTCTCATCAACTTATAAACCTCTTAAGTCACCTCTCATCCTCCTCCGCTCCAAAGAGAAAAGCCCCAGTTCCCTCAACCTTTCCACATAAGACCTACCCTCTAAACCAGGTAGCATCCTGGTAAATCTCTTCTGCACTCTCTCCAATGCTTCCACATCCTTCTTATAGTGAGGTGACCAGAACTGAACACAATATTCAAAATGTGGCCTCACTAACGTCCGGTATAGTTGCAGCATAACCCCACCGCTCTTAAACTCAAACCCCCTGTTAATAAACGCTAACACATTATAAACCTTCTTTACAGCTCTATTCACCTGAGTGGCAACCTTCAGAGATCTGTGGATATGAACCCCAAGATCTCTCTGCTCCTCCACATTCCTTAGAACCCTGCCGTTGACCCTGTAATCTGCATTCAAGTTTGTCCTACCAAAATGAACCACCTCGCACTTATCTGGGTTAAGCTCCATCTGCCACTTTTCGGCCCAGCTCTGCATCCCATCAATCTCTCTTTGCAGCCTGCAAGAGCCCTCCATCTCATCCACTACTCCACCAATTTTGGTGTCATCAGCAAATTTACTAACATACACTTCAGCCCCTTCTTCCAAGCCATTGATAAAAATCACAAAATGCAGAGGACCCAGCACTGACCCCTGTGGTACATCGCTGGTAACTGGCCTCCAGTCTGAAAATTTTCCCTCCACCACCACCCTCTGTCTTCTATGATACAGCCAGTTACTTATCCAATTGGCCAAATTTCCTTCTATCCCACACCTCCTTATCTTCTTCATGAGCCTACCATGGGGAACCTTATCAAACGCCTTACTAAAATCCATGTATATGACATCAACTACTCTACCTTCGTCCACACACTTAGTTACCTCCTCAAAGAATTCAATCAAATTTGTGAGGCAAGACTTACCCCTCACGAAACCGTGCTGACTATCCCAGATAAAACTGAATCTTTCCAAATGGTCATAAATCCTATCTCTCAGGACCCTTTCCATTAACTTACTGACCACCAAAGAAAGACTAACTGGCCTATAATTACCAGGGTCATTCCTATTTCCTTTCTTGAAAAGAGGAACAACATTTGCCACTCTCCAGTCCTCTGGCACTATCCCTGTGGACAGAGAGGACCCAAAGATCAAAGCTAAAGGCTCCGCAATCTCATCCCTTCCCTCCCAAAGTATCCTAGGATGTATCCCATCTGGCCCAGGGGACTTATCCACCCTCAGGTTTTTCAAAATTGCTAATACATCTTCCCTCAGAACATCTACCTCCTCCATCCTATCAGCCTGTATCACGCACTCCTCCTCAAAAACATGGCCCCTCTCCTTAGTGAACACTGAAGAAAAATATTCATTCAACATCTCATCTATCTCTTCTGACTCCATGCACAAGTTCCCACTACTATCCTTGACTAGCCCTAACCTCACTCTGGTCATTCTTTTATTTCTCACATAAGAGTAAAAGGCCTTGGGGTTTTCTTTTATCCGACCCACCAAGGACTTCTCATGTCCCCTCCTAGCTCTCCTAAGCCCTTTCTTTAACTCATTCCTAGCTACCTTGTAACAGTCAAGCAACCCAACTGAACCTTGTTTTTTCCTCCTTATGTACGTTTCCTTTTTCCTCTTGACAAGGCATTCAACCTCTTTTGTAAGCCATGGTTCCCTCACTCGACCATTTCCTCCCTGCCTGCCAGGGACATATTCTTTGTCTATTACCTAAATTCACTGAAGACAGAGTTCAGGGATATTTTATCTTGTTTAAAACTGTGGCTACAAAGCTACAATAGCCAAAGGACATATGAATTTTCATTTCTCAAAGTGTTTTGGTCAGAAAGACTGTGGATGTGTGTTCCAGTCTTTCAAAAGAACAATCTTCAGATTATGAGTTGTTACTGTACTACTTAATGCTTAGAGGCTTGCTTCTGAAGCATACCAGTTGAAGTTTCAAATTTTAAAGAAAAGACGGAATGAAATGTTTGTAGAATTTGCTGCAGAGAAAAAAGTATTATAGGACAGGCTGTTTCAATCACTAAAGTTAGAATAAAATGTTGAGAATGTGAGGGAGTGAATGACACTGGAAGAATTTCAAAATAGCACCACAATAGCTATTAGGTCACATACTTAGAAAATAGAAGCAAAAGCGGGCCATTTAGTCTTTTGAGCTTGCTCCACCACTCATTACAGCCATGACTGATCATCAGATTCAATACCCTGATCCCACCTTCATCCTTATCCATTTATCCCTTTAACCCCAAAAGTGATGTCCAATTCCTTTTTGAAATCACACAACTTTTTGGCCTCAAGTACTTTCACAGATTCACCACTTTCTGGGTGAAGAAATTTCTCCTTACCTCAGTCCTAAAAGGTTTACCCCATATCCTCAAACTATGATCCCAGTTCTGAACTCCTCCACCATCTGAAAAATTCTTTGAATCTATCCTGTCTAATCCTGTTTAGAAATTTAGAAATTTCTATGAGATCTCCTCTCAATCTTCTACACTCCAAAGAATGGAATTCTAACTGACTTAGTCTCTCCCCATATGACAGACTGCCATCTCAGGAATCAGCCTGGTAAACCTTTTGAATGGACCTACCTTATATTAAGTTGATCTTTCTCTATACTCTAGCAATGATTGTAACATAATATTCTGCTCCCTCTCCTTTCCTTCTCCCCTAAGTACTCTATGAACAGTATTTTTTGTCTGTACAATGTGCAAGAAACAATGCTTTTCACTGTAAAACAATACATGTGACAATAATAAATCAAATATATTTAGAAGAGATATGTGAGTGATCAACCAGGAGTGCACTGTCTAAAGATAATAAAGGGATGAATGAGGGTTTCAGCAGCAGATGAATTGAGGCAGGGATGAAGCTGGATACATCCCTATCTTGATTTCCACCTTCAAGACACTGAGACCTATCTTTTTGACCAAGTTTTTAGTTATCTGACCAAATATCCCTTTATAAAGCTCAACGCAATATTTTGTTTTATAATGTTCCTGTGAAGTGCCTTGCGATGTTTTATTATGCTTGCTTTAAGAAATAAGTCAAGCATGATTTCCTGTTCGTAAATCAATGCTGACTCTGTTGATTTTACCACTGCTTTCCAAATGCCTTGATAATGGACTCTAGCAATGTCCCTACTACCAACGTTAGGCTCACTGGTCGAAAGTTCTATGTTTTCTCTCTACCTCCCTTTCTGAATAGTGGACTCACATTAGCTACTCTCCAATCTGTAGGCACTATTCCAGAGTCCAAAAAATTTTGGAAAATGACCTCCAATGGATCTACTATTTCTAGAGCACATTCTTATATATACTCCAGGATAATGATTATTAGGCCCTGGAGATTTATCTGCTTTCAATCCCATTAATTTTGCAACTAATACTGATTTCCTTCAGCTCCTCAAAACTTTCAATGTTATTGATGTCTTCCTTTGTGAAGAAAGTATGAACTTAGTTCCTCAGCCATTTCTTTGTTCCCCATTATGAACAAAGAAAATTACAGCACAGGTACAGGCTCTTCAGTCCTCCAAGCCTGCACCAACCATGCTGCCCGATTGAACTAAAAATTCCTACCCTTCTGGGGTTCATATCCCTCTATTCCCATCCTTTTCACGTATTTATCAAGGCACCCCTTAAAAGTCATTATTGTGGGAATCAAAGTGGGTGATATGCTTACAGGCTTGCTTCTGAAGTATACCTCTCACACCTGGTGTGAGAGGCAGCATGATCCACAGATGGTAAGATCCTTCTTGAAATCCAGCTGTTTGTTAAAGTCCAGAGAGAGGTTAATGCTCATCAAGCAATCTTTAAACATAGCCAAAGGGCAGTTGCAAAGAGAGAACTTCAAAAGTCTAGCTGGAAAGGGTTATTTTAGATACCTTCCTGCCAATTGGAACTTACTGTGTGAATTCTCCTGTTTCTGATTGAAAGGGGCTTATATGCATTTTTGTCATAATAACATAAGAAATAGGAGGAGTAGGCCATCTAGCCCCTCGAGCCTGCCCCGCCATTCAGTAAGATCATGGCTGATCTGTCGTGGCTCAGTTTCACATTCCCGCCCTCTCCCCATAACCCTTAATCCCCTTGCCTATCAAAAACCTATCAACCCGCGTCTTAAAAATATTGAGCGAGGCAGCCTCCACCACCTCAACGGGCAGAGAATTCCAGAGATTCACCACCCTTTGACTGAAGAAGTTCCTCCTCAACTCCGTTCTAAACCGCCCCCCCTTTATCTTGAGGCTGTGCCCTCTAGTCCTACTGTCCTTTCTGAGCAGCAAGAGCCTCTCCCCCTCTATCCTATCCATCCCATTCAACATCTTATACGTCTCAATGAGATCTCCCCTCATTCTTCTAAACTCTAACGAGTACAAGCCTAGTTTATTCAGCCTCTCCTCATAGCTCAACCCCCTCAACTCCAGAATCAGCCTAGTAAACCTCCTCTGCGCTCCCTCCAAGGCCAAAATATCCTTGCGTAAGTGCGGCGACCAAAACTACACACAGTACTCCAGCTGCGGCCTCACCAGTGCCCTATACAGCTGCAGCAAGACTTCCCTACTTTTATATTCAATCCCCCTCGCTATGAAGGCCAGCATCCCATTCACCTTCCTGACCACCTGCTGCACCTGCAGGCTGGGTTTTCGCGACTCATGCACAAGGACCCCGAGGTCCCTCTGCACTGTCGCATGTTGCAGTTTTTCGCCACGTAAGTAATAGTCCTTCCTACCATTATTCCTACCAAAGTGGACCACCTCACATTTGCCAACATTAAATTCCATTTGCCAGTTCCTGGCCCATTCGCCCAGCCTATCTAGATCCTTCTGCAGACTCTCCACACCCTCCGCACAATTTGCCGTTCCACCAATCTTGGTGTCATCAGCAAATTTTGACACCATACACTCAGTTCCCTCCTCCAGATCATCTATATAAATGGTAAATAGCTGAGGCCCCAGCACCGACCCCTGGGGCACTCCACTAGTCACCAACCGCCAATCCGAATAGCACCCATTGACCCCCACTCTCTGCCTCCTATTTGACAGCCAATCCTCTATCCACGCTAACACCCTACCCCCAACTCCATGCCCCCTGACCTTCTGTAATAACCTCTTGTGAGGCACCTTGTCAAATGCCTTCTGAAAATCAAGAAACACCACATCCACCGGCTCTCCTCTATCCACCGCCCTAGACACATCCTCATAGAACTCCAATAAATTCGTCAGACACGACTTCCCCTTAACGAAACCGTGCTGCGTCTGCTCTACCAAACAATTCTCCTCAAGATGCCTCGCTATTTTCTCCTTGATCACGGATTCTAACATTTTTCCTACAACAGATGTTAAACTAGCCGGCCTATAATTCCCCGCCTTTTACCTGCCACCCTTCTTAAACAACGGCGTAACATTAGCCGTTTTCCAATCTTCCGGCACTTCCCTGGAATCCAGCGACGTTTGGAAAATAATCACCAAGGCATCCACTATCACCTCTGCCATTTCTTTCAGAACCCTTGGATGCATTCCATCCGGTCCTGGGGACTTGTCCACAATCAGTCCCTCCAGTCTGTCAAACACCGCCTCTCTAGTAACAATAATGTCATTCAGGCCCTCCACTCCTACCATCTTTCCATCGCTAACACCCGGCAAATTATTCACGTCCTCCTCCGTTAAGACCGAAACAAATAAGTTATTCAGGGCCTCAGCCATTTCCCCATCCCCTACCACTAAGTCCCCCCTCTCATCCTCTAAGGGTCCAATGTTCACCCTAGCCAGCCTCTTCCTTTTTATGTATTTATATGTATTTATGTCAATCTTTTTATCTTTACATACTAATACTTACTTTTATACTCAATTTTCCTCTTCTTAATCAATCCCTTGGTCCACTTTTGCTGAATTTTAAACTGCTCCCAATCTTCACATCCATTGCTTTTTCTTGCCAAATTGTATGCTTCTTCTTTAAATCTAATATTACTTCTTTGAATCATTTTTAAAGCTAATATTTCTGTTATTGTAGTTAAAATCATTGTTGTAGACATTCTGTCTACAAAGGATAGGGATAAAAGGGATTACAATCTTGCAGAACGGCTCCAATGGATACAAGGAACACCAAAAGGAGGGAACACTATTCCTGCCAGATGGCAGTCTATGCAGTGAAAGCTGCCGGGCTGATTGTCTTGCCCCCAACTTCCCCAGCTGTATGTATGGATCATGCGGAGTCTTCTGCTCAGACCCATCATCTGTTCGCAAGCTCTTCCAAGTCCGTGAGCACTTTGAAATGGCCTCGGGAGCCAGAGTAAAGCCATGTTCTTCGGGAACTGGGCTGACCAATCCTTTGTCCCTTTCACCTTCAGGGCAGACTATCTTAAGGTGCTGGGGATGTGGTTTGGAGCAGTAGGGGCATGCACCAAAAACTGGGAGGAGTGCATCGCCAAAGTAAGGCAGAAATTGGAATTGTGGGAGCAACGCTCCTTCTCTATCACCAGCAAAAACCTGGTCATTTAGTGTGAGATACTGTCTGTTTTGTTGTACGTAGCGCAGGTCTGGTCAATTCTCAAATCCTGTGCAGCAGCAATCACCCAGGCCACCTTCAAATTTATCAGGAGATCTAAGATGGATCGTATCCAGAGGGAAATGATACATAAATCCCTGGAGAATGGAGGGAAAAATGTTCCCAACACCGCCCTCATCCTGATGGCCACCTTTGTATGCAGCTGCATCAAGCTGTGTATAGATCCTCGATACTCCAACACCAAGTGCCACAACTTTGAGGTTCTGCCTGTCCCAAGCATTGCAGAGGGTGGGTCTGGCCACACTCCAAGTAGTTGGACTGTACTGTAGCATCTGTCCTTCGTGGAGAAATTTTTCCAGCAACACATCTTTAACCACATGATGATTCAGCAGTGGTCAGCACGTAATGTCCTCAAGGGCCTGAGGGGAAAGGAGATGGTGGATCCTGTCAGGTAGTTCCCTGAGCAGACTGTTGGTGTCATCTGACAGAATGCCTCGTCACCAGAACTTTCAAACAAGCACCAAGACCTGGCTTGGCTGGTGGTGAGAAGGGCACTTCCCATCAGATTCTTCATGCATGCCCAAGGTCTCAACACCACGGCATGCTGCTCTCAAAGCAGCAGCAGGGGTGATGAGATGGTCACACATCTCCTTGGGGAATGTGCCTTTGCAAAAAAGGTCTGGAGTGAGATACAGTGGTATGCATCCCGAGCAGCTCTGTGACGCAGAACTTTGTGCTCTACGGTCTATTTCCAGAGACAAATATCAACTGCTGCTGGTAGGTCATCAACTCAGTGAAGGACACTATTTGATCTGCCCAAAACTTGCTAATCTTCCAGTGCAAAGATTTGTCCTCGACTGAGTGTTGCAGACTGGCACATTCGAAGGTCCAGGACTACGCACTGAGAGATGCTCTCAAGCTTGAGGCAGCTGCCACAAAGGCACAATGGGGAAAGGCCACCGTTTAAAGCCTTTCAACGAAGGTAGACTCAGGGGCCAGTAACTGTAAAAAACTCTCGGGCTACATAACTGTGTGCAACTCTGAAAACAGTACACAGTTGGCGGCATGGTAGCACAATGGTTAGCACTGTTGCCTCACAGCACCAGGGATTCAGGTTTGATTCCCAGCTTAGATCGCTATCTGTGTGGAGTTTGCAGGTTCTCCCCATGCCTGCACACATTTCCTCTGGATACTCCTGTTTCCTCCCACAATCTGAAAGACGTGCTGGTTAGGTGTATTGGCCATGCTAAATTCTCCCTCAGTGTACCCAGTTGAGGGCCAAAGTGGACCACAGGAATTTCACAGTAATTTAGTTGTAGTGTTAATGTAGGTTTAACTTGTGACTAATAAATAAACTTCACTTTGTGATTAATGTATATAGTTTGTTGAAGAACTGAAATGTAAGTAATGTCTTGGAACTGAACGCTGTAAAATATTGAAGTGAAGGAAATTATAAATGACAGTTTTTGCACTGTTTGTAATGATTGGAAATGTCATTACTGTAATGGTTTATTTCAGAGTATTTATGAATAAAGTATATTTTTGAAATAAAAAATGTAAAATTGTTGCGAAGGTGGCATGAGAAAATTAAGTGCCCATTAATTGGCTGTAAAGTTTAGCCCTATATAAAAAGGTAAAATATTGAATTAACATGAAGCAGCTGCCTGCTGCAAGGAAAATTGGGGCTGTTTTTATTAGATCTGAGAAAATTACAGGGAGATTTGATAGAGATGCTTAAAATGATGCAAAGTAGATAGAAAAAGGTGGTTTCCAGTGGTTAATATACATCCTCTCATTTTAAGCATAAGATTAAATGCAAGTGATTTATGACAAACAGCAGAAGATTTTTTTCCTCACAAAAAACTGTAGTGTTAGTGACTGATGCAGAGGCTGTGTCAATTTTAAGAATTAGGTAGATAGGCAGATGAAGGAAATCGAGGCTAGGAATTTAATAACTTAGAAAGCCCTCTGACCAATCATACTTGTGTCAGTTCGCTGAAAGAGCCACAGAATTACTCCCATCCATTCATCTTCCTCCATTCCATTTTACATTTTTGTTTTTCAGATATTTATCAACTCCTTTTGAAAATCTAATTTAGTTCATCAAAATTCTTCATAATGAGACTTCTGCAAGATAGCCACAACATCTTTTAATGAAAAGAACTGCAATTTCTTATATGTCTCCTTATAACTGAAAGCTCTGACTCCTGCTGTCTTTTCAGTAAGTCTCTTTCATATCCAAGATGCTTCACAGGAACATTATAAAACAAAATGTTGAATTGAGCTATATAAAGAGATATTTGGTCAGATAACCAAAATCTTGGTCAGAAAGATAGGTCTGAGTGTCCTGAGGAGGAAATCAAGGTAGGGAGGCAATTTCAGAGTTTAGGGTTAGGCAAGTGAAAGCAGCATTGTAATTCAGGTCAGATACTCCAAAGTGTTTTATGAAGCCCGCCTGGATCATAAGTTTTGCATCATGAATTTGGCTAGGATGAGCATATGTTTCATTTCAGGTATGATTCAAATAACCCACTAGGGAGCTTTTATCAAAGTTTATTTAAGAATATAGTTAAAGAAAGTTAGCAAGAACTCTTATCAATTACAAACAAGAAATAAAACAACCACTGTAATTTATAATCCTGAATAAATAAATCTAAAATGCTCCAATCAAACCAATCCCATACACAAAAGACCCTTTTCACAGGTTTAATACAGCAAAGACTAATGTCCGTGTGATACTGGACTTGAGACCTTCGGATGAAATCTGCAGTCCTCTGGATAGGATCTGAACAGGTTGAAGTCAGAACAGCTTCCTAGACAAACCACCAACAGCCAATCCCGCTTCAAAAAAGCAAGAGCTTGCTTTCAGCTAACCAGCAGAATTTCAAAAATCAGAGATTTATTTTCAGCTTGATGCCCCTTCCAAAATTAAAACCTAAACTAAAAATGAAAAAACTCCCATCACCTGACCTACCAACCAGTTTTTATCTGAACAATGCAGAGTTATAAACATCCCAGTAAAAATAAACAAACCCCCGTTTAAGTAGCAATATAAAGATTCTTGTAGATAGCCTGGCAACAATGAGAAAAACAAACTGAGGCTGTGAACTGAGAAGCACTGAAGCCGTGAGAGCTGCAGAAATCGTGATTAAGGTACACTAACGTCACAACAGCCACCAACGATGGATGATTAAAATCAGGAATGCTCAAGTGGCCTAAATTAGACGAGCACAAATATCTTGGAATGGGCTGAAAATCACAGATAGGGAAGGCCGAGGCTATGGAGGCATTTGAAAACAAGGATGAGAATTTCAAAACAAACTTTTGATTAAAATGGCATATATGTAGTTCAGAAAGCACAGGAGGCGATAGGTGAATGAGACAGTGTGAGTTAGCATGTGGTCGACAGAGTTTTGGATGACTATAGATGCGAAGGTCCGAGATCATGTACGAACTCAAGAACAGCTTCTCCCCTGCTGCCATCAGACGTTTGAACCTTACATTAAGTTGATGTTTCTCTACATCCCAGCAATGATAAAACATTATACTGTGTTCCTTCTCCTTTCCTTTTCCCCTATGTACTCTGTGAACAGTATGTCTTGTCTGTATAGTGTGCAAGAAACAATACTTTTCATTGTATACATGTGACAATAATAAATGAAATACACTTAGAGGAGATATGCGAGTGATCAACCAGGAGTGCACTGAAATAGTCAAGTCTAAAGATAATAAAGAGATGAATGAGGGTTTCAGCAGCAGATGAATTGAGGCAGGGGTGAAGTCAGGCAATGCTGCAGAGGTGAAGTTGGGCATTCGCATGATGAGAAGCTTATCGCAGAGTTGAATACAACACCAAAATTGGAAAAGTAAACAGATTGGTTTAATCTCAGCCATCTAAAAAAAGAGAGGGAGGGATGGAGTTGGATCTAAAGAATAGAGTTTGAAGTGGTGGAGTGGAGATTGAAAAAAATGACCCAAGTCTTTCTAATATACAATTAAAGGAAATTTTTGCTCATCCAGTATTGGATGTCAAATAATTAAGAGGAGTTCAGGTAGGTAGTGGTGAGGTAGAGCTAGATGTTGTCAGTGTGAAATAGGAAGGATGGCAAGAATATAACTTTGGGGGACACCTGAGGTGGAAGGGAAAGTATTGTTAACAATACTGTTAAGTAAGCTTGTGATAGTCAGTTCCCTTGCCTTAAAATATTCAATGACCCCATCTCCACCTCCTTCTGACGTAGAGAGTTCTAAAGTTGCACAACCCTCAGGAGAAAGAAAATCCTAATTTCTGTCCAAGTAGGACACTGCTAGTTTTAAAACAATGCCCCCTAGTTCTGGACTCAGAGGAAACATCCTTTTCATGTACACCTTGACAAGATATTTCAGGATCTTACATATTTCAAAGTTAACCCCACTCTTTGAAACATCAGTGGAAACAAGTCCAGTCTGTACAATACTTGCTCGTAAGACAACCCACTCATTCCAGATACCAATGTAGTAAACCTCCTCTGAACAGCCTCCAACACATTTATATCCTTCCTTAAATAAGGAGACCAAAATTACATCCAGAATTCAAGATGTGGTCTTGCCAACACCTGTACGGCTGGAGCACAACATCCTTACTTTTTGTTCAATTCCTCTCGTAATAAAAGGACCCCATGCCATTAGTCTTAATTACTTGTTGTACCTGCATACTAATGTTTTGGGAATCATGTACTAGAATACCATGTTTTTTTTCCTCAAGTTTGATGCTTTCTTTAACTTTAGTTAACTAGGGATAGTGGATCCTCCCCTTAGAATCTTTCTTTACAATAGGAATATACTTATTCTGAAATATCCCCTTGAACATCTGCCACCGTTCCTCCACTATGTATCCCTTAGCCTAGTATCCCAGCTCACTTCAGTTAGCTCAGCTTTCACACCACATTGCCCTCGTTCAAAACACTAATCATAGGCACACTTTTCTCCTTTTCAGTTGGATGTAAAATGTAATCATATTGAGGCAATGCTGCCAAGAAGTGCCATTACTCTGAAGTCATTGATCAACCCTGTTTACACAATGCCAAGTTCAACATAACCTGCTCTCTGGTTGGTTCCAAAACATGCTGCTCTACAAAACTTCTCAAAAGAATTCCATGAACTCCTCAGCCAGATTACTACTGCCAATCAGATTTTTCCAGTTTGTGTAGAGATTAAAATCGCCTACGATTATTACTGTTTCTTTATCACAAGTCCACAATATTTCTTCTTGTACACTTTGGCCTACATTATGGTTATTATTAGCAGGCCCAGACACCACTCCCATCGTGACTTATTTTCCACCTTCACCCAAATTGATTCGGCATTCTGATCTCTTGAACTATTTAGAACATAGAACATAGAACACTACAGCACAAACAGGCCCTTCGGCCCACGAGTTGCTCCGATCACATCAACACCTATCTATAACCCCCAATCCCATAAAACCCCATATACTCATCCAGAAGTCTTTTAAAAGACCCCAGCGAGTTCGCCTCCACCATCACTGACGGCAGCCGATTCCATTCACTCACCACCCTCTGAGTGAAAAACTTACCCCTAACATCACTTCTGTACTTTCCTCCCCGCACCTTAAACCTGTGTCCTCTCGTAGCGACCATTTCAACCCAGGGAAATAGCCTCTGAGAATCCACCCTATCTATTCCTCTCAACATTTTATAAACCTCTATCAGGTCGCCTCTCAACCTACGTCTCTCCAGGGAAAAGAGACCCAGTTCCCTCAACCTAACTTCATAAGGCATGCCTCCCAGTCCAGGCAACATCCTTGTAAATCTCCTCTGTACCCTTTCAATAGCTTCTACGTCTTTCCTATAGTGAGGCGACCAGAACTGCGCACAGTACTCCAAATGAGGCCTGACAAGGGTCTTATAAAGGGTCTTATTTCTAACTATTGCACCAATGCCATCCTCGATTAACAGTTCTACCCCTCTACCTAGATTTCTATACTTCTTGAATGTCATATACCCCTCAATATTCAGGACCCTATCCCGGTCATCCAGCAGCCATATCTCTGTAATGGCTATCAATGTGCGCTATAACTTTGCTTACTTTGTTATGAATGCTACATGCATTCAGATACAGAGCCTTTAGTTTGCCTTTTGTTATCTTTTGACTATTGGTGTACTCTTCGTCATTTTCTCTCTGTCCCTACTTGCCATTCTCAGACCTTCATTTCCCATATTACTATTTTGATCTCCTGCTTGTCTGTATCCTTTGCGACATCTACCAAAGCTTGATCCCTAACTCCATTATTTAGTTTAAAATCCTCTCCATTTCCCTAGTTCTACAGTTTTCTAGAATATGGTCCCAGTTGGTTCAGATGCAGACCATTGCAAGGGAACAGTCCCCACTTTCCCCATTACTGATGCCAGTGCTCCACGACCCAAAACCCATTTCTCCTCCAATTGTCTTTGGGCCGTGTATTCATTTCGCTAATCTTATGTGACCTCTGTCAATTGACAGGTGACTCAGGTGATAATCCAGAGTTTATTACCCTTGAGATTATGCTCTTCAGTTTGGTGCCTAGTTCCTCATACTGTCTAAGCAGGATCACTTTCCTAGTCCTACCTATGTTATTGCTATCTAAATAGACCACAACAACCAGACTCTCCTTCTCCGCTCTAAATTCCTGTCCAGATGTCCCAAACCTGGATGATGTAGCCTTCTGGATGCATACCCTTGGTTGCACCGAACAATGCCTATCCCCATCACTATTACATTGCTGTTTGCTCCCCCAACTTGAACGGCTTCCTGTAACACAGTACCATAATCTGTTAGCCCATCCTGCAGCTTTCCTTCTCATCCAAACAAGTGGTAAGAACCTCAAACCTGTTGGACAATTGTAGAGACTGAGGCTCCTATACTCCTGCCTTCTAGGTCCCTTTACCTGACTCACTCACAATTCCACTGTCCTGTCCCTAACTATTAACCAGCTCAGAAGGCCATAACCTAAGGAATGTGACCCTTTTGATTCACAGCATCAAAGAACAACAGTCAAGGAAGCCATTTTTACATTAATGTGTGGTTGAAGAAGACATTTCATATCACTAAGTAGTACCCAGTCTTGAAACATAGTTATAAAAGAAATGAACCTTGATTGAGTTATGTCATAATTAATGAATTATTGTAATTGATTGTCCTATTATTTAAGCATTAATAAATAATCACAATAAATTAAAAATCACTTTCTCCAAGAACGTACAGTTTCAGCTGAAACTGCTCAAACAAGGGAATCTTTCCGGAACCCTGATAAGGATCATGGGACCTTAAACCAAAGCCTTGCAGAGTTCGGTTTAATGGATAGAGTTGTTCAGAATCAGATTACGGAATGGTGTGAAATAATCCCATTAGTCCTGTTTGAGATATCAGAGTAAGAAGTCTCACAACACCAGGTTAAACTCCAACAAGTTTATTTGATAGTAATCTCACAAGCTTTCAGAAACGGTGTTCCTTCATCAGGTGTGTGAAAGGTTCTGATCAGAGAAGGGCCTATAAAGTCACACACAGTTTACAGAATACTGATTAGAATGCAAGTCTTTGCAGCTAACCTGCTATTCAAGTCTTAAAGATGCAGACAATGTGAATGGAGATAGCATTATCATAGGTTAAAGAGATGTGTATTGTCTCCAGACAGGACGGTAAATGAGATTTTACAAGCCCAGGCAAGTCATGGGGGTTACAGATAGTGCAACATGAACCCAAGATCCCGGTTACGGCCATGCTCATGTGTGCGGAACTTGGCTATCAGTCTCTGCTCAGCGACTCTGCGCTGTCGTGTGTCGTGAAGGCCGCCTTGGAGAACGCTTACCTGAAGATCAGAGACTGAATGCCCGTGACCGCTGAAGTGTTCACCGACAGGAAGGGAAGTCTTGCCTGGTGATTGCCAAGGAGTGTTCATTCATCCGTTGTCGTAGCATCTGCATGGTCTCCCCAATGTACCATGCCTCGGGACATCCTTTCCTGCAGCGTATTAGGTAGACAACGTTGGCCGAGTTGTAAGAGTATGTGCGGTGTACCTGGTGGATGGTGTTCTCACGTGAGATGATGTCATCCGTGTCGATGATCCAGCATGTCTTGCAGAGGTTGCTGTGGCAGGGTCGTGGTGTTGTGGTCGCTGTTTTCCTGCAGACTGGGTAGTTTGCTGCAAACAACGATCAGTTTGAGGTTGTGCAGTTGTTTGAAGGCAAGAAGTGGGGGTGTGGGGATGGCCCTGGTCAGATGTTCGTCTTCGTCAATGATGTATTGAAGACTCTGGAGAAGATGTCGTAGCTTCTCCACTCTGGGAAAGTACTGGACGACGAAGGGTACTCTGTCCACCATGTCCCATGTTTGTCTTCTGAGGAGGTCAGTGCGGTTTTCCGCTGTGGCACATTGGAACTGTCAACCAATAAGTTGAGCACCATATCCTGCTCTTATGAGGGCATCTTTCAGCGTCAGGAGATGTCTGTCGCAATCCTCCTCATCTGAGCAGATCCTGTTTATATGAAGGGATTGTCTGTAGGGGATGGCTTCTTTAACGTGTTTAGGGTGGAATCTAGAGAAGTGGAGCATCGTGAGGTTATCTGTGGGCTTGTGGTATAGTGAGGTATTGAGGTGACCATCCTTGATGGAGATGCACGTGTCCAAGAATGCCACCGATTCCGGAGAATAGTCATTGGTGAGTCTGATAGTGGGATGGAATTTGTTGATGTCATCATATAGTTGTTTCACTGATTGTTCCCCATGAATCCAAAAGGAAGAAAATGTCATCAATGTATCTAGTGTATAGCGTAGGTTGAAGGCCCTGTGTGGTGGTGAAGAAGTCTTGTTCAAACCCATGCAAGAAGATGTTGACATACTGAGGTGCGAATTTGGTCCCTGTGGCTGTTCCATGTGTCTGGATGAAAAACTGGTTGTTGAAGGTGGAGACATTGTGGGCCAGGATGAAGCAGATGAGTTGTAAAATTGCATCTGGAAACTGGCAGTTGTCGGCATTGAGCACTGAGGCAGTTGCAGCAATGCCATCGTCGTGGGGAATGTTAGTGTAGAGTGCCAAGACGTCCATTGTGACAAGGAGTGTCCCTGGTTCAACTGCTCCATGTGTGCTGAGTTTCTGTAGGAAATCCGTAGTGTCGCGACAAAAGCTGGGGGTTCTTTGTACAATGGGTTTCAGGATGCCCTCGACGTAGCCAGAGAGGTTCTCGCACAGGGTCCCATTGCTCGATACGATGGGACAGCCGGGTGTGTTTGCCTTGTGTATCTTTGGGAGGCAGTAGAGATCTCCAATTCAGACAGTACATGGGATGAGAGCATGGAGGGTGCTCTGAAGGTCTGGATCAAAGGTCTTGATCAGTCTGTTGAGTTGACGGGTGTGTTCTTTGATCGGATCTGTGGGTAACTGTCTGTAGTGTTCCTCGTTGTTTAGTTGTCGGTACACTTCTTTGCAGTAATCTGTTCTGTTCAGGATGACGATGGTCCCTCCTTTGTCTACTGGTTTGATGACAATGTTGCGGTTGGTCTTGAGAGCATGGATGGCATTGCGTTGCGGTTGGGTGATGTTAGGGGCTGCTTTGTGAGCGTGGTTGATGAACCTGGTGTTGATGTACCTCCTGATGGCTTGGGCATACATGTCCAGTCGAGGGCAGCGGCCTTATGGAAGAGTCCAACTGGACTCTTTCCTCTTCAGTGGCTGCACTGTGGATCTCTCTGTCGGTTCATTGGCTGTCTCATTGTTTTTGCTGTTGGCCTCTTGGGGTTTGTGGAAGAATGAACTGACAGAGATCCAGAAGGCTGCTGCCCTCAACTGGACATGTATGCCCAAGCCATCAGGTGCGTCAAAACCAGATTCAACAACCGCACTCACAAGACAGCCCCGAACATCATCCAAGCACAACACAATGCCATCCATGCTCTCAAGACCAACTGCAACATTGTCATCAAACCAGCAGACAAAGGAGGGGACCATCGTCATCCTGAACAGAACGGATTACTAAACAATGAGGAACACTACAGACAGTTACCCACAGATCTGACCAAAGAACACATCTGTCAACTCAACAGACTGATCAAGACCTTTGATCCGGACCTTCAGAGCACCCTCCACGCTCTCATCCCATGTACTCTCCACACTGGAGATCTCTACTGCCTCCCAAAGATACACAAGGCAAACACACCCAGCCATCCCATCGTATCGGGCAATGGGACCCTGTGCGAGAACCTCTCTGGCTACGTCAAGGGCATCCTGAAACCCATCGTACAAAGAACCCCCAGCTTATGTCGCGACACTACGGATTTCCTACAGAAACTCAGTACACATGGAGCAGTTGAACCAGGGACACTCCTCGTCACAGTGGAGTTCTTGGCGCTTAACATCAACATTCCCCACGACGGTGGCATTGCTACAACTGCCTCAGCACTCAACGCCGACAACTGCCAGTTTCCAGATGCAATTTTACAACTCATCCACTTCATCCTGGCCCACAATGTCTCCACCTTCAACAACCAGTTTTTCATCCAGACACATGGAACAGCCACGGAAACCAAATTCGCACCTCAGTATGTCAACATCTTCATGCACAGGCTCAAACAAGACTTCTTCACCACACAGGACCTTCAACTGACACTACACACTAGAGACATTGATGACATTTTCTTCCTTTGAATTCATGAGGAACAACCACTGAAACAACTATATGATGACACCAGCAAGTTTCATCCCACCATCAGACTCACCATGGACTATTCTCCAGAATCGGTGGCACTCTTGGACACATGCATCTCCATCAAGGATGGTTACCTCAGTACCTCATTGTACTGCAAGCCCACAGATAACCTCACAAGGCTCCACTTCTCCAGATTCCACCCTAAACATGTTAAAGAAGCCATCCCCTATGGACAAACCCTCCATATACACTGGATCTGCTCAGATGAGGAGGATTGCGACAGACACCTCCAGACGCTGAAAGATGCCCTCATAAGAGCAGGATATGGTGCTCAACTTATCGATTGACAGTTCTGACGCGCCACAGCGCAAAACCACAGTGACCTCCTCAGAAGACAAACATGGGACACGATGGACAGAGTACTCTTTGCCATCCAGTACTTTCCCGGAGCGGAGAAACTACGACATCTTCTCCGGAGTCTTCAATTCATCATTGACGAAGACGAACATCTGACCAGGGCCATCCCACACCCTCACTTCTTGCCTTCAAACAACTGCACAACCTCAAACTGATCATTGTTTGCAGCAAACTACCCAGCCTTCAGGAGAACAGTGACCACAACACCACACAACCCTGCCACAGCAACCTCTGCAAGATATGCCGGATCATCGACATGGATGGCATTATCTCACGCGAGAACACCATCCACCAGGTACACGGCACATACTCTTGCAAGTCGGCCAATGTTGTCTACCTAATACGCTGCAGGAAAGGATGTCCCTAAGCATGGTACATTGGGGAGACCATGCAGACGCTACGACAACGGATGAATGAACACTGCTCAGCAATCACCAGGCAAGACTGTTCCCTTCCTGTTGGTGAACACTTCAGCAGTCACAGGCATTCAGTCTCTGATCTTCGGGTAAGTGTTCTCCAAGGCGGCCTTCACGACACATGACAGCGCAGAGTCGCTGAGCAGAAACAGATAGCCAAGTTCCACACGCATGAGCACAGCCTTAACCGGGATCTTGGGTTCATGTCGCACTATCTGTAATCCCCATGACTAGCCTGGGCTTGTAAAATCTCATTTACTGTCCTGTCTGGAGACAATACACATCTCTTTGACCTTTGCTAATGCTATCTCCACTCACATTGTCTGCATCTTTAAGGCTTGAACAGCAGGTTAGCTGCAAAGACTTGCATTCTAATCAGTATTCTGTAAACTGTGTGAGACTTTATAGGCCCTTCTCTGATCAGAACCTTCCACATACCTGACGAAGGAACACCGTTTCCAAAAGCTTGAGAGATTACTATCAAATAAACTGGTTGGAGTTTAACCTGGTGTTGTGAGACTTCTTACTGTGTTTACACCAGTCCAACACCAGCATCTCTACATCATGAGATAGTCAGGCCAGATGGCCACTAGAAGAAAAATGTAAATAAAAGCCAATCAAACCTATCTAGCAACAGCTATAGCCAATCATAAAAATCAATAAAAGCCTGACTTTGACATGGTGTACATGGTTATATAGGGATTATGTACGTTTAGTTGCTAGCAAAATTTTGAAAATTCTAGCGACAACAAACCACATGCCAATCTCCACAGGTGGGTTTGAGATCTAGGCCAGAGAGGGTTAATCCTTGACCTATGCTTCAAAGAAATGCACAATTTGTTGAAGCTGTGAAAGTCATTGCTTAAGTTTGTGAAGTATATATTTTCTTTAGTAAGCTTTCTAAAATGTATTATCCAGAGTCCTGTTTATCTTATTTGGTTACATCTAGTTTGGGCAAAAGTAGAGATCACACTTCACACTAGTCAAAATACACTTAAATTGGAGAGATACTCTGGCAATGATTAGATAGTTAAAACAAACCAGGTGAGAACAGTCCCACCCAGCTGGACAATCATGGAGAAGTGTTGGAGAAGGATAGAGTGGCCCCTATACCAAAGGCTGTAGACAATTCAAAAAACATCCAAGATGGAACACAACTTTCCAAATGAAATCAATGATTTGTGTAAGTTTAGATTTATATTTTTTACTCCTTTTACAAAAATTAGAAATCCACAATTTTTAGATACATGTTGATTAATTTTCCTTCCAATTTTAAAGAAATTCACCTAAAAGACTCTGCTTCTCTCCTTCCTTTCAAGTTTACCAATCTGTAAGTATCTGCCATTTTTTCGTTGTTCCAAGATTTATCACAAAATCTTAAACTTACCTACATAGCTACTAATTCTCTTAATGTTGCTAACAGTCCTCTTTGCAGTTAATTACAGTCATACAAGTTATGATATTGTGCACCTGATGATGTCAGCTTTTGTTGGAGGGCTGCAGGCTTGATCACGTAACCTTCCAAACACATGGCATCTGATCACATTTAAATAAACATGACACCTTGTCACATGATATATACAAATACTGCAGCTGTTGTGTGGCCTCTTAAGGTCATTCTTTCGGGTCAAACCAAGCAAACAAACTCAAGTTAAATTAGGACAAAGTAAAAGGGGCAGCTCCCCAAAAGGAGGGGGAACAGCTCAAACAAAATCAAAGTGCAAAGGAAACATAAACATCAATTTAAAATGTGAATATTAGAGTCAGTAACGTACCCCAGACTCTGCCGTGCCTAACAGGCACGGAAGGCGTCAACTGCACCCGTGAACACCACATGCTCCCTCTCCAAGGACACCTGGCCGTGAACGTAGCCGCGGTAGAGGGGCAGACAGTCAGGATGGACGGTCCCCTCAATCGCCTGACAGCTGTTGTGTGGCAAGTTTCAAGATCTGGGAGATCACCCATGAGTAGGGAAATTAGGAGCAGGAAACCCAAAGAAGGGATGTATTTGCAGGAGTAAATCAGGGGTGGAACAAACTTTTATTTCACCAGTAACTAATAATGGTTCTCTGAAATTGAACTGATAACTAATAGTAAAGTGATAACACCTCTTAACCAATAACAATAGCTACTCATTGATTATATGCAATTGGTAGTAATAGATGCAATGCCCTGATATATTGTATCTAGTCGTAAACCAATAGTCTAATATTCACCTTGAAATCTCAACCCAAAACCTCTTCCAAAGCACAAAGGTGTGGTCCAGCTTCCCTGTCAGCCAAAATTAGTAAGATCAATCTTATTACCCATCTCTTTGGACAAGCCTATGTGAAAGTGACAAACCTGAAGTGGGCAAAATTCATGTAGCATAGACCAACCTGACTCAAAACAAGAGTTAATGCAAAGAAAAGAGGTATCAATGTTTGGAGAAGTTCTCAAAGAGTACTTTATCCTGAATTTAGCTAAGCAACATTTCTGAATTATTAAGTCAGAGTTTAGTGAGTAAAGAAAGATTTTCATAGAAATATGGAAATTACAGAATGGGATTCGTCTCCTAGTGTTGGCATTCTCTCCATCACCCCAATTTCCCCTCATATATACACACACGTGAAGTATTCAATAGTCTAAACCCTCAGTTCAAGAACTTCCCCATTGGAGAAGGACTTCTTTCCACACTCAAGTTCAAACTTCGTTAGATTCAAGGCACATTTCATCAATCTATGTGTGTCCTCAAATTAATCCTGCACTCTCTAAACTGGTAATATTTATCTATTATAACTCTGGTAGGATATTTGGCTGAGCAGTCCACACTAGGTTTATTTCTCTTCACGTAATCACTATAATTTGGTAGCCATGTGATTTTTTTTTGTAATCATATAAAGGAATAAGTAGCTCTGTGTTCACAATTTTGTATTTATTATGGTCATATGTATTAGCATATGATGAAAAGTATTGTTTCTTGTATGCTTATACAGACAAGACAGCGTGCAAGGAACAATACTCTTCTATTAAAAATATTGCCAGCCAAAAGTAAACGGTGGGGGTCGGGGCGGACTAACATTGGAACAATAGGAAGTAGGAACAGAAGTAGACAAACTCAGCTCTTCGAGCCTGCTCCACAGGCATATTTATTTATGTCACAAACAGGCTTACATTAACACTGCAATTAAGTTATTATGAAAATCCCCTACTCGCCGCACTCTGACGCCTGTTCGACTCAATGCACCTAACCAGCACGTTTTTCAGGCTGTGGGAGGAAACTGGAGTATCCGGAGGAAACCCACGCAGACACGGGGAGAACGTGCAGACTCCACACCGACAGTGACCCAAAACAGGAATCGAACCGCTCCCTGTCGGTGTAAGGTAGTAATGCTAAAAATCCGATCATGGTTTATCGCTCCCTGGTCTCAAATCCGCTTCCCTACCAGTTCCCCAAATCCCCTTACTTTATTGTTAGAAACATATCTATCTCCTTATTGATATAAGTGGTTAAGATCAAGTGACTATCGGTAGGAGTTCAAAAGTTAGGCTTTTGTGGTTTTTCTGAAACTGGAAACGCACCGTTCACAACCGACCGGAATCAGCAACTAATCAAGAAACCGCCGCCAAACTTCAGTTAAGGAAACCCGCTGGCTGGGTGCAGGCGCGCGCTCCCGCTGAAGATTCGGCCGTTAGATGAGCAGCCGCGCGCTCCTGCTGAAGATTCGGCCGTTAGATGAGCAGCCGCGCGCTCCTGCTGAAGATTCGGCCGTTAGATGAGCAGCCGCGCGTGCACGCCCAGCGCTCCCGCTTTCAGCGCTCTGAGCACGTGGTGAGAGCGGCGGACCAATGGGCAGGCGCCCGTGCGGTTCAAATCGGCTGGCGGTGTGAGTTGGAAGGTGCGGCGGTTGGAGGGGGGAGGGGTTTGGTCGGAATCACCGCCGAGCTGTGCGCTCACTCGCCACTCGCTGAGCCGGCGCCGACAAGGGAGAAAGGTACAGACATGGCGAACAAACAAATTTACTATTCGGACAAGTATTATGATGACCAGTATGAATACAGGTAAAAGTTCTATCATGTAAAGTACTTTATGCATACCGAAAAGCGTCCTATCCCTGGCTCGGTCCCAAACATGACTGATTTTCATTTTAAGCGAGGGAACTTTGAGGCAAACAAACACGCTGCGGATGTTTGACCTACCTGAATGTTGACACTTGTATAATCGCGATCGCAGAACCAAACTTCGTACTATCGGAATAAAGTTATCGTCTCATCATTATGTTTGCAGGATTGAAATCTGAAGTAAGAAGTACTTCTCTATTCGAGTCTGTTGGTCGGTTATTGCTCCGCTGTGTGGGCAGCTCGAGCTTTTTTCTGCCGGTTGATGGGAGGGGACACCCCCACTGCTCGCCATGTTACTCCCTCTGTCACACATGCATCCATCTGGCTGTATTGCACACACTCTAGCAGTGTTCAGAAACCTGCAATCGGGATGGGTAGCCACGCATCTCACAAATGGTCTCTCTGAGCTGCGTGTAATGCAATCTGCTGCCCCAGCGGGATAACATTTCTCTCCTAAAGTTGCCGATTGTAGTTACTGAGCGTTTCGCAGGCACCCTGCGAGGTTAATGATCGCTGCAGCAGAGGGGGACCATGTGTGGAGGCCTGGCCTGAGGAGGAGGGAAGTGGCATTTTTTTTTCCGGTGCAAGACATAACTCGAGGCATGAGAGAAAGTAATGAGGTTTGCCTTACTACTGTTAGAAATTCTGTTTCTGAAGACGAGAATAGGATAACTGTATCTGAGCTGTGTTAAATTTTTGGACTATGCAGCCGAAACGTAGATTTATGCCTGTTGTATGCAATCTATATTTACGTATAGTGCCTTTCGTAACCGTAGGAGATCCCAAATCCCACTAAAGTGTATTTATTAGTGTTACAAGTAAGCTTACATTAACACTACAATGAAGTTGCTGTGAAAATCCCCTGTGTAGTGTAGGGGACTTGATGTTAATATCAATAAATTATATATTTTATTCCAAACTCATTTTTGTATTTCTAAATGTAATCATATTGCTAGTGTATTTGCAGTATTTGGGGAAAAAACAGGTTTGTAGACTAGTTTTGGGGCCTCAAAATTTGTGACGTGGATCTCCACTCCAGGACTCGGCACTGAAGTTGTGCAACATCAGCGACAACCTGAGTAGTATGGAACAGGAGAGATTATGGAAATCGAATATAAACATGGATTTATGGTCAGAAGACAAATTGGTTTTGTCTTGTATTAGCTGGAGAACATTCTGATTCATCCTCAACTTGCTGTTTAAGCAGTCGGAACATACATTATTAATTGTGAAGTTGAGGGTGGTGATGGAAGTAGACCTGGATATCATCAATCACTTGCATGTGAAAGTTGACTGCATCACAATTAAGGCTCACTGTTAAGCTGGTGAGACCAGATGGGTTTTTCTGACAGTCAACTGGTTTTATGATCACCAGTAGATTCTAAATTCCAGGTTTTTTTAAAAATTCAAATTCCATCAGCTGCTATGATGGGATTTTGAACCTGGATCCCCAGGACACTAGCTGAGTTCCTGAATTAATAGTTTAGTAATACCACCAGGCCATTCCCCCCCCCCCCCCCCCCCCGCCGCCGCCCAACAAAGTTGAATGTAGACTAGGTCATGCGAGTAAGAGATAGCAATAAAAGGACTATAGTTGTAAAACACCTTTTTTTGGGTTTTTTTACAGGCATAAATTTTCACTCAATATAATGGCTATTATCCCTTGGCTCAGTGATAAGACTCTTATCTGAACCGGATTGTGTTCAAACCCCATTCAAGATTTGAATATATGAACAAGTTTGATTCTTTAGTCTGACGTATAGAATGTGTATATGTTATCTTTCTAGCAAAAGATTCAATTCTCTTCCTGCACCTAGTGGTACACTAAAGCAGATTTTCATCTGTTTCCATTGCTAGTTATTCCTGGAACTGATCGCTAATCTTGCCAAAAGTTTATAGGTGCCATTCCATATCAATTATGGTTGGCCAGGAATAACTCCTGCTCTTACTGCCAACCATGGTATGCTGGAAGGATCTGCAAGTTGACACTGTTCTGCCACGTTACAAATGCACCTTTCTAGGCCATCTAGTCCTGGGGTGAGACCTGAACCAGCAGCTTCTGGCTCAGGAACAGGGACACTGTGTGTCACAAGAGCTCCATATGCCTGCTCAGGTGAATATAAAGTCTCAAGGCACCATTGGAGAAAAGCTGGAGAGCTCTGATGGATTTGTACCTGAAACATTAACTGATCGTTACTTGATTATTTATGCTATTTTCTTTTTGTATCCAGTATTCTAGTCGACATTTATCCCTGAAGTCCAAGGATATTGTATAGCATTGCTACTTTTTTAATGGGTTTTTATTTCTTGGATCAGGAACCTGGGGCTAGGATTCAGTTAGTTTCTTAGCAGCATTAATTCGTAGGTTTTCAAATTGGAAATGTTTTAGCAGGAGGATCACATGATGGTTGCTATAACCAGTCACAACCTGGTAACTGACTCGAGTGATGTCCTAGGTTTCAACGTTCCAGGGGTATTTTGGACACCCTAGGATGTTTGACAATGGGCCTGGAGAAAATATGGCCACTGCCTTTGCAAGTGAAGCATAAACAGCTCAAATTGTAATGAAGGCCATCCCAGTCCTTCGCAGTGTGTCAGCTGAAACAAGTGAATGAGTTGTTAACCTTTGCATCAAACTAGTAACTGCTTCCTCAACCATATGAATTTTTTTTAAAACGTGATTGGATCAGCACATATCACACAGCACAAATTAGCATTCAAAAGGTACTGAACCATCAACAACTGCAGAATTGCATTCCATCCAAATGTGTAACCTTGTGGCTTGACATATCCCTCACTTTTTCTTTAATATCAAGCTAAAAAATCAATCCTGGCTCATTGAGAAATGTAGAACAGCGCTGGACATAAAATGAGGTGTTAAACAATAAAACTAATGTACAGGACTCAATGCCAAAGAAAAATGGACATTCTCAGAAACAACAGATCAGATCAAAGTTCTGCAGTTGTGTCACATCCAGTTGTGAATGTTAGTGGACAAAACTAGCTCAATTAACTTGTGGATGGAGAATATAAAGTAGTGTGACACTAGACGCCTGCCAATTTGATTCATTCTCCATGATACGAAACAGATCAATGCACTGACTAGACAAATCCTTGTTGTAGTACTGAATTGAAGACTGTTCCAGCACAATCAAAACACTGACCCAACAAGTTAAGTGATCTGTACACAAAATAGGGCAAATCCAATCCAGCCAATTACTGTTATATCAGTCTTCTGTCCATCAGCAAAATTAATAGAAGCGGTTATTGACTTATCAAATAACATTTGTGAATAATGTACTGAACACCTAATTTGTGTTTTGCCAGACTGACTCTGATGAAACTCTCATTTCTAGAATTTAGTGAGCCCTGCCAAAATCAAAGTCAGTGGAATAGGGAAGACTTTCCACTAGTTGAATCATGCTTAACACAAAGTAAAGATAGAATTGTCTACTGACAAGAAACAGTTGGATGTACTACATATATACCATAGCTGCAAGAACAAGGCTGGATATTTTGTGGCTGTGCAATTCTTCTGACTCTCTGCACCCTTTTTACTATATACCAGTTGCAAGAAAGGAATGATAGAATGCTTTCCACTTGCAAACACTGACCCCATCCAGGATGAAACAGCTTGCTTGATTGATACTCCACCTCTTGTTGCAACACAAGTGCACTGGCTGTATTATTTCAACCACAGTTGACCTGTACCAACTAGAAAAATGAGCAGAAGCTGCATGGGAACACCACCACCTGAGAGTCCCACCCCATTCTGACTTGGAAATGTATCACTCTTCCTTCATCACATCTTGCAACTTTCTACCCAGTAGTACTACAGGTATATCTATGTCAAATGGACTGCAGCAATTCATGGTGGCAATGCATCATGTTTAAGCAAGCTAGAGGATGGTCATATTTTCACTTGCACAGTTTTCAGAGCTGGCAGGCCCAAGGCTGTAAAAGCATTTGAAACCTCCATTTTACTATACAAAACACACTAATTCAGAGCATGGATGGTACATAATTTTCTTATTTGATAGAATATAGCATACCCATGATGTACAAGTTCCAGTGGCTACACTTAAATCTGTGCTAGACCATCTTGTCAATCCAACACTTTCAGCTTCAAAGGCAAGTCCTTGCAATTGGGTTAATCTGTTCAAAATAGGGAAAAGGTCAAATAAAACCAGGTGGGAAGAAGTAGATTTTGAACTAGTAAAAATTGTTCTTGATGTTCCAGTGGCTTTATGACTTCTTATCATGGATGCTTAAAGTATTAAGTTTTTCAGCACAATGCGGTAGATGGTTCTGAAGCTGCTGACCTAGCTCCTCTTAAATAGAATTAACATATAGGTTATAAATGTTAGCTATGTTTTTGTAACACTAGCAATTTACAGCCTCTTTAAGCCAGACTAATTTGGCTCCCCTTACTTGCTGGCAAATATGTTGATCATAGAATCCCTACAGTGCAGGAGGCTGTTTGGCCCATCAAGTCTGCACCAGTCACAATTCCACCCAGGCCATGTTCCTGTAACCGCCACACATTTACCCTGCTAAGCCTCTAATACTAGGGTGAATATGATAATACTGCAGAACAACTTTGGTAGCAACATATAACAACTTAATAAGTAATGTCTTGTAGTTTTTCTTCTTGAATCATCTTAATGTTGGTACGGTAGTAGTACTAAGCTCCTCACTGTTACCAGATGACCTCTTGATCTTCAGTCAGTTCTGAAATGGCAGTTCTCATCTTAGAGAACCTGTTTTTTCAGTGCTGGCTTTTTTTTTGTTCCTGAGGTAATTTTACGCTTTGAGCGGAGCTGATCCTTAAGGGGTTACGTCTGATCTTGGAGACTAATTACTATTATCATTGGTTATTTCCATTGTTGGTTTGGTAAAATTAAAATCAGGATTTTACATTGACTTGCTGTAACAAACAAAAATAAATGGTAAATCAAACATGCTTGAAGAGCAGCTAATACTTTGAACTAAAGAAAAAGGTATGATAACCATGTATGTTGCACTTTTGGCAGATGTATAGCATTACAAGAAGTCTACAGTTACTTCAGCTTTCCAGAAACTAACTTGTGCTTGCTGTGCTTGGTTTAAAAAAAAAACCTCTGGAAGTCCTTCCAGTCAGCCTGAATCACCAGGTGTGATTTCCATCAACAAGGCCCACCTCACCAACTCCTGGTTTCTTAAATAGACCTGTGTTCTGTCCCCTTTTCAAATTCCTGCTTCAAACTAGTAGTTTCTTTGTTCTTGCACAACAATATGTGCAGTTCCTCTGTCTCAACAGTAACTGTCCCATTTCTGAATTACCATGTACCATTACCAGGTGTGAAAGGTGTCACTTGATTCCTGTAGGTTTCTGTTTGAATTTTGCTGCTGTGGCCACAAGATCACGTAAAAGTTGGGTATGTCTGACATTCTGCCTTGCATTTTAAGGGAACAGTTTTTTTACGAAATAACTATCTTGTAAACCAATAATAGTAAATTGAATACTTCATCTGATGCTTTTAACTTTACATTTATCATGAAATCCTTCTAGTGCAGGAGGAGGCCATTTGGCCCATGAGTCTGCACTGACTCTGACAGAGTATCTTACCCAGGTCCCCTCTCCTGCCCTATCTCCATTACCGTGCATATTTACCACGGCTAATCCATCTAACCTACACACCTTGTGACAAGGGGCAATTTAGCATAGCCCACCCGTTTTAACCTGCAATCTTTGGACTAAGGGAGAAAACACACAATGTGCAAACTCCACATGCACGGTCCCTGGCAGCGAAACTTTAATTTCAATTCGTACCTTCCGCTCAGTGCATTGGTCATCTGAAATAATTGATAGAGTAAATACAAATGGAACATTTTGATTTCTTTCCTTTTATGCTTACATCGTTTCTGACTGTTTTTAACAGGCATGTTATGTTGCCCAAAGAGCTTGCAAAGCAGGTACCGAAAACTCATCTGATGTCTGAAGACGAGTGGCGAAAGCTAGGTGTCCAGCAGTCTCTGGGCTGGGTCCACTACATGATGCATGAACCAGGTATAAACACAATTTTAAGGAGTAAGAACTTTGCAATGAGGGTAAGGGGGGTATAAACAGTTGGATACAGATTGTCTTCAAGCTACTAATATATTAATATTTTGACTGGAAGAATGAATGCTTTTATCCTAACTTATTTATAGTTGCTCACTGCTGAGTCTTGTGTGATGTTTGTATCAGAACTGCACCTGGGATGTAACTAGATAAAAATCAGATTGGAGAACTTCCTTGCGAGTCTGGCCAAAAAGGCCATCTATAGGTCCAGTAACCTTTGAAAATGGTCACTCTGGCTGCCTGCCTCTCTTCTACAGAGCCACTCAAACATGATCTTGGAGGCTGCTTGCCAATGAATTTGAGATCTTTATGACCACTGGATACAGGAAGGCATGATATATATACAGGAAGGCATATGATAGATGGTTCAAGTTCATTAACTTTGTTTTGCTTTATACTGAAGTTTTTTTTAATTCAATGTGCCCCACTAAAAGGGAAATACTTTTTATAACACTGGAATTACCCAGTGTCGTCTTTAGTTATAATTAAGAAATTGCATGTGAGAAATCACTGTATACCAAATTCATGTTGCGTGATACATATGGTATTCTGACTTGGGTCTCTCCTGTTTTCGCTTTTTAAAGAATTGCAAAAATTATATCCTGTAAGTTGGTGGACTATGTTAGCCTGGCACAATGATGTAACAACACTAAACCATAGCTTGTACCTTTTGTAGCTGATTACAAATCTTGGGCCTCAAAAAATAAATTGTGAATTACAGCTATTGGTTGTTGAATTTTTGGAATATTGAATCTCTTTCCAAGAGCTCATTGATGAATGAATTCTTAGCCAGCTTACATTATTGTCACTTTTTTTTTGCCTTAATCAATTTGCAAAAACTTATTTTGTAGGTATATTTTACTTGGCAAAGTTTGTATTTTTATACTATTGTTTTTACAAAGGCTATAATGGATTTATGTGGCTAACTGAAGTAGAGAGCCTAAATTAATTTGTAATGACAATTGCTGATGAATGTTACCATGTTTGTTGTATTGGATATGAAGATAATATGGGAGCAGACTCTAAGGTAAAAATATATCTAACGGCATGCTTTTTAAGACTAATTCCGTACAGCATACTGAATGTCAGTGCTTGCAACTAAATGCAGTCAAGATTATCTGTATTGTCCAGCTTTTTATTTTGGAGAGTTGTTTGGTGATAGGGACAAGTCCCTGAACAGGAGATGTTGGGGTCACGCTTAAGTGCCACAAAGGCATCAAACGTTTATAAATTAGTGTTATCTATTTAGTCCTGGGCTGACTCGGAAGTGGGCTTGTAAGAAAAATGGTATGCGAGTCTGCATATTACTTATTGTAACAGCAGTGGTCCCACATGTGCTTGTATCTTTGTAAATGATCACAAGAAGTGGGAGAACTTGTTCCAGCTGCCATTTAGTCTGCTAGGTGGGATTGGAGGCTGCTTTCCCTTGCCAAATACAATATTTAAAAATTGACACAAAACAATCTTGATACTAGCTATTAAAATGTTTTAGCACTTGGGATGTATTAGTCATTTCAGTAAGTCACTATATTTGCTAAGTTGATGGTCAGCCTGTATTTTGAGTCATTTAAAAGTAGATCATGTAATCAGTACTTTGAACAAAAAAAATGTTCTCTGATGTTGAGCGTTCTCTTCATATTTCATTAGGAAACAAGGTCCTATGGTGAAGGATTACAAAGATATTTAATAAATGCACTGCTAAATTGTCACTGACTTTTTAACTTTCTCTCCCTAGAACCACATATTCTGCTATTCCGAAGACCCCTATCTAAAGACCAGGAAAAATAAATCCTCACTTTCTGGAATTTTCTGGACTTTTTGTAAATATTGTAGTATTCAGTGAATACATTTAAATTGTACAAATTCATTCCGACCTGTATATGAGCTGTATTCTAAACAGCAATAGAGCTCATTGTGGTACAGTGGGTTTAGACTGCTATGAAATGTATTTAAAAAGAAGTACTAGCAGTTGAAATGATGTTGGTTCCAAGCTTAAGAAATTACAGTACTTTGTTTACTTGTGAATTTTTCTCTGTGCCTTTAAGTTTTCTTTTGATGGATACCGTTGTGAATAAAGTTTCAATGCACCTCTTGGGGTTCCTGTATCTATTTGCTGTACAGTTTGTGTTAATACTTAAAGGAAATGCATTTTCAATGGAATGGATTTGAGTGTGGTTCAACATGACCAGCAAGTTTTGGATTTAACTTTTTGACTGACACTGGATAAGATTACTTTGATACATCCTGACTCCAAGCCTCATCTTGCAAAGATTAAACTTCTGGATGAAGCATGACTTGAGGGCAAAGACTAAGTGGTTTTCATCTAACAAATCATTTTCATCCTGTCCATGGTTGTTACTGGCAAGCTCTTGCTACTGGTCCATCAACACTGGCCTTTCGAGATGTTTGAGCGCAGTCTTTGCAGAGTTTGCACTAGTAAGTGCTGCAGTTCCAGCTTTGACTTGCATACCAACCAAAATCACTGAAGCATCAAAAACAAAATAGAAACACCATTAACCACTCCTGTAAGTGAGTTATTTTCACTTTACCTAATGTGTCCTCAAGTAGCAAGTCTTTCAGCACTCTGGTGCTAGGTCACAGTGAACATTTTTGCATCATCAATAATTAAGTAATATATCAGAGAAAACAAGAGTTGATTTGGTTGATGCTGACACCATGTCAACGTTTAAGAACCGAATATATGTTTGGAGGAAAGGGGAATTGAGGGATATAGAAAGAACAAATCTATGGGATTAGAATTGCAACCACTGGAGAGGATGTTGTTAATGTTGCATTACTTGGGAAATGGCTTGTACATATCTTTTATTAATTCATGGGACATGGGTGTTGCTGGCTGGCCAGATTTATTGCCCATCCTCAGTTGCCCTTAGAGGGCAGTTGAGATAAACTGCTGTGGCTCTTGTTTGCTCTGATGCATTACTTAATTATTGATGATGCAAAAATGTTAATTGTGACCTAGCACATTCTCCTCTTCTAGTTTTATAGCCATTCAGATAATCTTTTTCCTGTTTTTGCTGCCAAAGAGGATAACCTCACGTTTATCCACTTTATTCTGCAGCTCCCAAGCATTTGCCTACTCCCATCTACTTGTCCAAATCACACTGAAACAACTCTGTGTGCTCCTCACAGCTCACCCTCTGGCCCAGTTTTGTGTTATCTGCAAATTTGGAGATATTAATTTTAGTTCCCTCATCTAAAATCATTAATGTACGTTGTGAATAGCTGGGGACCTAGTACTGATCCTTGTGGTACCCCCTTAGTCACTGCGTGCCATTCAGGGGGGAAAAGACCTGTTTATTCCTACTTTGTTTCCTTCTGCCCAACCAGTTTTCCATCCATCTCAGTACACTCTCCTTTATCCCACACGCTTTACTTTTACACCCTAATCTCTTATGTGGGACTCTGTTGAAAACCTTCTGAAAGTCCAAATAACTACAGCCACTGGCTTCCCCTCATCAACTCTCCTAGTTAAATCTTCGAAGAATTCCAATAGATTTGTCAAGCATGATTTCTCTGACTCTGTCCAGTTCTGCCACTGTTTTCCAAGTGTTTTGGTATGAAATCTTTGGTAACAGATTCTAGAATTTTCCCTAGTACCAATGTCAGGCTGACTGGTCTATAATTCCCTGTTTCCTCTCCCTTTTTAAATATTGAGGTTACATTCACTATCCTCCAATCTGTGGCAACACTTCTTGTAGGAACTGAGTCTATGGCATCTTGGAAGATGAGTGACAATGCATCCACTATTTCTTGGGCCACTTCCTTATAACCCTGAGTATTTAGGTTATCAGACCCTGGGGATTTATTGGCCTTCAATCCCCTCAATTTCCCCAACACCATTGTTCTACTAATACTGACAATTGAATAGAGAGCTGGCATAGGCATGATGGGCCAAATGGAATATATGATTGTATGATTTTAGTATCCATTAGACACCATTCACTGAGAGAAAAGGGCCTCAATTGGGAGGTGACTCATTTGCTAAGGATCAGTTCTCACTGAATATATTGTACATTCTTCTGAGCTCATGAGGCTAATACTTTCTCATCTGCTCTCTTTTCTTTCTCTTTCTGTTCTCTCTTGCTCTTGTTGTCTCTTCTTTTCCTTGTCCTTTTTCTTCCCTTGCTCTTTGAGCTCGTTCAGTGACCTTTTTATCCCTTGTACAAAAGGTATCCGGAAATAAATTACGTAACAAACACCTGAGTAATAATTCAAGGGGTTAATTAGAATCGATCCACCATAGCGGAAAGTAAGAGTTGGAACGTGACAATAGAGGGTCAGGCACCGTTGATCATACCTGACTGAAAACTAGACATGGAATGGGTGAGAACTGTCAAACAGGTGGGTGATCACCTTTCTTCGGATGAAGACTGGGACAAAGAGTGTATGTGGGATTAGGGCTGAAGTTTTATAAAAGACAATTCTTTGAAAACTTCAGTACAAACATTTCTCGTTATGAGACAGAGGTGTCCATTAATATGCACTTTGGTGTCAGCACTAGAAACACCATAGCGTATAAGGCTACAGACTAAGTGCTGGAAAATGGGATTAGAATAGATGGCTGCTTGATGGCTGGCGCAGATGTGGGCTGAAGGCCCTTTTTATGTGCTGTAAATCAATGAATTCCCTATTGGATTTCTTTGACTAAACTGCCTGTGTAGACCTGACACCAAAGGGCATATTTATAAATACTTCTGTGTCTAATCGTGGGAAAAGATTTGCAAATGAGTTGCTAGTGGTTACATTAGAAAGTTCATCAGCATCTTCTCAAGGCAACTCACAATAAACAATAAATTCCAACATTGCCTGCAATGCCCATAATAGCAATCAATTTTTAAAAATCCCACTGCAGAAAGGAAGATTGTGGCAGTGTGAGGACAAGGAGACACAACCTTACTTTGCAATCTTCAAACGCTGAAGAATATAACATGATGAGAGGTATTGATCAGGTAGACTCTCAGAGGCTTTCCCCAGGGCTGAAATGGCTGCCACAAGAGGACACAGGTTTAAGGTGCTGGGGAGTAGGTATGGAGGAGCTGTCAGGGGTAAGTTTTTCACTTGGTGGTGGGTGAGTGGAATCGCCTGCCGTCGGTGGAGGCAAATTCGATAGGGTCTTTTAAGAAACTTCTGTATGAGTACATGGGACTTAATAGGATTGAGGGTTATAGGTTACCCTAGTAGGTAGAGATAAGATCGGCGCAACTTGTGGGCCAAAAGGTCTTTTTGTGCTGTAGTTTTTCTATGATTCTAAGCATAGGCCAGACCAAGTGAAAATGGCAGATTTCCTTCCCTAAAGGACATTCGTAAACTAGATGGGTTTTTCCTGACAACAGTTTCATGGTCATCAGTAGATTGCTTAATTCCAGTTTTTTAACTGAATTCAAATCCTGCTGTGGCAGGATTTGAACTTTGGTGCCCAGAACATCAGCTGAGTTTCTGAATTAATAGTCTACCAATAATACCATTAGGCCATCACCTCCCCATGTAAAGATGGCAGATTTTCCTACAAGCTGGAACTTATGTACAAGAGAAAGGAATTTCCTCTCAGCGCTTTATTATCATGTGCCAGTTACGAAATCTCACTGGTATTAATCTTTCTGGTCATGTTCTAAATTGATCTGAAGCTACATAAACTGATGGAACTGTCTAAAAAAGTTATAATACATGGTTCTGAGGAATTAACTTCCTAAGGATATGTAATCATACATGCATAAAGTGCAAAATATGGTTAAAAAAGAATTGACTTGGGTGCACCACTGCCACTGTGTTATACCTCCATGCCAGTGAGTTTGGATCATATTTCAGAAGCTGAAACACCTCTATCCCATGAATCACTTGCTATAATGCCTGACGACACCAAGAACGGCAAATTGCGTGGAGGGTGTGGAGAGTCTGCAGAAGGATCTAGATAGGCTGGGCGAATGGGCCAGGAAATGGCAAATGGAATTTAATGTTGGCAAGTGCGAGGTGGTCCACTTTGGTAGGAATAATGATAGGAAGGACTATTACTTACAGGGCGAAAAACTGCAGCAGGCGACGGTGCAGAGGGACCTCGGGGTCCTTGTCCATGAGTCGCAAAAACCCAGCTTGCAGGTGCAGCAGGTGGTCAGGAAGGCGAATGGGATGCTGGCCTTCATAGCGAGGGGGATTGAATATAAAAGTAGGGAGGTCTTGCTGCAGCTGTATAGGGCATTGGTGAGGCTGCAGCAGGAGTACTGTGTGCAGTTTTGGTCGCCGCACTTACGCAAGGATATTTTGGCCTTGGAGGGAGTGCAGAGGAGGTTTACTAGGCTGATACCAGAGTTGAGGGGGTTGAACTATGAGGAGAGGCTGAATAAACTAGGCTTGTACTCATTAGAGTTTAGAAGAATGAGGGGAGATCTCAATGAGACGTATAAGATGATGAATGGGATGGATAGGATAGAGGTGGAGAGGCTCTTCCCACTCAGAAAGGACAGTTGGACTGGGGGCACAGCCTCAAGATAAAGGGGGGGCGGTTTAGGATGGAGTTGAGGAGGAACTTCTTCACTCAAAGGGTGGTGAATCTCTGGAGTTCTCTGCCCGTTGACGTGGTGAAGGCTGCCTCGCTAAATATTTTTAAGACGCGGGTTGATGGGTTTTTGATAAGCGAGGGGATTAAGGGTTATGGGGAGAGGGCGGGAATGTGGAACTGAGACACGACAGATCAGCCATGATCTTACTGAATGGCGGGGCAGGCTCGAAGGGCTGGATGGCCTACTCCTGCTCCTATTTCTTATGTTCTTATTCAATGATTGGACTTTAATACTTTTTCACAGTATAGCACAGTTTGGGCTAGGTTTCTTCAGTTGAATAGTATTCTTGTTTTATGCCCAATAGGATTCTGCCTTGGCGTTAAGGACCTACTTGAATTTATTGAATAGTGGACAAAAGTGACGTCCTTTTTAAACTTGATCTATTGGCTTGATTGAATTTTCAATGAGAATGTGAGCAAGGAGAAAAGGTGTTGGATGCTATGAACAGCAAAACTTATGTGGAATTATTAGATTGGCTTTAAATATCTCCCATCATGGTTGGTAACCTATTTTGTACTCGTGGCAGGGAACATAGCAACATAAACATGATTTAACCGTGGAAGATACCATGAAACCTGTTGAAATTTTCATTTTTAGCTACAGGATATCCTATGGTCAAGTCTAGCCTCACAGGAGTGCCTCCACTTTGTCTCACCCTCTGAAGGGTCATCAACCTGAAGCATAAACTTTCTTGTCACAAATGCTGCCTGATCTGCTGAGAAGAAATCTGTGTGGATAGTCTCCTGATGTTTTGTAGTAATATGGAAAAGGATTATTGCCAATGCTTGATTCTCTTGCTCTGGGTGAAACCATGCTTTTGTAGTGTGCTTCAACAGGAAGCTGCCAATCTAGTGATGAAGCATGAGTAATGTGATTGGACAGGGAGAAAGGGACAGTAGTTCCATCTCCCCTCCATCAAACCACTGCTGCATTTGATATGAGAGAGAATCAAGTGGCAAAGGTGAGTGGGTTGGGGCAATGAGATATGAGTAGCTAAGGGTATGAAGAGGGAAAGAGACCAGAGTAGCAAAGCCAAGAGGGAGAATTGAGTGAAAAGGAGATGGAGGGTGGGGAGACCCGAGTGGCAAATGGGAGGGAGTATGGCTACAGTCCAATGGAAATTAGGGATAGTTTGGAAGTATTTTCAAAACTTTTTCACTGGAGATTTGTGCTGGTATATCTATTGTACCTAGAAATAAAACACGCGTGAAATTAAAGGTTTCAACGAATACTGATTATTTTCGAATTCTCTTTCAGATTGAAGTAAAAGTTCATAAGGTACTTTGAGAACCAGCATGAAGTTTTGGCATCGTAGCCAAGTATTAATTGTTCAAACAATACAATTTAAAAACCAATTAACATATTATTTATCTTCAGAATATATTTTGTGTGCAAATAGATGCCATATTTACTGTGAAATGAATAAATGAATAAACATTGCAGTTCAAATATAAATCATTTGCTCTTTTGGTGCAGGTAAGGTGCAAGAGGTGATTATAAATGCAATTTGTTTGTTCCAAGTAATGCAAATACTTGTTTTGATGTTTGGGAAAACATTTAATTTTTTTTAAGAAGTCTTGAGTTTGTTGCACCTGAATGAAGTAACATGAATTGTTTGAAAATTCTATTTTTCTATGAATAATTGTTTTTGAATTGCATAAGTAGGAGGAGTTGGGGTAGGTTATTGCCATTTGAGCCTGTTCCAGCACTAAACAAGGCCATGGCTACTCCACCTCAACTTCACATTCTCCATGCATTCTTTAATTTCCTTCGCACCCAAGATTCTTTTGACCTGATGTGAGGATCCATCCTGGGGTAGAGAATCCCAAAGCTTCACATATCTTCAAGTAAAGAAATTTCTCATCTCAGTCCTAAATGCCTAACCCCCTTATTTTGAGAATATGACCCTGTGCTGTTGATTCCTTCAGCCAGAGGAAACAGTTTCTCAGATTGTACCTTGTAAAGTCCCTTTTTAAAATATTAAAATGGTTAAATTAGATTACATGTAATTGTACAAGTCACACTTCACCACATAGATCTGCCATTTTCTTGCCCAACCTGGAGATATCCCCCTTCAACCTATTTACGTTCTCCTCACCTTATTTTTCCATCTGAATTTCTATTGCCAGCAAACTTGGATACGTTACACTCGGTCTAAGCCATTAATGCAAATTATAAATATCTGAGTCCTAAACACTGATCCTTCTGTATCCCACGAGTTACGGTTTGACAATATATTTGTCCCATTTATTCCTACTGATTCTGTCCATTAACCAATCCCAAATCCATGCTCATATTAACTCTACCCCATTAGGCTTTAATTTTGTGGCAACAAAAATCCAAATGCACCATATTTACTGGTTCCTTCTTATCCACTGTACTTGCTTTATCTCAAATGCTCAATGATTTGTTGAACATCGCTTCCTTTTCATAAATCTATGTTGACTTTGCATGATCATGATTTCTGCATAACCCATCACTAATATAGTATTTTGCCAATGATTTATATAAGGCTAACTGGCTTATAGTCTCATTTTCTTCCTTTTTAAAAGATACAGAGGTTGTTTTGTGCTTTCCAATCCTTGGAAATTGCACTTGAATCTAAGGAATTCTGGAAGATCGAAACCATGTACCTATTATTTATGCAGCTACCTCTTAGAAATCTAAGAAGTGAGTTGCCATATGCATGGAATTTGTCATCAATTAGTCTTAATTCTCTTGTATTATTCCTTTTACATTCCTCATTCTTGCTAATTGGTTGCCCATTATTTCCAGAAAGGTTTTGTGCTTTTTACTGTGAAAACCTATACAATATATGTATTTAATGTTCCTACCATTTCGTTCTTCCCCCTTATCATTTCACCTGTCAGAGAGGTAATGATCTTCAGCCTTTTAATTGATCACTACTTTACCCTTCAAGTAACCACAGCAACTCATGGAGTTCACTTAAACAGCTGTATACAGCAAGAAATCTGGAACATCACAAGTCAGAGCAGGTAACTAACAAGAGTCCAGAATTCAGAAATAACAAATAGTTATGGTTTCAAATGTGATTAATAATTAGTGTATGTAATCAAGATATAGGAGTTATCTCTACCCACTGAGTTATTGATTAAGGTTATGTCATTCATAAGGTGCAGATATTAAAACCAGTTATGAGAGAAAAGAGCTGATGTTTTTGAGTCCGGATGACCATTTGTCAAAGCTAAAAGGCATATAAAGTGGGAGATATTTATACTGCAGGGTGAGGGAATGAAAGATGAGTCGTAGTCACAGAAACCAAGGGAAAAGGCTGCAATGGCAGCTCATAGTGAGAATAAAGCGTATGATTGACTAAACGGCAGAAAAGCTGAAATCAGAGGGTAAGCTGTGACAAATGAAGATATGGGGGAGGGTGCGAAATAGGGGGGAGAGATAAAATTTTGGAAAAGGGAGCAGAAGTAAGAAAAGGGGATAAAGTGGGGGGGGAAGAAAAATGAAAAAAGACAGACAAAAATAAAAGAACAGTTAAAAAAAATTAAAATGAATGCAAAGGAGTCGAGGTGGGGTAGAGCTGATCGTCTGAAGTTGTTGAATTTGATGTTGAGACTGCAAGGCTGTAAAGTGCCTAGCCAGAAGATGAGATGCTGTTCCTCTAGTTTGCGCTGAGCTTCACTTGGCAGAAGGCCAAGGACAGCATGGGAGCAGGATCATGTGTTAAAATGGCAAACAACTGGAAGGTCAAGGTCCTGATTGCACACAGAGTGAAAGTGCTCAGCAAAGTGATCACCCAGTCTACACTTGGTCTCTCTGACAAAGAGGAGACCACATTAGAAGCAGTGAATGCAATAGACCAAATTGAAAGAGGTGCAAGTTAAATGCTGGCTAAAATGGCCAAGGATTATGCTTTGCATGCAGAGGCTCATGGATGAAATGTGAACAGGGGGCACTCTATCCTTGTTCTTGGAGGGAGAGGAGGGGGTGAGGCTCATGCTGTGGAAGATGGACCGCACACTGTTGAGGGCCTTGTAGACAACTATAGATGAGAGAAAAAGGAGCACATATTAGAAACACCACTTTGGAAAATGACATCGGAACAGAGGAGAAGTAGCTGAGAGAAAGGAACGGAGTCGATACAGGATGTAGGGTAAGCTGTGGGAGTCAGTGGGCTTGTAATGGATATTGGTAGATAATCTATTGCCGGAAATGTTAAGGAAGGGAAGTGCCTGTGATGGACCAGGTGAAGGTGATGGAGGGGTGGAAAGTGGAAGCAAAAATTGATGAATTTTTCGAGATCTGGTCGAGTGCATGAAGTGACACCAAAATAAAGGAGTTGTAGAAGGAGACCTAGATAGGCCTGGAACAAGGAATGTTCCACATATCCTGTTAAAAGACTCTTCGCACTCCACATCCTGTAAGGACTCCATCCCTTTCTCTCAGCTCCTACGCCTCCATTGCATTTGTTCCGATGATGTCACTTTGCAAAATGATGTTTCTAATATGTTCTCCCTTTTCTGTCAATCTTGGATTCCCATCGAGAATTGTCGACAGGACCCTCCACAGCATGCGGTCCATCTCCAGCATCACAACCCTCACCCCTTCCCCTCCCCTCCCCTCCCTCCCAGAACAAGGATAGAGTCCCTCTTGTTCTCACGTTTCACCCCACCAGCCTGTAAGCAAAGCATAATCCTCCACCATTTTCGCCAACTCCAGTGTGATATTACCACTAAACACATCTTCCCTTCCTGTCAGCATTCCACAGAGACCGTTCCCTCTGGAATAACCTAGTCCACTCCTCCATTATACCCAAAACCTCTCCCGCCACTCATGGCACTTCCCATGCAATCGCAGAAGATGTAACACCTACCCCTTCTTCCACGCTTACCATCCAAGACCTAAACTCATTCCTCTTCCACCTCTTTCAATCTGATCCATTGCATTCACTGCTCCCAATGTGATCTCTATATTGAAGAGACCAAGCGTAGACTGGGTGATTGCTTTGCTGAGCACCTTCATTCTGTGCGCAATCAGGACCCTGACCTTCCAGTTGTTTGCCATTTTAACACATGATCTGGCTCCCACGCCCACATGTCTGCCCTTGGTCTGCTGCAATGTTCCATTAAAGCTCAAAGCAAACGGAGGGAACGGCATCTCATCTTCTGGTTAGGCACTTAACAGCCTTACAATCTCGACATCATCAAATTTAACTTCAGATGATCAGCTCTACCCCACCCCAACCTCTTTGTTTTCATTTAATTTAATTCTTTACTATTCTCTACCTTCTTATTTCTTGTTTTTCTTCACTTCCCCCTACTTTATCACCCCCTTTCCATATCTTTTCTCGCCCCTTTGCTTGTCCTTTCTCCGATTTTCAAAATTTTACCTCTCTCCCATTTTCCTCCCCTCCCCACATCTTCATTTGTCACAGCTTACCCTCTGATTTCAGCTTCAGTTTGACTATTCACACCCTTTATTCTCTCTATGTGCTGCCATTCGCAGCCTTTTGCTCTGATTTCTGTGATTATGACTCATCTCTCATTCTCTCACCCTGTCTTTTAACTTTGACAAAGGGTCATCTGGATTCAACATCAGCTCTTCTCTCCTTGCAGATGCTGCCAGACCTGCTGAGATTTTCCAGCGTTTTCTCTTTTGGTTTCAGATACCAGCATCCACAGTAGTTTGCTTTTATCCAGTGTTTAATGCACTGCCACTCCTCTTCCAGGAATGCTGATCCTAAAGAAGTACTTCTCTCCAACAAGATTTCTGTATGTCTTTCCCTCCCCACCCCCCCCACCCCATCCATATTCATTGCTTTCCATTTCTCTCAGTCGCTTCCACAACTAAATCTCCTTCCTTAGTGACTGTCTTCATCTCTGACTTGCCCATGTCATTTTCAATTCAAATTCCACCCTACATGTAACCTCCAGGGTTACAGGTACCTCCAAGATATACAACATTTTTTGAACTGCTGTTCACACCACATCCTTAAAGCCACGCTCAGTTCCTTGCGCCACCACATGAAGACACTCTATCTCTCTCCAGCAACACTGTCTTACTCTCAAAGTTGTCCCTGTCCCCAGTTTCATTTCATCCTCCACATCATTCGACATCTTAACAAAAAACTTTCCTGTTTTCTTGCAGATTTTAAGAATGCAAGCTTCAACAACTCATCAACTCCCAGCCCTCCAACAATCCCAATCCCTCGAACTCCATCTCTTCTAGCCCCAAACCTTGCTGTGTCTTCACCATACCCTCTGACCTTACCCCCTCTCAGCTGAGTGTGCTGTTCTCAGCAAAGGACTCAGCTTTGTATCCTTACATCCCCACGTCAATGAATTCCAGGCTCAACATGCCGTTGAACTCCTCTTTTGTTGCCTTTGACTCCATGCCCACTTCTTTGGGCAAGAGTCCTGTCCCCATTCCACAGATGCTTTCACATGCCTCCAATTGGACACCCATGCTGGGACAATTACATGCCCTCGATATTTTCATTGGGAACTGTCAACAGGACATTGGCCGTCTTCATTTTTCTGCCCCCTCACCCATTCCAACCTCTCTTTCTGACACTCCTTACAAACGTCCTTGAAAAAACATTTGATCACTTGCCCCACTATAGTACAAATCTCGCTGTCCAAAAACTAGACTTCTATACACAACAAGAAGTCTCACAACACCAGGTTAAAGTCCAACAAATTTATTTGGAATCATGAGCTTTAGGAGCCCTGATCCTTCCTCAGGTACAAAGAATAATACAGCACAGGAAATAGGCCCTTCGGCCCACGATGTTGCGCCGATTAATAAGCAATGACCCTCTAACCTAAACCAAACCCTTTCCATCCATAAACCTATCCATGGATCTCTTAAATGCCCCCAAACTAGGCGCATTTACAACTGCAGCAGGCAGGGCATTCCAATCCCTCACCACCCTCTGGGTAAAGAACCTACCCCTGACATCCGTCCTATAACTACCACCCCTTAATTTAAAGCTATGCCCCCTCATGCTAGCTTTCTCCATCCGAGGAAAAAGGCTATCACTGTCCACCCTATCTAAACCTCTAATCATCTTATATGTTTCAATAAGGTCCCCAATGGGACAATAATTGGCGGATTGTATTTGTCCTGTCTTTTGAGCTGAGCAATTTTTTCATATTGCCAAGTGGGTGCCAGTGTTGTAGCTGTATGGAACAGGTTGGCTAGGGATGTGCCTAGTTCAGGACGACAAATCTTCAGTACTATTGCCAGGATATTATTAGGGCCCATAGCCTTTGTTATATCCAATGCCTTCAGTAATATCTTGAAATCACATGGAATGAATTGAATTGACTGAAGATGGGTATCTGAGATGGTAGTGAGCTCAGGAAGAGGCCAAAATGGATCATTCATGCAGCACCTTGACCAAACGTGGTTGAAAATTGTTTATACTGATCATCCTGGCTCCTATATTGTTGAGCTTGGAGATTTTATGGAGCCTTATTTTCTGGTTAGTTGTTTCATTGCCCAAAACAATTCATATCTGGATGCAGCTGGATAGCAGAGCTAGATCTGATTATTGGTTGTGTCATTGCTTAATTCTGTCACATGATGTTTTGATCTTTAGCATGTGTGTAGTCCTTTGGACCTTTACCAGGTTGGCACCTCATTGTTAGGTATGCTTGGTACTGCTGTTGGCATATCCTCCTGTACTCATTGAGCCTGATTTGATTGTAACAGTAGAATGATAAGTATGCCAGGTCTTGAGATTGCAGTTTGAATGCAATTCTGCTGCTGATGGCCCTCAGAGCCTCCTGGATGCCAAATGTTGAGCTGCTAGATCTATTTTGAATCTATCCTATTTAGTACCATGGTAGTGCCACATAATACGCTAGAAAGAATCCTCAGTGTGAAGACTGGATTTTGTTCCCACAAGGACTATATGGTGTACTCCCACCAATACTGTCATGGTCTGCAGCAGGTAGATTGGTGAAGGCAAAGTCAAGTAGGTGTTTTCTCCATGTTGGCTCCCTCAGGCCAAGTCGGGTAGCTTTGTCCTTCAGGATCCCACCAGCCCAGACAGTAGTGGTGCTACCAAGCTACTTTTGGTGAAGGTATCGTGAAGTTGATGTTTTTACAATTTTTTTTATAATTTTACAGTGCTAAGAGGTGAAAGTATTGCATGGTCCCTTTTTTTAAAAAAGGTGGGATTTTTGCACTTAAAAAGTTTTTTTAAAAAAGGCAGGTGCATATGCAGCACGGAGACTGAAATATTGAATCAAAAGCCAAACAGTAGGATTGGCTTGGTAACAGGTTTCAGGCATTTGGATGTTTTGAAGTTAGCCCATCAGTTTAAATTAGGCACTTGAATGCCAGCAACCTATTAGGTTTGAAATTGATTTTTTTTGGTAACCTGAGAACTAATATTGCAGGGGATATGGATATGTCATTCATAGGTATAAAAGAACAGGCAATGGGACAAAAGCAGAGACAGCAACTGCCCTGTACCACAGGTCATAACTTTTAGCCGAAAGCCTCATCTAAATAGCAAAGAAAACAATATTTCGGAAGATGACAAATCTGGTTGTAATTTAGGGAGTGACTAAAATTCTATTTTTTGTTAGTAAGTGGGAATAATATTTATCTAAGCAGCATTCCATTAGAATTGTGTTTTATTTGTTTTGGTAATAGTTTAGTTAACTTGTGCACTGTTACATAAATAAATTGTTATTTGTTGATTTTAGTGTGTTGGTGAGTTATTTTGATTTAACCACTAAAAGTTGCTGAAGCACAGATATTACCAATTCCATCACACTTCTAACAGAGGTGAGGTATTCCTCTTTGAATGATTAGGTGTTATTTTCTCAGGGGAGATCAACCTCTACTTTGTTACAATGCATATTGAAGTACCCCACCAAGAGTACATCACAGTGTTACACTCAGTGCTTCTTCCAAGTGGTGTTTAATGGGAGGAGTACTGATTTGTTGGCCAAGGGAGGATTGTAATCAAGTGATTTCCTTGCCCATAAAATACTTGATGCCATGAGACTCAGTGGAATCCGATATTGTGAATTCCCAGGGCAACACTTACTGTGTAGCTGGGACTGTCCTGCTGATGAAACAGAACATATCTAGCTCACTGCATTTTAATTCTGATCCCAACTCTCTCTGTAGAACACAATTCCTAGTACTGCCTTTGCTGTTGGCTCCTACATGAACTACATCTATTGGATCCACTCCTGCCTCTTCTTCTTCTCTTTTGATGAAGGTGGTGGGGCTCATGGGCTAGGTCCAGGCTGCTAGCCGCTACACACAGGACAGATGGGGTTGTTCAGATGTCAGATATGGCAGCAGAAGAGGCCCTGAGTCCAGGGTTGGGTTCATCATACACCAAGGGAGACATCAGGGAAGGAAGTCTAAGGTGGCCTGAGTTGGTGGGGACATCAGAAAATGCAGCATGCAGGGAAAGAAATGAGTGTCAGTGTTTCTTATCACTTTTTCCCAGATTTGTCCTTCTAACTTGATCTGCTGAACAAAGTATTTGAGTAACGCTACTGATATCCCTTAATGCCTGCAGTCTGGACTCCAGATCAACAATTCTGAGCCAAGCTTCCTCAAGCTGCCGACACTTACTACAGATATGATCATCCAGGATCACAATATTCTCCACAAACATCCACATCACCTCCCTTTATCATGTTCATCAATCCTTATTTATTTGATTAGTTTATTTTTAAATTGAATTGATTATTTATGTTATTGGTTTATCTGGTTTAAGTTACAAAATTAGTAAAACAATAGAAAGCTAGTTTCCTACCTCAGAGATGAATGCAAAATACTCACTAGCTACCTACAATAAAAAGCAACATTTCTTTCCCTCTCTGCATCCAATTCCAGGACAATCTGTTAAGTGCTGAAAATCTCAAGACTTTCTCAACACTGCTGTCAGTCCCCAGCATGCCAAAAACAATGATGCCAAATTCAGGATCTCATGGATGTGGTGTCAAGCTCAAAGACCCACACTACAGATTTGCCAAATTACCAGTACTGCCAAAACGCAAGATCCTGAATTTGTGCTAAATCCCATGACCACCCTTCCTGCTCTTCCCTCTCCCCACCCCCTTCAATAAGTTAAAATGCCACATGCTTCTCTCTAAATTGATGTATCTTGCCTCCCACTTTGCTATATATTCTGGACTTTGCTTTAAACTGAATACATTATTTAGCAATCAGAATAATCAAGGCCACTTGAGCTTGGCACCAGTTCCACAGAATCCTAGAGTTAAACCCAAGCCTAGATACCCCCCCTCCTGGTTCAGGTACTCCCAGCTTGAGCCACCTCACGGAAATGCCCTCGATGTTCTTTATTACTGCATGGAGGTGTTTCCTATACGGGCTGCTGCTGCACACCTTCCACTTCCGCTTCTTCGCCTGCCGCCCACCTACACCTTGGAGGGCCCTGTAGCTGTCTGGCGATGGAGGTCCCTGGGTTGGATGGTGGTGCATACAGCAGTCCCATACAATAAAAGGTTAAATTGGTGAATGGACTCCCAAGCAACCTGCCCTTTTTGCAACCTTGTGGAGTCCATGAGCCATATCTATATTGAGTGTCATAGGCTGCACACCCTTTTTTGGTTCCTCAAAAAACTTTATTTTGTTTTGATGTTTTGTTTGCACTTCAGTTCCATGCTTCCGATCTACGCTCCTGATCTATTCAACCATGATCCAACAGCTGTTCAATTAAGTTATGGGTGAATATACCTCAACCCTATTTACCTGCCTTTGATCCGTATCCCTTGTTAACCTTACCCATAAAAAATGATTTTAGCTTTGAAAATTTCAACTGGTCAAGGGTGCACAGTCTTTTGGGGGGAAGAGAATTCCAGCTATCCAGAACTTCTCGTGTGGGGGAAAAAGTGTTTCCTATCTAACTTTAAGATTATGCCCATTCATTCTGGATTTCCACACACATGGAAATATATTTGGTATCATTCATTCTTGGGATAGGCCAGCATATTCTTCATTCTTAGATGCTCTAAGAAGATGGTGGTAGAGTGACCAACTGTCCTGTGTTTTAAAGGAGTGTCATTTTATTTTGACTTTGTCTCATTTCCCTTAATAGCTATTGTGGGAGACAGAACTTGGGAGTTGCAGTTGGGTGGTTTAAGTGGGACTACAAGTCAGTTAGCAGAGCAATTATAATATTGCAAATTAACATGATAAATTCTAAGTTTTGGTTGCCCTAAACAACCCCCTCCCTTAACGATAGTGTCTTACAGGGCAGAAGGAGGCCATTTGGCCCATTGTGTCTGCACTGACCACAATCCCACCTAGCCCCATGTATTTAGCCTAGCTAGTCCCCTTGACCCTAAGGAGCAATTTAATATTTCCAATCCACCTAACCCACACATCTTTGGACTGTGGGAGGAAACCGGAGGAAATCCATGCAGACACAGGGAGAATGTGCAGACTTTGTACAGTGACCCACACTGGGAATCAAACCCAGATTCCTGGCGCTGTGAGGCAGCAATGCTAACCACTGTGCCAGAACTCCCCTCTTTTTACAAACGTGTTGTCCCTATGCCCTCCCAGACCTATTGTCCAAGTTTCCCTTATTTTCACAATGAGTCGTGTTTGGGCCTCTTCAGCAGTTTGCTACAACTGAGTGGGTTGCTTGGCCATTTCAAAGATCAGTTATGAGGCAACCACCTGAGTGTTGAACTGGAGTCACCTACAGGTCAAATCATGTAACAGTGACGGTTTTCCTCCCCTAAACGTTGGTCAACAACTCGGATTTTACGAACATCCAACGGCTTAATGCGCAGGCATTTCATTTTTCAAGAGGGGAATAAGATTCGCAATGATAACTGGCCTGTGAGCAGGGAGAGCGGAGAAGCACCAATTTATTAATGTATGTTTGATGCAGATTGCAGGGGAATCTGGCCGGCCGGCCTGTGAGCCTCGCGGGCTACCGTAGTGAGGCGGCGGTTGATGTTGTGACAGCGGCGGCTCTGAGGAGCAGGCCCATGGCCGAGCGGGGCAGCGGCGCTGCGGCTGGAGCCAAGGTAACTCGGTGCCGGTTACCGGGGGAGGGAAGCTGGGTGGAGGGGAGGCCGTGAGAAGGAGAGTCGATGTTTTCGCACCGGGCGGCGGTCTGAGTGATCGGCGGCGCGAAAATAACCAAGTTGAAGAGCTGAGGGTCAGCGATCGCTTCTGGAACTTTCTCTGGGTCTGTTAATCTGCACCTTTTCAAACCCCTTCAGATGAAGGAAATGAAACATTACAGATTGCAACCCTGGCAATCAATCTTATTTTTAATGAGAATAAAATGAAAAATTGGTATTATATCGTGCATTTAACACCTCAGGGCGCCCCTACGGTGCTTTAAAACCAACGACGTATTTCTGAAGTGTAGTTAGTGTTTGCTTTGCGTAGCCTGTTTACAAATAATCTAACCTTAGAAATTATACATCCTTTCTCCCTCTGCCACTTTCAGCCAAATATTGACGACTGAAATTGTTGTTATTAAGTGTGGGTTTGTTTGATCATGAATGTATCACTGGATTGTAAGAAGTCTCACAACACCAGGTTGAAGTCCAACAGGTTTATCTGGAATCACGAGTTTTTGGAGCGCTACTCCTTCATCAGGTGTCACTTCCTACTGTGCCCACCCAGCCCAACACCAACATCTCCACATCCACACTGGATAGTGGCTGGAGAACTAGTTGAATATTCACCCAGTGTTTTCATCCTGTAATTCCTACGTTCCTATCGCTGCTTCAGGACATGATGGAGTCTTTCCATCATGTGTCTCACTACTGATTGCAGCTCATTTTGTTTAATAAGTTACAATTAAGCAAAAATGAAAATGTTGCTTTACCTTTACTAAGTCTGATTTAAGGTGGTGTTGGCCATCAGTTGCTATTAATTGGTGTGTAGATGCTGGCGTTGGACTGGGGTGGGCACAGTAAGAAGTCTCACAACATCAGGTTAAAGTCCAACAGGTTTATTTGGTAGCATGAGCTTGCGGAGCACTGTCCCTTGAAGGGGTAGTGCTCCAAAAGCTCGTGCTACCAAATAAACCTGTTGAACTTTAACCTGGGGTTGTGGTATTAATTGTAACCAGCCAGCATTTTACGAGCTCGTGTATAAAAAGATCCCTGTAAAAACAAGAAAGCAGAAAATATGTTGAAGAAGAAGAAATAGATTAAAATAAGTGCAACAAATTTGCAGAATGTCTCAGAATGTCAGCAGAATTGGACAGAGTGTGGAGATCTGCAAAATGAAAAAAAAGTACATGTTGGAAATCTAAAATCAGTTAAAAAGAAAGTGCATGACAGATTAATATCTGTTGAAAAACAGGGGTGGAATTCTCCCATTCCACCCAAGGCAGGTTTGGTGGCAGGTGGGAGCGGAGAATCTAGTGGGAGCCAAAAAATTGAAAACCTGCCAGCATAAAATCATGTTGCAATTCTTTTAATGGCAGGTCTGTCTTTCCACTAGCTGGTGGCATCAATGCAATTTGCATTTCATGAATAGTCATTAAAACAGCTGACTGCTGGCATCCTGTCAGGTGTTCCAATCGCATGCCAGTTTAAAACCCAATTGCTAAAGAGTGGCATGTACTGGACATTCTTCAGTTCATAAGAGACTTTGAGGTGAGTGCAACAAAGCCTTTCTGCCATAGCACTGCTCCTGATGTGTTCCACACCATTCTGCTGGGGTAGGTTGTTTCCTGTCTTCTATTTTCATGCTGAACTGGTCTTCATGGATAGTATAGGACCCATGGAACCTCCTGTATTACTAAGTCAGATCAGTATAACACCTGAGGATGGAGAGAACGGGGATCTCCTTCCTCCTAGTGCCACACATCAGTGTCTATCAGGATAGCTGTGCTGCGGGAGCCATACAGCCATTTCAGTAAAGGTCCAAAGTTTGACTGGGGGTGGGTGTGAGGTGAGGCCAGAGTAGGAATGGGTGGTGTGACAAAGACAAGCGGAGGAGGATGGCTGTGCAAGAAGATGTGGGCCTGGTGGTGGGGATGCGTCAACACCAGATTCATCAGCCATAGTCACAAAGCAGCCCCAAGGACAGCGTACCCTTCGTCGTCCAGTACTTCCCCGGAGTGGAGAAGCTATGACATCTTCTTCGGAGCCTTCAACATATCGTTGATGAAGACGAACGTCTCGCCGAGGCCATCCCCACACCCCCACTTCTTGTCTTCAAACAACTGCACAACCTCAAACAGACCATTGTCTGAGGCAAACTGTCCATGCTTCAGGAGAACAGTGACCACGACACCACAAACACTGCCACAGCAACCTCTGCAAGACGTGTTGGATCGTTGACATGGATGCCATCATCTCACGTGAGAACACCGTCCACCAGGTACACGGTACGTATTCTTGCTACTCGGCCAATGTTGTCTACCTGATCTACTGCAGGAAGGGATGTTCCAAGGCATGGTACGTTGGGGAAATCATGCAGACGCTACGACAATGGATGAATGAACACCGCTCGACAGTCATCAGGTAATAATGTTCTCTTCCTGTTGGGGAACACTTCAGCGGTCCGGGCATTCGGCCTCTGATCTTCGGGTAAGCATTCTCCAAGGCGGCCTTCACAGCACACGACAACACAAGGTCACTGAGCAGAGATTGATATCCAAGTTCCGCACACGTGAGAATGGCCTCAGCCGGGATCTTGGGTTCATGTCACATTACCTGTAACCCCCATGACTTGCCTGGACTTGCAAAATCTCATTAACTATCCTGTCTGGAGACAATACGCATCTCTTTAACCTGTGCTTAACGCTGTCTCCACTCACATTGTCTGTACCTTTTTAAGACTTGATTATCTATAAAGATTCGCATTCCAACCATTACTTTATTTAAATTTACTTTAAATTTAAGTTTGTGTCTTTGTACTCCCTGTTTACAAACAGAACTCCCACTTACCTGATGAAGGGGCAACATTCCGAAAGCTAGTGGATTTTGCTACCAAATAAACCTGTTGGACTTTTAATCTGGTATTGTGAGACTTAGAACATAAGAACATAAGAAATAGGAGCAGGAGTAGGCCATCCAGCCCTTCGAGCCTGCCCCGCCATTCAATAAGATCATGGCTGATCTGTCGCTGCTCAGTTCCACTTTCCCGCCCTCTCCCCATAACCCTTAATCCCCTCTCCTATCAATGAGACTTCTTACTGTGTTTGCCCCAGTCCAATGCCAGCATCTCCACATCTGCTGTACAGGACAGTGGTGAGAGCACATCTGGAGTACTATATGCAGTATTGGCCTTAATAAAGGAAAGATGTAACAGGGTTTGAGGCAGTACAGAGAAGGTTTCATTTTTGTTTAAGTTTATTTATTAGTGTCAAAAGTAAACTCTCATCAACACTGCAGTGAAGTTACTATGAAAATTCCCTCTTTGCCACACTCTGGCGCCTGTTCGGATATACTGAGGGAGAATTTAGCATGGTCAATTTACCTAACCAGCATGTCTTTCAGACTGTGGGAGGGAAAGGGAGCATCAGGAGGAAACCCATGCAGACACGGGGCGAACATGCAGGTTCCATACAAACAGTGACCCAGACTGGGATCAAACCCGGGTCCCTGGCATTGTGAAGCAGCAGTGCTAATCATTGTGCCACCATACCATCTGGTGTCATTGTATCACCCAATAGTCCATGGTCACAGCACTTAGAATGGGCAAATTGTCTTATGAGGAAAAGTTGGCTTATATTCACTGGAGTTTAGAAGAGTAGAAGTCGACTTGATTGAAATCTTTTAAGATCCTGAGGGATATTGATAGGGTGGATACAGAGAGGCTATTTTTTTCTTGTGGATCACTTTGAAAGTAAGGGGTTCCTCATTTAAGGCAGATGAGGAGAAATTGTTTCTCAGGGTCATTGAGTCTCTTGAACTCTCTTTCTGAAAAGTAGTGGAAGCAGAATCTTAGATATTTTAAGGCAGAGCTAGATTGATTGTTGATTAACAAGGCAGATATAAGGTTATCAGGGTTAGGCAAGAATGTGGGATTCTGGTTACAATCAGATAAGCCATAAGCTTATTGAATGGCAGAGCAAGTTTGAAGAGCCAAGTGGCCTACTCCTGCGACTAATTTGTAAGTTCGGCTGTGTGCATGTATCTTGGGTGGAAAAGTGACCAGGTAACTTTTTTTCCTTTTCTGTCTGCTTGGACTTCAACTCATCAACTCTGAGTCAAAGTTCTTGAATTGCAGATACCTAAGGCAGATGTAGTTGGTACAGGTAACTGTGGTGTCCACAAGCTGCCACCTGCAACACAATACCATACCTGCCATCTCTATTGTCTTTTATTTGACTAATTAGAAATCATAGAAACCCTACAGTGCAGAAGGAGGCCATTTGGCCCATTGACTTTGCACCAACCACAATCCCACCCAAGCACTATCCCCATATCCCTACATATTTACCCACTAATCAGTCTAACCTACACATCTCACAACTCTTAAGGGGCAAATTTTAGCATGGCCAATCAGCCTAACCTGCCCATCTTTGGACTGTGAAAGGAAACCAGAGCACCCGGAGGAAACCCACACAGACATCAGAAGAATGTCTGTGTGGAGTTTGCACAATGACCCAATCTGGGAATCAAACCCAGGTCCCTGGAGCTGTGAAGCAGCAGTACTAACCACTGTGTTACCGTGCCTCCAGCTGTTAGGGTCTCAAGCATTGAAACTTTGAATTTCTGGTAAAAATGTAAGCCATGTATGCATCATAAGAGATCGTACTAAAGCATTCATACTAAATTAGGAACATTAATGGGACCTGAGTTTCATTTAATTAAATTCATGCAAATATTCTAGAAAGAGCTGGTTCTATCTGCAGATTCAACTGAGCTAGCTCCCAGTTGTTTGCTATTTCAGTGTAGGTTCCACTCTGACCTCTCTGTCATTGATGTATTTTCTCTGTTCCAATAAAGTACAAAATATTCTTGAGAAACAGCGCTTAATCTTTGTCATAGGCAATTTGCAGCTCTTTAACCTTAATGTGAAATTTAACAAATTTAGACATTAACTACAGCTCCTGTTATTTCCTGTGGTAGTACATGCTGCCAATGTTGGATATATCTGCCAGCATTTCCAAGAGATGAGAGCGAGGGGGTTATCTCCATTTTGCTGTCCACACGTACCTTGTGTCTTGTATACGTCTTTTTCATTCTTTCACCATGCCTCCTGTGATAACCATCCTTATTTCTTCTTCTTTAAGCGGTATTCACTTATAATATCTTCAGTCCTGAAGTTTTGCAGGTAACACAGAGGCCAACTTTTGTGCACAGTACCTAACTCGGGAATTTGGAGAGAGTGGAACAGAATCTCAGCGAGGAATTAATAATGTTTGGCTTGATAATTGTTTACTTATAAATGTTATTGAAATTTGTAATGGTCAGTATCATCAAACTTTCCACTGGGTACAATGACTCTCATAGTTTGGCGCAGGGCAAAGTTTCTAGACCAATAGGATTGGTGATAGAGTTGTAGGGATAGCTGGAAACTCTATATATTGTTTGATTATCTTTGAGGTGGAAAGATTATCCATTACAGAACTTCCTCCTAATATTAAAATGATGGGATGAAGCCTGTAATACAGCGTGTGGCAATAAGTTGGGCATGGTATGTGTTAAGAGCACTTGGGTCTGCACAGTAAATGAAGATGATGTGAATTACAGCAGGGAATATTTGGCAAATGGAACAAATGGACATGGAAAATAAGACAACTTGGTGTTATCAGGCTGGCAAGGTTTTGTACCTGCAGCTTTAGCTCAAGCTCATGGGCAGGGATGTTGATGTAATTTTAAGCAGTGTCTTGAGGATGCTAGTGGGAGCATAGCTTTCGTTTTTACCCAACATGAAATTGGTGGAAGTTGCAACTTATTTAATTCTCATTTATATTGTCAATTGTGAACATGATGCGGAGATGCCGGTGTTGGACTAGGTTAGGCACAGTAAGAAGTCTCACAACACCAGGTTAAAATCCAGCAGGTATTTGGTAGCATGAGCTTCCAGAGTGTTGCTTCTTCATTAGGTGATTGGAGAATTGGGTTCACAAAGTGTATATAGACACAGACTCAGTTACAAGATAATGGTTGGAATGTGAGTCTTAACAGCTAATCAAGTCTTTACAGCTGCGGACAATGCCAGTGGAAAGAGGGTTAAGCACAGGTTAAAGAGATGTGAATTGTCTCAGGCCAGGGCAGTTAGTAAGATTTCGCAAACTCAGGCCAAATGGGTTACAGGCAAGTGTGATATGAACCCAAAATCTTGGTTGAGGCCATCCTTGAGTGCGGAGCTTGGCTATCAGTTTCTGCTCAGCGATTCTGTGTCGTCGTGTGTCTTGAAGAAGCCTTGGAGAACACTTACCAGCGACAGTTACTAGGCAGGCATGTTCCTTTCCTGTGGGGGAACACTTCAGCAGTGAAGGGCATTCAGCCTCCAATTTTCAGGTAAGCGTTCTGCACCAAGTAGAAATTGATAGCCAAGTTCCGCACACATGACGTGAACCAGGATCTTGCATTTATGTCACGCTATCTGTAACCATTTGGCCTGAGCTAGTGAAATCTTACTAACTGCCCTGGCTTGAGACAATTCACACTTCTTTAACCTATGCTTAATTCACTATCTCCACTTGCATTGTCTGCAGCTGTAAAGACTTGATTACTTGGTAAGTGTTGTATTCCAACCATTACCTTGTTATTGAGTCTGTGTCTACATATGCATGTTTGTGAACCCAATTCTCCACTCGTCCGTTGGAGCAGCAGTGCTCTAAAAGCTCATGCTACCAAATAAACCTGTTGGACTTTAACCTGGTGTTGTGAAACTTCTTTATGTGCTCAATTGTAAACCAAAGCCCTTTTCTATTTTGGTGCACTTAATTGACTTTCTGCAGTTCTTTCAGACATCAGCTGGAATTCTCCTGTTCTGCCCGCCAAGGAATTGTAGCTGGCGGAGGGGGGCAGACCATGAATAAGTCTGTTGACATCGGGCGGGATTCTCCAGTTTTGAGGCAAGCACGACATTCTCAGGTTTTGAGGTGAGCGGGGCTGGAGAATCCTGCCCGTCATCTCCAAATTAAAAATGGACCTTGAGAGCTAGAGAAGGTACAAGGAAGATCTCCAAGAATGATTCTAGAACTGCGGGAATGCAGGTTCTAATTTATTCTCTTGCATGGCCTTAGCCATGACATTGTGACAGTTACTAGCATTTGGACCATCGGAAGGACCCTTGCAGATCATCAATGGTCCATGGATCACACTTTTTGAGAGGCAGCGATTTTAAATAGAGCCATAGAGGTTTATAGCATGGAAACAGGCCCTTTGGCCCAACTTGTCCATGTTGCTGTTTTTATTTTAAACCTAAAGCCAGTCTCAATTACCCGCATTTGGCCCATATTCCTCTATACCCATCTTATTCATGTAACTCTCTAAATGCTTTTTTAAAAGACAAAATAGTATTCGTCTTTACTGCTACCTCTGGCAGCTTGTTCCAGCTAATCACCATCCTCTGTGTGAAAAATTGCCCCTCTGGACCTTTTGTATGTCTCCCCTCTCACCTTAAACCTGTGCCCTCTAGTTTTAGACCCCCTTTTGGGAAAAGATATTGACCATCTAGCTGATCTATGCCCTTCATTATTCTATAGACCTCCATAAGATCATCCCTCAGCCTTCTACACTCCAAAGGAAAGAAGTCCCAGTCTATCCAACCTCTCCTTTATAACTCAAACCGTCAAGTCCCTTGGCATCCAAGTAAATCTTTTCTGCACTCTTTCTAATTTAATAATATTCTTCCAAAATAGGGTGACCAGAACTGTACACAATATTCCAAGTGTGGCCTTACCAATGTCTTGTACAACATCAACAAAACATCCCAACTGAATGAAATCTTAATTGGCACATGAGAGAAAAAGGAACATGGGTTAGATGAAGAGGGAGCTTTTGTGCCAGCTTAGACCAGTTTCACTGAATGGCTTGTTTCTGCGCTATAAATTTAATTGGTGCTTGTGAAATATACTTTGGCTTGATCTGGAATACAATGAAAATAACTTGGGTTATTTAGGTGCAAGGCAAACTGAAGAGTTTGAACTTGTCAGTTTATTCGGATGTTTTTCTGTAGGATTTGGCATCACCTTGTTTTCTCAGCTGTCTTTATACCAGATTCAAACCAGTCCTTCAATCCAACTAGCTTACAGATGTTAGTTAAAGTCTTTGTAAAAGGTGCTTACCAATTTTTTCCCATGTTTATAAAATGGGATGAGCTGATGCAAATTTTGACCTTGTTATTAAAAAATTACACAGATCTGTTGTATTGTTATCGCTTTCCATACTGGCACCAGAATATTTGGCCTTTCCCAAGGACAGTCAAAGACTAAACATGACTTGCAGAATGAAGAAACATCCTTTTAATGTTTTAATCACAATTTGTTGTTGAGTGCTAACCTTTGTCAGAGTTCAGAGCTGCATGTCTTGCAGTTATGATGTGAAGATGCCAGCGTTGGACTGGGGTAAAAACAGTAAGAAGTGTCACAACTTCGGGTTAAAGTCTAATAGATTTATTTGGTAGCATAAGCCACTAGCTTTTGGAGCCCTGTTTGTGAACAGAACTCCCGCTTAACTGATGCTTTCGGAGCACTGCTCCTTCTAGTGGTTTGTGCTACCAAATAAACCTGTTGAATTTTAACCTGGTGTTGTGAGAGTTCTTACTGTGTCTTGCAGTTCACAGTTGAAATTTTTGCAGATGTCTTAAAATCATTTTACTGATATTTCATGATTTACTTTAGGGCATCTTTTCTGAAAAAGCTGCAAGGTGATGGTTCCTTGTATTTTTTTTTTGTTAATACATAAAGTGAATATATTCTAGCCACTGTAAAAGCCAGAATCGGCAACAGTAATAAAGGTCTGGCAGCAGGTACTGTGGACACCATTGGTCAAGAAATTTGTGTATAACAGAGAAAATGAAAATGTCACAAAGAAATCGTCCGTATACTTCCATGGGAAGTAGGTGTCGCTGGCTCGGACAGCATTTATTGTCTGTCTATAATTGCTTTTTGAGGAAGTGGTGGTGAGCTACCCCCTTGAACTGCAGCAGGCCACATGGGAAGCCCATACTGCTGTTAGGGAGGGAGTCCCAGCAATTTGACCCAGCTACAGTGAAGGAATGGCAATATAGTCCTAAATCAGGACGCAGTGTAGCTGGAGAGGGATTTGTACATGGTGGTGTTCCCATGCATTCGGAGAGGACTTGTACCCACAACCTTCTGACTGAGAGGTGAGTGCGAGTTGGCATTGAACAGTGCTAAATAAGTAAATTTTGTCTTTGGTAACTTTTTATTAATTTGTGGGCTTTGATATTGCTGGCAAGGTCAGCATTGATTGCTAAGCCTGCACTTAGCTTTGAGAAAGTGGTGCTGAGTCTCCTTCTTGATTTGTTGCTACTCATGTGCTGTTAATAGGCAGGAAGTTTCAAGGTTCTGTTTAGTGACAATGAAGTTATGATGGTGTGTGACTTGGAGGAGAATTTGGAAGTATCTGTATTCCTATGTGCTTGTTGCCTTTGTCCTTCTAGGTGATAGAAGTTGTGTATTTGGAAGTGCTGTCTAAGCTGTTGTAGGTGGCACACCTTAGCCATAATGTGGCAGTGTTTATAGTGGGTGGTGAGCTCTTTGAGTGTTTTTAGAGCTGTACCCATCTAGACAAATTGAGACATTTGGTTGGTCGAAAGGCTTAAGAAGTTGGGAGCTAAACTACACAGCTTAACATGATTCATTCTATTTCACATACTGGATGTTTTTTATTATTAAAATGTAGTACAAAATATAATCCAATCTTTCACAGGGGACCAGATTATCAGCTGATGTCGAACCATTTGTGCCAAAACAGCAAGCACTTGGAGCCAAATGGTATGAATCGTCACCTGCAATATTGCCGAGATATTTAACAACTTGCTATCCTTTTGTTCAAGATCCTTATGTGGACAGGTAAATATTAATTCACAGTTCTGTGTTTGTTTGTATTGCAACAGCTGAGAAAGGATATAGCAACCTGGATTGACATTTCCAGTGTTACCGAATGTTACAGTACAGAAGGAAGGCTATTTGGTTCTCTTGTTTATTTGGGCTTTTTCAAGAGCAACTCAGCAGGTCCCTTTCCCCATAGCTCACCAAGTGTTTCACCTTTAGGCTGGTATTTATCCAATTTCCTTTTGGGAAGTCATGATTGAATCTGCCTTCATCACCCTTTCAGGCACCATATGGCAGATTCCTAACCACACTGTGGAAAAACATTTTATTGTCATATACCATTGGTTCTTTTGCCAATCTTAAGTTGGTGTTCTCTGGCTCTCAGCCCTCATGACAATTGGAACAGTTTCTATGTATCTTGTCTGTTTAGATCCCTCATGATTTTAGACACCTCTATCAAATACTTTCAACCTTTTCTTCTCTAAAGAGAACAACTCAATTTTTTCCAATCTATCAATGTAACTGAAATCCTTCAAACTTGGAGTCATTGTTGTAAACCTTTTGTGTGCCCCTTTAAAGCCTTCACATGCTTCCTGAAGTGAGATGCCCAGAAGTAAAAACAGACATCCAGTTGGGGTACCTTGCCTTTATATTCTAAACCTTCATGTATAAAATCAGGATCCTATATGTTTTTTAATCACTTTTGCAACCTGCCCTGCCACCTTCAACAAATTGTGCGTCGTCTTCTGAACATTTTTAAGATATATTTTCTATTTTGTTCTATTAAAATGTATCACCTCCCAGTTCTCTACATTAAATTTCATCTTTCTGCCCATGGTGTGAAGCTGTTAAATATTGGGGGATTTGGGTGACTTTGTATATAAATAGCACACAGATGCAAATAAGCTGATGCAAATAATGTCCTTTACTGCAAGGGGTTTGGAGTACAAGAGTAAGGAAGTCTTGTTTCAATTGTACAAGGCTGTGGTGAGACCATAACTAAAATTCTGTGTTCTGAAAGATCATAATCTGAAATATTAACTTTGTTTCTCTCTCCACAGCTGCTGCCAGACCTGCTGAATATTTGCAGCATTTTCTGTTTGTTTAGTTCCAGAATAATATGTACAGTTTTGCTCTTCACACACAAGGAAGGATGTACTTACGTTGGAAGTGGTACAACAAGGCAGGCTAAAGAGACTTAATGGGTCACTTCCCTTATTTCTTGGCTTGTAATGTTCTAATGACAGGGAAGGACACAGAAACAGATGGGCAAAGGTCCAGAAAGAGGGACAGTGATCAAAAATGAACAAACAGGAAGCATGAGTTTCAGGAGAGAAAGCTTTCCCCTGATTTTCTAACCAGCGGATTTTCTTTTGCAGGAGGGATCGTTGCGGGTCTTAAAGAATATAGCAACGAATTAACTCAAAAAATTTGAACAAAGTGGACATAAGACTGATGAAAACTTTCAATTTGTATGTCATGGTTAAACAATTTTGCTCTTCAGGGAGTGTAGTCTGGTCTACGTTTGAGTCCAAATCATAAACTGACTCTTGATGTCCTCACAACTTAGGGAAGAGTATTTATAAAGCATTTTAGGAGTATCAAGCACTTTACAGCCAACAAAGCACTTTCAAGTGTAGTCACTGTTACTTAGAAAATGGAAAAGCTTATTTCAGGGAGACTGATAATAAGAGAGGCACAAATAAAGAATGATACTGTTGTGCACATGTCCTAGAACTGACACTGAGACACCTGCAAATTTTACAGTAGCAGATGGAATTGACCATTTCCCTTTTTTCAGTGGTATAATGTACATGTAGAGGAACTGACACTGAGACAGAGACATCAATTGGTATTTGTATAGCACCTTTAATGTAGTAAAATTTCCCAAGATGCTTCATAGGAGCATTATATAGCAAAATTTGATAGTGAGCCACATAAGTATACCAGGCTGGAAGTTCAAAAGTTTGATCAGAGATTGATTTTAAGGAACAGTGATGGTCAGTCTTATTTATGTGGGGAACACCCTGCAAATATTAATAGATTTCAGGATTCTGCTAGCCTACCTTCTAACAGTAACATCAGCAGAAAAAAGCAACACACTGCACATCATCATAGCCAGAGAGAGCTCTGCTCACACTGGTACAAGTATTTGAAATGTTGTGCGTTCTTCTGCTGCCCTCAGCACACACAACAACTCCCCCCACCGCCACCCATTCTCACTCACATGAAAACCATATGACTAGGGTACCAGATGGCATTCATTCAGTATATTTCAAGTACAAAAGTGTGGATGAAATTAGATTTTAAAAAAAAAATTATCAATTCCCCTGAGTTGTACATGACAAAATGTAAAAGCAAAAGGCTACTAGGTAAGACTTTTGAAAACTATGCTGGCTGACACTTCACAGGATATGATTATGCAGGGATGTTTGGAAAAAACTGATTCACTGATGGATGAAATGTACTCTTTGATGGTAGAGAAGAGTGACTTTTCTTGCAGCTGGTTCACAACAATATCAATAATCTACATTTTCTTTGTTATCCTTTTTAGGCTGCACGCACCAGAGAATGGCAGCAATAATCTGTCTCAGAATTTTACAGAGTTGCACCCATCCTGTCCAGATATGCCATCTCACCTCCCTGCGGATTATTCCTTGTGTTATGCACATAAACAATCATCTGATTCTTCTTTGAATCCATACACACAAACACCTTTACACTGTGATGACATTTGCTTTTCAAAGCACAAGTATGGTAGCAGAGGTAACAAGAAAAAACAGCCTGGCCAACAGGACTTCACAAAGGATAAATCATTTTCGAACAACGCATCAAAGGTATGTCATTTGGTACGCTGATGCATTTGGACAGCAAGACCTTTTTCCTGTATCTGTATGAAAGATTACACTGTGCTACATAGTAATCAATTTAGGATACATATGTATATTTCCAAGGGAAAAAATCCAAGATGTTAAAGACACTATTAAATTTAAAGAACAAATCATATATTTGTGCAAATTGTAGCAGGTCTGAAGATTGGAAAGAATATAAAGAACATCAAAGAATTACAAAAAAATTAATAAGGAGAAAACACTAGAGTATGAGAAAATGTTAGCTGGTAATATAAAGGTGGACAGCAAGAGTTTCTATAGATATTTAAATAAAAAATAAAGTGAACATTGGTCACATAGAAAGTGTGTCTGGGTTATTAGTAATGGAAAGTAAGACTGTGGCAGTTGGATTAAACATGTATTTTGCATGTGTCTTCACTGTAGAGAACAACTAACATCCCAGAAAATGCTGTAAATCAGGATATTGGAGGGAGGGAGCATCTGGAAAATTGCAATCACTAGAGAGGTGGCAATGAGCAAACGGTTTGGATGGATTTCATCTTATAGCCTTTAAAGAAGAGGCTAATGAAATAGTTGATGCATTGGTTTTCATTTTCTAAAATTCTCTACATTTGGAAAAGGTTCCATTAGATTGGAAGGTAGTAAATGTAAATCCTTTATTCAAACACAGAGGGAGATAGAAAGCAGGAAACTAACATTAGCCTACCATCTGTCATAGAACATAGAACATTACAGCGCAGTGCAGGCCCTTCGGCCCTCGATGTTGCGCCGACCTGAGAAACAATCTAAAGCCCATCTAACCTACACTATTGCAATACTATCCAAATGTTTATCCAAAGACCATTTCAATGCCCTTAACATTGGCAAGTCCACTACTGTTGCAGGCAGGGCATTCCAAGCCCATACTACTCTCTGAGTAAAGAACCTACCTCTGACATCTGTCCTATATCTATCAATCCTCAATTTAAAGCTATGTCCCCTCATGCTAGCCATCTCCATCCAAGGTAAAAGGCTCTCACTGTCCACCCTATCTAATCCTCTGATCATCTTATATGCCTCTATTAAGTCAGCTCTTAACCTTCTCTCTATCAGAAACAGCCTCAAGGCCTTCCCACCATGTCAGGCCACATCCTGGTAAATCTCCTCTGCACCCTTTCCAATGCTTCCACATCCTTCCTATAATGTGGCAACCAGATCTGTACACAATACTCCAAGTGTGGTCACACCAGAGTTTTGTACAGCTGCAACATGACCTCACGGGAAATGTTAGAAGCTATTATTTAAGATATTATAGCAGGGCACTTGTGAAAAGTCAACATAGTTTTGTGAAAGGAAAATCATGTTTAACCAGTTTGTCATCTGAAGGGGTCACATTGTTGTGGATGAAGGGGAACGGATGGATGTATCTGTTACTTAAATTTTCAGAAGTTATTTGATAAGGTGCTGTATCAAAGGTTATTGGGTAAAATAAAAGCTCGTGGTGCAGGGGTAACGATGACATAGATTAAAGGTTGGCTAGCTAACAGAGTTAACTAAAAGAGTTGACAGAGGTGAGTTTTTTCTAGTTGGCAAGATGTGACAAGTGATGCACCACAGGGACCAGTGGTGGGGCCTCAGCCTTTTACAAGTTATGTAAATGATTTGGATGAAGGAATTGAAGGTTGTTGCTAAATTTTCTGATGACACAAAGATAAGTAAGAAAATAAATTGTGAAAAGGGTGTAAGGAGGCTACAAAAGGATGTAGGTTGGGTGACTGGGCAAAAATCTGGCAAATAGGTATAATGTGGACAATTGTGAAACTATCCTTTATGGCAGGACAAATAAAAAATAAGCCTTATTATCTAAATAGAGATTGCAGAGCTCTGAGTTGCAGAGAGATCTGGGTGTTCTAATGCATGAATCACAAAAGACTGGTATACAGACACAGCAATCAACTAGAAAAGCTAATGGAATGTTATAGTTTATTGTGAGGGAAATTGATTACAAAAGTAGGGAGGTTATGCTTTAATTACAAAGGTCATTGGTGAGACCACATCTGATCTCTCTATTTAAGGAAATAACATAGGACATTACAGCGCAGTACAGGCCCTTCGGCCCTTGATGTTGCGCCGACCAGTGGAACGAATCCAATGACCCTGTAACCTAAACTATTCCAGTGTTATCCATATGCCTATCCACCGACCATTTGAACGCCCTTAAAGTTGGCGAGTCCACAACTGCTGCAGGCAGGGCATTCCACGCCCTTACTAACCTCTGAGTAAAGAACCTACCTCTGACATCCGTCCTATAATTACCCCCCTCAATGTAAAGCTATGTCCCCTCGTGTTAGCCATCACCATCAGAGGAAAAAGGCTCTCACTGTCCACCTTATCTAACCCTCTGACCATCAAATAAGTTAATGTGTTGGAAGCAGTTCAGAGAAGGTTTACTAGACTAATACAAGGAATGCATGGGTTGTCTTACAAGGAAAAGTTGAAGAGGTTAGGTTTGTAATTACTAGAGTTTGGACAAGTAGGGGGCGACTTGATTGAAATCTTTAAAATCCTGAGGGGTATTGAGAGGGTGGACGTGGAGTGGATGTTTTGTCTTATTGGAGAATCTAGAACGAGGAGTCTTTGTTTAAACACAAGGGGTTGTTTATTTAAGACAGATGAGAAGAATTTTTTTCGGTAAGGATTGTGAGTCTCGGGAATCCTTCCTCAAAATGCAGCGGAAGCAGCATCTTGAATATTTTTAGGGAAGAGCCAGATAGGTTCTTGATTAACAAGGGGGTTAAAAGTCAGAAATAGGCAGTAATGTGAGATTGAAGTTGCAAGTAGATCAGCTATGATCTTAGTGAATGATGGGACAAGCTCAATGAGCCTTCTGCAGCATCTAATTCATATATGCTAATGTTCCTATGTGTTTGAAAAACCTTTCTAAGGTTGTGCTGAGCTGGCTGATCTCATTTGGAGCGACTTAAGTTGACTTTGACTTCGACTCCCGACTCTTTGGTTAGGAGGGGAACATAGGTCAAAACATAAGAACATAAGAAGTAGGTGCAGGAGTAGGTCATCTAGCCCTTTGAGCCTGCCCCGCCATTCAGTAAGATCATGGCTGATCTGAAGTGGATCAGTTCCACTTTCCCGCTTTCTCCCCATAACCCTTAATTCCCTTGCCTACCAAAAACCTATCTACCATGTCTTAAATATATTTAGCGAGGTAGTCTCCACCACTTCAACGGGCAGAGAATTCCAGAGATTCACCACCCTTTGAGTGAAGAAGTTCCTCCCCAACTCCATTCTAAACTGCCCACTCCCCTTTATCTTGAGGCTGTGCCCTCTAGTCCTGTTGTCCTTTCTGAGCGGGAAGAATCTCTCTACCCTATCCATCCCTTTCATTATCTTATACGTCTCTATAAGATCCCCCCTCATCCTTCTAAACTCCAACGAGTACAGACCCAGTCTATTTAGTCTCTCTTCATAGTCAAACCCCCTCATCTCTGGTATCAGCCTAGTGAACCTCCTCTGCACTCCCTCCAAGGCCAAAATATCCTTGCGCAAGTGCGGCGACCAAAACTGCACACACTACTCCAGCTGCAGCTGCACCAGTGCCCTGTACAGTTGCAGCAAGACCTCCCTGCTTTTATATTCTGTCCCCCTCGCTATAATAATTCCTGCCAAAGTGGATAACCTCACACTTGCTAACATTGTACTCCATCTGCCAGGTCATCGCCCACTCGCTCAGCCTATCTAGATCCCTCTGCAGACTTTCCACACCCTCTGCACAATTTGCTTTTCCACTCATCTTTGTGTCATCAGCAAATTTCGACACCCTCCACTCAGCCCCCTCCTCCAGATCATCTATATAAATGGTAAATAGCTGAGGCCCCAGCACTGATCCCTGCGGCACTCCACTAGTTACCAACCGCCAATCAGAATAGCACCCATTGATACCAACTCTCTGCCTCCTATTAGACAACCAATCCTCTATCCACGCTAACACCTTACCACCAACTCCATGCCCCCTAACCTTCTGAAGCAACCTTTTGTGTGGCACCTTATCAAACGCCTTTTGAAAATCGAGAAACACCCACCAGTTCCCCTCTTGTCTACCGCACTAGTCACATCCTCATAGAATTCCAATAAATTTGTCAAACACGACTTCCCCTTAACGAAGGGTCAGTGTTGTGAGGGGGTTCCTAATCATCATCATACATGACCTCTGCTATTATTGTACATGTGTGGACGTTGAAAAGGGACTGGGCTGTGCTTAGATGTAACAATATATTTCGCAATAGACATTAACGATTTGCAGGAAGGAACTGAAGACATTGCTGCTTAGTTTGCAGATGAGCAGCACGGTAGCACATTGGCAAGCATTGCTGCTTCACAGCTCCAGGGACCTGGGTTTGATTCCCGGCTCGGGTCACTGTCTGTGAGGAGTTTGCGCATTCTCCTCGTGTCTGCGTGGGTTTCCTCTGGGTGCTCTGGTTCCCTCCCGCAGTCCAAAAATGTGCGGGTTAGGTTGATTGGCCATGCTAAATTGCCCCTTAATGTCCTGAGAAGCGTAAGTTAGAGGGAATAGTGGGTAAAATATATAGGGATGGCAGGGTGGGGTGGATGATGGTGGTGGTGGTGGTGGTGGTGATGGAGGGGTGGATGGTGGTGGTGGTGGTGGTGGTGGTGGTGGAGGGGTGGGTAGTGGTGGGGGTAGGTGGAGGGGTGGATAGTGGTGCGGGTAGGTGGAGGGGTGGATAGTGGTGCGGGTAGGTGGAGGGGTGGATAGTGGTGCGGGTAGGTGGAGGGGTGGATAGTGGTGCGGGTAGGTGGAGGGGTGGATAGTGGTGCGGGTAGGTGGAGGGGTGGATAGTGGTGCGGGTAGGTGGAGGGGTGGATAGTGGTGCGGGTAGGTGGAGGGGTGGATAGTGGTGCGGGTAGGTGGAGGGGTGGATAGTGGTGCGGGTAGGTGGAGGGGTGGATAGTGGTGCGGGTAGGTGGAGGGGTGGATAGTGGTGCGGGTAGGTGGAGGGGTGGATAGTGGTGCGGGTAGGTGGAGGGGTGGATAGTGGTGCGGGTAGGTGGAGGGGTGGATAGTGGTGCGGGTAGGTGGAGGGGTGGATAGTGGTGCGGGTAGGTGGAGGGGTGGATAGTGGTGCGGGTAGGTGGAGGGGTGGATAGTGGTGCGGGTAGGTGGAGGGGTGGATAGTGGTGCGGGTAGGTGGAGGGGTGGATAGTGGTGGGGGGCTGGATAGCGGTGGTGGCCGGGGGGCTGGATAGCGGTGGTGGCCGGGGTGCTGGATAGCGGTGGTGGCCGGGGTGCTGGATAGCGGTGGTGGCCGGGGTGCTGGATAGCGGTGGTGGCCGGGGTGCTGGATAGCGGTGGTGGCCGGGGTGCTGGATAGCGGTGGTGGCCGGGGTAGGGGTGGATGGTGGGGGGCTGGATGGTGGTGGTGGTGGTGGGGGGGGGGGGGGGGTGGTGGGGTGGGGGGGTGGTGGTGGGGTGGGGGGGGGTGGTGGTGGTGGGGTGCTGGGTGGTGGTGGTGGTGGGGGGGGGCTGGGTGGTGGTGGGGTGCTGGGTGGTGGTGGTAGGGGGGGCTGGGTGGTGGTGGTGGTAGGGGGGGCTGGGTGGTGGTGGTGGTAGGGGGGGCTGGGTGGTGGTGGTGGTAGGGGGGGCTGGGTGGTGGTGGTGGCAGGGGCTGGGTGGTGGTGGTGGGGGGTGCTGGGTGGTGGTGGTGGTGGGGGGGGGGGCTGAGTGGTGATGGTGGTAGGGGGGGCTGGGTGGTGGTGGTGGTAGGGGGGGCTGGGTGGTGGTGGTGGTAGGGGGGGCTGGGTGGTGGTGGTGGTAGGGGGGGGGCTGGGTGGTGGTGGGGGGCTGGGTGGTGATGGTGGCGGGAGTGGTGGGGGCGTGGTGGGGGTGGTGGTATGTTGGGGGTGTTGGTGGGGTTGGTGGGGGTGGGGGGCTGGTGGTTATAGAGCCTGTCTGGGATTGTGGTCGGTGCAGACTTCATGAGCCGAGTAGCCTCTTTCTGTGATTTCTATGTCATGTTTCTATGATTTCTATGATACAAAGATATGTAGAGGGGCAGGTAGTATTGAGGAAGCAGGGAGCTGCAGAAGGACTTGGACAGGTTAGGAGAGTGGGCAAAGAAGTGGCAGATGAATACAATGTGGAAAAGTGTGAGGTAATGCACTTTGGAAGGAGGAATGGAGGCATAGACTATTTTCTAAATGGGAAAATGCTTAGGAAATCAGAAACACAAAGGAACTTGGGAATCCTTGTTCAAGATTCTCTTGAGGTTAACATGCAGATTCAGGTGGCAGTTAGGAAGGCACATGCAATGTTAGCATTCATGTCGAGAGAGCTAGAATACAACAGCAGGGCTGTACTTATGAGGCTGTATAAGGCTCTGGTCAGACCCCATTTGGAGTATTGTGAGCAGTTTTGGGCCTCCCATCTAGGGGAGGATATGCTGGCCTTGGAAAGGGTCCAGAGGAGGTTCACAAGAATGATCCTTGGAATGAAGAGCTTGTCGTATGAGGAACAGTTGAGGAGTCTAGGTCTGTACTCGACGTTTAAAAGGATGATGGCGGGATCTTATTGAAACTTACAGGATACTGCAAGGCCTGGATAGAGTGGATGTGGAGAGGATGTTTTCATTAGTTGGAAAAACTAGACCCAGGCTGAAGGGACGATCCTTTAAAACAGAGATGAATTTCTTCAGTCGGAGAGTGGTGAATCTGTGGAACTCTTTCCGCAGAAGGCTGTGGAGGCCAGGTCATTGAGTGTCTTTGAAGACAGAGATAGATAGGTTCTTGATTGATAAGGGGATCAAGGGTTATGGGGAAAAAACAGGAGAATGGGGATGAGAAAAATATCAGCCATGATTGAAAGGCGGACCAGACTTAATGGGCCAAGTGGCCAAATTCTGCTAAGTCTTATGGTCTTAGAAGTGCCAACCACCGCTCACACGCAACATACCCCCCACAGAAAAGTTCCTCGACGTTTCGTCAAAGGTTACAAATCTGAAGAATGATTAATTGTACCATCTAACTGTGACCTTAGTTATTGCACACCAGCTTGTATTTATATAGTGATTTTAAAGTAATAAAATGGCCAAGCATACTTGACAAGAATGTTGAAAAACAAAATGTGACACTGAAGCACACTGAAAGCTGACTAAAATCAAATAAAAGTTTAAAGTTTATTTACTAGAATCAAGGAGGCTTATGTTACCACTGCAATGAAGTTACTGTGAAAATCCCCTAGTCGCCACACTCCAACACTTGTTTGGATACACTGAGGGCGAATTTGGCATGGTCAATGCACCTAACCAGTACATCTTTCAGACTATGGGAGGAAACCGGAGCAGTCGGGAGAAACCCATGCAGGCTCGGGGAGAACATGCAGACTCCACGTAGACAGTGACCCAAACCCAAGCCCCTGATGCTGTGAGGTGACAGTGCCACCACAAGAGAAACATCTTGAAAAAGGAAAGTGAGGATAGGGAGTTTAGGGAGGGAATTCCAGAGCCTAAGACCTTTACAGCTGATCTGTTCAGTTGAATGGCCATGAACTTAAAAAGTTAATGTTTTTTTTCTTGACTGACACTGCCTCCTCTACTTAGCATTTCAAGCAGTGTTTTCTGTTTTTATTTCTGTTTTCCAGCATCTGCAGTATTTTGTTTTTGTATTAGGCCTTGTTGCAAGTTGGGACTTGAGCAGGAGAATTTTAAATTACCTAAATTTTGAGAATTTTTGAGGATGACAAGCAAGGTATGTTTTGGAATAGTCAAATCTAGAATAAGAGCAAGGGCATGGATGAGGGTTTCAGCAGCAGGTGAGCTAAGGCAGGGGTGGAGTCCACAAATGTTATGGAGATGGAAATAGGTAGTCTTAGTGATGACAGATATGTGACTCAAAGCTGTAGATCAACTATGTCACCAAGATTGCGAACACCCGGGCTCAGTGTCGGGTACTTGCAGGGATTTGCGGCGGATTGGACCAAAGGACCAAATTGTATTGGCGACCAAAGATAAATGTGTTTTTATTATTCATCTGATAAAAACAAATTTGATCCCTCTGTCTTTCCAAACAACCATCCCATCTGCATCTTCCCTTTCCTCTCCAAACATGTTGTCGCCTCCCAAATTCTTACCCATATTACCCAGAAATCCTTCAATTAGGTTTCCAGATCTTTCTGAAACTGCCCTTTTCAAAGGGAAAAATGACATCCAAGTGGCTGTGATGAAGATAATCTATCGTTCCTCATCCTCCTTAACCTGTCCATGGCCTTGGATTTGAATGACCACAGTATCCTCCTCTAATTTCAGATTTGAAGGAGAGAGAACTGTTAACTCAATCAACTCAAATGGAAGCCCAGAAGTGAATTTGGATGGTCAACTTCACTTTTAGTGAAAATAGGATTGAGGGATTAGGAGGTGGTTTCATGGGCAAGATTAGCTCAGATGGTACAAGCAGAGATCCAAAATAAACTAGATAAAGATGCAAGTTCAAGGTTAGGGAAAGGAGGACCTCGAAAGTTTGGTTCTGTGTATAGGAGAAGGGAAAAAAGAGGCAGGTGATTGGATGATCTCAGTCTTCATGACAAGGAAGTCCATGAGCTTTTTGTACGTGTTGGAGGTGAGACAGGAGGAGACATGAAAATAAATCAAGTTCCATGATAAGCGGTGCTTATCATGGAACTGTGCTTCTGCAATGAGTTAACTACTTAGCAAGGGAATGGAGAAAATTGATAAGAGAAAATGATTTGGAAATGTAGAAAATAGCTCATTTAAAAACAGTGCTCTGCCTAGTGTAAACAAATGCTCTTTAGTCTGTGATGTTACTTATAAAAGTCCAAAGGTGTATATTTGGTAGCTTGATCATCAACTAACTCACTGATTGCAGTGTTCTTAATTTTTAGGAAACAAAGTCCAGAAAAGAGTTAAGAAACCAGGGACAAAATGTAAATGAAGCACCTAAGGCTGAAATTGGTGAACAATTACAACGGCCTGATGTATTTGGGGATAATGCAACCAAAGGTCGTAAGTACTATTATATTTATTTTTTTGTAAAATTTGTTCTACATTTTGAGACATGCAGTTCTCTGCATGTGATTTATTTTTAAAAATCATTTTAGAAAATTATATTTCGTATTGGAAATTGTATGGCTCCAATATAGCTTTGACTCAACATGAACAGAATCTAAACCAACAAACTACTTGAATGATTAATCCATGTGATATATGCAGTCATATATCATACAATTTTGTAGAGTCCCTGTTTGGTTTATATAAGATTGATGACCAAGTACCTGTGAGATACTGCTTCTGGAACTCAGCAGTTCCAGGTGAGCATCCTCCACTGAACAGAGTGACAACACAACTGCACAAACCCTGACCCCTAGAGACACTTCAAACAATTCTGAGAAACTGCAAATTATTTGCCATTTGTTGCAATCTGTTGCTGTAATTCTGTCCTTGAGCTCTATTCAGCATGCCTGGCATTGAGATTAACAAGTATATTTTTACTTTTGTACAGAGGACAAGCAGTCTAACAGATGCCAGCACAGCAAATCAAAACCACTTCAGAAAATTCAAAATGAATCTGAGCCTCAGACTACTGTGGCACCTGAGGTTGCATTAAGTGATTTCCCCATGTTACAGAGCCCAGCAACAAAGCAATCTAGCTGTGACCTCAAAAATGCTCAGGTGTCCAGTAAAAGCTCCGAGCAGCCTGCCAAAATATGGCGATCAGATGATACAATGGATACGGTATGGGAGACTATACAATAAAATCAGTTTGCACTGCAAATTAACTGTTCTAATTAAAACTCATTTATCATGTGCTTCTTATTTCAACTTTGAAGCATATCAGGTTGCATTCAACTGGCTGTTCATATCTTTAAATACTGATATCAGAAATTGATTTATTTTGAGCTTAGCAAAGTTGAAAATATTGAGCTAGTGCTCAAGTTAGTCCAAAAATGCCTAGAACTTAAATAAATCTAAAATGCACTAAGCTACATCCGCTCCCATTCAATGTCATGATTTTAAAATTCTTGTCCTTGTTCAAATTTTTTCATCGTCTTGTAAGAGGAAACCTTTACTGTAATTAACCAAATGAAAATGTTTGTTTTGTCTCGTTAAATCATTGTTAGTAGTTAACATATTGTTTCAGTCGAGTTCTTGTTAACTTAAGATTACAGGACAGTAGGCAATATCTTAATTTAGAATTTGAATCACCCACCTAATTTCAATGGCAATAGGGTCGCCTTTCCTCACTGACAACTTTTCTTCTAGCCTCACATCCTCCCTTACTTGTGGCTTGTTTGACTGACCCTGGCAACGTCTGACCCCACTGTTCGTTCTGAAGATAGTGTCCATTGCTGCTTTTGCTTGGCTCAATACAGTGTCAACTGTGGCCACTGCTCCTGGTGGTGCTGCTGGAAGAACTGTTGACCCTCCAATTGGTTGGTCATTTTTGGGGGTGAGCTTTCATTCTTTAAAGGGGCGGGAACCTGATTAGTTACTTGACAGACCTAAAATGTGGTCAGGTGCCCTCTAACCGACCAGGGCAAGGTTGTTTGGTGTACTGGCCCATCATCATATCTTTCGCCACCCCAGTAAAACTAAGCATATTGAGTACCTTTCACAATCTTGGAAATTACAACCGGCCTTTCTGCAAAGGAAGGTCCAACAGCAACAAAAAAAATCAGATAAATGCTGTTTTAGTGTTTGTTAATTGCTAAATATTAGGTAGATCATGAGAAACTTTCTATACCTACTGGAATTTAGAAGAAAGTTGGTCTTATTAAAACATACAAGATCCCGAGGGGACTTGATGGCATGAGAGGATGTTCCCTGTTGAGGGGGAAATCGGGAAGTAGGGGCCACAGTTTAAAAATTAGTAGCCTCCCATTTAAGACTGAGATGAGGAGAAATATCTTCTCTGAATGTTAAGCCTGTATGAAAGAAGTGGAGGCTGGATCATTAAATCTGTTTATGTCTGAGTCAGATAAACAAAGGGCATGGGATCCAAGGGGCTGTTGCCTTGTGGATCCAGAACTGGCTTGCCCGCAGAAGGCAGAGAGTGGTTGTGGATGGGTCTTTTTCTGCATGGAGGTCAATCACCAGTGGAGTGCCCCAGGGATCTGTTCTGGGACCCTTGCTGTTTGTAATTTTCATAAATGACCTGGATGAGGAAGTGGAGGGATGGGTTGGTAAGTTTGCTGACAACACGAAGGTTGGTGGTGTTGTAGATAGTTTGGAGGGATGTCAGAGGTTGCAGCATGACATAGATAGGATGCAAGGCTGGGCGGAGAAGTGGCAGATGGACTTCAACATGGATAAATGTGTAGTGGCCCACTTTGGCAGGTTAAATGGGATGAAGGAGTATAATATCGAGGGTAAATATCAATAATATCAAGACCCTTAGCGGTGTAGAGGATCAGAAGGATCTTGGAGTCCAGGCCCATAGGACTCTTAAATTGGCCTCGCAGGTAGAGGATGTGGTTAAGAAGGCGTATGGTGTACTGGCCTTCATCAATCGAGGGATTGAGTTTAGGAGTCAGGAGATAATGTTGCAGCTTTATAAGACCCTAGTCAGACCTCTCTTGGAATACTATACTCAGTTCTTCGTTACAGGAAGGATGTGGAAGCTATTGAAATGGTGCAGAGGAGATTTACAAGGATGTTGCCTGGATTGAGTGGCATGCCTTATGAGGATAAGTTGAGGGAGCTCGGTCTTCTCTCCTTAGAGAGACGAAGGATGAGGGATGACCTGATTGAAGTGTGTAAGATGTTGAGAGGTATAGATCGAGTGGAATCTCAGGCTTTTTCCAAGGACTGGAATGATTGCTACGAGAGGACACAGATTTAAGGTGCTGGGGAGTAGGTACAGAGGAGATATCAGGGGCAAGTTTTTCACTCAGGGTGGTGGGTGAGTGGAATTGGCTGCTGTCGGTGGTGGTGGAGGCAAATTCGATAGGGTCTTTCAAGAGACTTCTGGATGAGTACCTGGAACTTAATAGAATTGAGGGTTATAGGTAAGCCAAGTAGGTATGGATATCATTGGCGCAACTTTTGGGCCGAAGGGCCTGTTTATGCTGTAGTTTTTCTATGTTCCATTTAAACTTTTGTTCAACAAGAAAGTCAAGAGTTCTGGAGGAAGCAGACAGGAATGTGAAATTGATGCCATATTTAAATCAGTCATGATCTTATCAAATGGTGGAATGGGTGCTATGGTCAGAGTGGCCTTCTCCTGCTGCTGTTGTATTCTTTTGCTCTTAGACTTTTTTGATGCCACAGGAAGAAAGATGGGTCCTCAGTTTAACATTATCCTAAAAAGGTTTAAAAGGGAACTTGTAATTTTTTTGTTAATTTGTTAATCTGAGTTTTTTTTTCTGAGATGTTTCTCAACACTCCATAAATATCTTATAGATATTCCCCAAGAAAATGTTAACATTCTTGGTTTCTGAATCTAGCTTCTTGAATGTAAATTTTACTTGGAATGTGATACCATTGGAAGATGCAAAATATACTCGACAAAACAGTAAATGCTGAACAAGCTGATTTATTACTAAAAAAGAGACATGCCATTGAAGGTTTTCATCTTGCACTCATCAGAACAGAATCGTAAGAACACTAAATTTGCATGAGCACAATATGAATTGTCATTCCCTTTGCGATATGGTATTCTTGCAATTCTGTTCTGAAGAGTGCTGGATGAGAAGTTTTGACAGCATTCTCTTTTTTCAGCAATACTTGAATTTGTGATACCAAGCAACAAACTGATTTTTCAAAAGTTTATTTTTCTTGTCATCATTTGTAGCTGCAATTCATTTTTTGATTATCACACTTCCATTTCTGATGGAAATCTAACATCTTGCTCATTGTCTAGGATAAGAGATTGGGGACAACCCAGGTACCTGCTTCAGAGAAATGTTCACCCATGACTGTCACAGGTAGGAAGATTTGGCATCCTTTCTTGTTCATGTTTTGGATTATATTGTGTTATTTCCAAAAATGGCTGTCAGTAACATATTTGTCAACAGAAATAGCTTTAGTTCCTGAGAAAACTAGGTTGAACAATAGATATATCGATAATACCTTCATATGTTTTATTTCACCTAGCCTCCTAATAAGTATTTTGTAAGATTGTAAAACATTTAGGAAATATTACTGTTACGATTAATTGTTGAGCAAGCCAAATCCCAGAGAAAACTTGATTTACGGACCATAACTTTTTTTTGAAAATGAGAAGAAGCCTACTGACCTCAACAGCATTCTAGTACCACTTCTGGGATTTTTAAAAATTAAAAAAAGTTAACAAGAAGAAAAGAAAACTTAAGCATACAAGATTATAGTTGCGCACTGAAAATATGCTTACAAAAATCCCCCCCTCCCCCAACAAAAAAATACTTAACTTGGTCAGTCCCATAAGTAGACACCTTCCAGGTAATAATACTCCCTGAAGATGTTTACCTATAAAAATATGGTAATGTTACCCAAGGCAAAATTGCTGTCACTGCATACCACATGATCTCTCTTCCAGTCTGCTGTGGAAGCCCAAGAAACTTCAGAAACAAGACTGCTTTCTGAAACCCAAGATGTTTCTGGTTTTTTGGTTGGCTGCTTCAGACTTTGCATCTTCCCTCAGCACAAAGCTGCTTCCAGGATGTCATCACCCCACAACCCACCCCAATTTAATTCATCGTCGCTCCTTAAATACCCTTTTTCTCTTTCATCTTTGATTTCATTGTGCTCAGCCCTTTGAATTCTGCTTTTCCAAAATATGAAAATCTTGCATATTTTCCTATGGCCGCCACTTTCGGGTCAAATTAAATTTAACAACCATTCCTTATTTATTTACGAAATCTTTTAAATGTTGTATAAGTTCCTTACTTCCATTTGAAATTTAATAGCTGAAAACCCAATTCCTTATCTAGCTCCAAATGCAAATTTCTAAACACTACTTATTTAGTTATAAATCCACTTTGCCATAGCTTGATTGCAAATGCATGCATTTAGTGCCTGTACGCCTTTTTGTCTCTCAATTCTCCAAACAAGCTGTCTCCATTAACTTTAAATTAATTTCTCCAAAATTATTTTACAAAAAAAATTCTCATAATCACAAGATGTCACGAAGAGTCATTTGGACTCAAAGCATTAACTCTGTTTCTCTCTCCACAGATGCTGCCAGACCTATGTTTTTCCATCATTTTCTGTATTTATTGTAGAAAATCTCACACATTGGTTAAATAATTGAAAGGCAGGAGAAATGCTTCATATCTCAAAATCATGATGACCTACTAACTCATGAAAGCAAAGGGTTGCATCTTGCAGCTTTTCTATGTTTTATTTTGTTAAAAAGAATTGGTTGGATGTGTATATTAATATGCAGATTAAGCATTTGTTCCAGTAGCACCAATATTTTGCTTCCTTCCTCAACTCCATTCAAAGTGGTAGAAGTTTTTAATTATATATACAGCTAACTATATATCTTCATGAAATATGAAAAATACCTTCATCGAGGTGTCACATTTGACACAATATAAACTTTGTGACCCAATGTGACTGCATTTTTTCCTGTATATTAACGCTGTAGAATAAATTGTTATTCATTTTCTTATTGCAGCAACAAATACCGTAGCACCACCAGCATCATCATCCACTGCTACCCCATCTGTGTTGTCGTGGGCCAGAGTTGTTTCTCAAGCACCTAAGAGACCTGTTCCCAGTTCAGCTCCACCGAAGATATCTACACATGATGTTTCACAGGTCAGGGCAGAACCATAAATGATTGTTGCTTTATAGTTTTGGTTTGAAATTATTCTAATTTTTAAATGTCAATGTGATCAAAATATGAAATTATTCTACAGAGTGATGATGGTGAAACAAAACTGAAAGAAGCAGCTGGGAAAGTGAAAAAGAAGAAGAAGAAAAAGAAGACAAAGGAACCTAAAGCTGTTCCAGAACCTAATGAGTCCAAGATAACTGTACAAGAGCTACCTCGATTTGAGGTACTTAATTCTTTGAATTTGAATATTTTAATGTGGCGGTTGAGGAGGGGTAAATATGTGTTCTGAATTTATAATTTACTCATCATATCAATAGGCTTGCAAGATTGAATGTCAGGTGTCACAGATTTATTAAATATGTGGTAATTAAACATTCACTCAGAAGTAGTACCTGCAGTCAATCCTGACAACTTTTTTGAAGGTTGTATTAAATGCTCAGCCCTAAGCTTGTTATACAAACTGCAGACTTTCAAAAGCATGAAAAATTTCCTCTGTCCCTTATTTTTCAATATGATTTTTCTTTTTTTTGGTCTCCAACTTGATTATTGTATTAGTAAAAAATCAACATGTTTATCAATTGAAACTTCCAGTTATAAATCTGTGCCTCCTCTGTCAAGGATGATGTGGTTGCAATGTTCCCTTTAGCAATGTTTGTCAACTAATTGAAGTTCACTGCAGTGTGCAGTGCACGTCTTTTTAATGATTTAAATTGGCCATTAAGACTAGCCTTTAATTCAACAGTTAAGTGGTTACTGTATCTAAATTAACTTGTACTTCATTAGATAACAGGCAAAAGCTGAACGTTACTCTACTGCAATGTGCAGAAAAATCAATATCTGTATAACATTAACAGACTTTAGGATAGTCTGATCAACCTTTTTTTTTACAATAGAAAAACTGAAATATTTCAGCTTGCCTTTATATATGATTAGTTGTTGATAAACAAGATTTAATTTTAGCAAAACGTACAATCATATTGCTGCTGCAAAACTAAAATTAAGACAAATAACACATCTTTCCATGGTGTGCAAATATTTAATGCATATTGTGAAGGCTGATATTCAGTATAAACAGTTCTACTTGGCCTTGAGCTATTGAACTGAACTTCAGTATTGGGAAAGAAATCGATCCTGTTTCGCTCAGGGAAAACACTCATTGAACATGTCATTTGATGGGTCATATCGTGAGATCCAGGATAACAGATCGCTGAATCTGCTTTTGTTGTGACAAAACTGAGAGTGGCTGTATGAAAGGAGACATTCTCAATTACCTACCCCACTCTCAAGTAAGGTCTCTAATAATCTTGTTTCTTTTAGGCCATAGTATTCATCAAATACCATTTGCTTTGCAAGTCAGTTGTTCATGGAAGGAATAGTTCCACTGCCTACCAACGTGTTTTTCTCCGCAGTAGTTCCTCTCGTCGCCATTTCATTAAACATCTAGACCATATCACCCGTTTTTAAAAAAAAAATGTTTTACAGGGAAACAGAATAAGGTTGCAGCTGACCAACTGGCAAAAAAGCCTGGTACAAATGGTAAATACTAGTAATCAGATTAACGTCTCACAGTGGGTACAGGGTACTGCCACTTAAAACAGTGACACTTCTAATAAAGCACATACGTAGTGGGGAATTTTAATGGATAAACACAGGTGAGTACGAATCTGGTCTATAGTTCAGTATTTTTGGGGGTGACAGGAGATCACGACTACAACTGAGCTTCAATGTCCGCCTTCCATGAGACACATTTGGTTGACACCAAGTAACCAGCTTGTCAGAGGGATCGTTAGTGTAAGTGCTTAAGCCATCACTTAAGCTGATAATTGTGTGCAAAGGAAGACCTTTTGACCTGAATTTAACTTTCCTTTGGATTTAACACTACACTATGGCTTTCCCAGGGCTCAGGAAACTGACCAGTAAAAAGAAGGCAAGTTTTTCAAGTGGTTTTAAGGTTATATCAGATAACTTGAATTCAGTAAAATCTTAAAGCAGCTTTGTCAGTTTCCTCTGGAGAATATTCTTATCACTTGACAGGTTTTGGAGAAGTTTGAAGGCTATCAAACAGATACAGGTAGATAGTGTGACTAACTACCAAAACACCAGAAAACTTCTCATTAGTTTAAATCTGAGATCAGCAGTTTGGAAGTTGGGAATCCCCGGCAGGCCTTGGGATTTATGCACGTGCACGGATGTAGGATGGCCACACATGCAGCGGTCATTTTTTTTTCTTGGTCTTGTGGTTTCTGCACAGGCACTAGCTAAAGAATGGATCCACATGCACAGTTAGAATTTTTTCTTGTCTTCAGATCAGGAATCAGCCCTGCACATGTGCAGTTTGTTCATTTAGCTCTTCATGCTTGGAGCCAATCCTGTACGCATGCAGGAAGCAAAACAGCTCAGAAGTGAAACTGCACCTAACAATTTACCTCCATAGTTTTTAAAGGTGCTTTTTCTTCCAGAGTTTAAAGTTTACAGAGGGTGGTTTGTGTCTGATATTCACTGCCTAAATTGGTGGTTGAGGCTGAAACGCTTAATTTGTTTAAAAGGTACGTACATTTGTATATAAACGGGCAAGATTTATGGACCAGGTGTTGGCAAGTGGGATTTAAAGGTCACGGGAGGCATTATTCATGTTATGGTGCATGTAAAAAGTCTGACAACACCAGGCTCTAGTCCAAGTGCATGTAGGCAGAGGCTCAGCTTCCTTGGCCTCTTCCAAAAGCAGTGCTTCCAGAAGCTTAGATTGTCACTTCAGGCAACCATAGACATCTGCAAAGTCTTAAAGGAAAACCTAACTACTAGACCATGCATTACTAGTGCTTGTAAATTCAAGCAGTATCACCATTTGATTTTGGTTCAGGTTCCTCTTACCACTATGGTACCAGAGACATATCAAGGGTCTCCATTTGCTGCACATAAATGTATAAGGCTTATTTGACAGAGTTGAGAGTTGTGTCACTTTTCTTTATGAAGACTAGCCAGAATGAATGGGCATTTGCTTTTGCATTTTGAGTGGCTTACCACAGGTATGTTTTGATTGCACATTTCAAGTACCACCGCAGCAATCAAGACTTTTTAGCTGCAAGGGACCTTATTTCATTAATGCTCAGCAGGGCTATAACCAGAAGAAAAGATTCAGGCAGGTGGGGTAGCAGATTGCCTGGGAGTTTTCCTGGTGCATTCTCACCAAGGTTGTTCCAGAAATCAGCCTTAAGACTTGACGCATAGGGGATGAGGAATATTCACTTCAAATTTGGTTTGTGACTTCTGTGTGGAAGCTTGCTATTGATGTAGAGTAACACTACAACATGATCCAGATAACCAGCAGATATGTTATAGAGTAAACTTCGGAATTTTGCAGATACACTTTCCGTGCTTGAATAATCTGATAACCTTCAATAATTGCCAGTGAGAGTATCCAGACAATGATAGTGTGCTGTATCCTGCACAACATTTCAGAGCAGAGAAGATTATGTGAGGAGGACATTGAAGAGGAAGAAGAATATGAAGATGGGGCAACTATGACCAAACAAGTCAGGATTGCCCTTTATAGCTCAAAGTCTTGCAGGAAAAAAACCGAAATTCTCTTGTCATGCTCTTATCCCCATCACCAGTGCCTCCTCCTTGCACTAAATCATCCTTCAATTACGCATTCATGCATCACACATCTGTCTGTTGGTTCCCATTACGTATTGTATTCATCATGAAACAAGTGAAAGGGCGAGTTGATTTTTGGGTTGCAAAAAAATGGACAAGATTGGTAAGTGGTACTAATTTTCTTATTTGTTCATGGGATGTGGAGTCACTGGCTGGGCTAACATTTATTGCCCATTCCTGAGGGCAATTAAGAGTCAGTCACATTGCTGTGGCTCTGGAGTCATATGTAGGCCAGACCAAGTAAGGAGGGGAGATTTCCTTCCCTAAAGGACATTAGTGAACCAGATGGGTTTTTACAACAATTGACCATGGTTTCATGGTCATCATTAGACTTTTATTTCCAGATTTTTAATGAATTCAAATTTCACCCTCAGCCGTGTGGGATTTGAACCTTAATCTCCAGAGCATTACCTTGGGTGTCGAGCTTACAGTTCAGTGACAATACCACTACATCACTGCTAATTATTATACTTTGCGTGTCATAGAAATTATACAGCACAGAAGGGAGCCATTCAGTCCTCTTGTCCATGCCAACAAAACATAATAACAGGAAATCTAACAGTATAGTATTTTACTTTGTGCATACCCTTGGTGAATTTCTTCAGCTTATGCTTTCTACTGCTTCTACATGGTGTACCCGGCTCAGCCTCACCTGTACTGAAGATGGGTTGCTTAGATCTCTGCTGTGACCGCTGAGGTGATTGTGTCCTTTGCCCCCTTGGTTTCGGGATTCTTTCCGACCTGGTTATGTCATTAAACTGCCTCTCATATACTATCCAAGACCATGGTTTAACTTGTGCTCATCACCTTGGCTGTCTCAGTTGTAAGAGCAGTTGGTTTCAAGTCCTGTTACTGTGGTAGGAAGGTATGTCCTTTCTGTTCCCGACTGCACCCTATAATAATTCCAGGGATGGCTCATTAAATCTCAATGTGAATCTTGCTCTCTCTGCATTCATCCTAAATACCTCCTAACTCTCCAACTAAGTCGTCCCTTTAATGGGCCTGAGATCAAGCCTGCTGTGTAGCTTGGAGATGTAAAACATTACTTCAGTGAAGCTAAAAGCAGAGAATCTGACATGCTGACTTCAATTCCGTGTTTCATCCAGACAATTCCATCCTCACTGTAACATTGATATTTGGGGCTTTAATGTTCCTTGGCCTTTTTACTGTGCTCAATCTGTAGAACTGCATTTGTGCACTGAAATGTTGTTCATGCTAATGTTCAGTATTGTTCTTCTCCTTGCATGAATTTACAATAGGATTATCCAAACATCTGTACGGTGAAGTGGCTTTTTAGAACCATGCCCTGTAGATTGTTTCCCTATCCCTGGGGGAAATGCTTGACCTTACCCGGCAGAAGCAAAATCAAGATCTGGGGCTTACTATGGAGAATTGCAGATATGAAACTGTGATGTAGCATTTTGTAATACTAAGTGGAATTATGATACCCGCCAAAAATTTAGCATATAACACATTTAAAAAGAATAGTGAATTTCTAACAGAAAATGTTTTCTCACACAATTAGAAAATTGAAGATTGTCAGTCCATTGGAAATAAAAGTGATTGTTTTCGAGCCATTTTTTAGGAAAAAAATGCATGCTAGGAAAGGACAAGGTAAAATGTAAGATAGAGATATGGGTTTGAGGCTGATTTCATTTACATCTGAATACTGGTCAGTGCATCATCTACATTATTTATGTTCATAAAATATGGAAGAGCAGCAAAGAATTGATCTAAACTCCTTTAAGTCAAACATTCACTGCTGCTTGAAAGAAGTCTTGAGCTGATTGCCATGTAAGGGAAGATTGACATTAACCACTGAAAGAAAAGCAATGCAAATGGTTAAAATAAATTTATACATGTGTATATTTCCCTTTTGATACCCAGTCATAAATAGGCAATATTAAAATGCATGCTTTGACCAATGACTTGAGAAACATTTCAGCTAGCTATTGCTGGAGCCATATTATATGTACTGATGGTTATACAATATTGCTGATGTAGTGTCACGTGGAGACAAAGCAGATTGCCTCCATGAGTTAGTTTTACTTAATTTCGCTTAAAAGCCAAAATGTTTTTCAAGAGTGAGCTGCTGGTTTCTATATTCTTAATGATGGCCTCAAGTAGGAAAAAATATGGTATCAGTAATTTTCAGTTATATGCTACATATTAATAGCATACTTGAAAATAAATTTTAATAGCGCACAACATGGGAGTGGTCACCATAATATGCTTTCTGTTGTTTTATGATTAAAGCCAAAGGACTAGGGACAATGGCTTATTGTTGTCAATAGTACTTTTCATTTGAAAAACACCTATGACAAACCTGTAATTGGCTTCTATGATTTACATAATTTATGCTATCAAAATTTGCCAATTGTATTACAGAATATTTACACGACAGTTCAATGTCAGAGCCTAATTAGTTCCTCTTGCCTTTGTAGGATAATGAAGAATTTCCAGATCTGGCATCTGCAATAAGTAGTTCTGACAAAGCCAACAGTACTGGGCAAGACAAGTTCTCTTCCAACAAACCGGTTACCAAAAGACTATTAAAGGTAACAAAAACTTTTATTATTGAAGTAATATTTATGTGCTGAGATACTCATTGAGACTAAATTCAGTTTATTGAATGACTTGGAAAACGAGTGTTATTTGATTTTAATGAAGCAAATCTCTAGGTTCTTGTAGGTTACAAGCAAGTGTAAATAATACAAAGCCAGAGGCTTTTTGCTTGTTTTTCCAAGCAAATTTATTTTTTAACTTAAAGATTTACTTTTTTTTAAAATTCAATGCTAAAACTAGCAATTTTATAATCTCATTTGTCGTGGTTCAGAAACACCCAATTAAGTAAAATCTAAAGTGTTTAGCTTGCACAGTCATTGAATAGTTATGCCTTTGTTTACAGTTAGAACCATTGGAAAATATCAAATTCATACAAGTGTTGGGAAAGGGCAGAAGGACGGGAATCAGGTGGACAGCTCTTTCAAAGGCTGATACAGATATTAGCAGCTTTGCTATAAAATCATGTGATATTAGTTCCAGTTCAGTATTCTCCCATTCAATTTTAAAGAACAGAAACTGTGGGCTGCCCAAGAATAGACAGAAAATTTCTACTCCTGTGATTCTAATTAGACCTATTATTTCAAACTTATGTAATTGAAACTTGCATGCAATTATTAGAGCACTTTGCAGGAACCCCTGAGTACTGTTGAACATTGATTGTGGAATTGTACTTACTTCAAAGCAATATCAACTGACCTATTATAACAAGTTATATTGTTTGTAACAAAACTATGTACATTATGATCATCCAGCTTTTCCTGTAGCAGTGCATTTTGTAATGCACCCCAATAAGTAAGACTTTTTCTCTCGCCCTTCAACTCAACTGTGCAAGTTCATGATGATATGGCAATTAGGTGAATGATACAATTGATTGTCTATTTCCTTAAATAATTAGATTTAAGGATTGAGCAATAAACAAAAGAATGGTGAAGAAGGAAATGAGCTGTATTAGAGCCAAGCCAGGCACAGAAATTGAAATCAAAAAGGGAAAAAAAGATTGGTCTAGGTGTGAGAGAGAAAAAGTAAACTTCCAGCATGACCTTAGCCATGACTCAGCTGCTGCTCTAATGGTCTATGTGAACTTGTGAACATTAAAGGGATGTATATGGTGGCTAATATTATTTGTGCTTTATAATTTTCAATATGAATTTCAGCTGGAGGGAAGGGGCCCGGAGGAAAAGAATAGTGGATGTCAAGTAAATGGATTTTGTAGACAAAGAATGTGGCAGCATAGCACCTTTTTTGTCTGGCAAGATGTGGGCATGAATGGGCTTCCTTTGCTTTGTACTCCAGGACACATTTTTCCATAGGACAGCAGTACACATTGCCTCTGGTAAATGGTTACTGTGCCATCATAAACCTGCTATCCAGGCAAAGTGCTGTGGCCGGTGAGATGATGTATTCAATCAACATGGAGAGTCATATGTTGTCCATTACAAATAAGGCTTCTGACACTTGTTTACTTGTCTGTGGACAGTTGACTTATTTGTTTTTATCATACAGGTCATAATTGGTGTTGTGTCTGCCGCACAGTCTGTTTTAACCTTTATACAATGGACAAAGAATTGCGAGTAGACTTCTTGTTAGTACAACCAATATTTATTTAAAACACACAATCAATAATCACCCATCCAACCAACAATAAGTTATCTTACAGAAAATACTAAAGTCCAAGTCCAATACGAGATCTTGACTTTGCGTGACTGGCAAGTACCCGAGCAGATATTGACATTTATCTTTGCGCTGGTCTTGGTAGCCCTCTGCATAGTTTGGTCCTTTTGTCTGGGCTAGCACTTGAGCTCTGATCTTCCTTCCTTCTCAGGTGAGATGGCTCTCCTCATGTTGGTTGTCATTGGTGGTGGTCACCGTTGTTATAGCTCATCTGTGGGGTCAGCGAGAGAGAGAGAGATTCTTGGTTGTGCAGCACCCTTTATACCCCATAGGGTTTCGTGCCCCTTTTGGTCATTGCCAATCAATCAATCAGGACTTGATCACCCTAATCGATAAAGTGCATTCAGGTGTTGCCACACCAATCTCTGGCGGTGTCCCCAACGGCCATGTCTGTAAGTGCTGGGGGGCATGTAGGGGACACACTCCCTCCCAAATAAGGGGTTACAGCGCCCCTATGTCTGGTAAACAACCTAGTTTGACAAGAAAGTCCCATTTATCCTGGAGATGACCCATATCCTGTGTATTCAGTCAACTGAGTTGCAGCCTGTTCATCTCTGTCTTTTAGGTGGCAGCCTGCTGTTTTAGTTCTTGCCCAATTGTCCCAGAGTGCTCTGTAAATCACCATTTTAGGTGGCCTGTTTGGCCACAATGGTGATTCAGAAGTACTTGGCAGTGTAAAAAGTTAATGAAGCTGTAATGTCCTTGCCTTTGGAAGAGCTATCCATATGGTGACATTTGCCTGCAAACACAGCTCTAGGACATGGCATAGTTATGTGGCAACCTTTTTTGCAATTCAAATACTAATCGTTTTTTTTCCCCAGACGTGCCCATCTAGGACTGTTAAGAAAATTACAAATACTATGATGATAGTTACCTCCAGAACTCTTATTTCTCACTCAGATATTGGAGCAGCATTGGAACACCCATCCTATTCATTTTGGTTGTGACAAGTGAAGTGGTAGCTAGAACCAAAACTGCTGTAAGAAAGAAATTTGGAGATACTGGTCTTACAATTTAAAAAAAAACCCTAAATAGCTGCAAAAATATGCATCATTCACAATGCAATTAAAGTCATGTAGCAGCATGAATGATTCCAGGATAAGTGACTTCAGTTATCTCGAGTTGCTGGTGTGTGGAGCCTTGCAGCAGAAAATACTGAGAGGTGATTTGATAGAGGTGTTCAATATCAACAGTTTTGACAAATAAAGAGAAACTTTTTTTTTCCCCTGTGACAGGAAGGTTGGTGTCTAGAGTACACTGATTTAAATAATTGGAAAAAGACGTGAAGAAAAAATACTCGAATTATAATCTGGAATATGCTGTGTGAAAGGGTGGTGAAGTAATTTGAATTATTAACTTTCAACAGGTTTTATATATTTTTAAAAAATATTTGTAAAACTTTACAAGACTATGGGGAAAGAACAAGGCAGTGAGATGAATTGGGTATTTCTACAAAAGGTGTAGGCATAATGGGCCAAATGATCTACTGTCCTGTACAAATTCTATAACAATGAATAGTGATGATTTTAAGACTTTGGTTATAATATCAATATGCTGCTGCACCCATTTTTGGTTGGATGGCTGTGCTGTCGGCAAAGAGATGGCAAATAAGCCATTGCACCTGGTGTTTGAATATTTTCCTGATGGTTTTTATGATCTGTGATGGTAAGTGGCGTAACCCTTTTTTAAAAAAGCAATTTGCTGGCCATGAACTATAAGCTGCTGATAATCTTGTTCATGGATTAATATCCATATCAATTTGGAAATAATAATCATTGAACTAAAGATTTAATAATTTATCAGGGGAATCAATAGAACTGTGAAACCCAGATTTTTTTTTCAACAGTTCTAAATTGGACGTTTTTTTTGAATGGGCAGGTTGCAAATCTTGCCCAGAGTTTTGGGTATAGCACTGAACAGAGGCAAGATGGCCTTCAGAAGCAGTTGATACAATATGACAGATAATTCTGCTTTCAGTTCCAGTGGCAGTGACAGGAGGAGTGGAAATTTACTTTCAGCTTGTAGTTTAAAACATTAGTTTCAATGTTCCTGCCTTTATCCTTCAAAGTCTATGGGGTGCAAAGCCCATGGAAGGCCTTTCAGCCTTGCCACCAATTGAAACCATAAAGTGGGCAATGGATGTGAATAAGAGCCTGATCCAACTGCTGCTGGTATTAGCTCAATAGTCAGAGGGATGATCGCCATGTGGAACTCTTACAGGTTTGCTTCTGAGGTGGTGGGTTGGTGGAGGATTTCCTTAGTTCAAAGGCTGATAGGGGAAAGAAGGTGGCCTACTGGCCTCCATCTGGCCTCCTATCATCACTCAATTGTGACCTAGCAGCAATCCTAGGCCTTGGGTGGGTGTTGTATCTGCAGGAACTACTACCTGGCTGGTAACGTTGCTATTTATGGGGCCGAAGTTTGGCCAGCAGCTCTCAGTAGATCCTGGAGAAGATCTGCTGCTGTCCAATTGTTGGGCTTTCCATGAAAGAATCTGAATGGCTTTCATCAACTCTCCAGCTTGTGAGCAAGACCCTGTCATCTTCTGTAAATATCTTCCATAATGTTTAGACATCACTGAATTATATAACTATACAGCATCATTTTTTCATCTGTCTGAACGATTTAGGATGAATCATCTTGCTTCCTTTCTCAACAGAATCTATTATTTTGCAGTGGTCATCAGCCTCTCAGTAAGAAAGATTTCTGAACTGCCTAAGTGACTGGAAAGTGCAGCTTCTGTCACTACGGAGATAATACTACATTTGAAATTCTAAGATTAGAAAACTGGATATCATTTTGATTTTTAAATTGATTAATCGATTTGTTCTTCGTGCCACAATTATAGATGACCCTAAGTATTTGTTTATAAATGACCTTGAATGCTTTTAAGTAGTTGATTGTATTTTTTTCAGCTGTTAAATGTACATGGGCTATTTTATCATCCACTTTTCAATGTACCAATTATTATATTTTGACAAGTGACCTATAGCCCTTTTGATTTAAACAATTGTCGTAGAGCTATAAATTTACTTTCATAAAAATAGTAATTTACCAAATAATAATTAAGCAAAGAATGACAGGTTTATACATGCTGTAGATTTGTCTTGGTCATCTTGTTTTCGCTAGAAAGAAGGTGGCTGAGAGGGGATCTTATTGAAACATATAAGATGATTAGAGGTTTAGATAGGGTGGATAGTGAAAGCCTTTTTCCTCGGATGGAGAAAGCTAGCACGAGGGGGCATGGCTTTAAATTAAGGGGGGGTAGTTATAGGACGGATGTCAGGGGTAGGTTCTTTACCCAGAGGGTGGTGAGGGATTGGAATGCCCTGCCTGCTGCAGTTGTAAATGCACCTAGTTTGGGGGCGTTTAAGAGATCCGTGGATAGGTTTATGGACGAAAAGGGATTGGTTTAGATTAGTGGGCCATTGTTTTTTTTTAACTGGTCGGCGCAACATCGTGGGCCGAAGGGCCTGTTCTGCGCTGTTATGTTCTATGTTCTGTCTAGAACTATTAATTACAGTGAAGTACATGCTCACAGGAAAAGAATGAAAATAAGCCACTCTCCTTGGACTATACTTGTTGGAGTTGGAGAAGTTCACTATTGATCTTTGGATGTGGATTTTGTTGTTGTCTCTAATGATACCAGCCTACAATATTTATAAAAGTCTTTAGTTTTTTATGAAGTTAACATTCGAAGTGTCCTTCCATCCAGCAATGGGTTAACAGTCTTATTTTAGGTTAGAGAGTTCCTCAGAGAATTTAAACTGAGCACAAATCATGCGCTTCAACTGAGTGTACAATTAAAATATTGTGTTTTTTCTGTCTGGCCTGTGAAGAACAACACTGAAATATGTTAGAGTAATTATTTTACTGAATCAACTTTGACAATCAACAAGTAATACATTTTTTGTACGTTATTGCTAGCTAAGAATAAATAATGGTTCCCTCTCATGGTTATTTTTGTTGCATTCAGGTAGAATTTGCAATAGTGATAAAGGTGTACAAATCCTTTATTGTTCAATCTGACCTATTGCAGTCATAAATGATCTAAAGAAATATTGCTACTGCAGCCTATATTTGTAAAATATTGAACATTTTTGTTTATCTTTTCAGCCATCGGTAGATAAAGAACTTGTTTTCAGTGTGACTAGCTCCCATACTATTGGTGGTGAACAAATCTCTTTGGATGTAGATCAGAAACCAGTTCAGATTTTAAGAAAAGAATCATTTCAAGAACATATATCCAGTGGTCCCCAGAAGAAAGCTGTGGTTTGTATAGAACTCTTGACTGCTTTTCATTTGAATATCATTCCTGTGTAATGTGGAAACATACTGGTTACTTACTAGTCAAATACTATAAGGTTTTTCCAGGCCTTACAACTGAAAGCTGGAAGTTTTAAAACAAAGTCATAGTGCTGTAATAAATACACTATTATACAATAGATCTTTAATGTACAGTGATTGTATTTAATGACTTCTGTGCTCTGATCATACCAAATTCACCTTCAAAGCAAATATTGGCAATAAGAATAAACTTGTTTTGTTTAGGAAGCTCCAAAGAAGAGTGGTAAAAAGAGTAAGGCACCCATGCAGCTTGATTTTGGTGACATGTTGGCTGTTCTAGAACAGAAACAGCAGGAGAAGAAGTCAAAGCAGACACCTAAGCCAGTCGTACTTGCAGGTAAGTATTGAAGTTGCTCTCCTCTGCTAACCCTGTTGTATATTTTCAGGCATCTGTTTCTTTCTGTATTTGGTGCTTTATGCATTACTTCATTCTACTTTTGAAGCATTATGATTCCTCCTAAATAATTTTTAATTTTGCTTTGTCATCTTTGTTGATTTTGTGTTGCAGTTGGGGGGATGTTTCCAATGGTTTCCAAAGAAACCATAGCATCCAAAAGACAGCCTCAAAGCTCAAGTCAGGAAAAGGTTCCTCACAACCCCTTGGACTCAAGTGCCCCTTTAGTAAAGCGAGGAAAGCAGAGAGAAATTCCAAAGGCTAAGAAACCAACATCACTGAAAAAGGTTAGTTAGATGTAACTACAATTAGATAAATACTCTTTTTAGCTGGAGAAAAGCACACACGATGCTATTTAGATTATTTCCTGTTAAAAGAATTAGGCAAAGCTCAAAAATGCATACTCTTCCATTGTGTCATTTTCCAAACATGCAGATATTACAGAATGATTCTGTGAAAAGCAGCAGCATATGTTCCCAAATCTGCTAAATCACCTCATTACCTCAACAAATGAGCACGTCTCCTTACACAGCTACCAACCTGGATTCCACTCTTTTAGCACATTGCAGGATTGGAGGTATGCCTTTTATTGGTATCCTCCAGATCATAAAGTTTTACGCTTGATAAATGCAGTAATATTTAGAAATCGAATGTAACTATGCAACTGGAATAATGCCTGGGTAGGCACAATAAATAGATTTATTTTTAATCAGGCTTACAAACAGGAGTGTTACTTTCCTCACTCACAATTCTACACTCACTGTTCTGGTATTATCCTGTGACATGTGAGGGCCACGGGAAAAAAGCAGAGGGTAAATTTAATGGCAGTGCTCATACTTTAGCTATTAAAAGTGGATACTGATTTTCCCAAAGTTCCATTTCCCTTTCATCTTCCATGTTAGGAACTGGCTTATACCAGGGTATGGTTATAGTACAATTTTTGTGTCTTAGCTTGACAAAAAAAGTATCTCTTGTTTAATAACTAAGCAATTAATGTTTTTTTATTTATTCTGGCTCAGATTAAAAATGTCATATTAAATTACCCAATTTTAATATTCATTTGAGTGTAATTCTGTGACATTCTAGATAGATTCATATCCAGATTAGTCCTATAATGAGTATTTTGTCAATTATAATTTTAGGGAAATAAGTTTTGCAATAATTGACCACTAGGTGTCACTGTACATTTAGGAAATCCTTTACCACTTTCAGAAAGCTTACTAAAGATACTAACAGTGAAACATTCTTGTCACATCGGAATATGGAAAGTACTTATCAAGTCCATCACCATTTTAGGTGTAGAGCCTTCTTAGGACTTGAAAACTGGATATTAATCGAGTCAATTTGTTCTTTGTAGTGGAAGATTAAGGGCAGAAGGGAGACAAAAAAGACAACGTTACTGAATTATTATAGGGTTGATTGACCTGCAGACTGGGTGATACTGAACCAGGAACATGGTTAAATGTCATAAAGATCAACTGAGTGAAAACAACATTACAAGAATAAAACACTCAAATAGCTGCAATGATGAAAATCATGAGGAAAAAAATAATAAGGTTAGAACTGAGTGTGAATGACGACCGAACACAAAAGATCCCCACCCCACACTAAAGTTGTGTTCTGATGGAGAGTCCGCATTCAGAAATGTAAACCCACCTCTCTTCTTTCAGATGTACTACAAAGTCACATTGATTTGTGCCGGGAGTTCAGTTAAGATCTTGCACTACGTTATTTAGATGAAAGATCCTGAAGATTGTGTTTATTTTAGAGCATTGTAAGGGCATAAAGAGATTGGAATCGGAGTGAGTATAGTGAAGAGGAAGTTGGACAGAAGTGAGGTGTTCAGTCAAAAGGTAATTTGGTCAAAATGCCTAACACAGGTGAGATCACAATGTGAGAAAATAAACAAAAGGAAGTACATGTTTGAAACATTTGTGGTGTGAACAGCAGGGGATTTTAATGAGGTAAGATTTAAAAGGAGAGTTTAAAGTGAACTGTATTTTTTGTTGCTAATCAACTTGAGTGCATTTGAAATTGAACTCTTCACCATTATCTTTCTGGAAAGACAGTTGAAGTTATGAATTCTGATCTAGAAAGCTAACAAGCAGCTAACGTGTTGAAAACTTAACTGACCCATGGTTGGGATTATTGATCTGCTATTTATTATCCTACATTAACTTATAAAGTACGTATCTATCGTTAACTGCTAGATAAGTTGGCTTAAATTGGAAAGCAAATTATTTTCTTCACTATCTGCATCACATTTGCCTTTTAGATTTAAAATATAAATAAATGTTTTACTTCCTTTTTCACACTGGTGTAAGAAATGTATGATGTTCAGCAACAGCAGCAAATGTGACTGTTTACAAAGGGAGTTTGAACACTACTACACTGTGGTCAAATAGTTAATAGTTTTAGCATCCTAATAGTTGGAAATTGTGTATTTATTAGGATGTATACTTATGATGTATACAGTACATTTTACGCCCATTGTTTTTTTATGATACCTATTTTCAGGTATCTATATCTTGCTATATTGTACACGTATTGCTATCTCTTTCTGCACATAAATGGTTGAAAGATGCAAATAAGGCTGTAACAATTTTTATTTATATAGTTGTTTTAATGTTCAAAAACATAAGATAATTTAAAGAGAAATATGGCACTAAGCTAAAGGAGGACCTATTAGGACAGGCAAAATATTGGTCAAGAAGTAGAGAGAGCTACATTGCTGGATATGGGGTGGAGTGAGACCATGAACAGATTTATACAAAATGATCAGACGCAAGATTAAAAAAATCCAGTGCACCATCACCCCACATAACTTTGATGTCTCTAGATTTAGATTTTAAACAATCCTATTTTTGTATAAGCAGCAGCAACAGTGCATTCTTCCATCTCAATGCGACGACACCCTTGCTGTAAAATTTACAATGTAAAGTAGGCTTGTCCATCCCTCTCACCTTGGAGGCAACATTTTCATTTTCTTCTTGCTTGAGCTGATGAAGAAGATTGAAAAGTATACGTCCAGATTATGCTGGCTGCTTTTTGCTCATGTTTAACATTAAACTTGTTTGTTTAGATTATATTGAAGGAAAGAGAAGAAAGGAAACAGCGGCGCTTGCTAGAGGAAAAAGGTCTGATCCCATCAAGCTGCGACATATTTGTTCAAGCGCTAGTTTTGGATCAGAATGAGAGTCTGGACACACAAAACGAAACAGCTGAATTAAATAGTAAGTCATTTTGTGACCATTTTTGTTATCCTTTTTCTCCCATTACAGGCATGAATATTATCTCAGAAATTCCAAAGCTACCATTTTATTCTGCAGTTAAGCTTTGTAACATATCCATAGGAATCTGGTAGAAATGCCTGGATCCAGCAATAGTGCAATTAGAGCCAGTGAATGTCTATTTAAAGGTGACCTGTTGAAATAGATCAGACTGGTAACAGCAGAAGCTGCAATCTTTTGTGTTGGCCAGAATGTTGAGCTTTTCAGCACCTCTGCTCCAATGCGTGAACTCTTCTATTTTTGTTCAGTAGTCAAGAGCAAGTGGTTTGAACAGGGTTAGAAGGGGAAGTTAAAAAGGACCTAGAAAAGGAAGAAGAACAACATTTGGAAAAGTGGGAAAAGGAAAGAAGGTGAGGTGAGAGAGCAGACAAAAGTGACGGGGCAAAGGTGAGGAATTGTAGAAGATAAAGTAAAGATAAAGGAAACATGGAGAAAGAGAGAGAGGGGAGGAAAAGGATGATGGTTAACTCACCAACTGAGTGGCTTCCAGTAGTGGGGAGGGCTATGGTATGCTCTGATCAGGAGGCTTGATCTGATTGACAACAAGCTTGGAAAATGGGAGCAGTTTGGATGAAGAGTAAGAGCTTCAATCACTTGAATGAAGTGGAGATGCTGGTGTTGGACTGGGGTGGACAAGATGAGAGGCCACACAACACTGTTAGAGTCCAACAAGTTTATTTGAAATCACAAGCTTTCGATATGCTGCTCCTTCACCTGTGTTGGACTATAACCTGGTGTTGTGTGACCCCCTCATCCTGTCCACTTAAATGAAGACTGGTGTGGGGAGAAGGGAAGGCACATATGAGGTGTGTGTGATTTTGCACATCACGAAGAAGCAGATAAAACCAGTTTAATATTTTACCTGAAAGACAAGACCTCTGACTATGCAACAGTCCCTTAGTACTGCACTTAGCTGCCAGCTGAGATACTGAGCTCAATCTCTGGAGTGGAATTTGAGCCCAGGGTGCCACTACTGAATCATGGTTGATAAAACATTTTTTGCCTTTGATCTCCGACCAAACAGATTCTGTCTTTAGTCCTTTCCTGACTGTATTGATGTATCAATTAAATGGCCAATTGAATTTTCTTATCATGCTTTAAGATTTTAAAGTTAGTTATATACGACAGGCATTGAACGACATGGTACGACATGGTATTGAACACTGAATACCCAAGTGGAGATTTGTTAATACTGCATTTGCCTATCTAAAGGCATCAGTATCTGTGCAACATGTGCAAGTGGGAAACTAAGTCCATGACCATCTTAAAGCACTGGCATGGAGAAGGATGAATAATGTGAATTGGCTGCATTTCTCCCAAGTAAAAAGCCTGACAACACCAGGTTTCAGTCCAACCGATTTATTTGATAGTAAAGTCCCTAGTTTTCGGGTTAGCCCCTTCATCAGGTGAATGGAGAGTTCTGGCCTCAGACAGAGCATATAAAGCACAGACAGTTTACAGATTACTGATTAGAATTAGGTGTAAAGATTCACATTCTAATCAGTAATCTGTAAACTGTCTGTGCTTTATATGCTCTAGATTCACATTCTAATCTGTAAACTGTCTGTGCTTTATATGCTCTGTCTGAGGCCAGAACTCTCCATTCACCTGACGAAGGGGCTAACCCGAAAGCAAGTGACTTTACTATCAAATAAATCGGTTGGACTGAAACCTGGTGTTGTCGGACTTTTTACTGTGCTTACCCCAGTCCAACGCCGGCATATCCACATCATTTCTCCCAAGGCCAGTATTGCAGGATCAAAATAGCCATACATAAATAAATAGCCACAAATACCATTTCATGCTCCTCACCAAACTAATGTCAAGCATTCTGTTTGAAACTATAACTTATTGCTGCTCTTTAGTGTGTTAGATTACCAAAATTACTTGAATTTTTGTAACAGGTGACTCTCAGTCTCTGGCATTTTACTGCTAGTACATATTGCTGGCAGTCTGTGGTTCCACTTAAGTTACTCTTTCAACATTGCAAAGCTTTTTTCAGTGTACATTTTTGTTTAGTATGTATGAGACATAAATTTTGAACCCTGATCAATTATATCAAAGATAGTACACTGCTAAATTTTCACACATTCAAATACTAGTTTATTTGGGGTTTTTTCCCACATTCAAATTTTGCTAATAAGAATGATTGGTCCCAAAGTAGTATTCCTGAAATAATCTCGTGATGTAGCCCTGGCAAGAATTAGAAAATGTAAACTAGTTCCCATGTATTGAATGAATGGGTTCAATTATAATTTCTTTGATTCGATTATTATTGTTATATGCATTAGTATACACCGAAAAGCATAGTTTCTTCCGTCCTATACTGACAAAAGATACCATACATTGAGAAGGAATGGAGAGGGTGCAGAATGTGAAGTTATAGTCATAGCTAGGGTGTAGAGCAAGATCAACTTAATATGAGGTAGATCCATTCAAAAGTCTGACTGCAGCAGAGAAGAAGCTGTCCCTGAATTGATTGGTATGTGTCCTCAGATTGTTGTATCTTTTTCCTGACGGAAGGTGAAAGAGAGTATATCCAGTGTGCGTGGGGTCCTTGATTATGCTGGCTGCTTTCCGAGGCAGCGGGAAGTGTAGACAGAGTCAGTGGATGGGAGACTGGTTTGCGTGGTGGACAGGGCCTCATTCATGATCCTTTGTAGTTTCTTCTGGTCTTGGACAGTGCAGGAGCCATACCAAGCTGTGATACAATGAGAAAGAATGCTTTCTATGCTTTTTAAACAAAAAGATAGAATTTGAGTTATGGAAGTTAGAACAGTGTTGTAAAATCCCAAACCTTATTCATGATCAAGAACTCGAAATCTTAACTTACAATTATGAGGCATGGATTGAAAGAGGACTTCCTTTTAAGCTGTTGAGGCTTCCTAGTCAGCTGTGTCCCTGTAGCAAAACATAACTACTGAAATAAAAGTGTATGCTTAAAAGCTTTTTTCTTGTACTACTGCCATCTAATTTGTCTTTTGTGGATTTTCAGCTGGAGACCGGACTTAATTTATGGACACAGGAACATGTGTGCAATTGCACTCAAATGTATGCGTATTATTTTGATGATTATGGAAAATAGGGACAGAAGTAAGCCATTGAGCTCTTCATTCAGTGAGATCGTGGTTGATATGTATCCTACTTCAACCACCAACTCAGATCTGAAATTATTTAACTAGCATCTACTTTTATTTGGGAGAGAGTTCTTCACTTTTCCCAGTTTCTCTCCTGAAGGGCGCAAATCTGATTTTAAGCATTTGCCTCTTTCCCCAGATTCTCCCACCATGGGCTAAAGTTTCTCTCCACCAATTCATCAATTCTTTTCAAAATCCTCAAAATCAAATAAATCACCACTTAACCTAACCTTTAATTCCTTGAAACAGAAACATTTATGTCATCTCTCCTCAAAATCTTCAAGTTCTAGTGACTCTTTGCTGTATTTCTTCCAAGACCAATATATCCTTTCTAAGGTATGGTACCCAAAATTAGGTATTGGCTCTGGAAGAAGGCATTCTGAAGGTTTGACCACATGATATCTGACCGTGTATTTCCTGATCACATGCCATTTGCTCGAATAGTTAGCTCGTCTGTGGTTGAGAACTTTTAAGAGTAATTTTGCACCAACAGCTATTCTGTGGCATGTTCCAAGGACCAAGAAATCACTTGTCAGCAGTAAGAGGATAGAGGAAACCTGAGTGTAAAAGCTCCCATCCAGCTCTCTTTCAGTGCCTCCTGGATTCTGAGAATCCCCAAAGTTTTCTGATGTCCATCTCTCCATGTTTGTCCACAGGCTCGTGACTGTCCGATTTCACCAAATGAAGTGGGGGAGGAAATTTAAATTACTGTATCTCCCAGGTTGCTGGAGACAGCACTTGAAGAGGAACCACTGATTCCAGGAACCAGTCCCAGAACCTCTCAATACCCCAAATGTCGTCTAACGTTAATCTTTTATAAGTAGAGGACTAGAACATAAAGGGAGAAGATTTTACTACATCCATATAAAGTTAATGTTCTTTTAGGCTCTTTGTGTTTTTTCTTGTATCCGAGCACTATTGTTTAATGATCTGTCTGCATGGACACATTCAGAGGGATTCAGAATGTAATTCACTCTCATTATAGTGATGCCATGTTTTTATTTTCACACTGCTCTGAAGGATGTAAGCGGTATGTGTTGCCATTAGGCTGATGTATGCACCAAAGTCCCAGACTACTTGGTTCAGCAGGAAAAGGAATGATAGATCAGCAAGTATTTGTACACATTTTATGTTCCTAGTGATAGCTCTACCGAAAGCAGAATTTGCAACAGGAAGGTTAAAGGACCTGTTGCTTTTAGTTCTGTTTAACAGAGAGCGTATGATGGAGATACTTAATTTCTGTCACTTTGTTCTGCTATATATACTATTCTGCAACTTAAAAACCTAGTGTTCTGTATAATTTTCTCTCTTATAATTTACATTTTTGATTCAGATTCAACGGAAGATTTGGTTAATTCTGCACCTTCATCGCTTTGTCAAAATTTACAACCACTTGCTGATGCACCAAAAAAACCTGAAGGAATACAGACAGAAAGTGTTCTGGTGAATCACAGTCGTCCGAAGATACATAGCAGGCGGTTTAGAGAGTAAGTGAAGTTCTGGTGCACTATAAATGAGTTTCACATTTAAAAGTATTCAATTTATTCCATGAAGGTAAGCATTTGAATATATTGCATCAGATTCTGCAGCATCCTGATCCTCTGAATTTGTAGTTTGGATGTCTGAATCCTATGCACTTTGGAAAAATGAGCATTGCTGGACTGTTGGGAACTGGGATGCATGCTGGTGTTAGACCACTAAAAATCAAACATGCACCCTGCAGTAACTTTTTAACATACAAAACACCCTTCATCTCCTCTAACCTTTCTCTGTTCAGTATTTGTTGCCTGCTTTCTAACTCAGCTTTCATCCCACTCCCAAAGTCATGATGAATATCTCTTTCCCTCAACATCAACTACATCCTTTTCAGAACTAAAATCATAACACACTCACCAACATTTTTACAAATACTACTATAAGTCTTGTTTTTGCAAAGCATTGGCTCGTCCTTCATATGCCCTTTCTGTTCACAAATCATCATTGTTGCCCAACTATGCACTCACCTCTCCAGCCACTCTCTTTTCTAAATTCTATCCATTGCATCCAGGCTGTCCTAATCAGTTTTATCATTTGAATCCTTTGCAACTAAGACTCCAAGTCGCTGTTTTCTTTAATTTTCCTTCATCTATTTTTCATAAAACTGTGTGCAGTTTTGGTCGCCGTACTTACGCAAGGATATTTTGGCCTTGGAGGGAGTGCAGAGGAGGTTTACTAGGCTGATACCGGAGTTGAGGAGGTTGAGCTATGAGGAGAGGCTGAATAAACTAGGCTTGTACTCATTAGAGTTTAGAAGAATGAGGGGAGATCTCATTGAGACATATAAGATGATGAATGGGATGGATAGGATAGAGGTGGAGAGACTCCTCCCACTCAGAAAGGACAGTAGGACTTGGGGGAACAGCCTCAAGATAAAGGGGGGGCGGTTTAGAACAGAGTTGAGGAGGAACTTCTTCACTCAAAGGGTGGTGAATCTCTGGAATTCTCTGCCTGTTGAGGTGGTGGAGGCTGCCTCGCTAAATATTTTTAAGACGCAGGTTGATGGGTTTTTGATAAGCGAGGGGATTAAGGGTTATGGGGAGAGGGCGGGAATGTGGAACTGAGCCACGACAGATCAGCCATGATCGTATTGAATGGCGGGGCAGGCTCGAAGGGCTAGATGGCCTACTCCTGCTCCTATTTCTTATGTTCTTATTATAATGCTATTTACTTTCTCCCCTTCACAACGCTACTCAGTTCGGTAGTTTAGGACAGTATGGTGGCACAGTGGTTAGCACTGTTGCCTCACAATGCCAGCATTCAATTCTGGCCTTTGGTTACTGTCCCTGTGGAGTTTGCATGTTCTCTCCTTGTCTGCATGGATTTCCTCTGGGTGCTCTAGTTTCATCCCACAGTCCGAGGGATGTGCGGGTTAGGTTGATTGGCCACGCTAAATTGTCTGTTAGTGTCAGGGGGATTATCGGGGTAAATACGTGGAATTACAGGGAAAAGGCCTGGGTGGGATTGTTGTCAGTGCAGGCTGAATAGGCCAAATGGCCTGTTTCTGCACTGTAGGGATTCTACAATAGTTTCTTCTTCCAAACCTTCATAGAGATTTCCAGAATTCCTCTGGGTTCTATTGTTGGTGTGATTTTGTATGTCATTTGCATTCTGGCTGTTGATCATTTAATTACATGCTCACCTTCAAATGTACAATGTTAACAATGCTTACAAAAGAACAAAGAGCAATACAGCACAGGAACAGGCCCTTCGGCCCTCCAAGCCTGCACCGCTCATGCACCCAACTAGACCATTCATTTGTATCCCTCTATTCCCAGTCTGTTCATGTGGCTATCTTGATAAGTCTTAAATGATCCCAGCGTGTCCGCCTCAACCACCTTGCTTGGCAGTGCATTCCAGGCCCCCACCACCCTCTGTGTAAAATACGGCCCCCTGACATCTATGTTGAATCTTGCCCCCTTCACCTTGAACTTCTGACCCCTTGTGGTCGTCACGTCCGACCTGGGAAAAAGCTTCCCACTGTTCACCCTATCTATGCCCTTCATAATTTTATACAGCTCTATTAGGTCGCCCGTCATTCTCCGTCTTTCCAGGGAGAACAACCCTAGTTTGCCCAATCTCTCTTCATAGCTAAGACCCTCCACACCAGGCAACATTTTGGTAAACCTTTTCTGTACTTTCCCCAAAGCCTCCACATCCTTCTGGTAGTGTGGCAACCAGAACTGGATCAGTATTCCAAATGTGGCCTAACCAACACTCTATGTAGCTGCAACATCAAATGCCAACTTTTATACTCTATGCCCCGTCCAATAAAGGCAAGCATGCCATATGCTTTCTTCACTACTCTCCACCTGTACTGCCACCTTTAAGGATCTGTGGACTTGCGCACCCAGGGCCCTCTGTGTGTTTATACTCCTGATGATTCTGCCTGAAATTCATTTAGTTCAACTTTTACAAATTTATCTGTTCACAAATCTTTTTTAGTTCATGCTATCTTTATATGTTTCTGGTTTTGGCTTAATTGACCTTCCTAGCCATCATTTCAAGCTGAGCCCTGCAACATATAACCTGAGAGTCATATTCAACCTTAAATTTAACATCCCAACCATCACCAAAACTTGATTATTCTACCTCTTTCAGATACTCATGAAAAAAGATGAGTGGTGTCCTAGTATTAAGGTGCTAAATTGGGGAAAGGCTAACTGCAACTGTATTAGGAAGGATTTGGAGACTGTTGTTTGGGAGAGGCTGTTTGAGGGTAAATCCATATTTGGCATGTGGGAGTGTTTTAAGGAGCAGTTGGAGTGCAGGACAAGCATGTGCCTATGAAAAAGGAAGAACAGGAAAGGCAGGATTCAGGAACTGTGGATGACCAGGAAAACTGTGAGACTAGTCAGAAAGAAAAAGGATGTATACGTGAGTCTAAACTCACAACTAAAAACAGATGAAGCACTTGACGAATACAGGGAAAGTAGAAAAGAGCTCAAACAGGGAGTTAGAAGAGCAAAAAGGAGTCCACAATGTCCTTGGCAGACAGGACTAAAGAGTCATTTAGTCCTGTCATTTTCCCAAGGCATTTTATGCATATATTAGGAACAAGGGGGTAGCTAGACAAAGAGTTGGCCAACTTGAGAATAAAGGAAGGAGATTATTCATAGAACCAAAGGAAGTGGGTGAGATCCTTAATGCATACATTGCATCGGTATTCACAAAGGAGAGAGACATGTCAATTGATGGTGTCTTGGAGGGGTATGTAAACCCTTTAGACCAAATCATTGTTACAAGGAAGGAAGTATTAGGTGAATTAAAAAGCGTTAAGGTAGACAAATCCCCAGGGCCAGATGGCATCTTTCCCAGATTACTGAGGGAGACAAGAGATGAAAGCGCTAGGTCTCTATCAGAAATCTTTGTTTCCTTGTTGATCATTGGTGAGGTCCCAGAGGATTGGAGGACAGCCATTGTTGTCCCATTGTTTAAGAAGGGTAGTGAGAATAACCCGGGTACTTATAGGCTAATGCGCTTGACATCATGATAGTGAAATTATTGGAAAAGATTCTTTGAGATAAGATCTATACACATTTGGAACTAAATGGTCTTGTTAGTGACAGACATCATGGTTTTGTACAAAGGAGGTCATGTCTCACTAATTTAATTGAGTTTTTTGAGATTGATGAGGGAAGGGCTGTGAATATTGTCTACATGGACTTTAGTAAAGCATTTGACAAGGTGCCTCATGGTAGGCTGGTGCAAAGATTAAATCACACAGGATCAGGGATCAGTTAGCTAGATGGATTCAGAACTGGCTTGGCCATAGAAGACAGGTAGAGGTGGGAGGATCAAAGTGATCAGTGCAGGCTTGGAGGGCCAACGAGCCTGTTCCTGTGCTGTAATGTTCTTTGTTTTCTGGAACATTGCTTGCTTACAAGTCTGCTTCTTCCCCTTTTCACTTTATTCAATCTCTCCTCATACCTAATACTCTCCATACCAGGTAACATCCTGGTAAACCATTTGTGTACTCTCACCAAAGCCTCCATGTCCTTTTGGCAGTGTGGTGACCAGAACTGGACAGTATTCCAAATGTAGTCTAAACATTTTATGTAATTGTAACATAATTTGCCAACTTTTATACTCGATGTCCTATCCATTGAAGGCAAACATACCATATGCTTTCTTCACCACCTTTTCCACCTGGGTTGCCACTTAGGGATCTGTGAACCTGCACGCCCACCTGTCTATGCCCCTGATGATTCTGCCATTTATAGCTCCCACCTGAATTGGATCTACCAAAATGCATCACCGCCCATTTGTCCAGATTAAATTCCATCTGCCATTTCTCCGCCCAGTTTTCCAGCCTATATCCAACTGTATTCTCTGACAATCTTCATCACTGTCTGCAACTCCACCAATCTTAGTATCATCTGCAAACTTGCTAATCAGACCAGCCATGTTTTCTTCCAGGTCATTTATGTATATTACAAACAGCAAAGGTCCCAGCACTGATCCCTGTGGAACACCACTAGTTACAGAAAAACACCCTTCCACCTCTACCTGGAATGACAGAGGCTGAGAGGTGACCTGATAGAAGTTTATAAAATTATGAGGGGAATAGATAGGATGAACAGTTGGAAGCTTTTCCCAGGATAGAAATGACAATTACAAGGGAGCACAAGCTCAAGATGAGGGGGGAAAGGTTCAGTGGAGATGTGCGGGGCAAGTTTTTTTACACAAGGGATAGTGGTGGCCTGGAATGCACTGTCAAGTGAGATATTTGAGACAAATATGTTACAAACATTTAAGACTTATCTGGATAGATACATGAACAGATGGGGAATAGAGGGAATCAAATGTTGGTCGAGACAGGACAAGGTGATCAGTGCAGGCTTGGAGGGCCAACGAGCCTGTTCCTGTGCTGTAATGTTCTTTGTTTTCTGGAACATTGCTTGCTTACAAGTCTGCTTCTTCCCCTTTTCACTTGGAGGACTGATTTCTTAAAAGCTTTCATAACCAGCTTTCCTGCTTACATCTGCAAATGTCCTCATCTATACTAATTCTGGCAGCACCCCAATATTTTAAGAACCAACCAATCCCTTTGCACTAGCAAAAAATCTGATTTGACAAGTCTTTCTATGGACTTGCTCCATATTACATCACTGATTTTTTTTTCAAGAAGGCAAGGACATTTGCCATGTGGTCCTGCCTTCTACAATTCTCTCTCAACACAGCTTTGATTTGATACCTTGTCCCACAAATTTACAAGCTTCTTTAAAGCAATTGGTTTTCAATTACTTCAGTCCCCTGCCTCTTTCCTTCGTTCCAATTTCCCACTTTTCTGGCTCAGAGACTGCCATTTGGACAGAAGTGCATTGAGATTTTACTTTTGTTAAAAAGAGCATGGTGGAAGTATTTTCTGGTGGTTGAAGCCCAAAATACCCCAGTTTTGGTCGCCGCATTTGTGCAAGGATATTTTGGCCTTGGAGGGAGTGCAGAGGAGGTTCACTAGGCTGATACCGGAGATGAGAGGGTTGGACTATGAAGAGAGATTAAATAGACTGGGGTCTGTACTTGTTGGAGTTTAGAAGGATGAGGGGGGATCTTATGGAGACGTATAAGATAATGAAAGGGATGGATAGGGTAGAGGTAGAGATATTCTTCCTGCTTAGAAAGGATAGCAGGACTAGAGGGCACAGCCTCAAGATAAGGGCGGGGGCAGTTTAGATCGGAGTTGAGGAGGAACTTCTTCACTGTTCAGGGGTGGTAAATCTCTGGAATTCTCTGCCCGTTGAAGTGGTGGAGGCTACCTCGCTAAATATATTTAAGTCACGGTTAAATAGGTTTTTGACAGACAAGGGAATTAAGGGTTATGGGGAGAGAGCGGGAAAGTGGAACTGATCCACTTCAGATCAGCCATGATCTTATTGAATGGCGGGGCAGGCTCGAAGGGCTAGATGGCCTACTCCTGCACCTATTTCTTATGTTCTTAATACAATACCGGACATTAGATAACGACACCAACTTGTGTTTGTGGAGTGCCTTTTAATGTACTAAAATATCCAAAAACTTCATAGGAGCATATGAAGCAAAATTTGATATTTAGCCATATTGGCACAGATGAGTTTGAGGAAACAGAGTTGTAAATGTAGAGATGTGTAGAGAGGGAATTCCAGAGCTTAGGCCCTTAGCAACTGAAGGCAAAGCCAACAATGGTGGAGCAATTTAAATTGGGAATGTTCAAGAAGCCAAAATTAAATGAATGCAGATAGACTTGTGGGGCTGGGAGAAGTTACAGTGTTAGGAAGCAATGAGATTATGAAGGTAATTGAATTGAAGAATGAGTATTTTAAAATCGCTTAACCAGGATTGAATGTAGGTCAGAGAGTACTGGTGTGTTGAGTGGGCAGGACTTGGTGCAAGTAAAGACATAAACAGCAGAGTTTTAGATGACCTCAAGATTGCAGATGATGAAACATGAGAAGCCTGTCACAAGTACATTGGTCATCAAGTCTGGAGGAAGTAAAGGCATTGGAGTGCTTGAGCAATTGATGACCTCTGATGGGCAGAAAAATGATGTTATGGAAGTGGAAATTGACAATTTCAGAGATGATGCAAATACGTGGTCAGAAACTCATCTCTGGGTCAAATGTGGTAGCAAGATTGCAAACAGTCTGATTCAGCCCCAGGTTGTTGCTGGGAGGGGGGACAGAATCAAAGGCTAGCAAGTTTGTTGCAAGGTCTGAGGTCCATGTTGGACAAACAGTGTGATAAATTAAAGATAGAAAATCAGTCTCTTTCAATCCCTTCACTATTTCATTTCAATGTGCCCTATTGCACTTTCTTAACTGTAGGTCGATATTAAAAAATGGATGTGTACAAATTGCACCATCATAACAAATTTTAATGTGGAGGCACTATTCATCATTTGCAACCATCATGAAGGAAATGAATTAACATGTGATAGAAAAAAGCTTAAGAAAATTGTTAATGTGGATATATCTTGGTTCAATCAGTGGTGAAATGAACATGCCCACTCGGGATTGTCTTGAGATCTAGTATATAAACGTCTGACGTGTGCGGACTTTCAGGCTCAAATCACAAGTTTCAGACCTTTGCCAGGCATGTGGTGAAAACTAGCAATTTAACCACTGAATTAGGCTTGGGCCGGTTTCTCCAACCTCACTGCGTCATTATTAGATCGCCCCAGTCCTGAAGAACAGCGCGCAGGCCTAAAAATCTGTTTTGCACTCAACGCTAGCCAGTTTGTGAGACACCCGGCCTCTTTCAAATGGCACAAACCAGCTGATTAGCATGAGAGTGACTGTATCTCAACCTTCCCGGCAAGTTTGGCGTGCCAGCATCTCTGTCCTGGAATGCACCCACCTCTCCGGGGTGATATCACACGAGTGCAAATCACTACTGCTCTTAAAAAGTGTGATTCCAGCCCAGCAGTTGCGAGGGTGAGTGAGGAGGTGAGTACAGCTGTGTACCAACCTCTTGGGTGCCAGAGGGTGGGTAAACTGCTGTTGTGTAGTGGGGTGGGGGCATCTATGGGCACTGGGGCTCGTGGGGTGGGGGGGTGGTTGCGCAGGCTGGACAGGGGATCCTTGGGTCAGGGATCACCTTGGGAATGCAGTCCTATAGCAGGCATTCTTCTCTCAAACTCTCCACCCTGCCACCTTTCAGCTGGAAATATTCCGTTGTTTAGCACGGACATACCATTCCAGGCCCCACTAACAGTTACAAGCACCTAGCAGCTGTTGCCTCAATGAAGGGAGCCTGACAGGTATTAACACAGCGCTAAACACTGCATGAACTCAACGGTGCTCCCTAGAATGGATACCCTTCAAATGCAAGAGCTGAACTGGGTGGCATAGCTGCATCCGTGACGACTGAAAGTCAGCAGGGCCCTCCAGGGGATGCTCAGCCAAGACATCAAAGGCTACAGGCTGCAGAACATAGCTGACCACTCCGAGCTCTGCTCGGCATCCTGGGGAGTCATTTAGATGTAGCAATAGGCCCCTTAAGATAAAGTTGAAAGGTCACCAAGAGAGCGCATGTGAAGACAGGCATTGTTGTTAGGGACAGAGTGATTTGTAAATAATAACAGTTAAAAGATTATTGCACTCTACAGGCATGACACTGCTGTCTGTGATCCGTGTGCCACAGGGAGCACAGGTGAGTGGTGATTGCCTGGTTTAGGTCACGGAGGCCAGCTGATAGCAGCAACGGCTGTGTGGCAGGTCTCTACTGCTCTCTGGTGCATAGTAGTGCCCTCTGCTGCAGTCAGCCTGCTTTCTGGCTATTTAAGCCCAACCCCTCTGCCTACAGATGAGAAATGGTTTTCAGCATTTTTTCATGCACTGAGTGCATAACATTCAACATTTGGATTCCCCAAAAAGATGGATCCAAAACCCTCCCATTTTCATGCTTGTTTTGGACCTAGAATATTTTTCATAAGATCAACCTTCATGGTATGCAGTTCAGACAGACAGTAGGGACTCCCCAGGATGCAGGGCAGAGTTGGGGGTGGTCAGCTGTGTTCTGCACCCCGTAGCCTTTGATGTCTAGGCTGCACATCCCCTGGAGGGCCAGGACCTGGAGGGCCCTGGCTGACTTTTGGTCTTCACGGATGCAGCCATGCCACCCAGTTCAGCTCACTGCCCAGGAAATGCACTGGTGTCAAGAAGGGCTGATTCAGAAGGGCTGAGGTCTCATGAGTGGAAGACCCTGGTCTGAGCTGTAGCGCATCCACCTTCCCCAGGGTGCTCATGGGCTCCTGGGACACTCCTTGGGATGGAGGGGCAGCTGGAGTGAGCTCCAGAGACCTCTGCATAACCTGACGCTGCCAGTCCTGGAAGTCCAACAGCATCTGCACCATGATGTGTGAGCCCTCAGCAATGGCCACTGAATCTGGACCAAACTGTGAAGATCCGCAGCAATTGCCCTTAGTGTCTAGGCTGAGCTCTGAAGCCGCTCTGCAATTGGCAGCTGTGTCTCGAACATGGTCCTCGGCGACTCGGCTAAGCCTTGGATTCTGCCACACATGGCTGCCATTTCCTGTCCCAGGCTTTCCACTGCAGTCACCAGCTTTACAGTGTGGGCCTGGATACCATGCAATGCCAACACCATCTCCTTCATCTGAAGGCTGCTGGATTTACTGCTCCTGGAATGTCTCTGACAACCCTTCCTCCAATGCCCAGCTGTTTGAGAACCTTTTCCAGGGGCCTGACATCTGGCTGTGCTTTTGGATCCAGCAAGGGACCCTTGCTCGATCCCTTGGACCTTGCTGCCTCCACATGATGTGTATCAGCAGCTGTTTGGTGCCCACCAGAAACTGACCCCAAAACCTGTCTGCTAATTCCACCCACAAGGTATAGGTCTCTGCACTGGTGGAGGGTGCAGGTGATGTCCCTGATGCCTGGCCGGTGTTTTCTGAGGTACTTCCCTTCAATGTGCTGGCAGGGGTCACGAGGAAGACGGCATGCAGGGCATACCAACTTCTGAGGGCCTGGCCTCATCTAGTGTTGCTCCAGCAAGAGAAGACACATGTTAAGTGCAAGGGAGCATTTAAATACAGCTTCCCCCTGTAACGCGCATAGCTGCAGCTCCTTCAGGCAAGTCACATGCCTGTGGACTTCATGATGGTATGGTTCACGTGGAGCCTCTTTCAGTGCAGTAAGTGTTGGTGGACTGTGATGTGGATGGTGCCAAAGAGACCAGCGTGGATCATTCCTTTTTTCTCACCATTATAACACTTCAAATTTTTTTTTAAGAATCTGCCTCTTATCACCACCCAGCAGCTTAAATTATGCGGTGACCACTAGAAAGTGGAGCGAAATCGATTAACAAGTCTCTCATAACAGGTATGAGTTTATTGACTGGAAGGGCAGATGTTTGAAAATAGTTTGCAACTATGCCACCTCATTTGGAAAAGCAAATACAATTACTTTGTATTAATGCTTTTTATCATTCACAAATTAATTTTTCACGCGCTCTCAGCTTACCATAACTGAGATATGAGTCATACTCTGTTTCAGTTGGTACAAGGGGAATTTTGCTTCTGAGGTTGGTGGTTTTCATGGCAGAATAATGTGGATGGAACTCTGCATTATTTCTGATCTGAGTGAGCATTGATGTCAGTGAATACTTAGCCAGGTGTTCTGTTTTGCAGCATGGTTGACTTTATTTTAAGGTTGCAAAAGTAATTTAATTTGCATGAATATTAACCACTTACCCTAATATTAGAAAGGTAAGGGCATAAGTTGTTTGTAAGTGAGATAGCAGGAAGTTTTTAAAAAATATATTGTGAACTCTTTTTGTTTGTCACGGTCTGCTGGTCATGGCACCGAGATCTTGAAGTTCCTTCTGTCTGGGGTTTAACCACAAAAAGTTGAGCATTTTATTGCAACATTCATAATTTACATACCAGAAAAATACATTTCCACACTTCTCTACATGATATGAAACTTTTTCTGTTTGCAGTTGTGTGAAATCTTTGATGTTTTGTCGCTTTTACTTTGCCATGTATAAGCACTTTTAAGAGGTAAAAAGCTCTATTTGATCTCTCAGATTTTCAGACAACAATGGCCTTTTTCATTAAAACAACTGCCAATGTTATTAGTTTGTCCTTTTTCTTGCCAATTTCCTACATGAATTTCCTTGCCTCCCTCTGAGTCGTTACCTTCCTGTTTTTTGCTCACATCTTCCATTACTCGTGTAATTTTTGATGATGAGATGAAGACTGCCACCCAAGGAAGCATCACTAGAGTGTAACTCCATCTTAGAACATAGAACATTACAGCGCAGAACAGGCCCTTCGGCCCACGCTGTTGCGCCGACCAGTTAAAAAGCAATGACCCTCTAACCTAAACCAAACCCTTTCCATCCATAAACCTATCCACGGATCTCTTAAACGCCCCCAAACTAGGCGCATTTACAACTGCAGCAGGCAGGGCATTCCAATCCCTCACCACCCTCTGGGTAAAGAACCTACCCCTGACATCCGTCCTATAACTACCACCCCTTAATTTAAAGCTATGCCCCCTCGTGCTAGCTTTCTCCATCCGAGGAAAAAGGCTATCACTGTCCACCCTATCTAAACCTCTAATCATCTTATATGTTTCAATAAGGTCCCCTCTTAGCCGCCTTCTTTCTAACGAAAACAACCTCAAATCCCTCAGTCTCTCCTCATAGGACCTCCCCTCCATACCAGGCAACATCCTGGTAAACCTCCTCTGCACCCTTTCCAAAGCCTCCACATCCTTCCTATAATGTGGGGACCAGAACTGCACACAATACTCCAAGTGCGGCCGCACCAGAGTCTTGTACAGTTGCAACATGACGCTGCGGCTCCTAAATTCAATCCCCCTACCAATAAACACCAAGACAACCGTATGCCTTCCTAACAACCCTATCTACTTGATTCCCAACTTTCAGGGATCTATGTACACATACACCTAGATCCCTCTGTTCCTCAACACCATTCAGAGTCCTACCGTTAGCCCTATACTCCACACATCGGTTATTCCTGCCAAAGTGAATTACCTCACACTTTTCCGCATTAAACTCCATCCGCCACCTCTCGGCCCAGCTCTGCAACTTGTCCAAGTCCCCCTGTAAACTAAGACACCCTTCCTCACTATCTACCACACCTCCGACTTTGGTGTCATCAGCAAATTTACTAATCCACCCAACTATACCCTCATCCAGATCATTTATAAAAATTACAAACAGCAGTGGCCCCAAAACAGATCCCTGAGGCACACCACTCGTAACTGAACTCCATGACGAATACTTACCATCAACCACCACCCTCTGTCTCCTATCCGCCAGCCAATTCCTGATCCAATTACCTAATTCACCCTCAATCCCATACATCTGCATTTTCTGCAGAAGCCTTCCATGGTGAACCTTATCAAACGCCTTACTAAAGTCCATATATACCACGTCAACTGCCTTACCCCCATCCACCTCTTTGGTCACTTTCTCAAAAAACTCAATAAGGTTAGTAAGGCACGACCTACCCTCCACAAAACCATGCTGACTATCTCTAATCAATTCATTACTCTCCAAATAACTATAAATCCTATCCCTAATAATTTTTTCTAAAACCTTACCCACAACAGAAGTAAGACTCACCGGTCTATAATTCCCAGGGAAGTCTCTGTTCCCCTTCTTAAACAATGGGACAACATTCGCCATCCTCCAATCCTCCGGCACTATACCTGTGACCAACGACGACCTGAAGATCAGAGCCAGAGGCTCTGCAATCGCCTCTCTTGCCTCCCAGAGAATCCTAGGGTAAATCCCGTCCGGCCCAGGGGACTTATCTATTTTCAAACCCTCAAGAATATCTTTGCCCAATAGCACACATGGGGCAGAATTCTCAAAAAAAAAACTTAGTGTCATAACAGCAAGAATAATGGAGTGATCCATGCTGGTCTCAGGCATGCTCCAGACTACAATCCTCCAACACTCAGTCACTTTTTTGGAGGCTGGGGAGTTTTGTGCTGGTACTAGGGAGAGCAGGCCCAAACATGCCAGTGAGTTCAGCTTTAGAGCACTTGGGCACTGTTTCACAAGGGTGCCCCAATCTCTCAGTGCAATGGAGAACGCCCCCCCTCCCCTCACAGACATTGGGACCCCCTCCGCCAGGCAGCATGTTCCCCCAAACACTCCCTGACACAGGTCAACAGCATCTGGGCCCTCACAATGGGTTCCGCTGCCTGATCCCTGACATTATGCCCCAATACGATCCCCTGCATGCCCCTATCATAGTCCACCCATCATATCTAATTTGGTATCGGCTATTTTGATTGGCCAGGCAAGTCCAAAATATCTAATTGATCATGTTTTCTCAATCTTTGTTGTAAGGAATAGACTTGATTAAGATCATTGGGACCAGGAGTAGGGTATATGGGCCATCAACCTGTTCTGCCATTGAGTAAGATTATGGATGATCTGCTTATGGCTTTAATTCCACTTTGCTGCCTACCCTCTATAACGCTATACTCCCTGATCAAAGATCTGTTTAACACCATATTAAATATATTCAATGACCCAGCCTTCTTGAAAGTCAATTTCAAAAATAACAACTCTTATAAGAGTCTTAAATTACTTTTAAACTCTGCTCCCTAGTTTTAAATTCCACCATGAGAGAAAAATCCTCTCAGCATCTACCCCGTTAAACCCACTCAGAATCTTATGTTTCAATAAGATCACCTCTCATTCTAAACTCCAGTGAACGTAGGTCCAATCTGCTCAACCATTCCCAGGAATCAGCTGATTGAACCTCTTTGAATTGCTTCCAATGCAGTGTATCCGTCCTTAAGAAAGGAGTCCAAAATCATACACTGTCCTCAAGGTGAAATCACATGCGTCCGGTACAATTGTAGCAAGACTTCCCTACTTGTATGCTCCAATTCCCTTGCAACAAAGACCAAATTTCATTTGGCTTTCTAATTTCTTGGTGTACCTGCATGCTAACTTTGTGTGATTCATGTACAAGGATATCCAGATGCCTCTGTATTACATAATTCTGTAGTCTGTCTCCATTTAAATAATCTGCTCTTCTATTCTAAAGTGCAGTAAGAAATCTCGCAACACCCTAAAGTAGAAAATCTCACATTTCCCACATCACTTAACCTATCTATATTGCTTTGCATATCCTCTTTATATCATCAAATTTAGCTACAATACAGTTGATTCCTTCATCTAAGTTATTAACATAGATTGTAAATACTTGAGGCCCAGTTGCGATCCCTGTGAGACTCCACTTGTTGCAGTTTATCAATCTGAAACTGATCCATTTATCCAGTGTCTGTATCCATCCATGTTAATATGTCACCTCCAACAGCAGGAGCTCTTATCATGAGCAGTAATCTTTTATGTGGCACCTTTTAGAAATACAGTACTCCTCATCTACTGGTACCTCTTAATGCATCCTGCTCATTACATCCTCAAAGAACGTTTATAAATTTAAACACATTTTCCTTTCAGCAGTTACTGTATACAGTTCAACCATAACTTTATAGATGTGTATGCTTTTGTCATTGTAAACTTTGAAGAGTGGGCAGATTATAATTTCGAGATGCATTTAGAAGAAAGGATGATGGGGTTGAGGATCTAAAATTCGTGATTTTTTTTTTAAATCCTCCCCTTTCTCCACCTGCCACCTCCAGCACCCCACCCCCCCCCCCCCCGCCCCCCATCGAATCCTATGTTTTTTTAGCTCCTGTGTGTGAAGCTGTTTAAGTTCTTGTACTCAGAGACTTCAAGCCTAAAACATTTTTGTAAATGAATGTGTAGACACTTGCTGATAGAGTTATTTCAGGGTCTTAATCATAGAAGCAATTGTGAACTGCTTGATTATTTTAATACTATCTAATTTCTCTACCATCACTTCCAGATGATCATTCAGTGCCTCAATGGCCTCCCGTTCTTCAGATCTGTAATTTCTCTAAATATTCTACTGCATGCACCGTGACATTCATCCATCACCTCTGAACCCCGTGACTTATATTGGCATTTATTCTTTCAATACCTGAAATGTTTATATTCATGGTCTCACCTACTCACTGTCTATATTACTTCCCTTTGCCCTACATCTGTACCCCGCCCCATAACTCATATGAAGTCAGTTGTACAGTGATTTCCACTCCTTTGTACTTGCGATTCACGCTGACTTGAGTTCAAGAATTGTTACAGTTTCAAATGATGAGGCTGCCAGTATTCTCTGTAATGCAGATTTCTGCTTTGCAGTCAGCATTTTGTCTGGTTTGCCCTTCATCATGTGGCAAGAACAGCAATTGCAAATTTCCCAATGCAACCATTACTCCTGTACACCGACACTGCATCTTTTTCCTTGTGTAGTTTCTATTTTATTCTAACATTATTATGGTACCTTACTATATACATGTTTTTTTCCCTTCAGATATTGCAGCCAGGTGCTCAGTAAAGAAGTTGACAATTATGTGACTGACCTGCTGAAAGAACTTGTCCGTTTCCAAGATCGATTGTACCAAAAGGATCCAATTAAAGCTAAGAAAAAACGTAGGATTGTCATGGGGTTGAGAGAAGTTTTGAAACATCTAAAACTGAAAAAGCTGAAGTGTGTTATCATTTCTCCCAACTGTGAAAGAATACAATCCAAAGGTAAGTTGGTTGTACTTGTTCCTTTTAAGGATATAGGAAGGGGAAAATTTAATTTGCACTGGATAAGTCATTTAATGCACCAAGCCTGTTCAGCTATTCAATTATATCATGGCTGATCTGTGTCCTAACTCCATATCCTTTTAACATCTTTGGATAAGAAAACTATCAATATTAGATTTAAAATTAACAGTCGACTGAACCATGAATTGCCATTTGCAGAAGAGAGTTTCCCAAACTTTGCCTGTAGAAGTGCTTCCTAAAGTCACTGCTGAAAGATCGGATGCTAATTTTTAGACAACTCCCCTTAGCCTAGACTCCCCAGCCAATAGAAATCCACCCCATCTGTTCCCTTTAATATCTTCATCTTTGACCAAATCACCCGTTAACTTTATAAATTCCAGGGAGTATGGCCTTAATTTGTGCAATATCTCCTTGTAAGTTAATGCTTGGAATTCAGGTATTGTTAGAGTAAATCTACAGTGCTCATCCTCAAGTGCTTCACATGTTGTGGTGTCCATAACTGTTCACAGTACCTCAGATGTGGCCTAATGAGGGCCTGTAGAGATATAATTTAACTTCTACCCACTTGTACTTTTGTCCACTAGATATAAAGGCAAGCATCTATTACCCTTTTCCTTTCCTGAAACTGTTCATGATATGCTAACAAACTCAAGTCTCTTCACACTCCACTGATTCAAGCTTTTCAACGTTTTAGAAAGTCTTCTGTTCTGTTGCTTTTAGATCTAAAATGAATGACCTCATGTTTGCCTACTTGAAATTCATTTGTCACAATTTTGTCTGTTTGCTTAAACTACTCGTAACTTTTGTAATTCTATGTTTTCATCTGCACTGCTTAAAAAGCCACCTATCTCTATATTATGGGCAAACTTGGATATATGAGGCTTTCTATTTCATCATCTACATTGTTAATAAATACAGTGAATAATTAAGGGCCCAACACATATATCCTTGCAGGGCACTGCTAGCCACAGCCTGCCAGTTCAAGTACCTAGCCAGTGTCCCTGCTCTCTGCTTCCTGTCACTTAGCTCAATTTCTAACCAGGTCAATAATTTGCCTTCAATTCCATGAGCTTCAATTTTAACTAATCACCTCACATATGGAACATCATATAAGTGAGAGAACATTTCAACTAAACAATGTACAGCTCTGGTTATTCTTCCAGAATATGCATTGGCCGTGGTTGCAGAGAAGGCTGCAGCTACACTGCAGTGTTTTTTGCATCAAGGAATTGCAACAGAGAGCTCTTGTGTTGCTTTTTTGGTTGTAATAATTCTGGTACATTATTGCTTTGTTTCACTTGAGCTATAATGAGAGCAGTGATGCAAAGGATGCATTGAATTTAGAACAGAAATGACTATAGCACATCCATTGTAAATCTGATTGTTACTATAAGTTCTGTTATGTTATCAATTGACATTAAGATGCAAAGTTTAACTATTTTTATATCTATTAACATTGTTTTTGGTGTTTATGTATGTATATACATGTTTATATATGTCATTATATCTAGTGTTAAATGGGAGGAACGTCAGGTTAGACTCTTTTCTTGTTCAGCATTTTTCAGTCAAACCAGTGTTTTGATATAGGACTGCATTTTCTGTGTCACTGTGTACATATGGAAATGAACAATTTTGGGAAGTTGCTGGTGGTGGGTTTAATGAATGATTAATTGTTACCCGTGACTTCACACACGTACAGTTATCCCAGTGCCCAAGTTGGACGCTAAATCGGAATCCCTGAAAAAGGCCCAAGTCTCTTTAAAACTCCTCAATCTCCTGCCGACCAGCCTAACTACAGTCCCTGTTTTGAACAGCAGAACTCGCAGGTTACCAACCTGGACAGAATGGAGCTCAGCTGGACTGCAGCAGCTCAGCCCTGTAAACAAAGGACTGGGCACTACGAGCGAGATGCACAGCATTCCCCCAAGACAAAATGCCAAGCACCTTGGTAAAACTCCCAGATTCTTTTAGAGGATACTTAATCAGAGTTAAAAAGGCAGGGTTCTGAACTAATGGATTTGATTGTGCTTTGTCCCCGACAGAGGAAATTAAGAACTCCAGCCTGAATAGACTTCCCCATAAGGACTGATGCAAATCTTCCCAAGCCACCAAACCTTCAACATCCAAAGACAGGATAATGTCCTTGCTGACACACTAACTCATTTAAATTAGTTGTGAGTTTGATGTTCCAGTGTGAATGGAAGAATCAAAGCACAGTCTTTACTTCCTATCTTTCCTTCATAAGAACACAAATATATATATATAAAAAAAATTGATTTTTCCTCCCAAGTCTGCAAGACAACTCATACTCCATCCATATATTTTTAAATACAAATATCCTCATGACTATTTCCAAAATTTTAAAACCAGTCAAGGACCTTTTTAAAATGGCTGAAGCTATGACGTTGGAACAATGGAAGCTCCCGTAGAATTATCAAAGTTCTACTTTGTTATTTCTGAAGATTCTCGAATTACTCCCCCCCACCCCCACCCCCTCCCCCTCCCCCTCCCCTCTGATTTACTAATGACTCTTTCCTCCCCTACCCCCCCCAACTCTCTGTGGGCTACACAGACCAAACTCAAAGAGAAAAATACAAGGACTATCTGCATTTCAGAACCCAGGCCAGCAAACTGCAGTTTGTGAAGACAAGGAACCCCACAATATTCCTTTTGGTTCTTCATGACTGAAACATTTAACAATCCTGGGGTTGCAGACAAGGGATCCATTTCCTTTATCAATGTGGAGAGGTGGGAGTCAAATGACATGGATCTCTAGTTTGTAAATTAATATCACCTTGTGGAACTGCAAGCTCAATCTGCAGTTTACAGTCCTACAGGCATCCTCACAGAAAAAGTCTCTGTTCAGGTTTGGACACCTGGCCCCTATCTACACTACAACTATTGGAAATTCTGTACCATTTCCTATAAGACAGATTCACCACTGCATGCCCATCATGTGAAGTAGATACCAGCGAAAAAATGAATTATGCTGTATTGGTTCTCAGCCTGCCACCCTGCATGAAGGAGCACCTCATTAGATTCTGGACTGTGGGGCCCATGTGGAATACTATTTCTTCTTTCCATGGTCTCTGCACTGTAAATCTATATTTTTTCTGTCTCTCTTTTATTCTACTTTGAGTTTGCTGTGGAGTTATTAATAGAATATTGAACCACACTAAAACTAAGAGTTTGGCAAATATGCCATCATTTATAAAGGGTGAAGCAAATCAAAAGCACCTTTCCATTTACAGACAGGTAGAAAGGATGAATTGGTGCTGTTTCAATTAACCCCACCCTCCTGTCCATAACATACACATTGAGAATATCTCCTCTTAGATTCTTTCTTTCCAGATTGAGAAGCCCATATTTTTCTGATCTATCTTTGTGGCATAGGTATTTACCAAGAATAAGAACAAATAATATAGGAACTAGGAACAGGAGTAGGCCATCTGGCATCTTGAACCTGCTCCGCCACTCAGTTGATCATGGATGATTGTTTCGTGGACTCAGTTTCATTTAGCTGCCCACTCACCAAAAACTTCAAAAATTTAAAAACTTATCTACCGTTGCCTTAAAAACATTCAACAAGGTAGCCTCCACTGCTTCACTGGGCAGGGAATTCCACAGATTCACAACCCTTGGTGTGACGAAGTTCCTCCTCAAGTCGGTTCTAAATGTGCTCCCCCTTATTTTGAGGCTATGTTCACTAGTTCTAGTTCACCCACCAGTGGAAATAACTGCCCTGCTTCTGTTGTATCTATTTTCTTCATAATCTTTTATGTTTCTATAAGATCTCCCCTCATTCTTCTGAATTCCAATGAATATAGCCCCAGTCTACTCGATCTCTCCTCACAAGCCAACCCATTCAACTCTGGAATCAACCAAGTGAATCGCCTCTGCACCCCCTCCAGTGCCAGGATATCCTTTCTCAAGGAGACCAAAATTGTACATAGTACTCCAGGTGTGGCCTCACCAGCACCTTATTCAGCTGCAACATAACCTCACTGTTTTTAAACTCCATCCCTCTAACAATGAAGGACAAAATTCCATTTGCCTTCTTAATTATCTGCTGCACCTGCAAGCCAACTTTTTCTGATTGATGCGCAAGGACACCCAGGTTCCTCTGCACAACAGGATGCAGCAGTTTTTTACCATTTAAATAATAGTCCGTTTTGCTGTTGTTTGTACCAAAATGGTGACCTCACATTTACTGGATGACCTCATGTTTACATAAACCTTGTACTGCCTCTCATTGCTTATGTTAAGGTAACGAGAACTAAGCATCGTATTCTAAGTGCAGTCTGACCACAGTTCGATTGTGGCTAACTCTGACTTGTATCTCTCTTCTCTCTCTCTCTCCTCTCTCTCACATCGCCACTGCCACCACCTAACATTACTCCTTTATTGAACACTCATTTTCTACCTTTCAGCCAGTGGATTATTCAACCCCAGAGTTAACCCTAAATCCCCAGCATTTCCACATAAGTCTTTGTCAAATCTCTTTTGGAAGTCTGTATATATTCCAGCTCAGGGCTTGCCATAATGTCAGCTCCTCAAATAAAGTAAACTCAAAATGCTACAGTATATTATGAAAGATTTAATAGCTGAGCACTTGGGAAAGCAGTGGCAGGATTACATGGATTTACGGAAGGGAAATCACGTTTGACCAAATCTACTGGAGTCCTTCAAGGATGTAACTACAAGGGAGCCAGTAGATGTGGTGTTTTTGGACTGTTAGAAGGATTTCAACAAGGTGCCACATAAGAGATTAGTGTGTAAAATTAAAGTGCATGGGCTTGGATGTAGTATATTTGAGATGGATAGAAAACTGATTGGGAGACAGGAAATAAAGATAGAAATAACCAAGTCTTTTTCCAAGTGGCAAGCATGACCAGTGGGGTACTGCAGGGATCAGTGCTAGAACACCAGAATCCCAGCTATTTACAGTGTACATTAATGATTTAGATGAGGGAATTAAATGTAATTTCTCCAAATTTTCAGATGACACAAAGCTGGGTGGGAGGGTGAGCTGTGAGAAGGAGCAAAGGTGTTTCAGTGTGATTTGGAGAAGTTGAGTGAGTGGGTAAATGCATGGCAGATGCAGTATAACGTGGATAAATGTGAGGTTATCCACTTTGGTAGCAAAAACAGGAAGGCATATTATTATCTGAATGGTTATAGATTGAGAAAAGGGCATGTGCAACAATTGTACACAAGTCGCTGAAAGTAAGCATGCAGGTGATGAAAGAAGGCAAATGGTATGTTAACCAAGAGAATTCAAGTACAGGGCACAGGAATGTGAAGTTGACTTGGAGGCTTTTCTTCCAGGATAAGAAGATTTGTACCCCATTTTTAAAGCTTGCCTTAATAACAGCTATTTGCATTATATGGTGCCAAGCCAAAAAATAAAAATATGACCAAATCAGACAGTTTGTTTTAAAGAAGTCATAAAAGTGAAAAGAAATTCCAGAATCTGAACCTAGATAACTGGGGACATGTTTTCTTGTAGTGAAGAAAGGGAGATATATGGGTTGGGCTCTGACTAAGAGAAAGTTCAGAAAGGTCGAGGAGTTTTAGCAGCAGCATTACAAATTTTGACAATAACCCAACTTTATGGCCTGTAGGATACTACACCACAAAATGCATGAAAGTGAAAATTCTGCATGTGATTGCTTTAAACTATAACAGTTTAGACGGTGGCCCTGTGGTAAAGATTTTTGGGCCTGGATAAACCTGATTGTTACATTTGTGAAACGCAGAATATTGGATTTTTAAATTCTGGTTCTGTTAATCATGTTAAAGTTAACGTGCATTTTTTTGTTTAAAAATGGTTTTCTTCAGGTGGTTTGGATGATGCATTGCATGCAATAATTGAAGTTGCCCGTGAACAAGAAATTCCATTCGTCTTTGCTCTTAATCGCAAAGCTTTAGGACGCTGCGTGAACAAAGCAGTTCCTGTCAGTGTGGTTGGAATCTTCAGCTATGATGGTGCTGAGGTTAGTTAGAACCAAGATTCACTTTTTCAATGGCAAGAACTGAATTTGTATATTTTGGAAAGGACCCGAAAAGGATTTTCATACAATTTTTTGTTTTAAAATTTAAGCAAATCAGTTGTATTCTACAAATACTCTTTACCAGAACTGTTTATTTGGTGTATGAAAATGCTGGTGTTCTCTCTAGTTATATTTCATAATTGTAGGAAATCTTACACAGTAGATTTCATTGTTGGTTGAAAAGTTTGCTAAATTAATAACAATAATTGTAGTTATATGATAATACGGAACTTCAGTATTGCTGAAAATGACATTTTGTCAAAGCTTTTCATCTTGCACTCATCAGGACAATCACAAGAATACCACTGTCAGGGGAAACATCAACTTTATAGTACATGAGAAGAGTTTGTTGATTGGTTGGTAAGTGGATTCTGGCGGAGGTGTTGCCATGGAGAATGCATTAGTTAATGTTGACTAATCGTGGCAGAGGCAGCTGATCGTATGGTTTTGATTTTAGTAACAAATGTCCCTGAGCTACTTACAATTATTGTTGGAGGTGAGGGTGGAGGACATAGTTAAGAGGGGTTTAAAAAGACAGTTAACAATGACAAGAGGAAGCTGGGGCCACCTTTGCATTCTAGGATGATTCTGTTTTTAGCAAGCAAGAGGAGGGCCTGACTGTTTTATATGATCCTGCCAGATGTGGCTAAACGAGCTGTCTACTATATTCTTTAGTCTGCATCCCTAAGACTTAAATGAGCAGAAATGAAGCTTGTTACCATGGGAGCAGCAAGGGTGAGCGAGAGTATTGATTTATTGAGGTCTAGGGTCTCAGTGGTGACAGTGAGGGAATGGTTGAGCAAGTCAGTACCTGCAGAAATATTGTGAATGGAGGGGCAGAAACTAGTTAATTATGATTTTGAAAATATAGTTTTAAGTGAATTTTTTCCCCAGATATGACTACAGAATATTTATTGTAGGTGGTGAGTGTTACAAGGAAGCAATCATAGATGGTCTTATCATTGATTGAAACAATAAGATCAGCAAGAAAACATGTGATAGAAAGGTCAAGGACATGGGGAAAGATCAAAAGCATTGTTGAGAAATATTGTTTGGGGAGTTCAATGGAAGGAGAGACTTCAGGTGAAGTGTGAGTTTGGAATGAGTTGAGATGGAGAGGCAAAATGTCAGAATATAGTTTGGGAATTCATCTTATCTATTGAACACCATTTGCCATCCTATGTTCTCTTTTTCAGTATGTCATAAATATTAGGACATTTCTGATAACTTAATTCACTGGAACTGCTTGGTCTCAATTCTGACTGTTGCTGGAGATGCATCAGTCAGTACAGTATCGTGTACTATTTTGTTAGTACCAGCTACAGTAAAACTCCAGAGAACATGGTAGGAAAGTGCATTTCAGAAGGACCCAGGGAGCTGGTTGATTTAAACAGAATATTTTTAATATAATTTGTTGATGGTATCAACCTCTGCACCCTCATGGAATCCTGCAAGCCCAGAGCCCTCTGGTGCCTGAAAACCAGTCAAACATGAGTCAGTATAGACTATGTTGCCAGTTGCCTTTTGGAATCAGCTGCCATCATTGTCAGGTCCTCAACTACACTTGAGTTTTTTTAAAAATTCTTTCACGGGATGTGAGTGTCTCTATTACACCTGCACTTTTATTGCCCATCCCTAATTTCTCTTGAGAAGGTGGTGCAGGAAAAATGTACTGTATCTACATTTGGCTCTTTTTTATTCTGTCAGACAGATTGAGTGCAATCTTAATGACATAGGATAGCAGCTTGCCTGCTGAACGAAAACTGCTAACCTTTCCTGAGAAAAGGCTATTTGAAGCCAGATTAGACAGTTTTGATGGATTAAATTAAACTGAAGCTGAACCATTTTAAAATGGTAGCTGTCTTCGGGGACAATATTGAGTGACAAAATTTAGCGTAATTTGTCAGTAACAATTTCTTCACTTTTCAAAAATAATGTAGTTGATCAGTTTCTTGGTAGATCAGAGTCCAGAAAGGTAACTTTGTTAGACATGTTCATAACATATAAACCAGAAATCGAATAGACAATGCTACATTAAGGATTTTATTTAAAAGTTTTTGGTAATTTGCTATGATATTTTACTGTAACAAATTAGGTAGTAGTGAATTTTTTTTACATTTTTAGAAAATGAAATCTGTTTGTACCAGTTTTAAAAGTGAATTACAAGTTGCTGGACTGCTAAAAATAGATAATAGCTGCAAAAATCTCCTCCTTCATTTTTGGCTGGGATTCTCCGGTGCTGCTACAAGTAAATGGAGTTTTGGCTGGAACACCAGATTCTCCATTCTCAGTTGGAGCGGGGTAGCCACAAACGAGATTGGAGAATCCCATCCATTTACTCTATCACTGTATTGTAAATTGATACTTTTCTTGTACACTTCTTCACTTAACAGAACCAGTTTCATCAAATGGTTGAACTCACAGAAGAAGCTCGGAATGCATATCAGGAAATGCTTAATGCCCTGGAACAAGAACTTATGGCAAGTGAAGGAAATTCAGCAGAGCCATTGTGCGAGCTGACAGAGGAACACACAGTTGCTTTGGATAGAGTGACCTCTCAATCTTTTTCTGAAGCCAGTGAACCAGAATATGGTGTGTATCGAATTCTCTGTAGTGGCTTAATTCTGATGAAACCTTCTTCACAACGTATATGCATATGCAAATCCTGAAGGGTCTTGACAGAGTGGATGTGGAGAGGATGTTTCCTCTTGTGAGGGAATCTAGATCAAGGTGCCACTGTTTATGGAGTAGCTCATATGAAACAGAAATGAGGCGCAAATCTTTTCTGAGGATTGAGAGTCTTTTGATCTCCCTTTCTGGAAAGATGGTAGAAGGAGAATCTTTGAATATTTTTAAGACAGAGGTAGATAGATTCTTGGTGAATGGGGGGAGAGGGGGAGTGTGGGTGATAGGTTATCACAGAAAGACGGGATACAAACTTGAGGTTGCTATCAAATCAGCCATTATTAAGTGGTGGAGCAAGCTCAAGGGGCTGAATGGCTGACACCTCTCCTTGTTCATACGTAAGTGTGTTGGTATGTATGCAGCAGACAGGTTTTTGGTCTTTCTTTCAGGGAGAAAAGGGATATGAAGAGTGGCTATAAGGCGTGGACAGGAAAATGGAGTTGAAGCAGAGGATCAGTCATGATTAGTGCTTACTGAGACTCAGTTTGGGCTCTGCCAGGGCCACTCGGTGGTGCAAGCATGAACAAAAGAGCTGAACTGAAGAGATGAGTTGAGATTGACTGCCCTTGGCGTCCAAGCAGTATTTGCCCGAGTGTGGCATGTAGGAACTTTAGCAAAACTAAAGTCAATGGGAATCAGAGGAAAACTCTCCACAAGATGGTTGTGATTTTTGGAGGTCAATCATCTCGGTTCCAGGACATCCCTCAGCTAGTATCCAAGGCCCAATCACTTTCAGTTGTTTCATCAATGACCTTCCCTTCATCACACAGTCAGAAGTGGGGATATTCACTGACCATTGCACTATGTTTAGTACTTTTTGCAGATCTTCAGATACCGAAACAGTTAGGGTCCACATATTGCAAGAACTGCACAATATTTGGGCTTGGGCTGTTACATGGCAAGTAACATTCATATTACACAAGCTCTAGCATAGGAGAATCTAACCATCTCCCATTGACAACCAATGCCATTACTATTACTGAAACCCCAATCATTTACATCCTGGGGGTTACCCAGGATAGAAACTAAAGAAGGAAATCAGTTTGTGGGCTCGGGTATGGGGGCCTTGGAGGAAGTTTGGCTGGCTGGGCTAGGGGAATGAATGCAGTTACAGCGGCAGCTAATGGGTGATCTCAATCTTGGTGACAGTCTTGGGGTAGATGGTGCATAGTGGACTGATAATCCAGAGGCCCAGGCTAGTGCTCTGGGGCCGTGGGTTCAAATCCCACTAAGGCAGCTAATGGAATTTAAAATCCAAATAAATCTGGAATTAGAAGCTAGTCTCAAAAGAACAAAGAACAAAAAAAAGTACAGCAGAGGAAACAGGCCCTTCGGCCCTCCAAGCCTGTACCGCTCATTGGTCCAACTAGACCATTTGTATCCCTCCATTCCCAGTCTTTTCGTGTAACTTTCCAGGTAAGTCTTAAAATCCAGGTAAGTCTTAAAATAGTCTCAGTAATAGTGAGTGTGTTTAAAAAAAATTGGTTCACTAATGCCCTTTTAGGGAAAAAAAATCTGCCATCCTTACCCAGTCCGGCTTACATGTGAGTCCAGACCTACAACAATTAACTGTCTTTTGGAATGGCTTCTCTGTTCAGGGGCAACAAAAGCTGGTCTTGCCAGCGATGCCTACATACCAAGAAAATAGCTTGAGGTAGAGAAAGAAACTGGGTGTACCTTTGAATTCCAGGGTCATCCTGGAAAAGTAATTAGTTTTCATTACTGTTTGAAACTAGTTGTTCGCCATATCCATTCAGGTCTGGACTTAGAGCAAAGATGAGGGCCATACTGGGAGAAAGATCGAGATGGTGGAGAGTAATGATTATAATGGGGTCTGCAGCACCAAGTGTAAGGGGACGGTACTGTTGATCAGATTGGTAGTTGCAGAAATGTTGATGAATGAGGAGCCAAAGGCTGGATAATGGAGAATTTCAGGATGCAGTTATATGCGAATTGGGGAAGAGCAATTTTTCAGCAAAGGTACAGAAGGAAGTAAGGTTGGGGGGGGGGAGAGAAGAGTGGGATGTGGGTGGAGAGCAATGCAAGGAATTGATCAGAGATGTCTATGACTGAGATTGACACTACCAATGTAGCAAGGCCACATGAGGACAAGTGGGTAGCTATGAATATGAGTTGTGGCGTTTAGAGGGGTGAGCTGCTGCTTGTGCGAGACAGGGACCAGTGTTTTGATGAGCTGAGAATGCCAAGAGACAGAGGGAAGCTATAGGTTTATCTAAAAGAGAGTCAAACTTGGGAAAGCAGAAGCAGTGTAGGAACGTCTTGGAGCATGGAAGTATTGGGCTAGGGATTGGGAAGGTAGAGTACCCGACAGGGAAGAAATTAAATGAGGCAAGACAGAAGGACCTAGGATGGCAGAGGGAAGAAAATAAGTGTGAAATAGAGATGATGGATTAGAGTCTACAGTGGTAGCCTAAGTGCACAGTCACATGGCCTTGGGAAAACTAGTTACACAGGCTGTCTACATGGGATGCATTTGTCCAGTTGTGGATGGGGCAGATGTGTTTATCCTATTGTGAATGGTCCAGAGAGAGGATATACTTGTCAGATTGTTGAATCACACAAGGACACCAGATCTCTGCCTAGTCGTCATTAAGGGATTTTAAGGTAGATTGTTAGTGATTGCTGATGACAAATGGTGATTCAGGCCTTTCATTGTAACATCAGTTTTGAACCGAGTGCAGAACTCTGTTACAGTGAGAGACAAATTGGTTTCTTTGTTAATGACGGAATAATGAGTCTTGTGAATTAGGGCCTTTGGCAGTAAAACAAAGAAGACAATAAAGTACTCGAGCTATTTATGAAATTGATGGTTGTATAAGTGAAGCGTAATCCTGTGTAAATTAATTTGATGCATCATTAACCAGTACTTCACCTGATTTCAACCATGGAACTAAAAACTTTATTTCCCTATAAGCTCTAAAGCTTCATGACTTTTCTAAGATTTAAACCCTTAAACTGTTGGCAAGGTTGCTGTGGGCTTTTTTAGCATTTTGCACAAATCAAGGAACTAGGCTAAATATGTGGGATTGTGGGGATTGGGCCTGGGTGGGATTGTTGTCTCTGCAGGCTCGATGGTCTGAAAGGCCTCCTTCTGCACTCTAGGGATTCTATGAGTATGAAGAATAAATGTTAAATGCTGAAAAACACATAAAATAAGACAATATTACTATTCACTATGATATTGTTCGCCCTATTTTAATCTGGCCTCCTGTAGATTCCAATTGTTTGTATATATTTAATAACTTAAAAACCCTTACCTATTTTAGTTCCTCCAGGCTTCCATTTTCAATTTAGATTGTGGGAACAACACCAAAAAGAAACGTTTTAAATGTGATTAGCAAGAAAACTCCAGAGAATCCACATGCATCCAACCAAATGAGTGAATTTGTACGGTGTAGTAAAGGATTCAATTATGTTTAACCCTGAGATTAAATTCTTTGCTGCTGGAGAAAGAAGAATGTTGAACATTATAAACCTTTTAAATATCTGTCCAAAATACTATGTTACCCTTGTGTAAAAAAAAGTTGAAAAATATCAGTTACACTTTATAAAAATAGAGTTTTGGAACCTAATTGCTAATTGCAGTTTGCAGTTTTATGAAATGAAACCATAATATGATGCAGCCAAATAGTTCTTTTGTTTAAAAAACAAAATGACTAATATTCTGCATTTGAGTTTAGTTAGAATACTTGATAACTGGTCTATTTTTGTTTCTTAACTGCAATTGATTAGTAGAATGGGAAGTCCCAGTGGATATAGAACAGGTTAAAGAGGGAGGGAGGCTGTAATTTGATATGTTTAACTCTGCAGTGAAATGTGACCTATCACTCTTACAGTTACTACATGGAAAAAGTTGCTTAAGAAGCAGTGTAACCCCAACCTGTCAGATGCTGAAAACACGGGAACTTCAGAGACTCTCCACTGTGACTCCGAAGAAGAATCTGGTGATTCAATACAGGAATTTCCAAAATCCGTTCTTGATTTTGAATGTCAAGCAGCAATAAGATGAATGAGTGTGGTTTGTCATAACTCTGTAAAGGTTTCTGCAGCTCTCTACCAATTATTTTGTGCAGGAAATAGTGATTAAAATGTACAACAAAATGAAAAGACCTTTGATAACTGTTACCTTTTTTTAACAAAAGAGCATGTAAGTTAAATCTAATTTAATTTAATTGCATCCCACTTTTCCAAAATCTAGTTTGCTGAAGAATGTTAATTTTGCAAAGATAAACATCGGGCAACCTTCAATAGTCCAAAGAAACTAAGTTAAGAATGATCTATAGCTGACAGCTACTTCATTGCCTTGAGATAACTCTCTTCGTGAGATTGAAACATGTGATATTTTGTGTCACTACCACTGCAGTCTAAATATCCCAAGAGATCAAAGTAGTCTTGTACAGTGCAGTTTTTCAACATTCCTGAAATTCTTAGCTTTCTGCTGTAATAGTTTCAGTAAAGAATGATGGTTTATTATGGGACAGATACCACCTAGAGACTAGTGAAGGAAAGTTTAATGGCCAACATTGCTGAATCCTAGATAACTTTATTGGAGAGCTACATATGGAACAATACATCCATTGCAAAGCTCGTAATGATCTATCTATTTGCTATTCAGAACTACTTTACAATGAATCTGGAGAGACACTGAGGCAAACAAATGTCTTCCCTCAGGACATAATATTTCAAAAGTAGCCTCTCCAATAACATTGTATAAAGTCAGAGTAAAATGCCCTTGTGATGCATCTCATTACAATATCTTCAGATTTAGTGGATAGTTTCTATGAGTGGCAAGTCATTGCCCTCAAATCCAAATGGGCATCTCCTATTTGTAAACATTCTAAATACTTAGTATTTACCTATGTGAAATCTATCTACAAGTACATCAGTTAATTGGTTTCTATTTCTTTGAATATGTAGATTATAAAATTTGCTAAAGGCATTTCATAGAATCTCTATTGTGCAGAAGGAAGCCCATCAAGTTTGCACTGACTGTTTGAAAGAGCATTTTACCCATGCCCAGTCCTCTGCCCTATCCTCATAACCCCACACATTTAACATGGTTAATCCACCTAATCTACACATCTTTGGACACCAAGGGGCAATTTTTCATGGCCAAATCCACCTAACTGCTTTGGACTGCAGTATTAAACTGCATGGCTAGATAAGTATACAGCAAAAAAAAACCCTCTTCACTCTCATCTCTGAATAGTTTGAACAGCAAAGGAACTGGCACAAACTTTGCAAAAATCCACTGTTTAGTCAATCAAAGTAGTTTCACTTACTTAGATAATCACTTTGATAATTTTCAGTCTACATGACAAATTTGTTATTTTTAAAAATTTTACACCATTCTTAAAGTTACAAAACCAATGTGCAGTGTGGACAGAGCATGCCCTTAATCCATCTCCTGATCTGCCCCAAAAACCCATTCAAATCGAACCCAATTCAAGAGAGACATACAAGATCCAAGCTGATAAGATAAGGCATTTCACCTGGTCTTGGGCTTGATCTGACACTTGATCTTAGTGAAAAGGCTGATTTTAATACCTTGAATGAACTTCACTTAACCATAATTTTAGGTTAGTTTAGGTAGACTGGCCATTCCAAATGCTCCTCAGCGTCCCAAAATGGGTAGGTCGGAGGGAATAGCGAGGTAAATGCATGCGAATACAGGGGATGGGGTGGGGTGGGTGGGTCTGATGGGATGCTCTGTCAGAGAGTAGGTGCAGACGCAATGGGCCGAATGGCCTCCTTCTGCGCTGTAGACAGTACTGATTCTACAATCAGTTGCCAACCCTAACAAGCTTATTTAGAAATAACATGACTGACGTCTAAGGTTAGAATTTGCTTCAGCTGTGGTTTCTCACAAGCCAAATGGGAATAAACATATTGCACTAATGAAAGCAGCTCAAACCCATAACCTAGTTTTTACTTATTGGTTACAATAAGTTAAAAACTATAGAAATGTGAATTTGTCATGATATACTGGGTGTTTATATTGCAAACTGGAATAATACAATAGAAGCAAACTGTAGTCAGCACATGAAAGCATAATTCATGAAGTTTAAACACAACACAAATTGCTAGACTGCAACATAATAGCAACCGTTTATGATGAACCATTCAATACAATTTTCTAAGTTTGCTCTTACTGTCATCATTTCCATTCTGTTTCAGCACTATTATCATTTTAACATTTTAGAAATTAGGCATTCGTATGCTATTTACAGTTTGCTTTCATGTACATGTCCAATGTGATTAAAGTTACACTAGAATTTTTATAAACACCCTGTATTTCTAAACAGCTTTGCAAAATCAAAGAATAGAGCTAGCTCCAAAAGTTGCTGGTTAACTTTACTATCACAAAATCAGCTTTAAAAGTCAATGTAAAAAAAATTCACACTTTTTAAAAATTGGCTGTAATAAAGTCAGAACAAACTATCTGTACATTGGCAAGATGCTATCTGAACTCACGATGAGCACCTTATACAACCTTTTGGCTGCAATTTGGAATTGGAAAACAATGGAGACTTTTTTTCTAAATAAATAGTAAGCAGGAACATTTTGTAGCTGCAGGTTTTTTCCATTTTCCATTCTACCATCTCCCCAGGGCCTACATTCAAGTAAAATGTAGATATAGCAGCACTGAATCTATCAATCATAACTTATCCAGAGTTTGACAATACCACATACAACCAATTATTGAACTTCTGTCTTTAATTTCTTATGTATTATGCAGTGCAATGTTACTATATTTGGGAGCCATCCAAATTCCAACTTGTAGCAAAGTACAGAGTGTAACATGAATCCCACGGTAATAGAATTGTATACATTTTATGTAACTGCTGTAAAGAATGCATTTGACAGATTATCAGTGAGATGCTATGACAAATTTATAATTCTTTAAGCTTGGTCCTCTGCTAGAGCAAACTTCCAAGCAGTCTAACATCTTGAGATATGGCATGAACAGCCTTATGCTGCCAGAGATAGCTCCACGAGCGAGTGTGGCCAAGTGATTTAAATGTGACAGGTGCTGCAAGTTATAACATGGGTGGACACACATTACATTTATAACACTAATTTATCACTTAAATTTGATGTCTCTTTCAACTATAGTAAATTTAATTTACTTTATATGGGAGTTGGGATATTAAACTGGATTCTATATACATTGAAACATGAACTATATCTGTATCACCAGTTACAAGATATATCCAACAGAGTCAGGATTTATTACTTTATATGTAACAATTTTATTAGTTAGGCATATACAAATGTTCTGGCTAAACCAGAACTGGCCCAGTGGGGGTAGGTGAGTTGTAAAAATACATGCTATGTGGAATTAATTGGAGATGATTAGTGTGAATTTTATTCATCATCAGATACAATTCTGAGTCATCCCTACAATCTTTGCTTGTTAACTGAGTTTTAAAATAGTAATTTGACACGTTTTTTATTCATTCATGGAATATGGGCATGTTTGCATGTTCTCCCAGTGTCTGTGTGAGTTTTTGCCAGGTGCTTCAGTTTCCTCCCACAGTTCAAAAACGTGTAGGTTAAATGGATTGGCCAAGGTAAATTGCCCCTCAGTTTGTGTATGTGTGCCCTATGATGTACAATGTCCTGACTTAGGTGTATCCTGCCTAGTGCCTAATGTCTGTCAGGATAGGCTCTAACTCTTCTGAATTGGAGTAAGCAGTAAAGTGAAGTGATAATGATCCTGTTCTCAGAATAAGGCTCCATCCTATTTCTTTAGCTGATCATCTAATTCTCTTTATGCTGTAAACATTTCTTCATTATGCTGAACTAATCTCTCAGTTTATCCAAGGACAGTTAACTGAGATGTGCCAAAGAATAATACTTTTTTTTCAAATTTGCAATGCTGTCTCAATCATTTTGCGGTAATGATCTCAACTATTCAAGAGCTCTGCAGGTTTAATCACCAACTGGCTGATTTTTTTATTGAGGATTGGGGGGGTGTGCTCTAATTTAATACTGCAGGTGCCAGCCTGCAAAATTTTATAGACGTATCTTGGTTTGCCATTAAAACAGGAAGCAGAAAATGTGCACACTCAAAAGTTTTTATGTTTTTACTAGCACTACAACAATTGTTAGAAGTACCTCATCAGCCCCTTTCATTAGAGGGTTGATTAGATCAAATTAGCATTTCTGGCAGGGATTCAAGCTTCAGCCTCCCAGTGGCTCTCACCAAGATTGCGGTGAAGTTTGGTATTTGTGGTTGAACTTGGATGAATCAGCATCTGGGCATAATCCAATCAAGAGATGAGGGAATTGCCAGATCTAACCTATTTAATGTTGGATGGAGGTACCACTCTAAACAGGTCCCTATGAAAACTTGGAACATAAACTTGGCCAGACTTCTGTACCTGCTCTGTGTAGTTCCAGAAGACAAACTTCAGAAGTGCTTCAGGAGGAATGAGCATTTTTGGGCCAAGTATTTTTGTCTCCAAGCATAACGATCAGGAATGCTTCCAGTTCAGTCTTGATCTGTGCTGAGTTAGCTGGTATAACAGTAAAGGTGTTGCAATTAGTTTTAGTATCCATTGGTTAGGGAGGAGACAGTCTTACTGCTGATATTCAGTGACCCCAACTGGATGCACAGTAGGTGAAACAGAATTAAACATGGTATAATTCACTCCACCATTATGTAGTTTGTGCTCAATATTGAGCACACTCTTAGATATTGAGGATTGTATGAATAACTGCCAGTCAGTGAAGTACTCAGAGTTAACCTACCTATACAGTAGTAAGGGAGTTAAAGCCTTCAGTAGGAACGAACAAAGAAAATTACAACACAGGAACAGACCCTCCAAGCCTGCACGATCATGCTGCCTGTCTGAGCTAAAACCCCCTACCCTTTCAGGGACCATATCCTTCTATTCCTATCCTATTCACGTATTGTCAAGACATCCCTTTAAAGTTACTATCCCCGGCAGCGAGTTCCAGACACCCACCACCCTCTGTGTAAAAAAAACACTTACTTCGTACATCTCCTTTAAACCTTGCTCCTCACAGCTTAAATCTGTGCCTCCTAGTAATTAACTCTTCCACCCTGGGAAAAAGCTTCTGACTGTCCACTCTGTCCATGCCTCTCATAACCTCCATCAGGTTGCCCTTCAACTTCTGTCATTCCAGTGAGAACAAACCAAGTTTCTCAACCTCGCCTCATAGCTAATGCCCTCCATAACAGGCAACATCCTGGTAAATCTTTTCTGTAACCTCTCCAAAGCCTCCACATCCATCTTGTAGTGTGTTAACCAGAATTGAAGACTGTATTCCAAGTGCTGCCTAACTTAAGGTTCTATAAAGCTTGACTTACCAATTTATTAAACTCAGTGCCCCAACTGATGAAGGCAAGCATGACTACTTCTCCACCTGTGCTGCCACTTAGTGATCTGTGTACCTGTACACCTAGCTCCCTCTGTCTATCTTCTGCCATTCTGGGTTCTGCCATTTACTGTACATTTCCCATCTGGATTAGACCTTCTAAAATGCATTATCGCACGTGTCCAGATTAAACTTCATTTGCCATTTCTTCACCCAACTGATCTATATCCAGATGTAGCCACTGACAGTCTTCATCGCTATCTGCAATTCCACCAACCTTTGTGTGGTCCACAAACTTACAAATCAAACCAGCTACATTGTCCTCCAAATCATATATTACAAACAGCAAAAGTCCCAGCACTGATCTGAGGAACGCCTCTAGTCACAGCCCTCCATTCAGAAGCGCACCGTTCCACTATCACTCTGTCTTCTATGACTGAACTAGTTCTGTATCCATCTTGACAGCCTACCTCTGATCCTGTGCGACTTCACCTTCTGCACGTCTGCCATGAGAGACCTTGTCAAAGGCCTTATTGAAGTCCATGTAGACAACATCCACTGCCCTACCCTCATCAATCATCTTCATCACTTCCTCTCGAAATTTGATCACGTTAGTGAAACCTGACCTCCCCTTCACAAACCCATGTTGCCTCTTGCTAATACGTCTGCTTATTTCCAAGTGGGAGTAAATTCTGTTTCTTAGGATCCTCTCCAATAATTTCCCTACCATTGACGTAAGGCTCACTGGACTGTAATTACCTGGCTTATCCTTGCTACCCTTTTTAAACAAAGGAACAACATTGGCTATTCAATAAGAAATGAAAAAAGTGAAATTATATAATCCTTCTTGATTGTCTTAATTTCAACAAGGAATACATTTCACAAATGTGTTTCCATTTTTAACCTAACGTGGTCTGATAAACATACTTTGAGGGTTCTTTTGCGCCAAATTAAACAAAACCAGTTTGTATCTTTCATGCTTGAGTGCCCATAATTTTTTATGTTTTTCCAAAAATTATGATGGACTTAGTCTATCATTATTCTAAAACATTGATTTAATGTCCATTCTCTCTTTACTCCATCCAGTATTTAATAATCCTTTGTTTAGATTGGATTTGTCAATGGTTAGATTGACAAATCAAAAAAATACATCTCCTGGATTATAAAGAAATTATGCTGCGGGTGGTGTCATAAGGTGACAAATTTTCAAAGGATGCCTGCACTGCCTCCAGCAGCGTTGCTATCCTACAAGCAGCTCAGTCTGCGTTGTAGAACTAGGTAACTCATTTACTTTCTTGCTGCAGGAGCACCACACAAATGAGTGCTTTCATTTTTCTTAGTTCATCACTGTTCCCTTTTCCATTTTCTTCCTGGAATCTGCAGTAAACTTTGAGGGGAAAACAACTGTACACAGCATGAACTTGTTATGGAATGGCAGGAGCAGTCCAAGAGTTGTTTCTGAAAAACCACTTACGTCTAAACATTCTTTGGTTCAGATCCAAGAACTTGGGTTATGATGAGGATTTGAGATAGTTCCAAGTTCAGTAAATGGACATCCATTTCCAAAAGTTCTTTTTTGAAAACAATATTAAATGCGAGATCACAACCTGGAAATGTTAATTTTTGCTGCTGTAAAAATTGCAGTCCTGCCTAAAAGATCAACTTTTTTTAAAACTACATGATAGAAGGCACTATTCTTCCTGCTTTCAAAAAAAAAGCCTCAAAGCAATTGGGTGATTGGTGATAATGGGCACCGCCTACTGACCTCTAGCTTTGCATACTTGATTTAGGAAGGCAATAAACACTGTTTGAATATTGTAATACTGTGACTTTAAAGATAGATTTTGTGGCAAGTAAATGAATTTAACGCTGTGGAATGTATTTTGAATTACCTTTTTAAAGAAGATGGACATCATTCAATTGCTATACTTTACAAAGGCTAGTTCAATACAAATGAATGTTAAATTTTTATTCTATACATTTATATAAGATAAACATGATTCAAATTTTGCTGCTTCTTGAATATTTTTGAAAAATAAACAAACTTTCACTAAAAAAGCACTGTAGTTTCCTTTGGATGCTGAACCTCGCTGCTGATGTTTAAAAAGAGAAAAAAATTAATAAATGTTGTGAAAGTAGGGGGATAAAACAGAACAGAACTTGCCTTTATCACTCCGTTTATTAAATTTGGCTTTTGGCTTACAAAAAGTAATAAAGTGTCCTGAAAGCTTAAATATTACAGCAGATAACTATTAAAGAAGCCTAATTTTGAATTCAATATTCTCTACCAGTCAGACACATTGCAATTTAATGTTTTGTCATGCCTGCCCCCTTTCAGCAAGAAACACACTATCGTCCATTCTGTACCATCGACCAAACAGCAACAACAAAATGCTGGTAAGAGCCTTCTCAGATTCCTCAGCTCCACTATAGATAGCCACCTTTTGCGTGTTCCAGTCATTTCTCCAGCTGATGGGCAGAGTATGCTGCCTGAAATACTGAGGTCTACTCTCAGCCTTTTGGATAAGGTCAAGTGTAAACTCTTAAATTGCGAGTCTTCAGTTTTTGGGGTGGACCTCTTGTTGGCTCCAGAGTGATGACAATGATGGCAAAGAAGAAGAGTGTTGATAGCTCCTAATGCTAGCTTATCCCTAACCTCAATACAGTATCAACTCAATGTTCAAGTTATAGCTGCAAGCACCTGAGCTGCAGGCCTGAGATTATGTAATATCAGGGTAGCAATGAAGATATCGGATGAAGGCACATCTTTAATATTAAAGAGGGTACTGCTTGAAGCCTGCCCATTTTCTGTCTGCAAGATTTCCCCAGTATTGGATATTTTGGCATCACATGCAAAAATATTGTGGGATGTGTCAATAGTCTAAAGGTTTCCAAAGAAAAAGAAACCAGGGGTTGCTTTCATTCCTCACTGCCAAGGTTGTTTACTTTGTCATTGCAGTGGGTCCAAGTGGTCACTATTCACATGTACAACCCCTGCAGTGCATGTGTTCACTTTCTTCATCAGGAACAACACAGGTCAGGAATCATTCAGTATCTGGATGAACAAACAACAGGCTAAGATCACCTTGAAGGTGGATCCCAATGGAGCCATCTTCCATCCTTTCAATTTTGCCAGAGGAAGTCAAGGCTATTTAGTGTACATTGAACAGCCCAGACTGTATTGCACCTGCAACAAAACATGACATGTGGCCAAATACTAAGCCTAACTTACAATTGAAACGGAAAGCAAGATGGGCATTTAATAAAGAACTAAAGAGCAGGTGATGCAACCTGTGTGGAAATGTCATGCATCTCTACAAGGCCTGCTCAAAACATGGTTCTATCAATGCTCAAGTAAGCAAAGCAAGAGTGACAAGCCAGACTGTCTTGAAGGAAATTCATATCACAATCCTCCAATAGGGCGTTACGGTAGCAGAGTGATTAGCACTGCTGCTTTACAGCTCCAGGGACCTGGGTTCAATTCCTGGCTTGGGTCACTGTCTGTGTAGAGTTTGCACATTCTCCTCGTGTCTGCATGGGTTTCCGCCAGGTGCTCTGGTTTCCTCCCACAGTCCAAAGATGTGTGGGTTAGGTTGATTAAGGGGCAATTTTTTTAGCATAGCCAGAGTTGTGAAATGCGTAGGTTAGAGGGATTAGCGGGTTAAATATGTAGGGATGAGGGTAGGGCCTGGGTGGGATTGTGGTCAGTGCAGACTCGATGGGCCAAACACCCTCCTGTACTGTTTCTATCATTCTCTATGATTGCTAAGGCCTTCAGTGTACAAGATGATAGGAAAGGCTCAAGAGCAAAAAAATGAAGGACTCCAGAAATTAATCAAACCACTCACCATCCTCTCAGTAAAGCAGAATCAATAAAAAGGAAGCAACAACAGCACAAGAAAGGGACTGCCAAATGAAAAAGGTGAAAACACAGAAGGGAAAAGCTGCTATCCAAATCAGTGGCGAGCAGCAGCAGATGTCCTAAGCAGAGACCAGAAGCTCCCCTTCTTGGTTCAAGGGCAGGAAAGCCAACACTGAAAAAAAAAGGACAGAGCAGCAAAATAACAAGGCAATAAAAGGAGTCAAAAGGCCCAAAACTGGAAAATACAAAGCTGGAGACTGAGCTGTGGACACTGCGACACATCAGGGAGGCTGACAGTTACCTAAACACTTAGTTTCAAGAGGTGGTCACACACATTACAATAACATCTTCTGGTTTGGAAAGTGGTCAGGACAGGAGGGTGTGACTGCATCTGAGGCAGGTAAGAGGTGTCAGCCTCTGCAATTAGCCAACAGGTAAGAGGTTCTTTTACCCTGTCAGGATGCGTGGGAGGCTGCAGAGTATGTGAGCTGCTTACCATGGTCTTGTGGTACAGGATGCCATTCAGGTGGAGTTGTAGTACCAACTGGCGTTGTAGTAGTAACAAAAGGATAGTAAGGGATAAAATTGGTCCTCTTGAAGATCTGAGTGGTCAGCTATGTATGGAACCAAAAGAAATGGGGGCGATATTAAATGGTGTTTTGCATCCGTATTTAGTAAGGAAACTGGCGTGGAGTCTATGGAAATAAGGCAAACAAGTAGAGAGGTCATGGAACTTTATACAGATTAAAGAGGAAAATGTGCTTACTGTCTTGAGGCAAATCAGAGTAGATAAATCCCTAGGACCAGACAGGGTATACCCTCAGACCTTGAAGGAGACTAGTGCTGAAATTGTAGGGGCCCTGGCAGATACATTTAAAACGTCAGTATCCATGGGTGAGGTGGCAGATGATTGGAGGATAGCTCATGTTCTTCCATTGTTTAAAAAAGGCTCAAAAATAATCCGGGAAATTATAGGCCAGTAAGTTTGATATCAGTAGTAGGTAAATTATTGGAAGGAGTACTAAGAGATAGGATCTACTTGGATGGACAGGGACTTATTAGGGAGAGTCAACATGGCTTTGTGCATGGTAGGTCATATTTAACCAATCTATTAGTTTTTCGAGGAGGTTACCAGGAAAGTGGATGAAGGGAAGGCAGTGGATGTTGTCCACATGGACTTCAACAAGGCCTTTGACAAGGTCCTGCATTGGAAGGTCCCGTTAGGAAGGTTCAGTCACTAGGTATACATGGAGAGGTGGTAAATTGGATTAGATATTGGCTCAATGGAAGAAGCCAGAGAGTAGTAGTGGAGGATTCCTTCTCTGAGTAGAGGCCTATGACTAGTGGTGTGCCACAAGGATCAGTGCCAGGTCCATTGTTGTTTGTCGTCTATATCAATGATCTGGATGATAATGTGGTAAATTGAATCAGCAAGTTTGCTGATGATACAAAAATTGGAGGTGTAGTGGACACTGAGGAAGGTTTTCAAAGCTTGCAGAGGGATTTGGGCCAGCTAGAAAAATGGGCTGAAAAATGGCAGCTGGAGTTTAATACAGACAAGTGTGAGGTATTGCACTTTGGAAGGACAAACCAAGGTAGAACATACAAGGTAAATGGTAGGACACTGAAGAGTGCACTAGAACAGAGGGATCTGGGAATACAGATACATAATTCCCTAAAAGTGGCGTCACAGGTAGATATGGTCGTAAAGAGTGCTTTTGGTACATTGGCCTTTATAACTCAAAGTATAAGAGTTGGAAATGTTATGGTGAGGTTGTACGAGACATTGGGCGAGGCCAAATTTACAGTATTGTATGCAATTTTAGTCACCTAATTACAGGAAGGATATTAATAAGGTTGAAAGAATGCAGACAGAGAAGGTTTACAAGGATGTTTCTGGGACTTGAGAAAGTGTTACAGAGAAAGGTTGAATAGGTTAGGACTTTATTCCCTTGAGCATAGAAGAATGAGGGGAGATTTGATAGAGGTGTATAAAATTATGATGAGTATAGATAGAGTGAATGCAAGCAGACTAGGAGAGAAAAAAACTAGAGGACTTAAGGGTGAAGGGGGAAAAGTTTAAAGGAATACTTGGGGGGGGAGCTTCTTCACAGGAGTGTGGAATGAGCTGCCAGATGAAGTGATAAATGTAGGCTCACTTTTAACATTTAAGAAAAACTTGGACAGGTACATGGATGAGAGGCGTTTGGAGGGACGTGGTCCAGATGCTGGTCAGTGGAACTAGGTAGAAAAATGGTTTGGCACAGCCAAGGGCCAAAAGGCTTGTTTCTGTGCTGTAACGTTCGACGGTTCTAAAGGGAGAGAAAAGCCAGATGAGGTATCTACTATCATGTACAATAAATCTCAACTTATTAGGGTAGACATTGTTAAAAATGCAAACATGTTTAAGATGTTTAATTAAACATCTTAATAGGTTATATAACCAAGTCTCTTTATTACTTTTCACTATAATGCCATGACAGGAAGAACAAACATTGCTGAACTTTGTAAATGCACAGATATGAATGAACGAACGAACGAACATGTATTTAGGTGGCTCCTTTACATGACCTCAGATTCTCAGAGTTCTTTACAGCCAATGAAGTATTTTTGTAACGTAAAGGATGTGACAAATAATTTGTGCACAGCAAACTTCCACCAACAGCAGTAGATAAAGACCAGATGATGTTTTGTAATAGTGGTTGAAGGATAAATATTGGTCAGGATGCCAGAAGAAATTTCCCAGCTCATCTTCAATTGTGCCATATGATCCTTTAAGTCCTCCTAAGATGACAATTTGGACCTCCAACTGAGCCACAGCTGACAAAACATTAATTTGCTTCTATTTCACAATGCAATGTTGTCCCATTATTGTGCCACTCATGTCGCATATTAACTGGGTGAGTATCAAGCAAGGATAAGGTTACTTAGAATTGTAGGTTCACACACCCACATAAGTTGGTATTGCCCTGGACATTCATAGGATACCCAGGTTCTACAAAGAAAAGTCCCAAAATATGACTGGAAATGTGCTTCTGCATGGGAAGCAAGAATAGTACTGTTCTGACTACTTAAACGCCTGTGAAATGATGATATACATTACCTTGAAATCTTCATCTCTTAGCCCAATTGAGAATTGAAAAAACCTTACTTGGAAAAAGGCTAACAAATACAGATATCAGTAACATTTCAGGTTCTGTAGTTCAAGATTCAGAGCCAGTATCTGTAAGAACTATGACAATGATCCTCATGGTTTTTTACATCTTTATGGCTCTTGACAGCTCAGTTTTGTTGACCTTTAGTGTTATTTATCAAATAATAAGTGTGGAAGCTATAGCATGCATTTTACTGATGCAAAGTAGATTCTTACATACATAAGAATGTAGATTCTTACATACATTCAAACAACTGAAAATCTCTTGCACTTTATTTAAAATCCCAGGATCAAATTCAGACTTTCATCAAAAGAATATATGTTTTACACACAATATAATAGTTTTGGTAAAATTCCACATAGTAATAACTTAAATTTGTTTTATAGAGTAGGAGTGTCATTTTAGCCATGTTTTCTATCTGAAACTAAAGCATTATTTCATTATCAGTATTTGTTATGAAGTACCATGACAGCATGTCCAGCAGTGTATATTGTTACTTCTCTTGGTTGGAAATCTTTATAATTAAGATTCTTATGATAGCTATGTGCTTAAAAAGAGTTCTTGGTTCCTGACTTATATTTAAGCATACATCTGTGCTGCAAATTAAAATGAATGATTCAGTATTGTAAAATTATTCTAATCTCTAGTAGTAAGGAAAATAGCGCATCAAGAACTGGAATCCATTTCTCTAAACTAACATTTCCTTATAACAACATCTCCAATAAATTTGCCAAGTAACAGACAAATATTTGACGTGGAGTATTTCATTCCACAATGGAACTCTGTTCCACAGTGCTCATTTTCTTTGCAGATTTCACAGGCACAAGCAAGTGTAACAACCATCATTGCGAATGATGAACAGTAGGGGACCTCAGGCGCTGTTCTGTTAAATATACAATTTTTGGTAAGTAACAAGCTTTACAATTGGCTTTAAATTGGTCACATCTAGGGTACTGTAGACTTGAATCAAAGAAGCACATAAATAAAGCTCATTGCGCTTTGGCTGACTGGAAATAGTCTTAGAATTTAAGATACATAGCTATAATAAACTACATTCAGTAAACTGTGCTGTTATCCTTTCAAAGTTCAAAAAGAGCTCTTCTGCCATTGACAAGGTTAAATTTATTCACTTGCCGGTGCTGGGAACAAAATGACAGCTGAGCTTCATTAATCAGATACAAATCCTTTCCTGTGCATCTTACTTTAAGTTCTCCTCATCACAGCTGTCCTGTAAGAAGAGTTTTGAAAAAAAATGGTTATTGTTCAGTTCAAAGTTAAGATAATTGAGTTGTTGGAGTTTAAGACTGCAACAGATTCCACTGCGCTGAAAAGATACAGTGGCATAGTTAGTTCTTCAATCAGTGGCAAAGTGATAGTTTTCACCTGTGGCCTGGACTAAAGCTCCCAGAATGATCTGGGGATTTAGGTTCCATGGATTTCATTTGGCACTAACTCTAGGTGATATACAGCATCTAGCAACAGCTACATCAACAGGTAGGTTAAGCAGTTTGATAGAAGCGATCTCATAACAGCAAGCCAGAAGCAAAATACACAGGTTATCCTCCTCATTTCGAGCAAAATAAAGATTAGGATATACATGGGGGAGTTAAGGTAGAAGCTGAAAAATTATAAACAATTTTTAAAAATATATTTTAAACGTGTGGAATTTTCAGGGTCAGAGGGATTGTTCAGCAATAATGATGATTTGTATATAATTTTAAAACGCCATTCAGCAAGGCATAAAGTTTACTATAGTGTGATGATTGTCCCTTTAAGGAACCATCTGTACAGTAAGGGTCAGATACTTAGGGAACCAATCAGGGAGAGGGTGAGGGATCACTCTGGAATTTGGGGTTTCTGTTCCAGAATTTTCTTGGAAGCAGACTGGTAGCCATGAGGCTGCAAGCCTCTGTATTTTAGCTAAATGTAAATAAACATTGCAGTTGTTATTTGCGTAATTAGTGGAATGGAATTATTACAGAGAGATTGTACAATAACAACATAGAAAGCAGAAGCCCATGGGTTTGAACAGTACTTGTTGAGGAGTGGGGAAATCACTGGCAGCAACTTCTGGATTTCGACATTTGGCTGTACATGTGTGGATGCCAGGAGTCACTGTACATTTCACATTTGATGACAAATGCTCACCATTTTGCAAACATTACAATTACAAAATTCAGGCACAAAGTGGGAAAGCACAGATTAGTGCCTGGAAATTCCCAACGTTATCTTCTATTTTTACTAAAGCAAAAAACTTGCTTTCTCATAGCAAGTCAGTGAATATTAGGAAGTCAATCCAGATGGTTTGATTCTAACTTCCAGTTGAAGCCTGATACTGCTCTGAGCATTGTTTTCTAATCTGTATCCTTGATTTGAGTGATATCACATGCTGAGATTGAACAGGGGATGGTGGGGGGGAGCAGAAATGATGTGGGAGAGGGTGCATAAAGAAATAGGCCTAAAAAAGCAGAAAAAGGAGCATGAGAGGGAAAGAAAAACTGAGCAAGAGCTTTTGTAAGAAGAACTGACGTAAATCTGCTTTTCGTTACTTTGAATCTGTACCCCCTTATCCTCCTCAAGCAATTCAGATTGAAGTAATTTCCTAGATTTAACATTACCATAGAGCTTATTAGTTTATTTATTTCCAAAGATCATCTCCCAAATGTCTTCTATTAAAGGAAAGGTTTGCCTGATATAATTGTTAGACACTAGCCCATTTAAAAACCTACTCAAGATGATTGTGTTCCATTACATGGTATTCTCAGTCACATAGAACAAAGTTATGACTTCACGCAAAATGGGAAACTTACATTGATGTCAACATTTTTTCTCAATTTCTATGTGAGAATTTGCACAGAAAATGTGTCAAGTGCCTTTAAAAACAGCGTGCTTACTTTACAATATAACAATGTGCTGAAGCCCAGCATTTCCCAGCAACAAGATTCTATTCCTGGTTACATTTTCTCATAAAATAGCAAAGCGTTGGAAATTAGCAAACCAGTGAAGGGCAAATTAATATCAAGCCATGAAACTCTGATATAGCACCTAGAGACTGACTCAAGATGAGCATTCTATTAGAACACAATGCCAGGGCTGGACGGAATCATTAAAAATTCAAGTTTATACTTAATTTTGAAGTTTTCGAATGATGGAGCCTGAAACTTCGAAAGTTAACACATGCCCTTGAGAAGAATGGAATTTGCACGTCATTGTGGCTCTAATGCTGAAATCTTGGGAGGAATTTTCCCAGAAATATAACAAAGTTTTCTCTCCAGATTTTCAGACCCTGTCAAAGAAAACCGGGGTGGAGGGGGGCTTGTTTAGTACCATTATTCTTGAGGGTTTGGGCCTAAACACGCCAGCAGGGCTAGCTCTACACAGATTAGGGTATTGTTTTGAAAGGGTGCCCCTTTGTTACAAAGAAGAGACTGATGCGACTACCGTACCCCCCCTCCCCCCCGACACACAGATATTGCCAATCTTTCCTGCCCTCCCATCACCCCTGCCCCCACCCTCAACAGTACCAGGTTGGCATTGCCAGGGCAGAGGGTAGTGCCAGTGCATTGCCCTGCCATTTCCCTGACCACCTCAGGGCTACACTGGCCTCCGTGCCCTGATGTGGGTATGCCGGCGTTGGACTGGCGTAAACATTTATTTATTTATTTATCAAATAAATAGGTTGGACTAAAACCTGGTGTTGTCAGACTTTTTACTCCGTGCCCTTGGCATTGTCATCTCGCGACAGCAGTAGAGATTCCTGCCAGCATGTCTTCATGCCAATGAAGGGGAACATCTGGGAGTAATCTATTTATGAATATTTAAATCTATTAACATTGATGGTAATCAGGTCTATGCCCTTACTGGGCTTGAACTTGATTACGTGCCACGGGGGTCAGGGAACAATCTCATTCTGAAATTGCCCTGTGCAAATCCCATTAAGGACCTCTCGCAAGAGTTACCAGCCATAACAGGGTTTGTGCTAGTGCTAAACGGGCCTGGGAAATTGCTCCCCGATATAGATAACTGGGAGCTCTTGAAAACAGTTGACACTTGTTTGTGCTTTTTTTTCTTACCCATGACTTCATCCAAGTCTGCATCATTTGTTCATGGTCATCTATTGCCTTCCTCCATTTTGCCAGTTCCTTCGACCACTTTTTTTGGGTAAGGGTATCTAAATCAAACGTATGCAAAGTAAATGCAACAGCCCTATCAAAAAAGTCTAATCTTACTATACTTGGATATTTATAATTAATATATGAATGAATCATATTTGCGTATGTACTATGCAAAACTAGATAAGGGAATTGAAATGAGTCAGTTTGCATCTGTTCAAATTCAGCGTTCCAATAAGAAACTACTCATTCAAGCCACCTCACCAAATATCTGTTGGTCTGATACTAAATTAAAGTGGATGGGGATTTGCTGAACATATTGATTCTCCTGGGGATCCGAACTGTATCTCTAATCAGTGTCAAGTATGCAAAAGGAAATAATGCTGTCATTATGAAGAGTATTTTTAGTATGCAATAGGAACAACAACCTATTGATTTTTAATTAATGTCAAAAAAGTATAAAATACAGAAATCTGTGACTGTTGCCTAGTCACCTAGGATCCCTCATGATTCCCACTTTGAAAATGTGTGTCTTGGAAGTCCATAAACTTAATTAGTGGTGCACCACATCAGCTTTGGATATTATTCTTGACCAAGTTTTTGATTTCACTGAAGTATATTGTTCAATAGAGTTAAAATTTCAGGTTGATGACCTCTCACAGGTTAAATTAATGTGTACATATATATGCCAGATAAACTTGTAGAAGAGGTGACAGGGTTGATGAGAGCAATGCTGTTGATATGGTGTACATGGATTTCCAAAGGATGTTTGTTACAGTGCTGCACAACAGGCTTGTGAGTGAAATTGTAGCTTGTTTGTTAAAAGGGCAAGTAATAACGGATGCAAAATTAGCTTAGTGACAGGAGGCAGAAAGTAATGGTTCGTGGATGTTTTTTGAGCTGGAGGAAAGTTTGTATTGGAGTTCCCCAGGGTTCAGTGTTGGGACCCTTTCTCTTCCTGATATATATTAATAACCTAGGTATTGGTGTGCAAGCACAATTTCAAAATTTGCATATGATACATAACTTGGAAGCATTGTGAACTGTGAGGAGGATAGCATAAATTTCAAAAGGACATCAGACATGGAGAAATGTGAAGTTACGAATTTTGGAAGAAAGAACATGGAGAATCTATATAAAGTAAAGGATACAATTCTAAAGTGATTGCAGGAACAGAGGGACCTCAGGACAGGTTGAGTGAATGCTTTATCCTAGGCTTTATTAAAAGGGCAGAGTGTTTTAAGAACAGGATGCTATGTTGAACTTGTATAAGACATTAATTCAATCTCAGCTCAAGTAAAAGCTTATTTTAAAGTTTATTTATTAGTCACAAGTAGGCTTACATTGACACTACAATGAAGTTACTGCAAAAATCTACTAGTTACTACACTCTGGCACCTGTTCAGGTATACTGAAGGAGAATTTAGCATTGTCAATCCACCTAACCAGCACAGTTTTCAGATTGTGGGAGGAAACTGCAGCACCCAGAGGAAACCCTGCAGAGCAGAGCAGACACAGGGAGAATGTGCAAACTCCACACAAAGTGATCCAAGCTGGGAATCGAACCTCCGTATTGCATCCAGTTCTGGGCACCACATTTTAGGAAAGTTGGAGACTATATCATTAAGAGTGCAGATTCAAAATAATAGTTTCAGAGATGAGGAACTCCAGTTAAGAAAATAGATTAGAGAAGTTGGGATGGCTTTCCTTGGAGAATAGAAGGCTGAAAAGAGATTTGATAGAGGTATTGGAAATCATGAAGGGTCTGGACAAGGCAGTTGGGGAGAAAATATTCCCACTCATTAAAGGATCCATAATGAGAGGAGGCCATTTGGCCCATCATGCCTGTGTTGGCTCTTTGGAAGAACTAACCAATTAGTCACATTCCCCTGCTTTTTCCCCATAGCCCTATAAAATCCATGTCCCTTGTTCTATTTGGGAGACTGCTGTTGAATCTGCTTCCACCACCTTTTCAAGCAATGCATTCCCGATCTTAACAACTCACTACATAAACATTTGAGAGGTGTTTGGCTGAGAACCTCTGCTATTTTCACCGTTACTTTCCACAACAACTTAAGAGGGAGCCCATTCAGGCTGGATGTATTTTCTACTTTGAGATTTACCACTCTTTACTTAAATATTTAATTAATTATACTAAGTATTCATATTATTTCAATTATTCTTCATTTTTATCCTGAATAATTGCCCTTCTACATTGCATCTGTCTTCATGAAAGATGAGGATGCTACCAAAGTTTTCATTTAGCACCTTATACATGTAATCCACAAGATCTTCTTGATCCATAATTTGTTCCATCTTTCCTTGATCACCCTTTTACTTTCGAGTTGCTTTTTTTGTTAACTGCTAATCTATTCTTATATGTTGGGTGGGATTTTACAGCCTCACTCATCCCAAACCTGAGGTGGAAGAACCTTTCCATTGTCCATCCCTTACCCATTCCGATATCCGTGGTGGGTGGAACTGTAAAATTCCAGCCAATGTTTTTGCCCTCTTATTCCCTTTTTCAGTTTTCCTCTAACTTTCTATTCATTTTGGTTCTCTGCTGTATTATGAATCCAGCCTGTCTCATAATACACTTGACCTTAGATGCTGAACCATACAAACCAGGAAATTCCTAACCTGTTGTCCTGGGCTGTGACAACATAAAGTACACCATAAGTCACCTACCACACATACAGATAATGCTGTGTGGTGACACCTTTTAGCATTATACTTTATGATGATGGAGGGGGGTGGCGGTTAAGGGCGATTAATAAATTAACAACATTCTCAGCTCATGTAGATCCATGACAACGAGATTAGGAGGTCTGGCAGGCCTCCTAGACTACTCCACATTACACAATGGAAGATACAGGGTTTTTTTTAAAACAGACATTAACTTTGCAGACTTATTACATTTCTTTATGTGGCCTGCAATTGCACCCATAGGAATCCATTTATCTTATTTTGCAATGTGTATTATTGAAAAAAATTAAAAGATTTACAAAATGTTTAATTTCAGCAATATAATGCTGAAAAATGCTTACATTAAACCATTGCATTTTAAATTTATATATGTATAGATATTTTGTATTGTTGCAAAAGGCACTCCTCCCTAGCTGCCCAGTGTCTACCCTCTGAAAGTTCCAATGACCTAAAACACAATCGCCCTCACATCTTTGCTGACCCACTTTGTTAGAGGTTTCCAACATCCTCTATGGTTCACTGGAAATCTCCTTCCACACCCTTAAATCCTCTTTAATCTCTTCTTTTGGGCATCCCTTTCACTCCAACATTGGTGCTAGAACCATCAGTTCTGTGACACTGTTCCCTGGAACTCCCACATGAAAACTTCCTGCCTTGATACCATTAACCTTGGCAGCATCAATCTTTTCAATTAAACTTCAGTTACCTCTCCAAATCGCTTCTATTGTTTATTTATTCCGCTAGATTCTAATTACAATGAAGAGTCATTATCAAGATTGAGTTATGCAATCACCATGGAAACAGAACTAGCTTGTGCTCAGGCTGACAAGCAGGTAAGAGAGACCCAGGTATTTGTGCTGGTTGCAGAATTCAGACTGGTTATCATTTGGGGGAAGAGGATAAATGGCCTAGGGACATTTTCTGTGCAAGTTGTTTCTTTGCTTACCTTCAACTATAATGAGTACATTTGAGTTTGCTTTTCCTTTTTTGGATATAACATGACAATGATATTGTGTGTCAGCTGTTACTGTGTCCTTCAGCCAACTGATAACATGGATACTTCTCCCATCTTTTAATGGCTGACTTTGCTGCTTAATGGAATCAGTCACTCTTTGACCATTTTTCTTCCAAACAAAGTGCAAATCTTTGGGTCCTGTGGAAAGTAACAATTTTATAAATTATCACATTTGTTTCCTGGTTTCTCCTCTCTCCTTCTTGCTCCCTTTTAACAGTTCTCAAAATTATATCTAAATCAGGAGAGATGCCATGAGTGTAGATTTGTGAGTGGCTGTCAGAAGAGACAAGTGCAGCAGATCAACCTGAAAAGTGTTAGTGAAGTGGATTGCCAAGTGATGTGCAGTGCTATCAGTGAAAGTCAACTGGGGCAAATGAGCTCAAGTGAGCACAAACCTATGATTTAGCTGCTTGGATGAAATAGCTGAGATACAATGGCACTCAGTGGATTCCTCAAGTGACGACATACAGCCCAGTGAAGATATGGAATTGCTGCAGACATTGTGTACTACATTTTCTTGTCATGAAGTTCTTGACCAAGTAATGTTGAATCAAACTTTATTGAACAATATTAGAATGTTGGCCCTGTTACTTAAAAATAATTTGAATAATCACTAAACTAGTAGCTTTGTCAGTTCTTTTTCAGCATCAACAGAAGTTCATCTTCTCATTGCTGTACTTTTATTAACTTTTATAGTTACAGTGGGTATATTAGATAACTCAAAATGTGCTGCAATAAAGTCACAGGAGCAATTCCCTTCAATATTTTCAAATCAGTTTTAATGTTCACTATAGCTCAGATTATAACATGTCTTACAATCCTGGTATATAAGATTCAAATTAATGAAATGTTAGTGAAGTTTATGGCCAAGAGCAATTAAACATAGGCATATATATCAACCATGATACACTAGGCTTAGTAAAAAGGATTGAAGTACATCCTCCATCCAGTTTGTGCCTGCATTACAGGCAATGTTATATTGATAAACGCAATTTTGCGGTTATTCCGAGTGGTCTGTTAAAACAGGCATGATGGTTTTTACTTATCTAAGTGAGAGACCAATCTGTTTTAACTCGTTGCAGAAACTGGTTTGAATTGAGCTTTTTGGTGGAGCCACAAGGAACAGAAGTGCACCCTCCCCCCAACTCCACAGATCCACCATCAGCAACCTCCACCAACTCCTCCATCATCACCACACCCATAGGTTACCAACTTTCCAGCATTGGCCTGGACTATCCTGGAATGGAAGCAGTTGAGAGTAACCCGGGAAAAAAATCTTTGGGTATTAAGTGTCTTTTTCCCATGTTCTTGAATGTTGGAAGGTGAAAAGCAATCTGAAAAACAAGCTATTTTACTAAGAGTCAAGAAGCATCCAATTGGATATTGAAGAGTCACTTTCCAATTGGCTCGGCAAGAAAGACAGTGCATCGTGAATGCGCTAGGTGGCCAATGCCAGGGTATATGGCCAGAAACTGAACGTGGGGAGTCAGGTGAACATATTCTCAGCAGTTTCAAAGTTGATAACCCTAAGCCCCACCCATTGCTACCAATAACTCACCATCTGGGAATTACCTTAGGGCCTTTGCCAGCAAGTGCAGTAAACAGTTCATTAACCAAGGATGTAAAATGCACAAGTTGCCTGTAGAAGCATGACCGGTGCTGACAGCTCCTGTAAAAAGTACAAGAGGCCCAAGGACTAATTTCAAGCTTCTGGTGTTCCAGCTGGGGCATGCCACTGATTATGGACTTGATATAGCCACAACCAATATCCATCCTGCACACTGACTAAACAACTTAGGACATAAATAAATAGTTTTTCTTTTCTGTACATATTGATTAAAATATCTCATCTGCTGCATTTCTTTGACTTTGAATTTTAGATCTTGTCCTTTGATAATTTCTTCAATCAAAAGAAAAAATGCTGGAAAATCTCAGCAGGTCTGGCAGCATCTGTAAGGAAAGAAAAGAGCTGACGTTGAGTCTAGATGACCCTTTGTCAAAGCTCAAAGCTTTGTCAAAGGCTCATCTACACTCAAAACGGCAGCTATTTTCTCTCCTTTCAGGTGCTGCCAGACCTGCTGAGATTTTCCAGCATTTTTTCTTTTGGTTTCAGATTCCAGCATCCACAGTAAATTTGCTTTTATCCGATAATTTTTTTCAAAGTTCACATCAAAAGAATATTTGAGACGGTGTTTTTTTGTGCCCTCTTCAGAGCAGAGCAACACAAAGCATAGAAAGAGTCCATTAAGCTCACCATATCTATTCTTGCTTAACAAAAACTGAAACACAAATACCAAAGTCAGAGAAACGCTAAACAATTATTTGTCTTAAATCTTCCAATTTCTGACTGAATTGAAAAGGCTGCAAAGCAAGAATACCTTAAATAAACCCTTTTAAAATCAGCTTAGTTTTACTTATCATCTGCTTGTTTTATGAAAGCTTATTCCTGTTAAATCTTTGTAAGCTTGTTGCAACTACAGCTAAGGACTATTACAAAGTTTGAAAATGAAGCAAATTACTTTTTGATTTTTAATCGTTGAAATCCTGTTATGAATTTGATCCAAACTCTAAGCGCTTGCAGCAAAAGGTCATCATTTGGAAAATATCCATTCTAATTTCAAAAAGATGGGTGGGATTTTACACCTGCAGTCACCCCAAAACCAGAAAATCCCACCCAAGGTCAATGGGTCTTTGCATAATCCCACCCCCACCCCCCTACAATTCTCGTGGCATGTGGGATGGTAAAATCCCCCCCAATGTTTTTATTTTTATATATTTTCTTGGTCCAAAGATATGCAGAGTCAGTGTACTGGCTATGCTAAATTGTCCCTTATTGTCCAAAGATGTGTAGGTTAGGAGGATTAGCAGGGTAAAATGCAAGGTTATAAGAATAGGGCCTGGGTGGGATGCTCTGTTGGAGAGTAGGTGCAGACTTGATGGGTTGAGTGGCCTCCTTCTGCACTGTAGAGATTCTACGATACATTGTTATGTAGTGTGATGGGTGTGTCAGCATCAAGTTTCAGCTAAAACACAACCAAATGTAAAATAATGGCTCCCTCTAATCTGCACCAACTGGAGGTAATTTTTGCCTTCACTATCACTGAAACGGGACTTCTCGCACCTATTAGTACTAGTGTGTTCACCTTCAATCCTGCTCTAACAATTAAAAAGCTCCGTCAAGGGGTAGCATGTTGCTGTTCACTCAACATAGTTTAGCTGAAAATGTTCAATGTGTTTGCTAGAAGGGACTATTGTGAAAACCCTGTGAAAGGCATGTTCCTGCATCTTGTTGACCATTAAATGTAAATGCAAATTTGTATTGATTGCCCCAACATATGGAAATTGACCAAAATTCAATTGAAATATGTAGGACTGAGAATACTGTGGTGGTTGAGGGTATGGTTGCGATCAAGTCTGCCATTGTGGCTACCTTGTGTGTGCAGGCAATGTTTTTACTTGAAAGACCCAATAATCCACTGTCAACATCTGTGACCCATCTGGTTTATGAGCTGACCAAATAGGAGAATTGATATGCATGGCTATTGGTCTTAATCCCCTTTGCTTTATTGAAAGGAATCAACGATAGTATCAACCAAAGCATAAAGGAATCAACCATCTGCCTCACCTCCTATGGGAAATGGTACGGTCTTTGATATTGTGACATGGACTTCAGTCCATTCTAACTTCCAGTCTTCTAACTCATTCACAATTATTTTTGTGCAGGACAGAAATTTCTCCATTCTGTACTGCTGTCGCCACAGGGTCAGTTAAATTGCACGACTATAACCTTGCTATCTGTCTCAACTGTGTGTTTTATTGGGGGGAATAAGGAAAATTTCTTTCCGTTTTCTATTCCCTGCCAAAAGCAGCAATTGCAAAAATTAACTGCAGCATCATGTGTCTTCATCCATTCAGATCCTAATATTTTGACCGGTATTTGACCGGTTAATTAATGTACACGGCCACTGAGTTTGTAGTGGTCCCACAATCTCCAGGGGAATAGAGTTTCCCATTGAACCAACTCTGGCAAAACCCTCTTGGGAATAAGTTGCCCCACTTGGTCAAGGACTGTTTAAATGGAGCCTTGTAATAAATATCTGAGATGCTCCCGTGTCCACTAAATAATTTCCACTATGTTCCAGTACCTCGACAAACATGCAAAGTCACACGTAAGAATCATACTGGAGCGAACACAAGTATTCAGGCTGGGAGCAGCCCTGTCATTGATGAATAGGACACAGTGTGGGTGGGTAACTAAGAAAGACCTCCTTACTCACAGTCACAATCAGTCCCTTTGTCTTTATTGCAGCCACAACTGCTGCTATCTGTTCTTCCAAATCCTGATTCTAAACCTCTATCCCTGATTTTCCCTTTCCCTGAGGAAACTTTGCACTTCCCCTTCTAAGTGGCCTAGAAGACCAAAATTAATCTAGAAACATAGAAAATCAGAGCAGGATTAAGCCATTCGACCCGTCAAGCCTGCTCCGCCATTTGTTATGATCATGGCTGATTATCCAACTCAACAACCTGAGTCCCCTTCCTCCTCATATCCTTTGACACACTTTTCCCCCAAAGAGTCGTATCCAATTTCTTGAAATCATACAATGAATTTCACAAGCTACCACTTTCTAGGTGAATAAATTTCTCACCTCAGTTCTAAAAGATTTACCCCATTTCCTTAGACTATGACTCCTGGTCTAAACATCCCCACCATCTGGAACAGCTTTCTTGCATCTACCCTGTCTAGTCCTGTTAGAATTTCATTGGTTTTTATGAGACCCCCCCCTCATTCTTCTGAACTCCAGTGAATGTAATCTTAACTGACTCAATCTCTCCTCATACATCAGTCCCACCATCCAGGAATCAGTCTGGTAAACCTCTGCGCTCCCTCCATAGCATCCTCTCTCAGATAAGAACATAGAACATAAGAAATAGGAGCAGGAGTAGACCATCTGGCCCTTCGAGCCTGCCCCGCCATTCAATAAGATCATGGCTGATCTGTCGTGGCTCAGTTCCACATTCCCGCCCTCTCCCCATAACCCTTAATCCCCTCGCTTATCAAAAACCCATCAACCCGGTCTTAAAAATATTTAGCGAGGTAGCCTCCACTACTTCAACGGGCAGAGAATTCCAGAGATTCATCACCCTTTGAGTGAAGAAATTCTTCCTCAACTCTGTTCTAAACCGCCCCCCCTTTATCTTGAGGCTGTGCCCCCTAGTCCTACTGTCCTTTCTGAGCGGGAAGAGTCTCTCCACCTCTATCCTATCCATCCCATTCATCATCTTATATGTCTCAATGAGATCTCCCCTCATTCTTCTAAACTCTAACGAGTACAAGCCTAATTTATTCAGCCTCTCCTCATAGCTCAACCCCCTCAACTCCGGCATCAGCCTAGTAAACCTCCTCTGCACTCCCTCCAAGGCCAAAATATCCTTGCGTAAGTACGGCGCCCAAAACTGCACACAGTACTCCAGCTGCGGCCTCACCAATGCCCTATATAGCCGCAGCAAGACCTCCCTACTTTTATATTCAATCCCCCTCACTATGAAGGCCAGCATCCCATTCGCCTACCTGACCACCTGCTGCACCTGCAAGCTGGGTTTTTGCGACTCATGCACAAGGACCCCGAGGTCCCTCTGCACCGTCGCCTGCTGCAGTTTTTCTCCACGTAAGTAATAATCCTTCCTACCATTATTCCTACCAAAGTGGACCACCTCGCACTTGCCAACATTAAATTCCATTTGCCAGTTCCTGGCCCATTCGCCCAGCCTATCTAGATCCTTCTGCAGACTCTCCACACCCTCCGCGCAATTTGCCGTTCCACCAATCTTGGTGTCATCAGCAAATTTCGACACCCTACACTCGGTTCCCTCCTCCAGATCATCTATATAAATGGTAAAAAGCTAAGGCCCCAGCACCGACCCCTGGGGCACTCCACTAGTCACCATCCGCCAATCCAAATAGCACACATTGACCCCCACTCTCTGCCTCCTATTTGACAACCAGTCCTCTATCCATGCTAACACCCTACCTAAGGAGACCAAAATTGCACACAATATTTCAGATGTGGTTTTAACAAGACCCTGTATAATTGCAGCAAGACATCCCTGCTCCCGTACTCAAATCTCCCTTTGAAGGCCAACATATCATTTGCCGCCTTTATTACCTGTTGTATCTTCATGCTTACTTTTGATAACCAGTGTATGAGGATGCCCAGGCCTAGTTGCACATTCCCCTCTCTTAATTTATAGCCATCAAGATAATAATCTGCCTTCCTATTTTCGTTACCAAAGTGGATAACCTTACATTTATCCACATTATATATACACTGCATCTGCCATGCATTTACCCACTCACACTTGTCCAAGTCAAACTGATTAAAATACTTTGGACTATCGTTTACCTTGCTGAGTCCTTCCTGCTTCTCCTCTCATCACCTCCACTTTCTCCCTATAACCTCTTGCCATTTTCTCTCTCAGGGTCATTTTTTTTATACCACTGACTTCTTGGTTATAATCTGATGTTCTGGGTCAAAATCTCCAAACCCTCTATATGGCTAACAAAAGGCTAGAGCTGGTGATCGAGGGCCTGTCCCTGAAAGTTGTCTTGATCTGCACCAACGGCTACATTTGTTCCAGCATAAACAGACCAAAACCTGTCTGCAAATAATCCGGTGGCTGCTGAGTTTGTTTCAGGAGGGGTTCCCCTTCCCAAATCCATCAACTCCTCAATCCAAAGTTTCTGTAAATCCCATGTACCCTCTCCCATTTTCTTCTTCTTTAGGCAGAACCCGGTAAACCTCTGAAGCTAAAGTAAATAAGGACAATTTGTTCTCTTCACTCTCATTGAATCCACGTAATCCTGAGAGCCGATCAGTTTCCAGAAATTGTCCTTAAGGCTGTTCCCCTCTTTCTCATTTCTTAACGTTGCTGATCATCCACTCTAATCCCTCTGAAGCAATACACTGTCTGCCCAATGTCCTAATGCCCCTATTGGTGCACCTGCAATGGCTGGTTGGTATCTAGACTGCCACAATAGTACCATTATTCTTGGTCTCCCTGTTGGGCAGTCAGTCATTTGTTCACCACTATCCTCCCACCTCTATCTGTACTTTTAGAGTTTACTTTTGGTCTGTCAAGCTGGTGATGAGAAGAATTTGCTTAGAGAGTTGTGAATATTTGCTTTACCCATGTGTACATCAATTCTCTCCGTTAGGCAAAAGGAATTTGCTGCAGTAATTTTCTTGCATTTTAAAAAATTATTTCAGCCACTGAATTTCCCACTTGGCTTCAAGTTAGTTCCTCAGATTTGGACTCTGATCAGATTGTTCATATTTGGTTTGGTCTATCCTCAACCTGAGCTCTCAATTTCTGTTACCAAAAGAAGAGAAAGGCACTGTGAACTTCTTTCCTCTCACCAGCTGTCCATAAGCAGAAGGTGTTTTGAATGATTTTTAAAGTAGGCTGTGGTGTATCTTCCCAAAGCCCCAGTTTGTTCAATCTAATTTAATAATAGTCATAACTCAAGCTTGCTGTGTGCTAACTCAGAAGATTAGATTTTTCACACCAGGGATGGGAGGGTGTTAACAATTTCCCAGCCGAATACACACACTCATGATAAGAGGGAGGATAGAAAATAGCTTTACAGCTCAGGCGTAGTAACAGAACAAGAGCCACAAATTAATGTTAGTTCACAGGATTATCAGGAGTCACACATAGGAGCTCCGGATCAGGTGTCTGGAGACCAGGGGTGTAGAGTTCTCATTATAGTTGGTGCTGATACAATATGAAGTTGATACAGAGAGACTGGGTCAGTCCTCCAGGTGATGGTAGGAAATGTCCCAGCTGATATGAGGACCAAACTGTTCAGCCTGGAACTCCATTTCATGTTGTTTCACTAAAGGGTTTCTTCATTCTCAAAAGAACGAGGAGGATTTTACTTGAGTCATGTGACATTTATTACATAATGATTTCAAAAGAGCTTTTATTTCAGGATTGATAATGTCAGGGTCATTACTAGAGGGATAAGCTTATCAGTATGCGAATGGCATTGAGTCCCTTCATCCGGTTTCGTTTTGCAATGGACCTGGATAGACCTGGGTGTGAGAAAAGTAACAGCTCTGCAGACATCATGAGCCTTGATCTGCGAGTTCCTGAGGGGATTTGTTTGTTCTTGTAACTCCTGGTGGTAGCTTCCAGAACAAGGAGGAAACCCTGTGGTCAGGTGACTTGTGCTTTTGTTTGGTCTATTTTAAAGACACCAAAAAGAATGAAGTTTTGATGCAGTTTTTGGTTTACTTCCATTTTCTGCATCAAAAGATTCATTTAGATCAGCTAAGCACTATTTGTCTTTTACAAATGTTTTAACTCTAATGGAAATATTTGATAAGGGTTTTGTAATTGTAATCGGGGAAACATTAACAAATTAAGTTACCAGGAATGGCCTTGCACCATTTCTTGAACAAGGGTACCACATTCAGTACTTTGCAATCCTCTGTATCTAAAGGAAGATTGGAAGATTATGGCAGTCCCTTCCACCATCTCATCTCAACTTCTCTTTGCAATCCGAGATGCGAGCCATTCAGGCAAGGAAAAGCAGGATCTGATGAGCAGCCTTGCGCTTACAACTTGGGTAAGCTCTAAGACAGCAATTGCAATGAACTCTTGAGCTTCTAACTTTCTAAAGTTTCTAAAATAATGCCTTGACCAAGCAAGTTCAAGTAAAGACCGGCCTTGCTGGGTACAATTCAGCAGGTACACCTGAACATGGAAAGAAGGCTTCAACAGAATTCAAAAATATCAACACAGCTTTTGTTTTTACAAGATTCAGCAATATAATGAAGGGATATCAAGTCCATTTGATTTTGTGCTTTCAAAGATCCAACTTGCTTCCTTTTACAGCAACTCAGACTTTTAATATTACTGTGGCAGATGTAGTTATCCACTTTCATTTTTAGCATACTCAGTTTCCTCTTTTTTTCACTTGCCTGTCTGGTGTCAGGAGTAATTGCCTAGCAGCCAAATTGTGTTGTTAATGAATTTTTAATATATTCATTATTTAGACTCCACACATTCACAGGAACCCATACAATATCCTTATCCTTCATTTAACTCCACTATCCTCACCCTCAATCTGCAACTCACTCCAACTATGATTGCTGAAAATTTTCAACTCCGATTGTATTAAAATATGCTTATCACAAGATATGGAACAGAAGTGAGCAAATGGAGGGAAATTACAGAGCACAGGTGATCTAACGGATTGATAAAATGAGCTTAAGGGTTGAATCTCCACAACAAGTGATTCTGGATTGTGGGGAGAAAGAAAGGTTGAGGTAAGAATTTTTGAGGTCTAAGAAAGAATACTGAGATGATCACTGTTGCACAGTTTTTATAAGTTGGGGATCATGTGGGTGAGTGAAGCAAGCTTTTAAGAGATTTTGGACTTGAAAGGAAGCTAAGAGGAATAGATATAGGAGCACTGGCATTAATAATACCAATAAAAAAAAACTAGCCTTTGTTCACAGCAGACCAAAAGGTGTATATATCTCTCCATTAGAGGAGGATGATTTGTTATATATAGCACTCCACAAAGGTGTGGTAAGGCAAAGAGACAGGCTTCCATGAATCACCACAGTCAGAATGGGGATTGAACCCGCATCGTTGGTATCATTCTGCATCACACTCTAGCCAACTGAAAGACAAGGAGGGTTTCGAGGGAGTGTAATAGCACGGCACCCCTCAGGCAAATGTCAAGACACTGTAGGCTTCGTTAGGAACAAAAAAGTATCCATTGATAAAGAGAAATCAGGTACAGGGGATTGCAGCCCAGGGCTGCCTCAATGTAGAGACCCAGTTCATACATGCTTACTGCAAGGCTGCTCAATGATTCTGCATGAGAGGAGACCTCACTCTGGTGTGATTGGTCCCTCAAGCCAGCTGACCCTCTTCTGCTGTGCTGTCTTAAAGTCACAGAGTCACCAAATCACTAGAGAGGTTGGAAGCTAGGGGTGATGCCATTTACTTATCAAGTTTCACCTTTATTGGACTAGGAGAGCAAGACAGCAGCCAGAAGTACTTCACCAGAAATGGAGAAGAGATTCCTGTTTTGGGCTCTAAAGAGAGTCAAGAACTGGTGAGGAAAAATGGAACCCAAGTTTTTAGAAAAGGATATGAACAACGGAGCAGAGGTGAGAAGTTCAATTTGATGTTAGGAATATACTGAGAACAAAAATGGCTACGGAGGATTATGGGATTAGAAGTCAAAATGTAGCTATTGCTTCGACCTGAAAGAGACATGAATTGAAAGAAACAAGATTTTTCTTGTTCATTTAGAAAGTTAATCATTGAAGAGATGTTGCATCATGCAGACCTATATTTAGTAGACATTTCTAAATCTGCCTTTTTTTTAAATTTAAGTCCAATGCTGAGAAGTCATATGACTTCCAACTTAAATCCATTTAGGTTATAAAACTATAAATAAATGTAGGAGTAAGGCTTTGGTGAGTAAAAGCTTTGCCTGGTAAAGTACAGATTTGAACAGACCTGCCAAGACCTCTGGTTCAATCTCCTAAACTGTGATTAGTTGATTGCAATCACAACAGTTGTGTGGTACTACCGCTGTCCTCTTGTCTCCAAGCATCTCTAAGGAAATTTGGCATGTCAGCTACGACTCTCTCCAACTTTTACAGATGCACCATCAAAAGCATTCTTTCTGGTTGTACAGTTTGGTATGGCTCCTGCTCTGCCCAAGACTGCAAGGAACTACACAAGGTCATGAATGTAGCCCAATCCATCACACAAACCAGTCTCCCATCCATTGACTCTGTCTACACTTCCCACTACCTCAAAGCAGCCAGCATAATTAAGGAACCCATACATGCCAGATGTTCTCTCTTCCACCAGCAAAATGATACAAAAGTCTGAGGTCATGTACCAACCAACTCAAGAACAGCTTCTTCCCTATCAGACTTTTGAATGGACTTACCTTGCATTAAGTTGATCTTTCTCGACACCCTAGCTATGACTGCAACACTACATTCTGTACTCTCGTTTCCTCATGAGCCGTATGTTTTGTCTGTATAGCGCATAAGAAACAATACTTTATTATGTTAATGCATGACAGTCAAAAATCAAATTACAAAAGGGACCAAAAGTCAATAACCAGTATTCCAGCACTAAGTTGTTCATTCCATGAGTATAAAATTGAATAGAATCAGAAAGACTTGGAAGTGCAATATAGATGACTGATGTTCAATTTGTATATTATAAACCAGCTACTATCCTACTTCTATTTCCTTTTCCACCTTCATCACTATCATGCCCCCTGCCCTGCCTTAGCCCAATTGAATAACCTGCCAGCACCTTCTGTTGGGTGTCAAAGGGCTGTTGAAATCTGTGGATGTTTACAGGTATTACCTACTTGTGGTGTGTTTTGGCAAATTCAGGCATGTTGCCAAGAGATTTCCTGACCACTAAACACATACTCAATACTTGTTCTAAATTGCCAATACATCGTTAATGTATAAGGCATCCTGCCTAAAGCACAAAAGCTGCTAAACTACTCATGCTCCAACCTTCAGGAAAATGGGAGAACGAACATTGGGAAAATATAATACTGGAACTGATAAATAGATCAGATCAGATTTATTACTTTTCACACTTGTTTCACCGACTCTACCCAACAAATATTCTCCACACACCTGCTACAAAGTATACAATTTTAATATTTAGCAGGTACTAAATAAATATCTGTAGTTAATCAAAAGCTATAATTTGATGTTAACATTCATAGGACTACAGGAACATGTCTAAAACGTGAATTATAGCTAAGGTGATTCAGTCTTGGGTATCTTTTCTAAACAGAATCACCATGTGAATTTATATAATTCGCAAAACATTTTGGAAAGTCCTTGTGCATGAAGAGAACAACCATGTGGCTTTAGGTTTCTTCTGATTCAATATGATTACACATTGTTTCGGCGTCCACGTGAGAAAAATTAAGCCAATTTCAGACATCAGTAAAAACCTTTCCATTGCTAAATCATGACACTGTTAGATGCGTTCATAAAATGAATGTGATTGGCTGCCTGATACCAAAACAATTGGTTGTGAGGCTGTAACTTGCACTCCTCTGATTCTGTTTCCTTGCGCATTCCCAATCGTAATTCATTGCTACACTATTGGCACTCGTGTCTTCTGTTACCGAAGCCCCAGGCTCTGGAATTCCCATCCTACGGCCCCCTACCTCAATTTCCTTCTGACCCAACATTATCTTACACAGCTCTGTTTGTGAAAAGTCTGTGACTGTTCATTAAAGATTCTATATAAACGCGAGTTGTTGCTGCTACAGGGCAACATATTGGCTGACAACTTGCATTAGTTGCTGCATTCAGAGGATCAAGTTTAATATCCTTCCCAACACAGATTAGAACAAACCCATTGCTATTTGATTTACAAAAAATTCCTGAAATTCATGCATGGTCAATCTTACCTGTTGCTTCAGTAGGTGTTTTAGAAAAGATATTCAATAACCTTGGCTTTCGTTCACATACTCAGGATGTTTCTGCATTTTATGAATGTTAACATTGAATTACAGCCTTTGATGAACTTTGATTTATTATAAAGTGAAAGTGTCACCTTTTGGATGAAATGTTCAAGTAGAATATCCCAAAGGCACTATTCAGCAGAATGGTTTTCAACATTTTTCACTTAAAATCACCACCCAAAATAAACTAGGACTTGTTAACCTCATGAGTATTCATTTTACATTGCCAGTGGGATGTGGCATTTGCCATTATGTCAACAATGATTGCACTTCAAATGTAATTAATCAGGGAGGCAGTGTGGTGGTATTGTCACTGGACTAGTAATCCAGAAACTAAGGTTAATGATGATGACCATGAAACCCTCATCAATTGTCAATAAAAACCCATCTGGTTCACTAATGTCCTTTAGGGAAGGAAATCTGCCATCCTTATCTGGTCTGGCCTACACGTGACTCCAGACTCTCAGCAATGTGGTTGAATCTCAAACTTCTCCGAAATGGCTGAGCAAGCCACTCAATTCAATTAGAAACAGGCAATAAATGCTGGCCCACCCAGTGATGTGCACATCCCATGAATGAATAATAAAAAAAGTAGAAGTGTTTTGGAATCGATTCTTTATCTTTGTGAAAAATACTACTTTGTAAAAGATATTTAGAACAAAGTGGAAGTGGCTTGGATGAAGCATAAACATTGGTGTAGGCATTTTAGGGTGCATGACCTGTTTTTGTGCTGCAAGTGGAAAGATGTGCTTTGTATCAGTAATATGGTATATAAATTTCTGTGTTAATGCAGCATTGGCTGGGCATCCAAATAACTGGCACATCATATCAAACAGCACATCCCTTTGGCTGTTCACAACAGGCAAAGTACAGACCAGTCCATGCTTGCATCACCTAAGTGCCCAATATTAGTTATGATTCCACAATTGGACAACACAATTTTAAATCGATTTGCAGGATTGTTTGGAATATCAGTTGGACTTGCAGCATAGCTCAGGAAGCAATAGTTGTTTTAGGTTTGTATTGGATATTAGAAATAAGACTCAAGTGAGCCTAGTGTTTCTAGTGAGGGTTAAAATTTTAATTAGATCGATGTTAAATTCATTCCCACATGCAGCCACACATGCACACCCCCACACCCATACTTTCTCATACACACAATTCCCACATCTGTGGGGTTTAGGTTTAGTTTCAAACTGCGCGCCTGCATTGTGCTTAGTTTATGACGTGGAAAACAAATCAATCTTGGAGAAGGACTGAGCCATTGCTTAGCAACCAGGGGCCTCCAAGTTAGAAGACCTTTTGAGTTTAGTTTGAGCTGGACCCAGGGCAGTTGGAGCTTAACAGCTAAAAAGGAAACAACACTCTCAGCTCTGCCAGACACAGAAACAGGACAATGAAGTAATGGGAATAAAGCAAGTCCAAGAAATTAAAGAACAATTAATTCTAGAAATCAGGAAATAAAAAGACAAGTTCAAGGAAGGTTGAAGTCAAAGGGACAAAATGAACTGGAATTTGAACAAGGTACTGTTCGTTGAAATTAAAGACAGTTTAAAAGTGCAGACCTGGTGAAGTTGGCTAGTGAGGAGCCATATATCTGAAGCAAATGCAAGGCTGGTGACCTTAATACAGCCTGTGAAGCAGTTGTGTCCCATACCGAGGTAGAGCTAGGTATCCGAGGGATTGTGTGCAAGCTTGAATGCACATAGCAATTCAGGGGAGAATACTGAAAGGAGTGTTGCAAATTCTGGAGTTGAACCTTGTTGAACAGAGCTGAGGGACAGCATTGTTTGGCAGGAGATCAGATGTGCCTTTGAGAATAGAGTTTGGCAAACACTCAAGTGGAAGTCAGGGTCCACTGAGGTCAGTTAGCTGACTGTAATCATCTGGGGAGATTTGAGGGGAAAACCAAGTAGTTTTGATCGGGTGACATTTGCCATTTGACTTCAGAATAGACTGTGTCTGACTCCAGTTGGTCTGTTGGCTTACAGGGATTGTGTATTTACTGAGAATGTTACAGCACAGGAGCTATTTTGTTACCTGTGTTATCCCTAAAATCTGCCTACATTTGTGAATGTGAGAGGGAGATTGAAGGAGTATTGTATTATAGTCAAACTTCTTATTTTTGTGCTGTTAAGTTAATTTGGGATGGGCTGTCAGAGACAACTATCTCCATTAGAGATTGGCAGTCTTTTTTTTTAAAAGGAACCTTGCATGAATAAAGTAAAAGTTATGGTATTTTGAGCCAAGGTTCCATTCTGGGACCTTCCCGTCCCTGTAGTTACAACTGGGATTGTAACATAAGCTACATATATTCACACAAAGTGCCCTGTCCTTTGCAGGCAGAAGGAACATAGTGGCTTTCTTAACCAAACAAAAGCTTGGTGGTGGTGGGAGGCGGGGGGCATTCCTGCGTTCATTCTCCCATGGCAATGCTTTGGTCAGAGTCAGGCTGCCTAGTTTGAATTTGAACAAATGCTTGGCAGTTCACTGTTCCCTGATGCAAATTCCATAGCAACACCTCTTCCATTCAGAGTCCACATGCCAACAAATCAGCACTCATGTAGTGTAAACAGTACTTCTCGTTTCTTTAAGCAATATAGCCACAATGCTTCTTTTCAGCTTCTTAGGGTTTTTACTCAAGTATTTTACAAAGTTAAGGCCACATATAATACATTATTTTAACCTGAGGAATAACTGACCAAGTCTAAAAAATTCTAATAACCTTGAGGTCATGGCAATTTCACACTTCATGTTTTCCAAAGGTGGGAGATTGTAAGATAACATTTTCTGTGCTTATCTACTGATATATGAAGGTACAGATCAGTTCCTTGGAAACAGCAACAGCTCAGTTTCCAACACTCAGCAGATCTTCCTGCATGTGGATACTCGCATTTTAGTTAAACCATCTTCAGCTTGTTGATTCATGGTCACTGATAAATGTCTCAGCTACTTCATCCCAAATACAGCATCATCAATACCTAATCCTTCAATCACAATCACAAAAGCAACACTACTACAGTTGCGAGAGAAGAGCCTAAAGCCAGAACAGAGATCAAATACAATTGGGATATTTAAGAAGATCTAGATCACTTGAAAACTCTTCTGAACCTGAAGAGAAATATTTTTGTTGATTTTGTTTCCCTATGTGAATGCTTTGGGAAGATTGCTATTCCTGGAGCATTGGACCACACTTCATCTGCAAGTCCTGTGGCCATTTGTGGTATATACAATCTTTTATGATCTGAAGCTTTGTTCCAAAGAAATGTGATCACCAGGATCTACAATCCAAATCTATGTATTGTGATTCTCATTAGAATCTGCAAAAAATGTCAGATTTTGTGCTAGATTGATATTTGAAAAATTTCCATTAACAAAAATTTTAAAATCAGCTCACCCTAAAACAAACTTGTGTTCCCTTTGGGAAAAAAAGCTCCACATCTTTGGCGAGAGAAAAAAATTCTGAGTGTCTGTTGAGCCATTTGGAGTGAATTTAATTTTCAAACTTGGGGCGTGCAAATAAAATTAACAAGATGCTTTTTTGCTGCAAAGGAAATTTAGTCAATCTAATTTTTTCATGAGTTCATCAAATATCTTATGCATCAACGATGCCAAGTCTAGGAAACTATAAAACCATAATGTTCAAGTAACCATGAATTACCAGAAGCAAATAATATGGTTAAGAACACAGATGCAAATGAATACATTTAGGAATTCTTGTATCCAATAACAGAAAATGGGCATTTATTATTCATCTCTAATTGCATTTGATGAGTGGTGGACTGCTTTCTTCAATACAAAGCAGGACTTGCTAGGCCATATCAGGATGCAGTTAAAAATCATCCAAATTGCTGTGGGTCTGGGGTCACATATAGAATCATTAGAATTCCAACAATGCAGAAGGAGGCCAGTCGGTTCTTGAAGCCTGCACTGATAACTATTCCACCCAGGCCCTAGCCCCATAATCCTATGTATTTACCCTGCTAATCCCCTTGACACTGAGGGGTAATTTTAGTATTGGCAATCAACCTAGCCTGCACATCTTTGGAGTGTGGGAGGAAACCCATGCAGACATGGGGAGAATGTACAAACTCCACACAGACAGTAACCCGAGGCTAGAATTAAACTCAGGTCCCTGGTGCTAACCACTGTGCCATCAATTTTCTTCTCAAAAGGAAATCAGTTTGTAAAATATGCTGGTTGTTTCATGGTTATCATTACTGATACTAATTTATAATTTCAGATTTTATTTCTAATTAATTGAAAATCCCCAACAGCTTCAGTGTGGAATCAATCGAGGACAGGCCTCTTCAGCTGGACAATGGGAGATGTATTCGGGATGAGAATTTGGTCTCTCAGAGAGAGGAGGAAGGTGATCAAAAGGAGACACTTTGATTGGCATCACTGACCTGGGTTTAGGTCAATTCTGTGCTTTGTCAGGAAGAACCGGTTTCCAAAATGGAATTGTGGGAAAGATGGGCATGGATTTGGAAGGTGACAACATAGTCACTTGAGGCAAAAGGTAAATTGAAGGATAATATGCAATGACAGATTGAACAAGACGATTATTTTTTGAGAAGGGGAGAATGAGAAATTTGAATGGCTGGAGGACAGTACATAAGGAATTTAAGATAATGGTGGTATTTGGAAATAACTTTAATCTGCCTTAAATGAATGTAACCAATTTCCATAGCAGTACTGGTGACCATGATTTTTCTAAAGAATCGTGGACATCTATCGTCAGTTACAGGGGTGACATTTCCAGGCAGAGAAACAAAGGAAAAGGTCCATCTATAGGAAGCAGAAACTCTGACACACAGGCTCCACAAACGTGCTACTGCTTCAATGCCCAAAGTTACTTAGCTGTATAAAAAGCAAATTAGTTACCATCCAACAACATACCTAACGTCTAATTTTTAGGTTAAACGTATTCCACTGTGAGGAGTTTTATTCATTACGTAAATAATGAATAAACGAACCAGAATACATTCCATACATTTGACAGTAGTTCTTTTGTCCTTGTAACCAAAGGGCTTGGTTTATTATTTGACCTCATTAGACGTCAAAATTGATTTCTGCAGATGGTGGGGGAGGAGGGAAGTTCTGAAGTTGAGACCAATGTGGAAAAAGTAGATTAATTGGGTCAAAATGGTCTTTTCTATGTACTCATATAGAACCCTCAGCACAGCAATCAATCTGCCAACGCAATTGTACTGGATGATGTCGATCAGTGTCCGGCTCAATATGACTAATTTCTGGATATTCCCGACAATGGGATAAAGAGACTAGCGCAATGAGAGATAATCTATAGAAATGTGTGCTTTTCTTTCATGGTCCAAACATACCATAGAGACACATAATTACTGCTGATTTTAACATATGCTTCTTATTCGTTTTAGGTGAACAAATAACTTTCTTTTTGATACTCAAACACATCTCAAAGATGTGGAGATGCTGGCATTGGACTGGGGTGGGCACAGTAAGAAGTCTCACAACACCAAGTTAAAGTCCAACAGGTTTATTATTTGGAATCACGAACTTCTGGAGTGCTGCTCCAGTGCATCCACTCACCTAATGAAGGAGCAGCGCTCTGAAAGCTGATGATTCCAAATAAACTTGTTGGACTTTAACCTAGTGTTGTGAGACTGCTTACATCTCAATGATCGTAACTGTGCTATCAGAACATAGCTTTTTAAGCCATAATCAATAAGAATGCTGTTGAAGAAAACATGACAGGGTAGTGCTCCAAAATACAAATACAGGTCAATATGTTTAGGGTTCTGAAGCTAGGCAACTGGCAGCTAAAATGAATTCACTCCCCTTGATCCAATGAATGGATTTTGTAAAACCTTCAGTGTTTGTATAAAAATATTTATATCCAATTTCAAAGATTCCATAGAGACAAAACGTTTTTGCCAAATTACCTGTTACTCAGTTTAAAGAATTATTCAGGTAGGAAATACTATTCTCAGCATTTTAGTTCCAACATTGAGTATAAATGAGGACTAGAATGATACTGTAATTTTATCACTATTTGACCTGAATGGACAAACAACAGAATCACTTTGTTCTGAAGCAGTGCTGTAGAAAGTAGCTTGTTCATGTAAACAAAGTGGATTGCAGAAGCAGAACCCAGGGTGAAGTTTGACAACTTGAAATCAACACCAAGAAAGCGCCCCAGAAAATGAACTTTAGGGTAAAGCACATGAATGCATACACTTCCCTAATTCTTGAGCATAAGGGCTCTCAGAGCTCAGCTGGAGTCGGTGAACTATTAGCATTTCTGTAGGCCTGAGATGAACAGCTAAACCGCCTTCCCACCAATCACATACAATTATCTAATAAGATAGCACACAAGCGTTGAAAATGCTTGATATTTTGTATTAGAAAACACCTTGGTTCAAACCAATAATTCTTATTTATTAATTAAAGATACAAGGACAACCACAATATTGATCCAAATGGTTTCAGAATATCTCAGTGGGTTGCCACGGATGCAACCATTCCAGAGTGCAAGGTCACAGTTACATCATGTTAAAGAAGTGGTGTTGAAAATCAATCCACCACCACAGCTCAGCTAACACTAAAATTTCCTTGAGTTTCTCCTGCTTGATCAGCAGAAATCCTATTATGTATAAACAAATTTCTACCTAAGTTCAGTCAAAGTTACAATGACAGTGAGAGAAATCCCCAAGTAAATTCACCCCTTTATCTACTAGTAGCAAGTAATAATAAAGTTGTTGCATCTCAGGAAACTTGCAAGGTACACCCATTTGAGAATGGTGAAACTTGCATCGTTTTAGAACACGTCAGCTCAAACCAACTAGCGTCACTGCCTAATATAGTATCAACTCAGTATCAGAACAGATGCAAGGATTGCCAATGACAGAAGCAGGGGAATGCAACAAAACATTGCTTTTAATCAAATTAGTCTGACTAGGCTTGGAAAATGTAGCTACCAATCTTATTACCAGCAGTTAGTATGCTGTACCTTACCAGTAGAAAGAAATGACAAGAACAGTGAAGTTGCAAAGGGCAATAACTATAGCTCAGGTGATGGATTTTTAATGCATTTGAGCCATGTATACAACTAATTCACATTGTGCTGCAGTTGTACTCAACATTAACAAATTTACTTTGTATCACAGAATCCATTTATGGATTCAGTAAAGCAATTGTTTCAGTTCACATCCCATCTTTGTAATTACAGTAGTACTAAAGAGAAAAATGCCCAGTATTCTAGTTGTTGATTTATTTTCCTTAAATTGGTCAATTTCCAGAACCAATAGCATCTGTTGTCAGCCATTTCTTTTATCTCCAACAGCTTCATTGCCAAGAGGGGTAATGTGGGCAACTGGCTTTTGTTAATGTCTTGTACTTGCATCAAGGAACTAAAATCAAGTTCCCTAATTTTTGACAATTATTCTTTTTCTATCAAAAAACCATCTATCAGAAAATTTACTGCGCTATTCACCTGCTGAAAGGAACATGAAAACGTTTAGCTCAGTCTTGAAGTAAGATTTTAAAACTCAATAAATAATGATGTAAAGTGGGTTTTCCGCTTCAGCCAGAACATGCAGAATTAAGTAACCAATAACAAACAAACGTAATGGAGTTTATTTAAATATATATTTTTAGACCTATACTGGTGTCAATTTCAGTCAAGACTTAGGCTCAAATTTTGAATCTCAGCAATTACTTTTGTGCTGTTGACAAACTGTAGCCTCACTACCAGAGATTAATTCCTCTGTCAGCTAGAGACTTAGTGTTAAAGATAAAGGATAAATTTCTTTGGGGTGCCTCCTGTTCCATTGCTATTGGTCCAGTTGAAAGCTCATTTATACATGTAAGCAGACTTCCATTAAGTGCAGCCAAAGTAGCCAATTGAGAACCTGCAAGGGAATTCACTCCATAATTTATAAACATCATGTGATACCAAATTTGTTGCAACTCAATGAATAAGCATGCAATCAAGATTACCATTCAAGAATGGCATGCACTAAAAATAACACAAGCTCATAATATTTGCATCATTTTGAATAATGTTCACAATACATGCATGTTACTTGCCAGTCTAATAAAATACAATGGACTTCTGCTTAGAATTTTATTGTGCATTTCTCTTTAAAAAGAAACTATTTCAGCTTATAATCGAAAGTAATCAACACACATATCCACTGAATTAAAAACTGTAGTACCACATATGATAAACTATTAGCCAGTGTGAAAGATATAAAAACAAGCAAGATTTTCTGGGTTCCTGATAAACTCTGCCTTACATTACCAGAATCTCAGGGACTGGCTCTGAACTCTGAAAACTTTACAAAATGTCAAAACTTGTGCTAATTCACAACATTTGTAAGGAGAAGGAAAGTTGTTTCACAGTACTAAAATAAAGGACAGTTTTGCCTCAGCCCCTGCCCCCAAATGAAGTAAAAGGTAAGTACTCCTGTTAGCAGATGCTCACTCACCAATAGCTTGACAGAAGAGGTGAACAGATCCAGGGCTACACACACTATGTATCTGGTCGCTCAGCAGTGGTGGTAACAGCTGGACCACTGTACTGGACCAATCATGAGAAGACCCTTCGGATGGGGTAATAGCAAAGGAAGGAGCAGGCCCAAGAGGTGCAGGAGGGACCGATAGGAGTGAAAGGTAAAACAGGAGAAGCTGTGAGACAGAAAGGCACAAACCGAAAAAGAGAGTTCTAAAGATACAAATAACAAAGAAAATGGGTCATGCATTAAAGGATAAGGGAATCAAGAGACAGCCAGGCAAAAGTTACAGAAGTAGTGGTACTGAAAAAGGACTGCATAAAAATTTTGGCATGGCAAGGCTGATAGAGGAAACACACAACATTCAATTAAATTTTCAGTAGTCTAAAATGCTGTTTCTGTACAAGATGTGTTTGCTGGCTTTAACTTCTATTTACACAATTAAAAAAATAAAAAGTAGTTTTATACACAATTTCCTATACAATTAAAGAACTGATTTATATCACTAAATGTACCACATGGAATGCTCACTTCCCTAGAAGTTAGCTCTACATAAAAACCTTTGAGACATTTTTGTTGAATGAAACCATTTCAAAAGGAACCTGTTTTTGCTTATATACACAGTAGCAAATAAAGATGCCAGAAAACAAAATGAAATGAATTATACATAAAATTCAAACAAAATGAACAGTGCTGCCATAGCAGTGAGAGATTAAAAAGCTGGTTAATTGCACCAGTTGCTCTTATTCTCAGTAGCAGTTCAGTAGGTTACTAAAACAATTGAACATACATAGGAGCAAAACAGGTTCCAATGCTGCTTAGTCAGTCACTCCAAAGTCCATCAGATCAGGCTTTTACAAAATCCAGATTCAAAAAGCAACAACTTTGCAGCCTGTAAGAATCAGCTTGTTAAAGGATGCAGCCAACCAATTTTTTTTGTCCATGGTATATTCTTTGTCCCATGCCATAGTGGTCAAAATTCATTTGTGGTGATGCGGCTACAGATGATGCAATGCTCAGATGAGCATCAAGAGTCTTCCACTGGTAATGAAAAGTCTTTGCAACTAGGCCCTATGCGATGGCCATGGCTCAGTAACAGCATTTTAACAATGTACATTTTTTTTCCCTTTTAAAATGCATTAATTCTGTTAATCACAGTCTCATGGACCTCCATGTTTCATTGCAACACACACACACAGACACACACACACACAATCTAAAGCTACCCAAAGTATGTATAACATATCCTTTCCTCAATTCTTCTCAAGAGGCAAGCTAAAGAAAACACAGATCTATTATTAATGCTCTGATCCCTGAGGTGCTGTACAATGTTAGCTTAAACAAAGGCATCAACCTACATTAGATGCAGCAATAAGCCATTATTTCTAACAGAATATTACTCAAATTTTCAGTGCAACATAATACTACATATACAGTATATGCAAAAAAAGATTTATGCTCCAATTTGGACAGCACTTTGAAGATTTACCAATTTGATAAATTAATAATTTCCAATTTGGAATGAAACTCAAACGACCTGTATATTGAGCACATTTGAAAACTATTGAGATTGCTGAATATAATGCAGGTTGACCATGAAATTGATATTTGCTTTTAACTTATTTTGTCTGACTGAAAATCTTTCAAAGCATTTCATGATTTCCTTTTTTGCCTAGCTTCCTGTTCTCACACTTTGCAATCAGCTTTTCTGACTTTAAGCAATACCAAAAAACGCTAGCAAAGACTCTGGGCTTCCTCGTCAATGTATTTAATATCTATATCTTTCTCTGGATCAATGGGACCAATGGAGTGGTTTTCTTGAATTTGCTTGAGCTCTTGTGATTTCTCTGCATTTGGAATTTTTCCATTCCCACAGTCTGATTCAGTTTCATAACCCCTGTCCCCAGCAGCTATCTGCCCACTGCCTTTATTATCCCAATTGATTTTCACTGCCTGCTGTTTTACCAGCTCCTCAGACATATCATAATCTAATTCTGGCTTCTTCCCATCGCTGACTACGCACATGCGTGCTTTCAGGCAAGGACCCGGCAAGTATTTCATGTAACAGTTATAACTAAGTAGCATCAGGAAAAGAAGTGTCATCACCACAAGGAAAGTTAATGCCATCTTATACTTTCTTTCAGCCGCTGAAGGCTCACTCAAAGCTTCTACTCCTGAAATTAACAATGTAGAGATTGTGAATGTGGGAGTTGAAGTGTACGACACAGTTGAAGTGAACACATCAGTTTGAATCTGGGACGTGACAGTGTGAGGAGACCTTCGTTCTTTATCTGTGCTTGTCTCAGTTGTTGCAGAATTACCTTCCATCTTGGTAAATGGCGCAGTTGGGGAAGTTGTTAGGACTTTAGTTGGGTCCTCTACGATCAAATAATACCTTTTCACCACCTGTTTATACAGGCGTCCCTTCACAGTTTCTACTGTCCAACACTCATAGGTGCCAGAATCCTCTTCAGTAACAGAGAAAATCAGAAAATTGTTTTGAACAATCCGATATTTTGAATTCTCACTTAGAGTTTTGCCATTTAACTTCCATGTAACTTTAGCCAGACTAGACACAGGTAGGCACTTCAGTTCTTGAAACTCTTTTGGCTCTACTTTGCGTTCTTCAAATGATACAGATTCCACTATAAAATACAGGGGAAAAAGAAAAAACAATCGCGTCAATTTCTTTCAGCTTTGATAATACTGTCAAATATTCCACATGAATGTTCAAAATTTAAGTGGAACTCAACTGTAAGAAACGTACACCCCACATTCTGAAATAGCGATTTTCAGTTTTGCTTCATTATAAATATTAACAATTTTGAGTCATTTATTCCACAATTCATCAAATTGTTAAATTTAAACTGAAATATAATTACATAACATTTGATATTTTAACTACTGTTGATATCCGCATGCATCTAATATCTATAGATTTGATTTTAAATGAGCTGAGAAATGAAAATAATTAAGACATTTACACGTGTCCACAGTTTCTTCACCTGCCTTCATTGTAACTGGGTGTTGCTCTCAAAGCTTGGGCTTTTCAGCACACAAGGTCAGTCAAGGCTGGGATTAAAGACTGAATCGTCTATAATCAAAGATACAGGATGAACCTACTTCTGAAGGCTCACTGATTTAGTGACCCAATCGTGACATTCATGGAGAACTTGAAATATCTTGATGACAATTTTAATTTCCATACTTTGAAACATTATAATAGATATTCCTGGTTAGACTATTTCAGGTTAAGATATTTCTATTTAAAAAGGTTTAAATTCTTTATCAAAGCAGCCTTGCTTACTGACCAGCTCTCTGTTTTAGCAGCTTTATGCCATGATTTTAAAACAATAGATTTTAAGGAAAAAATAAATAATGAGTATATATTTTAGAATCCATACAGTGCAGATGGAGACCATTTGGCCCATCAAGTCTGTACCAACAATCCCATCCAGGCCCTATCCCTATAACCCCACTTATTTACCCTGCTAGTCCACCTAAGATGCAATTCAGCTTGGCCAGTAAACCTAATTGGACTGTGGGAGGAAGCCAGAGCACCTCACCCAGAGGAAACCCACGCAGACACAGGGACAACATGCAAACTCCACACAGACAGCCACCCAAGGCTGGAATTGAACTCGTGTTGTGAGGCAGCAGTGCTAACCACTGTGCCATTTTAAATTTTTTAAGGAAAATTTTCTAATGTTTTAAAAAACTTGCTAGGTAGATTCTACCATAGAGATGTCCCTACACTATACACAAACTGGAAACAGATAGGCTAGTTACTCCTGGAAAGTCTGCACAGTCATTCTGAAATTAGTCAGCAATGGATGACAGCAACCTGGGCATCAGTTTACTTCCAAATTTTCTTTCTCCCTACTGGGAGGCTAATTAATCCACAGGCAGCCAGGACCAGATTTGAAACTCAGTTTGGGGATCGAATGCCACATTGAGTCATAAATGGAGGAGGATAATTAACCAGAGGTGGCTGCTCCATGAACATCCCATCCTCAATGATGGGAGAACCCAGTACATCACTGGAAGAGACACAGCTGAAACATTTGCAGCCATTTTTACTCGAAAATGTCAAGTGCTTGACCCATCACATTTTCCTCGAGGTCCCCAACTTCACAGATGCCATTCAATTCTATTCACTCCACTTGATATCAGAAACAGCTAAATGCAGTAACAGCCAAGGCTCTGACAATATCCCAGATGCAGCACTGAAGACTTGTGCTCAAGAAATAGCTGCACCTCTTAGCCAAGCCGTTCCAGTGTATCTACAACACTAGCATCTGCCCAAGAACATAGAAAATTGGCCCAAATCCACAAAATTGTTCTGGCCACAAAAATGCAGGGCAAATGCAACCTGGTCAATTATCGTTTGATGAGTTTACTCTCAATTATCAAGGAATGCAAGTGTCACAGACATTGCTAACAGGTTGCACTTGCACAGCAATCACCTGCTCGTTGATACATGGTTCCAGCAGGGTCATTTGGCTCCAGATCTCATGAAAGCATTGGTCCAAGCAAGGGCTAAAAAAGCTGAATTCCAAAGGCGAGGTGAGAGTGACTGCGCTTGCCATCAAGGTAGTGTCTGACTGCCTTTGGCATAGAAATCAGGAGAAACTCACCAATGGTTAGTCATGTCTAGCACAAAGGAAAATAGTTATGAATATTGCAAGCCAATCATCTCAGGCCCATGACAAGAATTCATTAATAATCATCCCTCCAAAATAAGGTCAGAAGTGAAGAATGATCACTGATGATTGCACATTTTCCTATTCCACTCATGGCGTCTAGACAGGGTAGGTACTTAAGTTCTTGAAACACTCTTGGCTCCACTTTGTGCTCTTCAGATGATGTTGTTTCCACTATGAAGTGTGCATGCAACAACATCTGAACAACAATCAGGCTTTAGCTAATAGGTGACAAATAACGTTTGCATCCCATAAGTATCGCACAACGACCATCCCCAACTAGGAATAATCTAACCATCTCTCCCTGACATTCAACAACAATACCATCACAAATCTCCCATGAACAACATCCGGCAAGTTACCATTAACCAGAAACTTAACTGAATCAGACAACAAATGCTGTAGTTACAAGAGCAGGGCAGAGACTGGTAATTCTGCAGCAAGTAACTTATCTCCTGACTCAGCAAAGTCTGTCCCCCATTTATAAGGCATCAGCTAGGTGTGCGATAGATTAGAAACATAGAAAGTAGGAGTAGGCCATTGGCCCTCCTTACTTGCTCCACCATTAATTTTGATCATAGCTGATCATCAAATTCAATATCCTGATTCTGCTTTCCTCCCATATTCCTTTTGCCCCAAGAGCTGTATCTAATTTCTTCTTGAAATCACAATGTTCTGGCCTCAACTATTTTCTGTGGTAGTGAATTCCACACACACTCCACCCTCTGAGTGAAGACATTTCTTCTCACCTCAGTCCCAAAAGGTTTACCTCTTATCCTTAAAACAATGACCCCTAGTTCTGGACTGCCCCATCATTGGGAACGTACTCTCCACTTCTACTTGGGCGAGTGCATATCCAACAACATTCAAGGTGTTCAATACCAACCAGAGCAAAGCAACATGATTGGCACTCTACCTACCATCTTAAAAACTGATGCCCTCTACCATCAACGCACAGTTGCAGCAGTGTGTCCCATCTACAAAATGCATTGCTGCAACACACCAAGGCTCCTTCAACAGCATCTTCCAAACCTGCAACCACTGCCACATGGAGGGACAAGGGCCAGACACATGGGAACTTGCAAGCACTTGCACATTTCCCTCCAAGGGGCACACCATCTTGATCTGAACCATTCTTTCACTATCACATGGTCAAAACCTTGGAATTTCCTTCCGAACAGCACTCTGAGTATACCTACTCCACAAGGGCTGCAGCAGTTTGTGACAGTTTAGTGAACAGCCATCTTCTCAAGGGCAAATAGGGCTGGTCAACAAGCGTCTTTTTGGTGATAATCATATCTCATGAATGAATAAAAAAATCCTATATGGAAATATACAAGCTATTTTCTGATGCTCCAAGGTATTGTGTCATTGCAGCTTCCCAAATTTATTTTTTATGCATCTTTGTTAGTGTTTCCCAATATTTGATTAGGTTTCTGACAGGCAATGTAGATGTGGATCATTAGGGTGTTCCAGCTTATTGATGCACAAGAGTAAGGATAAAAGATGATTAATTTGTTAATTCTTTAGTATCTTTAGAATTGCATTAACCAAGATTTGACCTGTTATTAAATCTGGGTTTCTGGAACATGTTAAACGGTTAGTGTAGTGACAATTAAAACACATGCAGAGGAATGAAAAGTATTTGTCCACATACCATCTTCAGTCCCGCAGGCAGCTGCAGCTCCATTTAGATTCTGCATCAAACTGCTGTCGAAATAAAACAATTCAGATCCATAATTAACAATTGGAATCAACCTCAGTATACATTAGGTGAAAACGTTTAGGGAAGATAGTCCAATACTCCTACACAAGTATAAGTCTTAGATCTAGCGTGCCACTTGCCAAAAACCTTCAATCCCCTGAGCTTTACATTTATACTGAGTAAAAGTTCCTTTATAATTATGTAGTGCTTTTCACAACCTCAAGACATACCAAAGCACTTTACTGCCAATTAATTACTTTTCAAATATAGTCACTGCTGTAACTCGGAAAATGTGCCAGCCCATTAGCTCATTGCAAGGTCCCACAAATAGCGACCTGATAATGATCAGATTATCTGTTTTTGCAATGTTGATTGAGGGGTAAACATTGGCCAGGACACCAGGTAGAGCTCCTTACTTTTCTTCCGATCATGTCACAGGATGTTTTACATTCACCTGAAGGGAAAGCTTGGGCCACATGTCATCTGGAAAACGACACCAACAATGTAGCGCTCCCTCACTATTGCACTGGAGTATCAGGCTAGGTTACATGCTCATGTCTCTGATACGGGCTTATCTCCGTAGCATTTTGATTAAGTGGGGAAATAAAAGGCTATTGAACCACAGACCATGTGAAATAGTTAAAATGAAAAGTAGACATAATTGACAAGTAGGTGTGTTAGAAATGCCTAGGGATGAACAAAGAAAATTACAACACAGGAACAGGCCCTTCGGCTCTCCGGCCCTCCAAGCCTGCACCGACCATGCTGCCCGTCTTAACTAAAACTCCTTACGCTTCCAGGGACCATATCCCTCTATTCTCACTTCATTCATGTACTCATCAAGACGCCCCTTAAAAGTCACTACCATATCTGCTTCCACTACCTCCCCTGGCCACGAGTTCCAGGCACCCACCACTGTGTAAAAAATCTGCCTCGTACATCTGTCTTAAAACTTGCCCCTTGCACCTTAAACCTGCGCCTCCTAGTAATTGACTCTTCCACCCTGGGAAAAAGCTTCGACTATCCACTCTGTCCATACCTTTCATCAGGTCACCCTTCAACTTCCATCGCTCCATTGAGAACAAACCAAGTTTCTCCAACCTCTCTTCATAGCTAACGCCCTTCACCAGGCAACATCCTGGTAAATCTTTTCTGTACCCTCTCCAAAGCCTCCCACATCCTTCTGGTAGTGTGGCAACCAGAATGGAATACTATATTCCAAATGCAGCCTGAGGTTCTATAAAGCGGCAATGTGACTTGCCAATTTTTAAACTCAATACCCTGGCCAATGAAGGCAAGCATGCCATATGCCTTCTTGACTACATTCTCCACATGCATTGCCACTTTTAGTGACCTGTGCACCTGTACATCCAGATCCCTTTGCTTATCAATACTCCTAAGGGTTCTGCCATTTACTGTATTAGTGAGGTGTTACCACACGGGCCAGCCCTTTTATTTTGCGCTCCAAATTTGAAACTTCACTTGGGCATGGAAACTTTTAGCTGCTGCTGATAAATTCAGAGAAAGAGTTGTATCACTAGATTTCTAGTTTTACTCTGCTCCCACAGAACCATTGTCTTTACTGAGCAGCCCCAGTGCAATCAGCAAGAAAAGCATTGGGGAGTTTTGGGTCCAGTTAGGATGTGGTGAGGTTGGGGGGCAGGCCAGGCAGACAAATTATGATCAGAAATCATTGTGTTCTATGGAATTACAAGTTTCCAATATTATGTGATAAACCAGAGGAAAAGTCTATACAATGTGAAAAAGTTTAAAAGTATTTTGTTTTTCAGCACATTGCAAAAGCTTTGCCATTTAAAAAAAGAAATGGGGTAATAGACTTCTGTTTCATTGCTGAGTTGGGAGGGGTGCTGGCTGATATTTGCACGAGGGTCAAAAGAGATGTCTATGAAACAATTCAACAGACTGTAACTTCAGTGCCTGAGATCAGGGAGCTAGATCTAGATCACACACAATGTCCATTTGTTCAGCAGCAGTTAAAACCTCCCTCAGCAATGATACTCCAAAGGTAGTTTCAGCATGGATTCCAAATCCACTGTAATAGGCAAGAGGGAGAAAAATCATGCAGAAAGGATATTTTTAAAACAAGAGAAAAAAGTAACTGCATCTTAAATGAATACTAGAAATGGAAATCTATTGTGGAACATAGGAGAAAAACCACTGTATAATGCACAATTTGATTCAAAGTCACTTAATTCAAATGATCTTGTACGCTAACAAGTTGCAACATGCAAATTTTTTTAATTTGCATAATTTGAATGGACATTTGATTTTACTTTAAATATAAGAACCAACTTTGATTCATCAACTGGGAGGTGGTGGTGGTTCTGGGACACAAGGAGTTAAGAGCTAGATAAACACTTTTAAATATATCAGGGATCTGCATCTTTTAGAATCAATAAGGTAATTAATAAGTTGATTGAGTTCACCATGTGATATACTACAATAAATCTGCTGCACAATAATGACTTTTCACAGCAGGACAATGGCAAACTTTAAAAACTACACTACAGAGCATCCTCAAGAAGACTTATTTGTTACCTAAAACAGCTACACAAATATAAGATACTTCATGTAAATCCACCGACCTCTCATCGATATCATCTTCCGTAATCCAAATGCAGATTTTGTTTTGGGGGTTCCAGGCACAATAGGGATCTCTTGCCAAAATGCAATCCATGCAAGTTCCATACTTTTCACAAAAGGCAACAGGAGTTTGAACAACACTGGAATGCGACCCTGCGTAAAGTTGCTTTTTGTCCTACAAGTAGAAAGGTGAAACATCAATTAAAAAGAATATTAATTTAAACTAGTGTTGTTGAGCTGTAGGAAGATTATGACTATCAAATATAACCAAATATTGATGGTAGAGATCAAAGTAGCATGGAATGTTAACAATCAAAATTATACCTCAAAAATTTTTCTGCATTGAGCAGATATCTTACTATTAGTTTGGGCTTTTTAAGACAAAGAAGTTTGAGGTGAGCAAGAGTGACTTAACAAGGCAGCATTTAACCTCCAAAGAAGCTCTCGTGAAACCAAAGTTAACGAGAATAAGAGAAAAAATTCTCCACTGCTGGAGTCATGCCTAGAATAAAGGAAGATGACTACGAGTGTTGAAGATCATTCATCTCAACCTCAGAAAATTACTTTGGAGTTCCTCAGGATAGTGTCCCAAATCCAATCTTCTTCTATGTCCAATCATCTTCAACTGCTTCATTAAATGATCTTTCTTCCATCAAGTCAGAAGTGGAATTGATTATTGCACAGTGGTCAGTTCCATTCACAACTCCTCAGACATTGGCATGACACACATGCCAGCTAATGACCATCTCCAAAGGAAAATCTAACCATCTCCCTTGGATATTCAATGGCACTCCTACGACTGGAGAAACCTTCAACATCCAGAAGACCACAACTGACCAGAAACTTAACTGGACAAGCAATATAAACACTGCAGTTACAAGAGCAGGACAGGTTTTGGCACTTCCTGGCTCCCCCTTCCAAAAATCCTTTCCATCATCGACAAGGCACAAGTCAGGGGTGTGATGAAAATCTCCCTACTTGCATGGACAAGTGCAGCATCAACAACATTTGAAATTCAACACCATTCATGACAAACAGCCTGTTCAATTTGGACCCAATCCACTACCTTAAACATCACTTCCTCCATCACTGAAAAGATGCACTGTTATGTGATGAACTACAGAAACTCAACAATGCTTTAAAAACCTACAGTCTCTACTGTCTAGAAGAGCAAGATCAAGCACATACAAACATCACCACCTGAATGTTCTATTCTAGGCCACGCATTATCTTGACTTGGAAATATATCACTCTCATCAACATCAAAATCTGGACCATTTTTAACAACACTACATGACTTCTGTGGTCCAAGGCAGCAGCTTACTGCCACCTTCTCAAAAATCTTGAGGGTTGGGAAACAAAAGCTGGCCAAGCCAGCAATGCTCACAGCATGAGCAAAAATGTACTGACAGTGGAATTGAGGATGGTATCCACACCCCCAACCTTTCCATATGTATACAAATCTCTAGCCTTGGATTGGCTATGCTTCTGTTTAAATCTGTACTGCATATATGATTACTCAACACAGCTGCATCAACTGAAGCCACAGTCTTCAAGGTAGGCAAGTGTGTTTTTGTGTTGCAGCTGCAGAATATCGGATATCCTGGATGCCAACAATCCACAGCAACCACATCTGCAGTAAGTGTCTGCAGCTTGAGAAACTTCAGCTCAGAGATGGTGAACTGGAGTCTGAGCTTCAGATGCAGGAATGGGGAGGATCCAGTTGTTGTGGCAGAATGGCAGAAATGTATCCATCTTCAACATCAAGGATACAAACAAAAATTCTTGAAAATTAAGAGGTAAAAAGGGAAAGGCTTAAAACAATTACCAGGGAAAATATATTAGGAAACCATTAGAACTAAAGACCGACAAATTCCGAAAATCTGACTGCTTTCATCTTAGGGTCTTAACAGAAACGTCGGCACAATAGTAACATATCGACTGTGAACTTCCAAAATTCTCTAAGTTGTCGAAAGGTCCCAGCAGATTGGAAAAGGGATTTAGGTAGGTTAAGGAAGTGGACAAAAGACAAAGTATGTGAAAAAATGTGAACTTGTCTACTTTGGCAGGGAGAACAGAAAAACAGTTTACATTTGAATTAAGATATACAACACTACAGTAGAGGGATCTGGATAAATTGGTCACGAACCACAAAAAGTTGGTACATGCTGCAAGTTATTAGGAAGATAAATGGAGTGCTGGCATTTATTAGAAGGGGAAATCAAGTATAAAAGTAAAAGTGTTGATGCAGCTGTATAGAGCCTTCAACTGTGTCTGGATTACAGTACATAGTTTAGGTCTCCTTATTTAAGAAAGGCTTATTTCTACATTAGCAGTTCAGAAAAGGTTCACAGCTGATTCCTGTAATGAAGTGGTTATCTTATAAAGACAAATTGGACCTTTACCCATTGGAGTTTAGAAGAAAAAAAAGTTATCTTACTGAATCATAATATCCTGAGGGGACTTGACAAGATGGAAGGTTGTGGTGATACTCCCCATTATGGGGTAGTCTAGACCTAGGGCAAACAGTTTAAAAAGTTGGAATCTCACATTTAATTTTTATTAATAAACAGTGAAAAGTATTGTTTCTTGCATAGAGAAAGAAAGGAGGAAGTGCAGAATTTAGTGTTATAGTCATAGTTAGGGTGTAGAGAAAGATCAACTTAAAGCAGGATATCAAAGTTCTACTGCAAATGTTTAAACAAAAATTTTAAAGACAACCAGCATTTAATATAACATCTTTCATGTACTAAAAATCCCAAAGTAGTTCACAGAAACACTAATCCATGTAAGATGATACCTTGATTTGTGGTTAATGAAGTAGGTTTTAAGACCTTCCTTCAAGATGAGAGTGTGCTAAGGTTGTGGAGGGGTCTTGGGAGGGAATTTCAGAGTTTGGTGCTTAGATAACTAATGTCATGGTTGAAAATGGAGGGACAAAGGAAACCAGACATGTGGGAGTAGTCAGACTGAAGGAAAATAGAGTTCCTACATGGTTTTAAGATTGAAGGAATTACAGAGCTAGGGATACATGACAATATGTTGAATGGAAGTTTAATCCAAAAACAAAAATGACCATTTACAAAATTTAATGTTGGCTGTAAAGATTCAATTCCTCTTAGTACATCTGGTGTCACAGTGTAAAATGCTATCATAATTGTGCTCTTAAAATGTGTTAATGATGCAACTCAGGCTCAAGTGCCAGATTATCTTCATTTTTCTAATCTTGACACAAACAAAGTAGTTTATACTTACCCCTTTGGATAAGAGCAATGTCAGCACGGGCTCAGAGTCAGGAAAAATCTGCAATTCTTCAATTATGTGCATTTCATTATCATAGTTAATCGCTTTGTGCAATAATCCTTTATCTGAAAAAAACACATATACATTTTAGAACACCCATTTTCACCACCTGTAAGCAAAACCTTGTGTTTCCATTATTCTGGCATCAGAACTCGCAAATTGCATGTTTACACTTCCAATTTTGTACAACTTTATCATTGCTGCAGTTTTGTATAACTTTATCACTGTTTAGCCTATATCTATTCAGGACTTGGGGTCGGGGGAGCAACATTAATTCCACTTTACTTGGGTTGACATGTTTCCAGTTTATTTGTTGGCAAACACCAGAAGGTGCAGGAAATTTTTGGGGAAATCCAAACATTCGCCAATTCCCAAACCAAAGAGATCCCACTTCAACTGCTGAATGGGCAAGTCCCAGTACAGTACAATTTTATCCTTAACAAGTTCCTTTCTGGTACTAAGGGTTTGTGGAGGGAACTAAAGACCTAACCCAATCAACTCAGGAACATACCAAAAACTAAAAAGGCATTTAATGACTGCTTTTTGTACTAGAAAAAAGATCAGTTTACATGCTATAATGATAGAAAAACTTTCTATTAAAGGCCTCCACACAAATCAGGAGTAGTTTAAACTGCAATGCAATACATCACAATATAGTGTTAAAAGGCTAAGTAGTACTGAGGGAAAGCTTTCCTTCAGGTAGCATGTTAAATTGAGACCCTGTTTGCCCTGACAGATAAATATAAAAGATGCAATGACACTTATTTTGAGAGAGCAGGGAGTACTCCCCAGTGTCCTGGCCAATATTTATCCCTTGGCCAACATCACAAAGATATTTCCTAGAAATTATTACATTGTTGCTGTTCCCAAAAATTGACAGCTGCGTTTTCTACTAAAGTGAGTACACTTAAAAGCATTTGTGCGCTGTAAAGTACTTTGGGACATTGAGGACATGAAAGTTGCTAATTAATGTAATTTTAAAAACTTAACATTTCAATGTTACAGTCTCGATTATCCCTTTTCTCTGCTTTTTAACTTTAATTTTACAGGTTTCATTTTGTTATGTTTTCAACTTCATTTTCGCTTGAACTTCAAGGGCTACTTGTTTTAACAAATAAAGTCTGGTCTGTCTGATCTTCGTATGCATTTTGTATAGATGTACCTGGAAAGCAAAAGAAAAGCACTTTTCTCTGAGAGTCATGCCACTGGAGTCATTAAGCTAAACTCTGACTGCTTGATATTGAACTAACTTGTCAGCAAACCTGGGAACTTCACAGCAACAAAACATGAAAAACCAATACAATCCATCATTGCTTACAACTCCTAGTTACCCCACTAAGTTGGTAGCATTGACTCAAGGCAGAATGAGTAATTTGGAACTAAGCAATTCAGTGATACTCAAAACTGCTCTTCACAGTCACAGGGTTTTCTGAACAAACAGGTTGAAAATTTTAAAAGAAAATTCTCTTCAGACTTGCAGCAGATTTGAATATGGACCATCCATTCCACGGCCAGTTAGGGAATGATATGTGGCACAGGTGGATTTAGCAGAACAGGACAAATTCAAAAATATGGGATGGGCAGATAGAGAAATTAATCTAGGCTTTCAAAGCAGTTCACAGGAACATTATTAGACTAAAGTTTACACAACCACACAGGAACAGGAAGAGATAGGTTTAAGAAACTTAACAGGGTGAGAAAGAGTTTTATGAAGGGAATTCCAGCCTTTAGGGCCTAGAAATCTGAAGGCACAGCCACCAATGGAAGAGTGATAGAAATTGGGAATGCACAAAAATTGGAGGAATGCAGAGTTCTCCGAAGGCTGTATAAAGTTACCAAAATAAAGTGAGATGAGGGCTTTGAGCTCAAGGATAAGAATTTTAGAATTAAGGTGTAGCTGTACTAGCCAATATAGGCCAGCAAGCACAGGGGTGACGAATGGACTGAAAGTTGTGAATGAGAATGTAGAAATTATATAACTATCACAGAAACCCTGCAGTACAGAAAGAGGCTATTCAGCCCATCAAGTCTGCACCAACCACAATCCCATCCAGGCTCTGCCTCCATATCCCTACATATTTACCCACTAATCTCTCTAACCTACACATCTCAGGACACGAAGGGCAATTTTTTGCATGGCCAATCAACCTAACCTACACATCTTTGGACTGTGGGAGGAAACTGGAGCATCTGGAGGAAACCCACACAGACACGAAGAGAATGTGCAAACTCCACACAGACAGTGACCCAAGCCGGGAATCGAATCCAGGTCCCTGGAGCTGTGAAGCAGCAGTGCTAACCACTGTGCCGCCCCAAATATACTAGCAGAGTTTTAGATTACATCAAATATGCAATAATTGAATAACTCTATGGTGAAGTACTATCACAGATAGGTAGATTCATGAAGTTTCATTGTACGATTTTGTTTTAAAAGTATTAATATATTTAAATAGGTGTGTAAAGGCCTCTTTTGCAGGATCTTATAAATCTCGTCCTGTGCAGCTTGCGCAGAGACAGGTATCAAATTCACTTTGATCACAACCCCTCCACAAGGATGGGTCTACATCTGAAAGGTTAATTCTTCCTTCCTGCCACAAAGCTGACTGGCCAGTTGCTTGCTTCCAAGTTGTTTCATTTCAGAGTCTCCTGACAGTCTCAAAGCTTAGGCCACCAGAGAGGATTCCTTTTCATGTTCAAAATGTTGCCAAGAGTAATTTAATGAAGAATTCCTCCATCAACAAGTACTTATTTAAGCAATTGTTTTGTTCTTTTATGTGCTCCACTAGTTCTTGTACATTTTATTAAATCTTTGTCCTGAACCCAGCATACAATTGATGAACGTGCCCACCTTAAAATACTCAAATTTCCATCTTCTTACAAGAACTCACCTGTACCCACAAACATAATATCATAGAAGTTCTTATCAAGTGCTCTAACTCTGTCCACAACAATCTGAATATAGTTTGCATTCTTCACCAATTTAGGTCTATTTCCAATGGGTTTAACTGGATCTGCCATCAGGGGGTGATCTTTTACAAATTGGAGAGTTTTGTCAGGTAACATGAGTGAGCTGTTGACATTCAAAGCTCTTGCCTCATTGTTTATACACTGAAAAGGAAGAAAGAAATTGAATGATGAAAACATTACAATATTAACTATTTACACCCACAACTATATAGTTCAAACAAGAACAAAATACTCTACAAATCTGGAGACTCATGACCAGCCTACCACTGTTCTGTGGTAGTGGCATAGTAGTATTTTAGCTGGACTAGTAATCCAGAGACCTAAGATAATCTTCTGAGGATCTGGGTTCAAATCCCACCATGGCAGATGGTGAAATTTGAATTCAATAAAAATCTGGAATCGAAAGTCTGATGATGAAACCATTGTCGACTGTCATAAAGACCAGTCTCATTCACCAATGTCCTTTAGGGAAGGAAATCTTTTTGTTTTCCCCAGGTCTGGCCTACACGCGACTCCAAATCCACAGCAATGTGGTTGACTCTTAAATGCTCACTGAAATGGCCTAGCAGTTCAAGGACAATTAGGGATGGGCAGTAAGTGCTGACCCAGCCAGCAATACCCACATCCCATGAATAAAAATTGACAAAATGGGGAGAAAACTTTAAATTGAAGCGCTTTACTTTTTGATTATTGCAATCCCAGCATTTTTGGTAATGTACAGAAATAAACCCAATAAATTATGTGCATGTAATCTTGAATTATTTACATTGTTGATCCCTTTGGCACTTAATAAAACACTAGCACTTGTAACTTTTACAAGGCCCCATGATTGGGCAACTGAAGTTCCATATCTACAGAAACAATTATACAGATCGCTATTTGATTGCATTTACAAAGATTTAAACTGGCAAGTTGCAAATTTGCAATTATCATTGCTGAAGAAGCCTACAGCTGTCACATCAAGCTGGCAGACCTCATTTTTCATTTAAATTTACCAAAAGACAGAGGAGAATGGTTATGAATACTCACTGAGCCAGGACGAGGCGTTGGAACTGGTCCATTGTATCTGACCCATTTTACATGGGAATGTTCAAAAGTAGCACTCTGCATGTATTTCCCTTTAGAGAAAACATCCTCCACATCGGACATGTTAAAGGTGCAGACTGCAGATACTTCCAAATTACTCCTGAGATGGTCAGAAAAACAACTGTTATTCAATTCTACCTATACAAAACCATATCCACACTATAGTGTAATGTGACCATTGTACCTACAGGTGCACACTTTTGGGTAATACTTTCTTTTAGTAAAGCCAGAATCACCTGCCCATTTTCTCCTAGTCTCTAACAGATATCAAGATCTATTTGAGTCTAAATCTTGTCAGTTTCAGAAAGACATAATACTGATCCAAATGGCCTCTTTATCCATCATAAAATTCAATGATTTTATCAAGAGTTACCAAAGGTTATCAGATGCAATAGATGTACAAAGTACTTTTATTACAATAGTGATGATAAACTATTGAAGTTATATCAGACAGACATTTCTCTGACTAAATATCCTCTGTTTATAAGTGGAGCACGTGGAAGTGGGGGCATGAGTTTATTTCTTTGAAAAAACCTACATTTCTTTTGGAGGAGAGCAGTGATTAAAAACTGAAATTCACCACTGTGTACATTACCACAACTAGCCCATAGTGACTTTATCTTCAAGTGGAAAATTGTAATTGAAGATAAGAACCCGCTACAAAAGCTAACTGCATTTACTTTGACACCCATTCCCATTGAGAACATACCAATAAAGTCACCATAGCCCCAGATGACCACAGGCTGACTGGTGATAATTTTAACTTGAAGATCACCACACCTTAGGAGGGGGCAAGGTTGAGAAGATAGGCTTTCATGAATAACCTCAGCTGGTACAGGAATTGACCTTGCGCTGTTCACGTCATTCACAAACCAGCCATCCAGCCAACTGAGCTAACCAACTCCCCAATACACCAGTTGCAAAGTTTGAGAGAGTAAACTGGTTCTCTCTAGCCTACTTACATGAAGCACATATTGACTCAAGAAAACCCTCAAGTAAACCAAATCTCAGTAACAGACATCCAAGAACCTAGCTGCCACATACTTTATAGGAATCAGACATCTAAATCTTCAGTTGATTTGTTGAATTGTTGGTATTTAATTTTAATTTAGAATTTTCAGCTGTCTAATTCTGACCAGCATAATAGCCCATTTATGATGATCTCTGGGAAGAAAATTAACTAAAGAAAACTTGAGGATTGACATTCATCCTGTGTGGCACTGCTCTGGTGAAGCATTTCTCTGCTTATTTACCAAAGTTCATCAAGTATGTATATCAATGAAGAAAACATCTAATTCATTGGTATGAAAAAAATTAATTTTTTTCCAACTACAACAAACTTACATTTAATTAGCACCTTTAACATAGTAAACATCCCAAGGTACTTCAAAGACATCATTTAAAACTAAATTACACTGAGCCACATAAGGAAATATTATGAGATCTTAAAAAAAATGAACTCAAGGTAGCAAGGCAGAGAAGTTTAAGGATGGAATTTCAGAACTTGGGACCTAGGGTACTGAAGACACTAATAGAAGTCATATTGTGGATGCATAAATCAAAAGGACCTCTGATATCTGACAGGGTTGTAGGGCTTGAAAGAATTAAAAGGCATTGAACAACTTTGAGAATAAGGATGCGAATCTCACAAGGTGCTAACAGGGAGCCAGTGTTGGGCAGCATGCATAATGATTTTGGGCAATCAGCATTTGGCATGAGTTAAGACAAGGGCAGCAGAGTTTTGGATGACCACAAGTAGGATAGAGTGTGGGAGTCTGGCCAGCACTGCATTAAAATAGTTAGGTCCAGAAGTAACAAAGGCATGAATGTGGATTTCAACAAAAGATGACTGACGGCCTAGCAGAGATGGGTGATATTTTGGAGATGGAAATGTAGGCTTATGTTTGAAAACATATTTCAGTCAAAAATCAAAATATGACACCAAGATTACAAAAAGTCTCATTCTGCTTCTGACAGCTCAGAGGGAGAGGGTCAGAGTTGAAGGAGAGGAAGGGGAACAGTAGACAACGGCTTTAGTTTTGCCAATATGTCATTGGAAAAGGTTTCCACTCATCCAAGATAGGATTTCAAACAAGCACCAAGGTAAGGAAAATTTAATCTTTGGCCACGTTTTGTGCCGAAAACAGAACTTTCCACAAAAATTCAGAGTGGGGCTGTGCAAAATTGAAAAATAATTTACTTTGAAAAAGTATTTTACTTTGAAAATTAAAACCAGAACAAAATTGTAAAGTTACTTACCACTGAGAAGTAAATACACCATAAAACACTGTTTCCTTCCAATTTGGAGTTTTCAAAATAAAAACATCCTGAATGACATTGAAGACAAAATTGGATTCAGGCAGAGTACAAATCAGCTTAGCTTTCAGAAACGATGTCCACCTCTTCTGCAGAATTCGTGATCCCCCATGATCACCCTAAAAATAATCAAATTGTCATTGTTTTAGGATAGCTGCGTGTTTGCAACAGATTCATAATACTTGCAAGTACCCAATTCTTGGCAAACACCTTGATTAATTTAAGATCAATTTAGCCACATGGATTAATTTAATCTCGTTAATAAGAGGAAATATTCTAAATGCACCTGCTTCCCTTCAGTAAGATGCAGTTCTTTTGTTCTTGAGAAGCTTTTTCTCCATCTATGCTGATTCTGCTAAGTAGTTACATGTGTACCATTAACATTTTTCCCAATGTCAGATGTTAGGCTAACTGGTTTCTGTTTCCTTCCTTTCCTGAATGGAAGTTACATTTGCAGCTTTCCAATCCGTTGAGACTTTTCCAGAACCTAGGAATTTTAGAAACACATGCATCCACTACCTTTGCAGTCATTTCTTTTTAGACCCTAGGATGCAGGCCCTTGTGTCAGGTGATTTGTCAGCCTTTAGACCCATTAGTATTCTCATTATAGTGTTTTTCCAAATTCCTCCCTCCCTTTGGATTTTCAACTAATTCTGAGATGGTGTCTCATATGGTTAAGACACAGTATAAAATACTTGGTTGAAAGTTTTTTCCATTTCCTTCTTACTCAGTATTAATTCCTCCGTCACATTCTCTAAAAGGGACCAGTGCTCACTTAACTGTTACTTTATCGACATTTAGAAGTTTTTACTGTCTGTCTTTAGACTTCTTGCCAACTTTCGCCTCATATTCTAATTTCTCCCTCTTTAAGATATCCTTTGATGGTTTCTAAAACTTGCCCAGTCTACAACTAACCTTTACAACATTATACATCTTTTCTTTCAATTTGATATTGTTCTTAATTTCCTCAGTTAGCCACAGGTGGTACAGCCCTCCTGTAGTCCTTCTTCCTCAATAGATCTTTAAGAATTACAAAACCTCTTCTTTTATGTGTGCCACTGCATCTCTACCTGTTTATTTTTAACCTTCTTCCCCAGTCCACTTTAGTCAATTCTGATCTTCATATACATGTAATTGCCTTTAAGTTTATGACACCAGTTATGGACCCATATTTTTCGCTCGGAAACAATGTGTTATGATTGAATTTTCTTCTATACTAGCTAATTTACAAACCAGTGATTCCTAACAACAAGAATATAACAATTCCTGATACTGCAGCTTTTAGTGTTAGAATTTGGGAAAAATTAATTACTTACAATGCCAAATCTTACCTTGCACACTCGAGCAACTCTTGGCACCAAAAGTTTGCTATTAAATTCATATTCAACGGACACTTCAGTGAAGAAAAAATAGACTTTATCATCACCACCATCCAAACTATTTTCACTCTCTCTGATCACATCAGAGTAAACAAAGCTTGGCTCTGCAGAAAAAGAAAGAAATGTAAACATGACAACTGAAAAATAATTTGAATATTCTGTGATTAACGATTAGTCTGGGTTGCACTCTCCTGGCAGTCAAATAAAATGTTACAAGGGCATTCTGATGATTTCACTTAAAGTTTAAATATCAAATCTGGAGTTCTGGGAAAAGGTCTCCCAGGATCACAGCACCCAACGCAACTAAATAAAACAAAGTGATGCAACCTCCCTGGCAAGCAAGTGCACACAGTAAAAAGTTTGACAACACCAGGTTTTAGTCTAACCGATTTATTTGACAGTAAACTCACAAGCTTTCCAGTTTTGGTTTACTATCAAATAAATTGGTTGGACTAAAACCTGGTGTTGTCAGACTTTTTACTGTGTTTACCCCAGTCCGACGCCGGCACATCCACATCAAGCAAGTGCACATCAGAGACGGAGAGGGAATGCAAGGAGAGAAAATCCTAAGCCAGCAACTCATCCAAAACTCAGTCATTTATGATATCCTGTCCTACTTGTGGCAGAACCGTCCAGTGCAGATTGGCTTTAATAGTCACCCATGTATTCACAGGAACCCAACTAAGTACCCAGATAAAGAACATGGTCAACTTCACTTCAAAGGACAAAAAAAGAAAAGTGTACTTGTTGTCTTCCTGGGACTGTCCTGCTTCAATCAAGTTCAGAGCAGGGTAGTTGAAGTACAATCTACATTTCAAATGCTGCAGCCAACTTGTACAGAGCAAGGTATCACAAACAGCAACAAAATTAGTGATCAGGTCAAATTTTATGTTGGTCAAGGGATAGACATTAGCTAATGCAATGCAAAACTTCTTCAGCATTGAAAAAGATGATCCAAAAACAGAGACTGGAATCTAGAATTATAATACACTTACCATTTAACCAGGGTATCGCATACTCTGTCCGTAAATGACTCCGAAGAATGACTGTCTCACTTCCCAGGAAATTATATACTGTTCCTGAGTAAAGCTCACCATCTGAAATAGTATAAAGTGCCCTCTTGTCAAAGTACAGCTAAACATTTTAATTACGTATGTTCAGTCAACATATAGGGATGGAAATATATTTCATTATCTTCTAATCAATTAATTTGTAGTACTCTCTTTCTCACTTCAAACACCAAGACATCCATTCATGCCAGCAACTCCCTTCATTGTATTCTCATCTAGCTTTTATGGGGAGTATGAAGATGTTAAATAGTGAAGAATAACTTTCCATGCCGGAAGGGCGAAGAATGTGAATACACACTGGAAGATAGCCTGGATTGTTTTCATTTTCTCTTCAATTTACAAACTTGTTTCATGAAGATAAAAGATGTCAGACTACTGATTCTATCTCTGGCAATGATTCTGGACTCCCTAGTTAAAAGGGAGTCCCATTCACTCTAGCTTGGGAATATGTCTCAGCCTGACCTCAGTAAAGCCTTTCCATTTGCTGTTTTGTGAATCCACATATCACATTGATCAGCCTTGGAGTAAAACTAAGCATTTGGTTGAGTTGTGGGTCGTACTGACCTGGAATTCACAGGAAGTGGAGGAGATCACCAAACTCATCTCAACAATCAGCATGGTGGCGATACTTCTCCCCTTTTCTTTAAAAAAACCCTTCTCCAAGCAATTAGCATTATTAGAACACAAGACCACATTGGATGAACAGGAACTGTACTTGTGGTCTTTTCTCACCTTTTCATAAGTTGAAATGACTTTGGTCACATCTGTCTGTCAGGGTTAAAGCCCAGTTACTTAAGAGAAAGATCACTGCGTTAACCTACTATGACTTCCTTACATAATTTATCTCAATGTATAAAAGGATTTTCATCTAAATTATAAGATATTGCTACAGAATAGCAAGCAAAAAAACTTAACTGGATACTTACCAACCATTACTGAAGTGTATCTTTGAGCAGGATCAAAAGGACATTTTCCTTTACCTTCTTCTTGTCTGCCTTGCAGAGTAAAATCCTTAACTGACTGAGTGGAAAATGAATGCCCAAGTTGTTTAATTTAAATTTAATAAAGAAAACTGAAAAATATTTTACCAATGTTCAGCATTCATACTTACAAGGTAATCACAGGTTGGTTGAAATGCGTAAGTCCCACAAACATAGAGGCTTTCATTATTAAATTCATGCAAGATGCGTATGTAGTTCAGACATTCCGTCTGCAGTAACATAAAAGGTATTGAAATAAACATAAGGTCAACAGATTAGCATGGTTTAAACACAACATTTACAGGTACTAGCTATTTTAAAAGGGATCCCCTTGATAACTTTGCCAGGATACTAAGCAGAACCCTAGGAAACTCACATGAATGGCAAACAAGGGTCACGTATGGCCTCTCTCTAAGAGTTCTGCCAAAATCACTTAATTGTTTAGAATGAAAGGGGTCTACCAAATGGTTAAATCAAAATTTACCTCTTGGGATTTCCCTTTGGCTGCACATTGCTTTTGTTTTTCATCTGTGACTTTCCAGTACACCTGAAAGAAGCACAGACACAAACAATTAACAGCACTCCCTTGTAGTGAACAATAGAGGTTTTTAAAATTAGGGGGTATAATGGACAAATATGGAGAGCATGTTTTAACTTTTTTTTCATTCATTCATGGGACATGGGCATTGCTGGCTGGCCAGTATTCATTGCCCTTCCCTAGTTGCCCTTGACTGATACAACCATGTAGCTTACTAGGTCATTTCAGAGGGCAATTAAGAGTCAACCACATTGCAGTGACTCTGAAGTCAGACCAGGCAAGGACAACAGATTTCCTTCCCTAGAGATATTAGTGAACCAGATGGGTTTTTCCAACAATTGACAATGGTTTCATGGTGATCAGTAAATTCTTAAGTCCAGATTTTTTTTAAAATTGAATTCAAATTCCACCATCTGCCATGGCAGGGTTCAAACCCAGGACCCCAGAAGATTAGCTGAGTTTCTGGATTAATAGTCTAGCAATTATACCACTTGGCCATTGCCTCCCCTTGTTTTTACTAAAAACAAGAATCCATAAATAGAAGATAATTACTACTAAACCCAATAAAGGAATGACAGAAATTTTACTCAAAGAAATTACAATGTGGACTTGCTACCACAAGGAGCTGTTGAGGTGAATGAAAGAGATCTCATTCAAGGTCAAGCCAAGTATGTGAAGGAGAAAGGAATAAAGGATATGGTGATTGGGTTAGATGAAGTAAGGTGGCAGGTAGAAGTGTGGAGCATGATCACAGGCAGAGGCCAGTTAGGAAGATTGGTCTGTTTCTGCATTGTAAATTTCATGTAATTTTATTCAGCAGTTCCATATATGCACTCCCCATAAGAGGTCATTCATTCACTGCTAAAATTACCACAGGTTGAAAATCACCAGACCCACTTGCTATAAGGTGGCAGGTAGAAGTGTGGAGCATGATCACAGGCAGAGGCCAGTTAGGAAGATTGGTCTGTTTCTGCATTGTAAATTTCATGTAATTTTATTCAGCAGTTCCATATATGCACTCCCCATAAGAGGTCATTCATTCACTGCTAAAATTACCACAGGTTGAAAATCACCAGACCCACTTGCTATATTTGCCAAAACTGAAGTAGGGTGCAGAAGAAACTGGAGCACAACCATAATGTCACAAAAAATGTTTGTGAGCAGATATTAGCCAGACAACCGGAGGGTGATGAATATTAAATCCTTATTCAAAAGGGGGAAGGGTTAAAAAAGGAATATTAGGTCAATGAGTCTGAACTCATTGCGGGTAAAAACTGATAAATCCTTAACATGAGATTATATTAATGCATGATTGTAAACAGATGAGCCGATGAGGAAAGGCCAGTTTGGGTTTGTAAAAAGTTATGTTGGATTAATTGATATTTTGAGCATATTGCAATTTGGATATAACCGATGTGCAGACAGAGTGGGTGGATAGGAGACAGATGCAGATCAGTACATGAGAACGTGAAGTCATACTTTCTGGGAAAAGCAGTGGAAGCAGTATTTTTTTTTAATTCATCTGTAGGATGTAGGTATCGTAGGCTAGACCAGCATATATTGCTCATCCCCAACAGCTCCTTGAGAAGGTGATGGTGAGCTGCCTTCTTGAACCATGACAGTCCCTGAGGTGTAAGTATACCCTTAGTGCCATTAGGGAGGGAATTCCAGATTTTGACCCAGTGGCAGTGAAGGAATGGCAATATATTTCAAAGTCAGGATTGTGGGGGACTCGCAGAGGAACTTCCAGGTGTTTCCATGTGTCTGCTAATCTTGTCCTTCGACAATGATTATGATTGTGGCTGAGAGTTTGGAAGGTGCTGCTTGAGGAACGTTGGTAAGTTCCTGCAGTGCAGCTTTCAGATAATACACACGGCTCCTTTGTTCGTTGGTGGAGGACTGAATGTTTGTGGAAGAGATAGCAATCAAGCAGGCTGCTTTGGCTTGGATGATGTCAAGCTTCTTGAGTGTGGTTGGAGCTGCATTCATCCAGGTAAGTGGTGAGTATTCTACCACACTGCTGACTTGTGCCTTCTAGATGGTGGGTGGGCTTTGGTGGATCACTGTTACTGCAGGATTCCCAGCCTTTGACCTGCTCTGGTAGCCACAATATTTATAAAGTTAGTCCTGTTCAGTTTCTACACCCAAACAATAATTGTGCAAGAGAAGATCAAGCAATCTAGAGGTAGATATACATTGATCTTTAAAAATTGGAATGTAGGTAGGAGAATCACACAAGTATTCATTGGGCAGTCACTAGGTGTGTACTTTTTATTGTACTTTTAACAAGTTTATAAAGCTGACAATCACAAGATGACGTACCTGAACAGTGTTGAATTGCATGGAACTGCACATGTCACTAAATTCAGATGACAGCAGAATACTCAAAACACTAGGCAGATATAATGGTAAGACAAAAGCAAAAAAACGTGGACGCTGAAAATCAGGAATACTGAGCAGGTCTGGCAGCAAGTGTGGAGAAAGAAACGGAGTTAAGAGAGTGCAAAATGACTCGCCTTTGGAACGCATTCCGAAGTTGCCTTATTGGACTTCCTTCCACAGTTGCTGCCAATTCAGTAAATGTAATGGATTTGCTGAATAGGGATTAAGAAAAACATTTCTTAAAAGTTACCTCGGATGTTTTATGCGAAATGTCTGACATTTTCACAGCAAAGATAGCTTCCTGTGCACCTACATAGAGCACTCCTCTATCTTCATTCAGCAACAGTGTTGAATAGTTTGACACTCCAATCTCAGAAAACTTGACCAAAGATATTTCTGTAAATGATAATGAAACATGACCGTTATTAGTACCCGAAGAGAGCACGACAGATGTTAAAATTAATATCTAGCCCGAGTTTACTGGAAGACTAGGTGCAGCTGTTTTACACTATTTGCTTTTAAAGCACATCAAGATTTCCTCTAGCCCAGAATAAATCAGTGGGCAATGGCTTTCCTTTGCCATCTTGGTCTTAGCCTGAAACCTGCCCAAAGATCAGCACAAGCAGATCAGCTGAAAAAAAGACAAGGCAATAGTGTGGAAATGAGCCTGCAATAGTGTCTTCAGACAGTTGTTTTATTAATGTTTATTCTGCAGTTGGATTTTTTGTTTAAAACTTGATCAATTGTTCAATTCTCTGGCACAATCAGTCCATAATAATTACTGAAACATATTTTAAACTCACGATTGAGATTAAGCCAGCGGAGAGTTTTAGAATGAAAAATTAGGAACTGAATTTCATCGATAGTTTCAGTACTGGATCGATTAGTAAATGGCAATATTAGCCTGATCCTTCGTTGATTCTGGTATTAACGCATTTGTTTAAGAGAGTCTAGCAATTTCTTGGAGTATATTCACACATTACCTTTAACTTCACTGAGAACCAGTTCCTGATCTGTTATAATGCTGAAGACAGCATGTAAATGGAACTGATGGCAAATCAAGTCACTCATCTTTATACCCAAGGAATTAATTGTTTCAAGCCTATCGAATTTCTAGGCCAGAATCTTTCAGGACCTAGCTTGTTGTTCTCCATGCAATTCATAACAAGAGTTTAATAAAATTAAACTCCAGTTAAGAGGTGACGAAATTGTCTGTGACAGGCAGTTTAAAAAGATTTCCACTCCACCCTAGTTAATCTGACAATTAGCATCATCTTCATTTCTGCAAGAGAAACGACACTGGTGTAAAAGTTGTGGGTGTAATCAAATTCTGATATAGTCACGTCAACTGCATTAAGAATACCTGCATTGACAATTTTATGGCTCAATACCTACATTCAAAAATTATAATTGCAAAGTCTAAACAATTTCTTGGTAATCTTCAATTCATTAGTGTATTGTCTAAATGAGAACTTTCTCACTGACCTTGCTGTACTGCACTTTCACGTCTAGCTCTTTATACAGAACTGCACCTACGCACTGACCTAGTTCTACTGAACTGCATCAAAGTTATACAGTGCTCCACTGAAAGACGTTGGGACCGATTTTCTTGACATGCTTGCCCCAAGACCGGAAAACCTCGCCTGAAGTCAACGGATCTTTGCATGATCCATGTGCTGCCAACTACAATTCCTGTGAGACAAGAAAATCCCACCCATTGTGTCTGATTTGTATAAATGGATAGGTTAGGTACTATGGATAAATGTAATCTACTTAGTTCAGAAAATGATCATGTGAAAATGATGCCTACAGCATAAGATGTACTAAGCTGGTTGAAAGAAGAGGTAGGAGGAGAGAAAAATTTGCATATGGCTTTACTATTTATAATTAGGAGTTAATTCTTTGCCCATCCAGAATATTTTCCACATCTTTAAAATAATTTCTTTGGAATATTTAAGTTTGTGATAAGACAGCCAATTTCAGTTGTGTATTCTTTTAGAACGCACGAATTAGGAGCATAAGTAGGCCACTTGAGTCTGCTTCATCATTCATTAAGATCATGGTTGATGATTGTAACCTCTAACACATCCTGATAAACAAGGTGGTGAAAGGTTATCAAGAATCTGTCTCGTTTTGTCTTAAAATATTCAAAGACTCTGCTTCTACTGCCATGAGGGAGAGAAATTCAAAGACTCACTACAAGAGAAAAATATTCTCCATATCTGTTTTAAATGGGGGTTCATTTTTTAAGCAGTGACTGGTAGTTCATCCAGAATCATACAATGCAGTAGAGGCTCTTTGGCCCATCAAATTTGCACTGACACACGAGTAACACCTGACCTCCCACCTAATTTGATTTACTAGCACTTGGTCCACAGCCTTGAATGTTAAGACATGCCAAGTGCTCATCCAGGTTCTTTTTGAAGGATGTGAGGCAATCTGCCTCCACCACCCTTCCAGGGCTGCATTTCAGATAGTCACCATCCTCTGGACAAAAATGTTTTTCCTCATATCCTCCTAAACCTCCTGTCCCTCACTAGAACCTATGTCCTCTTGTAACTGACCCCTCAATTAATGGGAACAGCTGTTCCTCATGTACTTTATCCATGCCCCTCAATCTTGTATACCTCATCAGATTGCTCCTCAGTCTTCTCTGCGCCAACAAAAGCAAGTCAATACTTCTCTTCATAACTTAAATGCACCACCATAGCCAATATCCTGGTAAATCTCCTCTGCATCCCCTCCAGTACAATCACATCCTTCCTATAATGAGGCAATCAGAACTGCACACAGTACTCTAGCTATGGCCTCAAAGTTCAATACAACTCCAACATTACTTCCCTGCTTTTATAATCTATGCCTTGATTGATAAAGGAAAGTGTCCCATATGCCTTTTTCACCACCTTAACGCACCATTCTGCTTTCAGAGATCTGTAGACAAACACGGCAAGTTCTCTGTTCCACAGGACTTCCAAGTGTCATGCCATTCACTGAATATGTGTCAAATTATTCCTTCCGAAATGCATCACCTCAAACTTTTCAGGGTTAAATACCATCTATCAATCTGACCATTCCATCTATGTCTTCTTGCAGCCCAAGACATTCAACCTCACTGAAAACCACATGGCCAACTAATCCTACCTCCCCCATAGCCATCTATGTTTTTCCTTGTATAAATGATGAATAATAGGGGACCTAGCACAGATCCCCTTGGTACGCCACTGGACACTGGCTTCCAGTCACTACAGCAACCTTCTGTCACTACCATCTCTCTCCTACAACCGAGCCAATTTTTGAATCCACTATCAAATTACTGTGTATTCATCTTCTTGATAGGTTTCCCATTTGGGATCTTGTCAAAGGCTTTGCTGAAATCCATACAGACTACAATCAACTGTCCTACCCTCTTCCAAAAATTCAATCAAATTTGTTAGGCATGACCTCCCTCTGATGAAACTAGGCCGACTATCCCTGATCAAGCCTTGCCTCTAAGTGGAGATCGATACTCTCCTTCAGAATTTACTCCAATAGTTTTTCTGCCACTGACGTGGGACTCACTGGTCTGTAGTTCCCTGACTTATCTACAGCCCTTCTTAAACAGCAGAACCACATTAGCTGTTCTCCAGTCCTTTGGCACCTCCCCCATGGCCAGAGACACATTAAAAATTTGGATCAGAGCCCTTGAAATCTCATCCTTTGCCTCCCACAGCAGCTTGGGACACAATTCATCCGAACCCAGAGATCTATCCACTTTTAAGCCCACCAACACCTCCAATAACTTGTCACTCTATATGTCAATTTGCCAGTTAACTTAACTTTGGGTCATAAGGAAAATGCTAGAGGCTATTAATAAAGATGTTATGGAGAGCACTTAGAAAAATTCAAGGCAATCAGGCAAAGTCAGCATGGATGTTTGAGAAATGAATCATGTTTAACCAATTTATTGGAGTTCTTAAAGGAGTCGCATGTTATGGATAAAGGGGAACCAGTGGATGAATCACTGCAGTGCAGAAGGAGGCCATTCAGCCTATCAAGACTGCACCAATGACGATCCCACCCAGGCCCTATCCCCATAACTGCACGTATTCACCCTTCTAGTCCCTGTGACAATAAGGGACAATTTAGCATGGCCACTCAACATAACCTGCACACCTTTGGACTGCAGGAGGAAACTGAAGCACCCAAAGGAAACCCCCACAAATCCAGGAAGAACATGCAAATTCCACACAGTGATCCAAGCCGGGAATCGAACCTGGCTTCCTGGTGCTGAGGGGTAGCAGTGCTAACTACTGTGCCACCCAACATTTATTAAAATCACAAATACAGTATTTTGTTCATGTCTGTAACATTTAATGATTTCTGCACTGCTTCTATGGAGCTCCTAGCTTCTGGTCATTTATAAAATACTCTAATCTTTCAGCTCTAAAAAAGAGTGATCTCATTTCCCCACATCGAACTCAAAATAGTTACTGTATAGTAACAGCTTTTGCATGCAGTTCCCTTCTGCTGTACAGTTCATGAGTTTATCAGAATTTGACTACATCCACATCAGTTATACCAGTATCTATCTTCTTTCATAAATGATGATGATAATTGTTAGATTATCTGGGATGGAGCGGAAATTTTAAAACTGTCAGAGACATTTACACCATCTTTTACCTGGGATTTATAATTTTACTGAACTTTTTATGAATTCCATGATAAAATAAGCCAGATCCTGAAAGTTCTGATCTATGAATTCAGTAGGTCTGAAACAATGAGTTCCTTGGGTGTAAAGGTGAAAGACACTTGATTGCACAGCCTATGTACCCCAAATTCTACCCCATCTCGCAAACAGAAGTTCAAAGTAAAATGCAGATCACAGCACAGACTGACGGACTATATAACAGTCGTGTTCCTGTTACAACTGCGACTCAGTTCAGCTTTGAAGATTGTACGCTGCACATCTCATTTTATCATACAAACCTCTCAATCTGAGCGATCTCCTCAAGCTCTCAGATAACCTGTACTCTTTCAATTCTGACCTCGAGCATGATTAAACATTAGCCATGTTAAAGTCACTATGTAAACTCAAATTGCTGCTGTTTTTTAAATTTCAACTTTTTAAAACCTGACAGGACAGACCAGAATTGTACTATGTCCCTTCGTAAAATCTATCAAACAGTGCAGTTACTATTACTCCTGCAGACTTCTTGTACGTACCTAACATTTTGTAAACTAAAATAGTTGCTGAGAGCCAGTTTTACAATATTTAACAGTTGTTTTCAAAGATTTACATTATGGCAACATAAAAAATGCTCGACTTCTTGTCGAAGTACATATCCATTTTGAGTCCAAGTAACTGGCGATGTTAACCTATTGGTGGAACCCTCAGATATTGATCGTCATTAATATTTAGCATTGGTAGCCCAAGGAATATTGTACCTCTGCTCAAAATGTTGCCCTGGACAGTAAAGATAACCTGCAGGCGTATTTCCCTTGTGTAGTACTGTTACAGACCAGAGGGGGTTTAATTTTAATTTCTTCCTCCATCACCAACCTGTAAACAGAAAGGTGCTCTTAAAATTTTTGATTTGCCCTTTGTAAGTGCTGATGTGTTTTTCCCCAGGCCTTCAATTTTGGAGTGATCCAATCATTTATTAATCCCACAGCAAACTAGAGATAGGATAAAATCAGAGGGTTCATTTATTTTACATCATGGGGGGAGGGTTTGCAATGTCTGCCCCTTAATGCATTCATACAGCACAAACACAGACAAAATAAGAATTGCTTCAGTGCGTATAGAGCTCAGAATCGAAGTCCAAAAGTGTGCTCGATGCAAGATGTTCCACTTTTCCAGTACTGCTGACTACCACAATGAGAGAAGAACGCGGAGATAGATTAGACTTGTCAAAGGCACCAGAACAAAATTTCAGACATTCCAGTAGAAAGTGTAGATGAGGGCCAAGCAATGTTAAGTGGACAGGGCTCTTTTTTTGCTGCTGTTTTGTACTAGGAAGATGGCCAACTGCCTCATTTAGCTTCTCAATATTACAGGTTCCAGCAGTTTGCAGAGGGGAGAGGGTCATGGGGCATAGCTCCCACTTCTTCCCCTGGTTTGGGCAAAGGATGTATATTTCTGGTCTGGACCTGAGTTAATCTTTCACCCTTAATAAGTTTATTAAAGGTTGCATGGTCTTTTGTCCTCACAGACACACCATCTCCATCAGCCAGGATCAGTCTTTAGAGATGCGAAAAGTGTCTTTTTGTGCATTTCCTTGGAATCGTATTTCTGTAGTCACAGGAAGTATTAGTACAAGTTTAGAGATAATGAAGTTGTTGTGACTTAATGAAAACTAGAGAGTTGAAGCCATTACTGGCTTCAGTCAGTGTGAAGCTTTTGACCATTATATTTAAAAGTAATAATTTTGTAAAGTAGCCAGCGTGATATAGATTTTTGGTCCCGTCATCTTAACATGACAGCAGCATAGATGCAAGAAGCCAATTAAAACATGTCAGGCACATGCTGTACTGGGTACAGTCATACATGACCCAGGTCAGGTTACCTTTAGTGATAAGGCTACCTTTAGTGGTAAGGCAGGTAGTCATCACAAATCCTGACAAATATGATTCAGTTCATTCCTTTACACTGAAGATTAGATTCAGAGAATGCAGTCACATAATTCGTAGCTTTGCCATCCTGACCGCAAGTCCCCTCTAATATTGGGAAAAATGCCCATTCAAACTAGTAACGTGGAAACCAATTTGCTGTCCTCTACGGGTAGGATGACCTCCTGGTGACCAGGACAGAGTGCTCCACAAGTCGCTCCAGTGATTAGCACTTACATCAGCACTGGCAGTGAACAAGATTGTTTCAGAAGGCATGGAGACGACGGAGCCAAATGGCCTCCTCCGTGTTGCAGATTTTCCAAAGACTTTTTTTTAAAATGTGAAACCCATCTTGAGCGATGTAGTTATCAATGGTATGAGGCTGGCTCAGGATATAGCCCAAAATACAAAAACTGGAGTGTGAATTGGGATGGGGGTGGAGAGGGAGTGGACAGTTATTTAAACTGCATCTTCTATGGGAGCAGTAACAAAGGTTATGAAGGGAGCATGACTAGCCACTAGATTACTCCATAAAAGACAAAACATTGAATACCAGTTGGTAATGGTACTGAACAGCTGTGTACCTCAAGAAGAGATTTATGACACAGAAAAGGCAGTGACAAAAAAAGAAAGGAGCTGGCCGGAGCAGTAACTTCGATCTGATTAGGAGTAAAGAAAGCCCTTCTGCATTGTCTGTAACAAGGAAATACGTTACTTTTCAAAGTAACAATTTAATCATTCTCTTTTAAAGAGAGATGCCAATCTCTGTGGAGACAACATTGATTGCGTCTTTTCTCCCCCACCCAAAAAAACTAAAAGATGCCTGTGCCAGGCACAGATTTTTGCTTTTTGTTCTGACTGGATTGAAATACTGAGTTTTCTATCTGTGCTTTCTGCCACAGCTGTGTTTCTTTTAACAATGCAAATGGTTGCTTTCAATCTGTTGCTTAGCAGCACTTAGACACTTTCACAGAAAAACACACTGGCATTATGAAGAGTGTCTCCAGGTCAAAGGGGAGGACAAGGAGAAAGTTTGAGCTAAAATTATAGTCCAAGCATAGTGATGATACAACTATTCAAGGATTCGCAATTATTAAGGATTCTTTTCCTCGGTGTACATTCATGAACTTAAAAGCAATACACTTTCCCCCAAAACAGCACCACAATTACAAACTCATTACAAATGCAGACTTTTGCTCCTTACAGGTATTCTTGTGTGTTAAGCTAAAAAAAGGATATTTTGTTTATTAATAAAAATTCATGCCAACGTTCAAATTAAGTTTTCTGGTTACTGTCCTCGTTGCTGTTTGGGAGTGTACTGCGTGCAAATTGGCAGCTATATTCTTACACTACAACAGTGACCACAGTTCAGATAAGTTTTGCATTGGTGTAAAGCACTTTAAAGGCATCCTAAAACTGTGAAAGATGCTAAATAAATGAAATTCTTTTAAATCATTACAGTAGACAATTTTAGAATAGGCCTTTCAAAAGTCTGGTCAACAGCTTTTCCTGAATTTACCGCTCAGCTATCTGCCTTAATCCAATAAATCTACAAGCAAATGTTTAGCTTGGCTAAACATTCCATGACCAGAATTTGGAGGAGGTCTGGAACAGAGTGCTAAAAGTTTAAGTTTCTTTATTAGTGTCACAAGCAAACTGACATTAACACTGCAATTAAGTTGCTGTGAAAATCCCCCCTAGTCGTCACACTGTGGCGCCTGCTCAGATACGCTGAGGGGGAACTTAATATGGCCAATGCGCCTAACCAGCACAAGAATGAGAGGATGGCTAAGGTTGGCAGCCAGAGGAAGCATTTTCATTTATCAAGCCATTTTTAGAAAAATATTAGGACTGTGGGAGGAAACCAGAGCACATGAAGCAATCCCACAGACATGGGGAGAACGTGCAGACTCTACACAGTGACCGAAGCCAGGAATTAAACCCAGTCCCTGGTGCTATGAGACAGCTGTGCTAATCACTGTACCACTTCCTTCCTTTGCTTTTTTTTAAAATCTATACCCAAACAAATTCGTCATCTTCATCTTAAGAGCCAAGATTTCTCACGACCATACTGATTTCAGCTTTTATTAATGAAACAAACTCCTTCCTTTCTTTCTAGCCTTTCGAAATATCAAATGTAGCTATCCCTCTTTTAGCACTCCTAATATTTTCCTAAAAATGGCATGCTAAAATGAAAATGCTTCCTCTGGCCACCAACATTTGTCATTCTCTCATTCTCGTCACTCCCCTTCTGAGCCCTTGCTGCGAGAGGAAAACAGCGAGCAGGAGCATTGGGAGAGGTAAGCAAGATAGAGTGAGGGGATTGAGGAAGAGAAGCAGTGAGTGGGAAAACCGAGGGTTGGGAAAGAGAACCAAGCTGGGGCGGTGATACCAATGGACGGATGTGACAAGCAGGAAGGTCAGACAAGTGAAGCAACTAGTAGTGAGGAGGACTGGGATTAGGAGCAGATAAGGAAGGGCTGGGGAAGGGAAAAAATACGCAAGACAACTGGAGATTAGGAGGGGGGGAAAGCAGTGAGCAGAAGGGCTGGGGAGTGGTAGAGAGGAGTGACAAGCACGTGCAGAACAGAAAACGGAAACAGTGCTATTTAGAAAACTGTTGGAACAGACTGTAAAATGGGGAATGCCTGATTCCTTTGAATATTCAATTCCCAGAATTGGTCACTTTACAACCATGTTTCTAATGGCTATCATGACAATTCCTTTTATTTTTATCAATTTATCCATGTTGTTACAAATATTGTCTGGGCTCAGATAGAATCCTTAATCCCATCTTACTCCTACTTTCACCCGATGCTGACATTAGTTTCTGGTGCACTCTTGTATGTGCATTTTGTGTGTCTTCCTGACCCCTTCAGCATCTCAGCTGTCCTTTAACTTACTACATCTCATCTTGTTCCATCCCTCCTTAATTAAGTTTAGAAATAATGCACCATAGACTAGACTCTCAAGAGCAGAGGTTTAAGCTGGGACAGTGTGTTGGAGCAGTAGCCCAGCCCAGTTGGGATGGTACAACGTCATGAAGGCTTTCAAAAGTTAGGGTGTGAAATTTTAAATTAATGCAGATAAAAGGCTTGAAGAGCAGTATGTGTGTAAGGAATGCATGAAGGTTGAAATCTTGGAGCTAACTGTTGGTGCGAAAGCTACAAAGATAATCGCCATTAAAAACAACGTGCTGGCAACATTGGAATGCATTGTAATGGAATCAAAAGAGCATGTAAATGGAGGTGAATCACACAGGAGACAATTGAAAAAGGTAAAATGGTTGATGCGTTGAAGGCTACGAGGTGGTCAAGATGGCATAAGGCACCACAGTGGCAATTACACAGGATAAATAGCTTTATGACTCGCCAAAGCGATTTTGTGGTGTTGATAGAATAAAATTCTGGACCAAGAGATCCACCAATAAGTGGAGAACAAATTGGGAAGCAGCAATCCATTCAAGATCCTTGAAATAAAACAGTGATAAGTTGGTGGAGGATTAAAAATTAGACAGCAGTTCAGAGCACAATGAATGGGTGAGTTTTTAAAACGGGGAAATAACAATAGGTTTGAATGCAAGAGGAGAAGTGCTTGAATTATATGTCCATGAACAAGACAGTGTATACAACTTAGCCAACAGAATAAAAGGAGCTGGTTTTAGAGATACAAATACAGACAGCCACCTGACAGATTGTGCCCTTGTGATCAGAACTCATTTATCATCCAAACTGCAGGCAATAATTATAAAACATGATTTGAAGAGTGGAAAATAACGGAAACACACTTTTCTGCTGCATCATGTCAATTGCTCTTTGATGCTTCCATTATGGTGTTCATGTGACTAGGGAGATACCAATGCATGTGCGTGCACACATATCAAGGTATGTTGCTGCCAAAATCAACGATAGTTTGTTGCTTGCTCAGAAACAGAACTCTTATTAAACTGATTTGATTTTTTAAATATCTTTTTCTACAAAGTCTCTAAAGGATCTTTAAAAAAATACAAAAGAAAATTAAACAAATTCATCTAAAGATGTTTGATGGGTGATGATCACATTAAACTGGTCTGAAAAGCTTTCCCTCTTGGATACCTGTATGACTGTGCCTTGAATTTAGAATGTCAAAGGATGTCTGAAGTCTTTCAATAGACTAGCTAGCTTTCATGCAATTTTCTGACAGGAGAGTTCTTAGTAGTGGACTCAGATTAGAGAAATGTGTGCGCAACATTCAGCTATTAGACTAATTACATTTTGTGTTGTTGGATTATTTTCCTAATCCAGAACACTATCCAAAGAGTAAAACTGGAATTCCGTGAAAGATGTAAAAACAAGTTCAACAGTCCTCTTTGATCAGAAAATTACACTGATACTCTGAGGTACAAGCTACAGGTTACAAACCTATTATGCATCATTAAAAGGAAGACTTTAAAAGCATCCATTAAAGTTATCTAAATCAAAGAGTTACTGAATTGAAATAGATGGAGAACATTGGCCCACGGAGTACGTTTATCCAAATTATGCACCACTGATTTAACAGAAGTAAATCTCGAAGCACAACTATTCCAATTCACTCCTTGGCCAGCTTCCCATATTCTATCCTCTGCAAGCTTGAGATCACCCAAAACTATCTGCATCATATTTTACACTAAACCCTATCACCCGTGCTTGATCTACATTGGCTCCCAGTGAAACATCTCCATTTTAGAATTCTCATCTGGTTTTCAAATCCCTCTGATTTTGCCCATCTCTGTACTCCCTGCCAACCCAACAATCCTCCAACATATCCGTTCTCCATAGTTCTGACCCCTTGAGCATCTCCGTTTAAAATCACTTCACCATTTACGACCATGCCTTCAGCAACCAAGGCCCTAAACTCTGAAATTCTCTCCTTAAACACCTCTGCCCTTTCCTCCTTCAAACCGCTGCTTAAGATCTACCTCCTTAAATCAAACTATCTACCCTCATCTCTCTGTTGCTTGGTATTAAATTGTTTGATAACCCTCCCCTGAAACCTCAGGGAATTTAGCTTATTAAGGATGCTTATATAAATACAATTTGTTCTCTATTCATCAATTCAACATTTTTCTTCCCAAAGGCAGCGTTTTTAAAAAAAAACCTGCAACATTAGTTTGAGTCATTGTTGCTTAAGAAAATATTGAATTAATGGTTAACTTGAACTTGGAGAAATGGACATGATTTTAACTGCAACATCAAGACAGTAGAGGTTTGTGATTGTTGCTTCACTTAGCATTTACTGTCCTGAAACAGTAGCTTAGTACTCATTCCATATTTAACCAAATATCACTATTTCCTGTTCAGATGAACTCAATTAGGTACTCTAACATACTGTTACTGAAAAGAGTGAGGTGGTCAAGGATTTCCTCAGGCAAAGGGCTCAGTATGCGTACTGTACCGGCATACATGGTTCAGCCACCTCCAGCATTAAAATTTCATCCAGAATTCCCAGAGGTCAGGTCACTGGTCAAGACATTTGCAAAAACATTTTGAGCAAACAGAGGAAAAATGAATTCTTGATGTAGCATATTGACAAAAGAATAAAAAAAAAAGCCCTACACTGTAAGATATTAAACCATAAGATTAAGGTGGTGGAAAATTTGAAGGCGAAGCAGCATTAGTACCAGAAAGCACAAATTCACATCAGATGGGAAGAAGAAGAAAGCAAAATAAATTTGGAAAGTAAATACTAAAGTAAAGTAATGGTGATAAAAGAAAACCAAAATTAAAATGTGTTGTGGAAATGATAACTGAAATATGAAAAAGGAACATAGTTAAAAAGGAGTTGGTGGCTCTAAGTACAAAAATTACCACCCTCAGCTGAACTCCCATCAATGGTCTAAATATGGGACATGATTCTTTGGCCTCCCAGCCATGTGTTTCTCGCCAGTGGGAGGTGGCGTGTTGTTTGCTAGCGGTGGTTGTCAATGGGAATTCCCATTGACGTCGTGCCATGCTGGTGGGAAACTTGCAGATGGGAGTGTGCTACCAGCAGGACCAGAGACTCTCACCAGCACGAATGGCCAGAAAATTCCAGCTATGGTCTTTAAAATAGTAAACATCACAAATTACAAGTTTTGTACCAACACTTCTTTCTCCCACAAACTACATCCCTTTTAAAAAGATGTTCTCATCAGCCATTCATTTACAGCCAAAGTTGGACAGAGGCTCTAGTCCAAAGAATATGCTGCTGTAACCGGCAGAGGAATAACACACAATTGATTCTGTACAAACTAAGGGAAAAATAATAGATGAGTGTCCAATATTTAATAGAGTCCAACACAGATGGAGCTGATTGAATGTCATCTTTACATTTAATATTTCAGAACAGAAAATACTACTCGGTCAATAGCAACATGGGTGTCTCTCAAAGTGTCAATGAACATGCAGGACTGCTGACAGTCTTTCAGCCTGGTCATTTGAGCAAGAGACAAGCTTGCATCAAACCAGTGAGACCTAAACATCACCAGAAATTACTGGAGGGGCAAGACAATTAGTTACTAACATGAAGTACAGGGAAATACTAACAACAAGCAAGACAATGCTGACAGCACGAGTCAAGAAACTATAAAATATTAAGGCGGCAAAAACAAAGTGGGGATTTGGTGGCAAGTATCTCGTCTCCTGACTCCCAAAGCCTGTCCACCATCTACAAGGCTTAACAGTGATGGAATACTCCCTAGTTGTCCAGATGAGTGCAGCTCCAACAATTCAAGCAGCTCGATACCATCCAGGCCAAAAACAGCCAATTTCACTGACATCTCATCCACCAGCAACATTCACTCCCTCTACCACAACCATAAATGGCAGCAGTGCGTATCACCTACAAGATGCACTGCAGCAACATACCAAGGCTCCTTTGATAGCACTTTCCAAGCCCGCAAACTCTGATCAACTTGAAGGACAAAGGCAGCAAAGACATGAGAACATCACCTGCCAATTCTTCTACAAGCCACAGAAAAGCCCAATTTGGAACTAGATTGCTGGATCAAAATCCAGGAACTCCCTACCTAACAGCATTCTGGATGTACCTACAAGTAGACAGACTGCAGAGGTTCAAGGTGACAGTTATCTCCACCCTCTCGAGAACAACTGGAGATGGGCAATAAATGTGGGCTAAATAGCATTACCCAAATCCCATAAAAACAAAATCAAATACTAAGCAGGTGAAGGAAACCAAAGTTTTAATTCCATTGCCACTGAATAAGTTACTAGCAAAATTACTCTTATGATGCCCAATTTTATCAGAATGCTTTAAATTTATCCATAATCTGGTCCAAACTCACGTCTGCCTTATTTATTACAGAAAATACTGAAAGCTGAAAGCTTGAAAGCACTGAATTCTATCCCAAAATTGCTAGACAGATCAGTGTGTGGCATGTAGAGCAGCTGAGGGGACCATTACCGAGTTATCTGAAGGAATCATACGTGCTGAGGATAAGAGGAACCAGTGGATGTACTGTACTTAAGACTTCCAGAAAGCACTTGATAAGGTCCCACATCAAAGGTTGTGTAAAATAAAAGCTCATGGTGCAGGAGGGAACATATTGGCATGGATTGAAGATTGGCTAGCTAACAGGAAACAGTTCACACTGAACATATAGAACATAGAACACTACAGCACAAACAGGCTCTTTGGCCCACAAGTTGCACTGATCATATCCTTACCTACCAGGCCTATCCATAACCCTCAATCCCATTAAATCCCATGTACTCATCCAGAAGTCTCTTAAAAGACCCCAACAAATTTGCCTCCACCACCACCGACGGCAGCCCATTCCACTCACTCGCCACCCTGAGTGAAAAACTTACCCCTGACATCTCCTCTGTACCTACTCCCCAGCACCTTAAACCTGTGTCCTCTCGTAGTGACCATTTCAGCCCTGGGAAACAGCCTCCGAGAATCCACCCTATCTATACTTCTCAACATCTTATAAACCTCTATCAGGTCACCTCTCATCCTTCGTCTCTCCAGGGAGAAAAGACCTAGCTCCCTCAACCTATCCTCATAAGGCATGCCACCCAATCCAGGCAGCATCCTTGTAAACCTCCTCTGCACCCTTTCAATAGCTTCCACATCCTTCTTGCAGTGAGGCGACCAGAACTGCGCACAGTACTCCAAGTGGGGTCTGACAAAGCTGTTATAAAGTTGCAGCATTATCTCCCGACTCCTAAACTCAATCCCTCAATTAATGAAGGCTAGCACACCATACGCCTTCCTGACCACATCCTCCACCTGCGAGGCCAATTTAAGAGTCCTATGGACCCAGACCCCAAGATCCTTCTGATCATCTACACTGCTAAGAGTCCTACCCTTGATATTATATTCCTTCATCCCATTGGACCTGCCAAAATGGACCGCTACACATTTACCTGCATTGAAGTCCATCTGCCACTTCTCCGCCCAATCTTACATCCTATCTATGTCTCGCTGCACTTCTGACAACCCTCCAGACTATCCACAACACCACCAACCTTACCAACCCATCCCTCCACTTCCTCATCCAGGTCATTTATGAAAATGACAACAGCAAGGGTCCCAGAACAGATCCCTGGGGCACTTCACTGGTGACCAACCTCCGTGCAGAAAAAGACCCATCCACAACCACACTCTGCCTTCTGCAAGCAAGCCAGTTCTGGATCCACAAGGCAATAGCCCCTTGGATCCCATACCCTCTCACTTTTTCAAGTAGTCTTGCATGGGGGACATTATCAAACACCTTGAAGTTCGATATAAACCACATCCACCGTTCTTCCTTTGTCAACGTGTTTAGTCACATTTTCAAACTCAGACTCGTAAGGCACGACTTGCCCTTGACAAAGCCATGCTGACTACTTTTGATCATAAACTTCTCTAAATGTTCATAAATCCTGTCCCTCAGGATCCTATCCATCAACTTAACAACCACTGGCATAAATGGGTCTTTTCTGATTGGCAGGATGTAATGAATGGTGTGCCACAGGGATCAACTTCCTACAATCTATATACATGACTCGGATGAAGGGACTGAAAGTGCGGACAACGACAACGACACAAAGATAGGTAGGAAAGTAAATTGTGAACAGGATGCAAGGTGACTACCAAAGGACACAGATACATTGAGTGAATGGGAAAAACTGGTAAATGGAGTATATTGTGAAATTGTCCATTTTGGCAGGAAGAATTAAAATTATTTAAACTGAGAGAAATTGCAAAGCTTTGCAAAGCAGGGGGATCTGGGTGTCCTAGTGCATGAATCACACAAGGCTAGTATGCAGCTACAGCAAATAATTAGGAAAGCTAACAGAATGTTATCATTTATTAAGGAGGATTGATTACAAAGTAGGGAGGTTATGCTTTAGTTGTACAGGGCATAATGAGACCACATCTGGAATATTACACAAGGAAAGATGTAAATGCATAAAAAGTAACTTAGGGAAGGTTTACTGGACTAACAGGAATGGGCAGGGTGTGTTATGAGGAAACATTGGCGGGGTCAGGTATGTATCCACAAGAGTTCAGAAGTATAAGGGGCGACTTGATCGAAACCTTCAGGATCCCCAGAGGAATTGACAGGATGGAGATTTTCTCTTGGAGAATATAAAACTAGGGGTCACTGTTTAAAAACAAAAGGTCGCTCATTGAAGACAGATAAGAGTTATTTCCTCTGAAGATCATGAGTCTCGGGAACTCACCTCCAAAAGCAGCAGAAGTAGTCTTTGAATATTTTTAACGTAGAGCTGGCTTGATTCTCAATTAACGAGTGAAAGGTTAATGGGGGGGCGGGGGGGAATTTGGCAGGAACGTGGGGTTGAAGTTACAATCACTTGACTGGTGGAACAGGCTCGAGGGGTCAAATGGCCAACTCCTGCTCCTAATTCACATGCACATGTAAAACAATGACAATATCATTTCCAGTTTTGCCAGATTTCAAATTAAAATACTGGCATTAACAATTAAAGACAACACAGCTTACTGTCAAAATTGCTAGTTTAATGAGTAACTTTATTATAAGCATTTTAACAAAAAAAACCTGCTTTTGGGAAATGCTAAAAACGATAGATGATTGTTGGACCTGTTTAGCTAGATCAACCTCAGTTAAGTCAAAATGATTTTCCTTACACGACCATGCTACCTGAATTCTCTCAGACAGAATGCAATTTTTTAGTCATTTTCTCTTCAAGGGAAGTACAGAGAATTTGAACTCAGGAGGTAACAGCAGATCCAAGTTGCAATGGGAGGGAAGGAGTTCCAAGGGATATTACAGCAAGTGAAATCAATCAACTTGCACATTCTGTGGTGGGCTTTGAAAAGGGTGTGACAACCTCTGAACACAAGAAAATCACTGCAAAAGATACTATAACCTTGCATGATTAGAATCAGATCTTTTCAATTGATCTGACATTTTTATCTCTGCCACACGGAGGTGGTATAATGCGATATGGAGATGGCTATGAAGAACTGAAAGGCTTTTGAATGGCTGAACTAGATTCAACCTAGACTGATGGAATGGAAGTTTCCACCATTATCTACGTGAAATAGATTTGGGAAGTTTCTATTCAATCCTTAATGAACATGTCAGCTTAAAACTGTCCCTAATTTTGGGACTACTTGGGAATCTCACTCAGATAGGTTACATGAATGGAAAAATTGTTGCTCAGGGACAGAATGTACAATCTTACGAGGTTGGGGCTGAGACCCATTGTTAAAATGGCCAGAGTAGAGGGAACATTAGTCACATTATGGTTAGACTATATCTGATTTAGAAGTGTTTGATGCCAACTCTGGGTGCCGTAAATAGGAAACACATCATTCCCCAGCACTAATATCCACCACCCAGGTAAGCATGAAAAATAATTAATGAGAAGATGTTTATTCTACTTTAAAGAAGAATGCAAGGATTAGAAGAAAAATGGTCCACAGAAGCTCAACCCCTCAATAAATGAAGTTAGCCAGCCTGCAGCCATACACCACTATTTCTGGCTTTAGCATCTGGTGAATAATTTCATGTTCCTAAAATTATTCTTTAATCTTTCTCTTAAAAATAGCAACTGCAAGATAGAACTGGCAAAGTCCAAGATAGTAGGTCAATGTCTAACCAAGCCCACCCACCCCACCAAAAGAATACACATCCAATTTTCTTACAGCAAGGGAAGTTAAATGCATGAAAATAAAAAGCAACTAGAACAAAGTTCAAAGTTCTTTTATATTAGTGTAAAAAACACCCAAATGATTGAATCATTTTAAGAAGGTAAAATTCTTCACAATAGCTTTAACAGAATGGTTGCAGTTCTACAAATATCTCCATAGAAATTTTTGTTGGATGTTATAAAACTCAAATCAACATTGGTTTTTTTTTATTAAATCTGAAAATCTTACCTCCATATTTCCACACTACCCTTGGAATAACAGGGTCACACCATGCAGCCTGAAGCAGCTGGAGAATCGTGCACAATATTACAGGCGTCATGTTTAAACTCATCATGTGGAAGCTGTAGATTCGTCAAAAGATGGAAATATCCAGAAACAAAATGTAATCGACTATTCCAACATCATGGACATTGAGAAAAACACAATCCAGATGGTGAAAACAAATGGCATGTGTGACATGAGCTAGTCACATGAAGAACTGATGATAGATTTGACGCTTTGCATACCATCCAAAAGATCTTCTGAAGTTTGGTCCAAGATGCAGGTCTGTGTAAAAAGAAAGCAATTCATAAATACTGAAATTAAAACAGTTATTAGTGCAGTTTCCATTCTCATGAAATCAATTCAAATAACTCCTTCCTCTCACTCCTCACTGGGGTATCAGTCTGCAGCCAAGAGCTGCCCTCTGATATCTTGTCCAAGTGGCTATTAGTCATGTGAACCTGGGCTTCAAGGGTGTTGACTGCAGAGGTGCAACATCACAGCCACGCCCAATCTAGCCTTCCCCCCAATGTCTGCCCAACAGCCAAATCCTGTTTTCCTATCTCTAAACCAGAAATATACAGGGCAATTGCTGCCACATTACAGACACACTGACTGAGATTAGCTAACTCAGCAGAGAAGCAGTCTTTGGACTTCCTATTGCTTGGTTAACTTGCAGGGCTATCACTCTAAGAATTTTATTTTATTAAAGTTTCCAATTAACCACAGAATCTTTTGGCAATTGTAACCAATTTAAAAGATAAATAGCAATTATGACGCATGCATTGTTTTTGCAGTGTACATCTGGGTCGAGTACAAAACTTGTTCAAAACTAAGTGAAAATTGTGACTGGATTCAAATGTAGTCACTTTGGAAAACACAGAAAAGTTACCTAAATCAGAAACTGGCTCCCAATGTGACCATATGAACCATGTAAACCAGAAAGATTCTAAATTTCATTTACAGACACAAAAAAAGGGCCAACAGAACAAAATCACAGGGTAGGTAATCAGGGTTCAGATGTCTGACCAAAACTGGACTATAGTTTTCTACATCAGAAAACTAGTATTTTATACAAATAAAAGAATTGTTAATAACATGCGTAATCTTCAGGCATTAACCATTATTTAAACGACTAAAATCAGGGACATTCAATGGCTGTTTGATTTTGCCTTTAAAATGTTAGCATTGCTGTCTCACAATGCCAGGGACCTGTGTTAAATTCCAGCCTTGGGTGACTATCAGCATGGTGTTTACATGTTCTCCCCATGTCTGCTTCAGTTTTCTCAGGGTGCACCAGTTTCCTCCCACAGACCAACAATTTGCAGCTTAGGTGGATTGACCATGCCAAATTACATCTCAGTGTCCAAAGAGATGTAGGCAAGATTAGCCATGGCAAATGTGCGGGGTTATTTGCCGGGGGGGGGGGGGGGGGGGGGGGTGTGCCTGGGTACGGTGCTCTTTCAGAAAGTTACTGCAGTCTTGATGGGCCAAATGGTCTCCTTCTGCACTGTAGGGGGACTCTATGGCTCACATATGTATCCACATACATACTTTTTCTGTGTTTATTAAGATCTTCAGACAGTGAATACTGAACATCTCCACCTGATCCTCTGATCAATGGAAAGGAATTTGTTAAAGAAACTCAGCCACCTCACACTTGGATGTCAACACATTGCCCAGTTTTACAGGAATAATTTATTGGACTGTACAATGTTTTTATTTCAACTTTTCCCTAACAAATCCATTTTGTTATTCAACTTCCATCAAGATACACGAGTTTTACAGATAATTCTATTTATTTAAATCAGTGCCTGCTGACTATTAAAAACATATCTGCTACAATGAAAATCTATTACAAGGTTTTTGCCACCTTTCTGAACCATGTAACATTCCTTTTTGTCTGACTGCACTTTGGAAGCAATTTGACCTCCATTCTGAGTGAAAATTACTCTTGCTCCTCTATTATTGCCATTACAAACTTCATCTTATACCTGTACTTGAAAAACACTTTCTAAATAGTTTTATTTTTGACAGCAGTTGCATCAATGAAGAACAGAAGTCAGCTTTCTAAACAATATAAATGCAAAACACAGTGAGAAATTTTGCTGCAACATCAGAAAGGACTGTACAATCTGTTTTGCAAACAGATCAACTTTAAAGTCATTCAAGAATCATTCTAAGTGCCCCCTTGCTTTCTATATTAAACTTAACAGAATTTTGCTACTTTGTCCACAGCACCATAGTGTCAGAACAATTCATAGAGACATTCAGACAAGAGATGCAAGCAAATTTACAAACTTGAGACATGAGCAAAAATGGATTTGTACTGCAGTGGAAAAATGTTGGATCAAAATAAGACGACATATAGCTCTCCAATTGTGCTTAAACCGTAAAAAAGTGCAACGGATGAATGGAGACACGTTTCCTGACCCAATTTTTCTCACGTTTCAATTTATGGAAAATCTTCAGAGTTAAAGGTGCAGCAAACATGTGCAGAGATTAAATTATTAACCCAACAAGTAACAAAATTATGGTACCCAACCTACACAGCAAGTAGCTCCAAAATGTGCGCCTTCGGTGACTGTTGGAACCGACAGCCTCTACTGATACTATCAGCCCAGTAGCGTGCTACTCCAAAGCTGCGCAGGAAATGTCTCTGAACACTGTTCAGAAATATGTCTTGCAAACTGTAGGCGGCGCGTTCGACATTAGATCTTGGTGTGAAGGTTTGTTGAAATGAAAACAGGAAAGTATCAGTTGGATTGTCTTTTTATGGGGAGGGGAGTTGAGCCTTTAGAAATTCAGGGTCAATTTTCCACACTCTGTTGGGTGACAGTGAAAAAGTTTAAATAACCACTATCACTCCACTGCAACTGCCTCATAGCTCAAACTGCTTTATGAATGAGAAAATCTTTTTAAACCCAGTCACCTGAAAAGCACAAGAACACTAGCAAAACCAAAGGAAACAGGTTGTGAAACTGTAACTAAGGCTATTGCGGTTGTTCAAGATCACATAAAAAGGAAGAGAAAAAAAAGCAAAAAGAAATTACATGTCAAAAAAATCCAGCTCTCAAAATCTTACATTCAGTGCACAGTTAACGACCAGTACCCCCTAAATTTATACAAAGGCCCAGTTTAAATTTCTACTCGTTACACACGTGGTAATTATCCTTTCGTACTTTTCTTTGATAGAATAAACATGCTGCCTTTATTAAACAATGTGTAAAGTGACACTACTACCACCTGTAGGTACACAATGCCCCAAAAGTGAATGCACTGAAATTGAGAGAGAAGCATAGAACTGCATTAGCATTTTGTATCATACAAGCATGGCAGAAAACTTTGGCGGGGGGGGGGGGGGGGGGGGGGGGGGGGGTGCAGAGCCTTAAAATCCAACAGGTTTCTTTAGAATCACGAGCTTTCAGAATACTCCTCCTTATCAGAGTGATCAATATTAGCATTCCGATTTCTGCCCATCTGTTCACATACCAGATGAAGGAGCAATACTCCAGAAGCTCATGATTCCAGATAAACCTGTTGAACTTTAATCTAGTGTTGGACACTTCTTACTGTGCCCACACCAGTCCAAAGCCAGCATCTCCACATCAATGAAAACTGGAGAAGGAAAAGATCCCAGAATTCAAAGAATGTGCTCGGGAAGAATAGGGTCACAGAGGGGGTTTAAAAAAAAAAGAAATTTAAAAATTGGGGTCTTGCAGAACTGGATGATGTATATTAGCAAGTGCAGGGGTGAATGATGAATGTGGTGAGTCTCATACATGCTGCAAGGTTTTAAATGAGCTCAAGTTTATTCATGGAATAAAGTGGAAACTAGAAGACCAGCTAAGAGTACATTGAAATAGTCATATTTAGTCAAGTCATGGATAAACAGATGATCTAAAGTCAGATGCTGTTCCAGGGGAGGAAATAGACAATTCTGGTTCGAAACCAGATATGTTCAGATTCTCATGTTGATTCAATAGCCTTAGACTGCTGCCAGGGACAGCAGTGCAGTCACCAGTTAGGGAACAAAGGAACAAATCCTTGGAGTATTTCATTGGAGAAAATCTGTTTCATCCAGTACTGGACATCAACAAGTAGCATGGCAAATTGGGTTGTGGTGAGATTAATCTGTGAGTCAAGGATTTACATGTTTATAAACTGGTATGCTTCAGATGAGGTTGTGGGGGAAGCAAGATGGCAAGGAATGGAATGGGGCCCAGGATGAATCCTTGGGATACAATGGTGATGTTGCAGCAGGAAAAGAAACCACTACTAATGATTCCCTGGGTTATGACTTGATGGAGAGGGCTGCAGGCAGGTTAAGAAGGGTAAGCAGGTTTACCTGGTTGCAGTCATATAGGATGCCATTTGTGACTTTGTTAATGGGCTTTTCAGTATCTGGCAGGCAGAAATCGGAATGGTAATATTAAATAATGGCAAGAAATATGGGTTGTTTTGGGAGGCAGCAACTGATTCAAGGAGGATCGAGATCAGGTGGTGATTTACAAGACATGGTCAAGCGTGCTCTGTTTCTGTTTGAGGAAAGGAATGTTGACAACAATTTTGAAGGAAGGGGGACTGAACCTGAAGAAAGGGAATCTTTAATAATATCCAGCTCACGTGGGGACCAATAAGGTAAAAGCTAGGTGACCACAGTTTAGTGGGAATAGGGTCAAAAAAAGCAAGTAGCTACTTTCATGAACAAGATTGAAGAGAGCATGTTGAGATAGCAGCACAAGATGATTTGGAAATATGACAAATGCTTTCCCAAATTACATAATGAAATAGTTACAGACTACTGTCTCAAAAGTGCTTTTTCCCTCCCTGAAAGCAAAAATATTATTCAGCTCCAATCCCAGATCTGGCACATTCTCGGGACTCTTTTCCTATCTCTCCCACCACTCTGTCTAACCACTGCGTGGAAACCACAATACTCAGAGTCACAAGCAAAATCTGATGAAATACAGAACCATAAGTCATAGTTACATCAGCCTCTTTGTTGCCTTTGATACTGTTAGAACCATAGAAAATTGCAGCTCACAAACAGGCCTTTTGGCCCTTGTCTGTGCCCAACCATTTTTTGCCTAGTCCCAATGACCTGCACTTGAACCATATCCCTCCACACCCCCCTCATCCATGAACCTGTCCAAGTTTTTTTAAATGTTAAAAGTGACCCCGCATTTACCACTTTATCTGGCAGCTCACTCCACACTCCCACCACACACTGCGTGAAGAAGCCCCCACTAATATTCCCTTTAAACTTTTTTCCTTTCACCCTTAACCCATGCCCTCTGATTTTTTTTTCCTCCCCTAGCCTTAGTGGAAAGGGCCTGCTTGCATTCACTATCTATACCCATCAAAATCTATTACACCTCTATCAAATCTCACCTCATTCTTCTATGCTCTAGGGAATAAAGTCCTAACCTATTCAATCTCTCTCTCTCTAACTCAGCTTCTCAAGTCCCGGCAACATCCTTGTGAATGTCCTCTGCACTCTTTCAACCTTATTTACATCCTTCCTGTAACCAGGTGACCAAAACTGTACACAATACTCTAAATGTGGCCTCACCAATGCCTTATAAAATCTTACCATACCATTACTAAAATGATTAAGTCCTAATGCTTCTTGGTTACTTCTAGTTTTCAACCACAGATAATTACCTTGCCCAGGGGCTTTTTTTTTCCCCCCACTTCTACAGAAGAATCACTGATATTACCCTATTGTCTTAGCCATGGGCTGTCACCCACTTCTTTATTTCCTTGCATTGGATTGATGAATTGGAGACAATTTGCAAAACCAAATATGAGGTCATAGGAGAAACAGGAGTGTGATTGCAAATAAAGGTGCCTTGCTACAAAGGCTGAGCTCAAATACTCTGGGACTGACTTTTTCTTTCTGAATAAAAGGAGTCTTAAAATTTTGGAAATTTAAAAACATGGCTATTGATGAATTTGCACAGCAGGCCAATCAGCATCTCTAGCAGTGTAAATGTGTAGATGGTGGTGGAAGCGCATCTTTATTGATTCAGATGATTTGACTACAGAAATGGTTAATTTGAGATTAAATGCAACATTAGCAAAATGGAAAATGTGAAAAATATAAGCACAGAACCAGTTTCACATGTATTGTTATGCACCGTGACCCCCCCCCCCCACCCCAAAACTCCCCACCCTTGATCAAACTTGTCCCTTTTCAAAAATCCTAAGGCCATGCTATATTCTCTTCAATTGCTTACCCAATATCAATGCCTGGTGGAACCAAAATTTCCCCCAATATTGGCTTATACGTCTATCAATATCTGGCTTTAAATCCATCAGCTTCATGGCTACCACCTCTAGCTGAGTCAAGGAAGTGTTTCAGAAACGTGACTGTGCTGGATCCTGGGTTCAGCTTCCTTTCTCACCACAATCTTCTTGCCTTGTTTCCCCTCCACCACCACCAAATTCAGGCATATTCTTTCAACATCTCAATACTTACCTTCTAATTTTCAGTCCTACACAAGTTGCAATGTGGAACATTGAACCCAAGTTCTTACCAACACAAACACTGTGAACCAAAGTTCTTATGGCTCCCCCATGGTCTTAAGGAGAAAAATGCACACTTGTCACTTATACAGTAACTGACTTCTTTAGTAAGTGCACAGAAGACTGTATACTAAACAAGCAAATCTGTATGTTCCCTAACCGGAAACCATGGATGAACAGGGATGTCCACTGCTTGAAGTCCAGGTCTGAGGCATTCAATCAGATGACACTGACCTATAGAAGAAACCCAGATATGATCTAAGGAGATCTATCAAAGATGCCAAAAGACAGTCCTGGACTGAGCTAAAGTCCCAGGCTAGCCACACCACCCCCACTGACTATGGCAAGGTATGCAAGACATAACAGATTACAAGATGAAGGCATGTAAAATCACCGGCTCCAATGTGCCCCTCCTTGATGAGCTCAGTACATTCTACACCTATTTTGAGCAAGCAGTCAGCAAGAGCATGCACTCCATTCTGGAAGAACCTGTATTTGGGGTCACCACTGCAGATGTCAAGAGCAGCTTTCTTGAAGGTCAACCTATGGAAAGCAACTGGCCCAGATGGGGTACCTGGCCAAGCACTCAGATCCTATGCATATCAACTGGCGGGGGTATTCACAGACATCTTCAACCGCTCTTTACAACAATCTGAGGTCCCTATCTGCTTCAAGACAAAAACCATCATCCCGGTACTTAAAAAAAACCAGTGTGCCTTAATGACTAGTAGCCAGTAGTTCTGATATCCATCATTATGAAGTGTTTCAAAAGGCTAGTCATGGTACGAATCAATTCCAGCCTCCCATACTACCTGGATCCCCTACAGTTTGCCTGCTGCCGCAACAGGTCCACAGCAGATGCCGTCTCCCTGGCCCTGCACTCAACCCTGGAATACCTAGATAACAAGGACACCTATGTCAGACTCCTATTTATTGACTACAGCTCAGCCTTCAACACCATTATTCCCACGAAATTCATCTTCAAACTTTGTGTCCTGGACCTTGGCACCTTCCTGTGTGACTGGATCCTGAACTTCCCAACTCAGATCACAATCAGTAAGATAGGCAACAACACCTCCTCCATGATCATCCTCAAAACTGGTGTCCCAGTGGCCAACTTCCCCTCCAATTTGATTTTCAAGTTTGCTGACGACACCGTTGTAGTGGGTCGGATCTCAAACAATGAGACAGAGTACAGGATTGAGATAGAGAATCTGGTGAACAGATGCAGCAACAGTAATCTCTCCCTCAATGTCAACAAAACAAACAAGATTGTCATCGGTTTCAGGAAGCATGAGTACGTGCCCTTGTCTACATCAATGGGGACGAAGGGTCGAGAGTTTCAGGTTTTTATAGTGTCCAGATCATCAATAACCTGTCCTTGTTTCCCCCCCCCACCATGCCGACACTATAGTTAAGAAAGCCCAACAGCACCTCTCTACTTTCTCAGAAGACTAAGGAAATTTAGCATGTCAACTACAACTCTCATCAACTTTACAGATGCATCATAGAAATCATTCTTTCTGGTTGTACCAGTTTGGTATAGCTCCTGTTCTGCCCAAGACCACAAGGAATTACAAAAGGTTGTGAATGTAACCCAATCCATCACGCAAACCAGCCTCCCATCCATTGACTCTGTCTGCCTTGGCAAAGCAGCCAGCATAATTAAGGACCCCACACACCCAAGACATTCTCTTCCACCTTCTTCTGTTGGGAAAAATATACATAAGTCTTAAGTCACAAGTCACATACCAACCAACTCAAACAGCTTTTTCCTTGCTGCTGTCAGACTTGAACAGACCTACTTGCATTAAGGTAATCTTTCTCTACACCCTAGCTCTGTCTGTAACACTACATTCTGCACTCTCATTTCCTTTTCTATGAACAGTATGCTTAGTCTGTAAAGCTTGCAAGAAACAATACTTTTCACTGTATGTTAATACATGTGACAATATTAAATCAAATAATGGAAGTCAAAAAATAATCAGGAGGCTTTCCTTAATTCACCCATCACTGCCCAAGTAGCCATTAATTTTGTCCCAAGTTTTCATTTCTACAAGCTTCCCAACCAAAGTTAAACTTACTTATCTGTGGTTGCGAGTCTTATCCTTGCACCATTTTTTGAACAAGGGTGTAACATCTGTGATTCTCCAGTCCTCTGGCACCACCCCCGAGTATAAGGAAGATTGTACTCACTACTTGGCTTTACTTGGATTACCACTTTACAATGAAGGGGGCATTATCACCCTCTCATAAGAGCTTCTACTGTGGTTACACCAAGTATAACAGGCTTTTATGTCATTCAGCATTCACACTGATCTAAGAGAGTCTAGTTACATCCTTACTGCATACTTCAATTGTATTACTGGTCTGCAGTATCAAAGAGAAACTCTCCTCTGCAAATATCAGAAATCTGAAACCAAAATGCTAGAAATAGACAGGTCAGTGTGGGAAATGTCACAAACCCTCACTGCTCGAGTTCAGCATCCAAAAACTTGAGTCAGAGCTGGAGATAATTAAGGGTGAAATTCACATTTCTAGATCCTGAGAAAAGAGTAAACAGCAGCCAGCAGGGATTTCAAGAAGCGATGATTGTTCGACAACATTCTTTCAAAGGATAAGTGACTTTAAAGTTGGATTTATTTTGTTACAATACAGGTAACAGAGCAACATAATAAAAAAGTTTAAAATTGTGAAAGGATGGGTGCAGACCATTTCCAGTCATTAAATAGTCAAGATGATGTAAAGAGATTGAGGAGGCAACATTTCTACACAGATAACTAAGATACTATGAATTTACTTCCAGGTTGCGTGCTTGAGGAAGCAAATCTCAGCACTGAAGGTTGGATTTGATCGGGAGATGAAGGAAAATGCTTCCAAGGGAATAGGGTGGTTAAATATGATTAGAACTGTTTGTTTGAGAGCAGTATAAACAACAAAGACTGGCTGGGCTTGTTTTCATATTGAGGCATCTATGACCTGTGCAGAGAAACAACATTTCAAATGTTGTACCACCTTTTCACCTCAACAGATTCTGACTGATCTGCAAAATAGTTTGTCATCAGATAGTTTGATTTTAAATGGCAAGGTGAAATGTAACAGCAGTTATATACAAATGATAAAACGTGGAAAGGAAAATGCAGGAAAGGCTCTGTATTGAAAGATTATGAAATCTCAGTAATAAATAAAACATGATCCAGCATTTAGTCCCAAATGTAATGATTCAACAATTCTTACTGTGTCCAATTTCCAAGTCTCTGCCAATCAAAGCCAATGCCCAACATAGCAGATCATTTGCCTGCTTACTCAGTACCTTGTTAGGCATTTGCTGTAATCTAATACTTTTATTTCAAAGTATTACACATTCAATAACTAGTAAAACTCTGATTTTGTAGTAGTGTAGCCCCTTTAAGGGGGCGTTCCTTAAGTGCCATATGATCCTATGGAGCCTCAAGGTGGGAAGCTGAGCCAATTGAGTTCCAGGGTGTGTATTGTGGGCCAGGAGAGGATCCGCAGTTGAAGCCTGGAAGGAGTAATGTACAGTCACACAACTGTCTGACTCTAGATATGGTTATTTATTTGCTGGCAATAAAGTGCTTTGTTTTTTAGCCTCATTAAGTGCTCTCGATTTATCCCATAGTTGAGTAACAAATTTCTATAGTTCAGTAAATGAAATGATCAGACTGTCCTGTGTCAAACACGGAATAAACTAATTGAAAATGTGGTAAAGGGAGAACAGATGCACTAATAATGACTTTCTTTATTCTGTTTTAATTTTAGTGCTCTTATTTTGGAAGCATTTTAATGCAACAGGAATCCTCACATTCTTCAGCACTGAATTGAAATTAAAGGTGATAGGATAAACTAGGAGTAAAACAAAAGTAGAAATTGTCAGCATTAAAAGAAGTCTCCTACATTTCTGGACATCATGCACGCATTCCCATGCGTAAAGGAGGAACAAAACCAGACGGACCACCTGGCATCAACCCAGGTACCCAAAACAAAACCCAGCCAGGTTGATCCTGCAAAATCTTCCTTGCTAACATCTGGTGACTGGTGCCAGAATTGGGAGAACTATCTCGCAGCCTAGTCAAGCAACGGCCTGTAGTTATATTCACAGAATCACACCTTACACATAACATCCCAGACACCACCATCAGCATTTCTGGTTATGTCCTGTGTCACTAGCAGGATGGTGGTACAGAGGTGGCGCAGGCAGGAGGGAATTGCCCTGGAAGTCCTCAATATAGACCCTGGACCCAAAGTAGTATCGCCAGGTCAAGCATGGACGAGGAACCTCCTGCTGATTACCATGTATTGTCCCCTCTCAGCTGATGAATCATACTCCTGTGTTGAGCACCCCTAGGAGGAAGTACTGAGGGTGACAAGGGCACAAGAATATAACCTGGATGGGAGACTTCAATTTCAACACCAAGAGTGGCTCAGTGGTACAATCACAGACTGAGCTAGCCACGTTGTAAAAGGACAATAGCTGTTAGAATGGGACTGCAGCAGGTGTTGAGGGAACAAACAAAAGGGAAAAACATACTTGACCTCATCAGACTGCCTGCCAGAATCAATAGGAGTAACCACTGCAAAGCTGAAAGTCCCGTCTTCACAATGAAGATACCCTTCCTCGAGTTATGTGGCACTACTGCTGCGCTAACCGGGATAAACTTCAAACAGATTTAGCAGCTCAAAACTGGGCATCCATGAGGTGCAGTGGACCATCAGCAACAGCAGAATTGACGGCAACCACAATCTGTTACCCCCTACTCTACTTTTACCAAAAAGCCAGGGGATCAACCTAGATTCAAAGAAGAATGCAGGAGTCCATGCAAGAAGCATCACCAGGCATACATAAAAATGAGGCGTCAACGGTGAAGCTACAGGACAGGACCATTAGTGTGCCAAACAGCATAAGCAGCAAGTAATTGGCGCAGCTAACCAATCCCACAACCAATGGATCAGATCTAAACTCTAGTTCTGCTACATCCAGCCATGAATGGTCATAGGCAATTAAACACTGGAGGAGGCAGCTCCACAAATATCCCCATCTTCAATGGTGGAGGAGCCAGCACGTCAGTGCAAAAAAAGAACTGAAGCATTCACAACAATCTTCAGTGAGAAGCATCAAATGACTGATCCATCTCAGCCTCCCCCACATGTCTCCAGCATCACTGACGCCAGTCTTCAGCCAATTCGATCCATCCATTACACATCACATCAAGAAATGGCTGAGGGCGCCGGACACTGCAAAGGCTATGGTTCTGACAATATTCCAGGAATAGTACTGAAGACCCACGCACCAAAATGCCATGCCTTTAGCCAAACTGTTCCAAAACAACTACAACTCCTTGGCAACAAGGAAAATTGCATAGACATATCCTGTATATGAACAGGACAAATCCAATCCAGTCAATTACTCTCAGTCCTCAATAAAGTGATGGAAGGGGTCATTAACAGCGCTATCAAGTGGCATTTGCTCACAAATAAATCTGCTCGCAGATGCTCAGTTTGGGTTCCACCAGGGTCTCAGCTCCAGACCTCATTACAGACTTGGTTCAAACATGGACAAAAGAGCTCAGAGGTGAGAGTGACTGCCCTTGACATCAAGGCAAAACTCGATCAAGTGTAGCATCAAGGAGCCCTAGCAAAACTGGAATCAATGGGAATCTGGGGGGAAATCTTTGTCAAAGGGTCATCTGAACTCAAAACTTCAGCTCTTACAGATGCTTCCAGCCTTGCTGAGATTTTCCAGCATTCTCTTTTGATTTATAAACCAGCTTTTTGCAACATTGTATACATCATCCTTCCTGGCTTTGCGATAACAAATTCATACGTTTTGGCTATTTTGGAACTTTTCTCGATGTGAGCCAGGAGTTGGTCTGCTATCAATTTTGAAGCAGATCCCATCCCCAAACAATGAATTCAATGAATCCTTTGATAACTGTGGGAAATTTTGCTTAATATAATTTTATTTTTGCAGTGATTTGTAATGATTTTTCAGCTAAGCAATTTGAAGTCCTTTGTTTTTATTGTGTGTTACTGAGACCATTTTAAGACATTCTCGATCTCACTGTGCAACTGCACAATTTCTTTGAAATAATTGGTTCTGAAAGGTAGAGGAGATGCCATATGGAAACAATGTGTGGTGTCAAGACAATTTGAACATTGCAGTAACATTGCTGGAGTACACACAAGTCAAAGGGATTGGTGTGGAGTGCAGTAATTAGTATACAGATGGCACTGCTGGGTTTAAATGGATGCCTTGTTGAAGAATTCGAGTAAATTGTGTTGCATGCTGGATTAAGCACTTGGCCACTGCTGTGTGCAAATGTGTTAAATCCATAATGAAACTCTGTTTTACCGTTCCACAGTGAAGGATAGCTAGATACATCATTGTGGTCCCTAGTGAAGTTAATGGCCTGTATTTTCCAAGGAGTGGCTACCATTGCCTGATCGAGCAAACATTCCTACTCCTCGATGCTGCTCTGCATTCTTGTCTGATCCTCCAAACTCAGATTTACCGGAAACATGGAGAGTGGGTGGCATGATGGCACAGTGGTTAGCACTGCTGCCTTAGTGCCAAGGACCTGGATTCAATTCCAGCGTTGGGTGACCGTGTGGAAGTCACATATTCTCTGCTGGTCTGTCTGGGTTTCCTCAGGGTGCTCCGGTTTTCTCCCACAGTCCAAAGATGTGCAGGTTGGGTAGATTAGCTATGGTAAAATACATGAGGTTATGGGGAAAAGGCAGCTGGAAGATTTGCTTCAACTTGCAGCTAGTGGAAGAAATCTACAGTGGCCCTCAAAGTCTTGCGGCAAAAAGCCAAGTTAGCTTCAAAGTTATGGGAAGGCAGTCATGTATCGACCAGAAACGTGAACAAGGAGCTGAAGCATCCACTGGTGTCAGATCTATAAAGAAAAGGTGAAGAACTGTGCAGCCAAAAAGCTAATGGAGGTGCCTTACAGAATCTTACCTGACAGAAGAGCTAGAAAACTGAAAGTAAAGTGACTTTGGAGGGCTTTGGCATACCTTTGGGTCCGTCCCTGAAGACATGAGTGAATCATTTCTACAGCGGAGTTAATGTTTAATTGAGCTTATAGCACAAGCTTTTATAAACTATAATGTTATGGTAGTAGTACTTACTTTAATTTATTTTTGCATGGAATAAAGTTTGTTTTTAAGAACTTGAAATCTTGTGGCAGAGTTCAGACAGTTAATTAGTGGGTGTTTGGATTTCTTTAAACTCACAGGATCATAATAATGTATATTTAATGTTGAACAAACAATGGCTCAAGCCAACAGCCTTAACATAAATACAGCATGCGGTAAGATAATTCCATCTCGTTTATTTCTATTTTAACATTATCTGGCAGGTATGATTGGAGTCCCAATCCACTCAAGGCAGAAGAAAAACCAGAGCTTTTCATCCATGACAGAGAGAACTGATCACTTGCCCAATTTCTGTTCCAAAAATTAAAAAAGGACATCAAATGGCACTCTGCAGTTATGCAACTTTTCCTCTTTGCTGACTGCCTGCCTCTTCTCCGCCATGGCTTGGAGCTGGAGACACCACTGATCACAAACAAAATTCAAAGTGTTCTTGATTCTGATTTTTCACCTTCCTTAACCAAAAGGAAATTGCAACACAATTAAGCCCAAGTAGCAAGTAAAAAATGTCACTTCAAAAATTCAACTTAACAGTCCATTTTTCTAAAACCAAATTGAAACAACATTTTTCACACTGTTGTTGGAGTAACCAATAACTGTCAATATCTGAGCGTTCAGGTGGGTTTAAGTAAGCTACTAAATTCAAAACCCATTCTGGACCAAGTACAGAAATGCAGAGCATATGAGCCCAAAGGGTCATTGCAGAGTTTCTAGAGAGCAGCTGACTGGATTACCCAGAGATTCGCCAGAATTTCTGTTTGGCCAGCACACAATCTGAATTGCAAGCAAAGATAAAGAATGTCAAAAACCACTACTTGAATTATATCAATGCTTTCCCAGCTAATAAGATGGGAAACTAAAGTTCAGGTGGAAGTGTGCCGAAATAATTTACAAGCACAGCACATGCAACAGCCTTTTTAGATGTGGTTTATTTACGAGGGTTTCTTGGAACTTAGAAATATAGTATCTGTATACAGGACCATGCTACTATTTTTGGCTTTGTGTGAGATCTATCAACCACTGCCTGAACAAGCAAAAAGTCTTGTCCACTTGCTCTTTGATGTTTGACGGCAGCTGCTTGGGAGAGGTGACTGTGAATCTTCTTCAAGTGCTTGCTGCAGTTTTTTTTCCCCTCCAGTTCCAATATTTTTATCCTGTACAAATTACACTGCTGAAAAGTTTTCAACTAAGATACCAAAGATTCACATGGCTATTTATTTGGCACCTTTAACAACATATCCCAAGCAGCCTCAGGTATTTCAGGGACTGCACTGAAAAAATTTAAGATAAAAATTACTGTGTAATGCAAACATCTTAAGTGCAGGCGCAAATTATTCAACAACAATTTACATGGCCTCACTAATAAAGATGGTTGTACATTGGTTTACATAGCCGCAGAGGAAGTCAACATTATTCTGAAAAGAACATGTAATTACCAAGCTTCAGCTGTTGAACCAAGTGACAGACAAGCAATCCACAAGATCTTGTACCTTGGTTCCTGCGAACAGCTTAAAGTCAGATACCTCCTCACTTTCAACTCTTTTTGAACACCACATAGGAGATTGAGAGTCAAACATTTTCAGTCCATTATTTCTGCTTTCAGCTTTTAGTTTCCCATGGGCTTTCCAGTGAAACTATGCATGGCAGGAGGGGTGTGAAGAATTTTTTTTTAACCTGAGAACTTAGAGCAGCAGGAAAAGGTTTCAAGATCTATCCAGTTGGTATATCAATCCACTGTCTGCGTGGAGTTTGCACATTCCACGTTTTCCCAGTGTCTGCACAGGTTTTCTCCAGGTGCTCCAGTTTCCTCCCACAGCCCCAAGATGTGCAGGGTAGGTGGATTAGTCATGTTAAATTGTCCCCTAGTATCTCAAGATGTGCAAGTTAAATGGATTAGCCATGGTCAATGCAGAGGGTTGCAGGGAAAGGGTGGAGTGCTTGGGTCTGGATGTGATGCTCTTTCAGAGAGATGGTGCAGACTCAACAGGCCAAATGACCTCCACAGGGAATCTATGCTAACTTTTACTGGTTGATTCATTCTGGCATTCAATCTCAGTTAACATTAGGCTGTTGCCATTCATTGACAGTCAAATACTGTCACAACCAAATTCGATCCTGTCCATAATAATATTGATGTGGGTATGCCGGCGTTGGACTGGCGTAAACACAGTAAAAAGTCTGACAACACCAGGTTTTAGTCCAACCGATTTATTTGATAATAGACTCACAAGCTTTCGGGGTTAGTCCCTTCGTCAGGTGAATGGAGAGTTCTGGCCTCAGACAGAGCATCTGTCTGAGGCCAGAACTCTCCATTCACCTGACGAAGGGACTAACCCCGAAAGCTTGAGAGTCTATTATCAAATAAATCGGTTGGACTAAAACCTGGTGTTGTCAGACTTTTTACATAATAATATTCACATATACACCCTTCTCAAAGGGGACGATCAATTGTTGGGCTTATAACATTAGTAGCCATTACGAATTGCAATTTCTGCTGTGACTTTTTTTCCCAATTCCTTAACCCAAAATGCTGCAGCCAACTCTGGTGCCCTGAAGGGATGGCAGAAACTGAACAGCACCAGGCTGAACAGATGGCAGAGATCATGACAAGCATTAGGCCAAGTACCAAAGCATCATTTCTGATGCAGTCAGTACTGTTTCCAAATGCAGCTAATTTAAAATGAACATTATTCCAGTACAGAGAACAGGCTGCATATAATATTTTTATCAACCTTTGGTTTAATTATAACCATATCCACAGGTACAATGGCCACTACTTACCTCCACTGTCAGATGAGGCAGGGATCCAAGTCAGATCTACGCCAAGACAGAACTGTACAATTACCCACTGAACATCACACATTCATAAAAGCACAATTTATGGTGCACATTAAACAGAAAACCACAATGCTGCTTTACAACTTAAGGGTGCTGGCTATTGTGTCAATGTTATAAGTTGCAGAAGCTGACCATTTTGCTTTGGTAACCAGGACTACTATGTTACAATTTTGAGAGCCAATCTTTGCATGTCCACTTTGCACATGGCGATCTACATACTTCTCACACAATTCTGAAAGCTCCATGATGTTCACATTCACATTTGATACTCAAAACAAAATAGCTGATTTTAATACTAAGTAATTAAACAGCAGCTCTTGGAGGCAATCTTTGTTTTGTTGTCACAAAGAATGTTGAATTCAGACAGACATTTTACCTCTATTACTTCTTCGCACTGCATTTATCATTCCTACTGTTGTACAGCTTTCTTACTTTATGAACAAACATTGCTAACACAATGAAAAGCTAAATCTAGCTTTACATCACTCCTAGCGTTTGTTGCTAGGAAACCTTTGATCCTTCTCTCTACCTCGTCAAGGCACATCACTGAACAATGACGTTTTAAAAAAATACAAAGAACATTATTAAATCTTCACAGGGTTCAAAACTGTTTAACACCTTGTCATGTATTTAAAAGAGCAAGGGAACACTACTTTAGTGCGAATGTTTGACACTCATTTTCTATATGTGCTTTTTCTCAACCCTTCTGTTTTCCATGCATTGTGTGGGCGGTTCAGAAGGGGAAAATTTTTTAAAAATGACCAGTTCTACCAAGATCCATTATATATTACACAATTACATTGAAAATTTAGTATTAAATTTCTTTTGATGGATGAAGACAGGTTTACCTCATTAACCACAGTAAAGATATCAAATTTTGAAAAGGTTTTTAATAAATATTTTTCATGGCAAAAATTGCAATTTGTAATGGGTACTAGTACTATAAGCTAACAATGGGAGAACAGCCATTATTACAAAACTAAAGCGTCTTTCACTGACTCAAAACATAAGAGTCAGGTACCACGGAACCAAAACTATTTACTGAAACTGAATTGATAAAATTAAAGATTTTACTTGCTTCTGAGTCAAGCTATAATGCAAAAGAATTTTTGCTATTTTTAGTATCCACTCCTCCCATCAAAACAAAACTAAGAAAATATTAAACTACATCTATCCCATTAGTACTTCCTTTGGTCATGCCCTGATTATCTATAAGTAGTAATATGATAAATGATCTGTTTTATTTGTTTGCAAGTAGTTGAGGGATAAATATTGACCAAAACATGAGAACTCCCCTGCTCCTCTCTGAATAGTGCCAAGCAATCTCACATCACTAAGAGAATGGACATGGCCTTGGCATCACGTCTCAAACACCTCTGACAGTGTAACATTCCTTCAAAATGTTGCAGTGAGGTGTTAACCTTACATGCTGACAATGCAACACTCCCGCAACGGTATACTGAAGCACCCAGATAAGTGTTCAGATTCGTTGACTATAGCTTGAACTCACTGGCGAATACAAGAATACTAGTTTTTGCACTCACTTTCGAAACATGGGATTTAAATTTCCAAAATTGCAGATTTGGAGTGGCAACAATTGACACATTCCACAGGCCCAATGTCTTACTAAATTGCAGATCAGGTGTAAAGATTGATCATCAGTTTTTTTTGTGCCAAATATAATTTTTTGCTTAGAACCCAAGTAGTGGCTGTTCTGCATTATGACAGAAAAGACATCATAGGAAAGACATTAGAGGCCAGTAACTAAATCAAAGCTCACTCAGCTAAGAACAAATCCACAAATGTGGTGATTCACCAGGTCAGGAATGTTAGATCACACAAGGTCACAAACTCAAAAAGGAAAAGTTTCAGTGAGCCGTTATCTGTAGAAAACAAGTTAAATCTCAAGAGTTAGCATTTTCTAAACAGATAGCCAAAGGTTGCCATCCTATACTGAGCTATCTTTGAACGAATGGAAATAATATTTAGCAGTTATTCATTTTGTCTTGTAGAATCCCTACAGTACAGGAGGAGGCCATTGGGCCCTTCGAGTCTGTACCAACTACAATCTTACCCAGGTCCTATTCCTGCAACCCCACACATTTACTCTGCTAATCCCCCTGATAGTAGGGTTAATTTAATATGGACAATCAACCTAACCCACACATCTTTGGACTGTAGGAGGAAACCAGAACACCTGGAGGAAACCCATGCAGACACGGAGAATGTGCAAACTCCAAATAGACAATGACCCAAGGCTGGAATTGAACCTGGGACTCTGGTGCTGTTATGCAGCAGTGCTAAACACTGTGCCACCATTTTCTCTGAATGGAACTGGGTTTCTAAGTGTTATGCATTTGTATTTATTCCTATTTGTTCACTGGAGCTATGCTATATTAATATACACAGTGGAAATGATGTAATAGAACTAGCACAGGAGAGAAGCTTCATCATCCTTGGAAGAGGTCACACACCATGAATAAAGCTTCATTCTTCTTTAACCAAAGTCTCTCCCACATCACATCTCTAACGCCTAACACTAAGCATTAAGATTCCACAGGAAGTTGGGTCCTACTTTAAGTTCTATCAATATTGGGGAAATTTTTCACTTTCTTCTCAGCTTGCATTATTTAATATCTCTGAAAATGCAAAACCGTCAGCTGACAACCCAGGAAAGGTATGCTGGATACTGATTACTAAAATAACTCTTGGAAGACGAGAGTTGAAACAACGAAAAATGTGAAAATCTGAATGGAAGAACAACTGTTGCAGAATCGAGGAGCTGAGAAACCATGATGCCAAGTGCGATGACACCCAAGGCCAGTTGGATTATATTTGTTTTTAATCTGTTGAACAGTTATCAAATGGTTAAAAATACACAGTTTCCTGCAACAGAAAACCAAAACTGCACCCCTGATCGTCACAGCAAAGAAACTCATCCATTGACAAACTTCAGCTTTAGACCTAGCAACCCTCTTTGAAGGACTTGCAATAGTGTGTTTCCTAGACAACTATTTGGTACTCTGTTCTGCTCTAGTGCCAGATATCTATTTCCAGCATCTCTAGAAAGGCCATATGTTACTGGAATCAAGGGTGTCTGGGTCTAAACAGACCACAATGGCTCTTGTGTGCCTGCACACATAATCCCCTATCCCTGCATATTATGTAGCGCAACACGGTTTATCTGGATGCAACGGTATTATACTTTTCCAAAAATCCATGCCATTGTCAGGGGAAGTTTTCAAGCAGGTCACATTTTCCTGCATTGGAGAATCAATGGAAACAAGAGAAAGAAAATTGTTGACAGTTTAAAAAGGAAAATGGGAAATGCTATGCACCACTACTCAGCTTGAGTGAATTGTCTGCAGCATATCCTGAAAATTTTAAAAAGTTAGAGAAAATTAACTGTACCAAAAATTTCAAAGCTGTTTACTGAATCACCATATAGATAATGAAGTATTTCCCATGCTGCATTCACACATGCTCCAATCTAAATGGTTTGCAAAAATAAAAGAGCAGGACTTTTTTTTTTGAACGGCAACGTATGCACAAACACCCAAGGGCCCAATTTGTAAGCAACCTATACAGAACATCGGGTTAGCTTAAAGGGAACACTGATGAGGAGGATCTGGTAAACGTGGTTATTCAGAGGGAGCTGGATATCCTTTCAATGAAGAACAGAAAGCTAACATGGTGGTACTATGGTTAGCACTGTTACCTCAGTGCCAGTGACTGGGTATCGGTTCCGACCTAGAGTGACTGTATGTGGAGTTTGTGCCTTCTCCCCATGTCTGCATGGGTTTCCTCTGGGTCCCCCTTTGTTCCTCCCACAGTCCAAAGCTGTGCAGGGTGAGTGGATTGGCCATGCTAAATGACCCCTTAGCGTCAGGAGGATTAGTGGGGTTACGGGGATAGGCCTGAGTGGCATTGTTGTTGGCACAGGCACAATGAGGCGAGTGGCCTCCTATAGCACTGTAGGGTTTCTATGATTCTAAGGGTCACTTTCTCAGAATAAAGGACTGGCATTTAAGAATTAAAAGAGGTGAAGTTTCCTCACTCAAAAGGTTGTGAATCTTTGATATTCTCAATGCCAGGGTTGAACATCGATGACCAATTAAGTATACCCAAGACAGGGATCAACTGATTTTTAGATACCAAGGAAAGTGGGGGATATGAGGGAGAAGATCAGCCACAGTTGTATTGAATGGGAGCACGCTCAAAAAGGGCCAAATGGCCTATTCTTATTTCTTATTTTAAGTTTTAGCATTCAGCTGGCCTGGCTGCTAGAAACAATTTAATTGAACAGTAGAAGATGACCTGCTTTCCAGTTTGTTTTAAATAACTATACACAAGAACCACTCAACCACAAGAGAATAGAGCTAACATTGAGTCATCCTGACTTGAAATGTTAACTCTGCTTTTTCTCCACAGATGCTGCCAGACCTGCTGAGATTTTCGAAATACTTGGTTTTGAGAGATACACACGGCATTAATTTTGATGTTTTTAATTTCCATGTAATACACATGGGTGGCAAGTGGTGAGCAACGCTGCCTCAAAGCGTCAGGGACCCGGGTTCGATTCCAGCCTTGGAGCATTGTCTATGTGGAATCTGTCTGTGCTGCTGTTTCCTCCCGAAGTCTGAATGGGGTGCTGGTTAGGTACACTGACCCCATCAGGTGCCAGAGTGTAGTGACTAGGGGAATTTCACAATAACTTCATTGCAGCATTAATGCAAGCCTTACTTGTGACTAATAAATAAACTTTAAATTATCAGGAGCTATTGATGCATCAATGCTAGACTACAAAACCCACAAGTTGAACGCATATAGCTTAATTTTCCTAAAACATGTTACAAAGCATATCCAGTTATGAAAATAAAACATGGTAAAATATGTCAATTTAAAATCTGAGGGTACAGCAACAATTGATTTATTTTGTATCATTTGGAAGACTCTGCACTCCAAAGCAAACATGAGTTTTGCTTTTGCAAATGATAGAACAGAATGTGCTGAGACTAAGACGGAAGTAGCAATCTTTTGAAATCAATCTCAAGACCAAGAGCACAACACTCCCATGAGGAACAGTAACAATGACGGGAACTGGGATTGAGAGCAAGACCCGTGAGGTGGAGACAAACCATTCAAACAGGAAGAAGGTGAAGTGCATAAACGTCACAGTGGTTGGTAAAGTGATGAGAATATTAACATACTTTAAATGAGACTCACACTGGGGCAATAACAATAGCCTCAATAGTGCAGACACAGAAATAAATCACCACAAATACTGAACTGAGTGCACTAAATGCTGAGGAACTGCTGCACCAAGTAAGATGATTTGCACTTTTTAAATGTCAAAGACACAAAGGAAAGAAGCTAAATAAAAACCATGCCAAAATTTGAAACAAAAGTAGAAATTTCTGGAAATACAGGACGGATCACACAAAGAATAGGAAAGTTAACATTTCAGGAGTAAGTTTTCCATTCGAATGAAGGGTTCACATTAAAACGTTAACCTGTTTGCCTCACAATGCTGATTAAAAGTACAAACATTAGATGCCAAAAATGAAAACATTCCTTACTTTGGTGAATGCTGTCAGTATTGAATAAAAACAGCCAAAGATAGGCTAGATGTGACAGTCATGATGGGTAAACTAAGTATTTTAGCCATAAGAATGGCAACTTCACCACATCCTTTAAAGATTTGGTGCCGAAGAAACAGAGACCCAGGGCTAGTTATACAGAGCATCAGGAAGACTCCAATGATCTTTAAAAATAGTGAATGACCCAGATGCTTAAGTTCAACTCAATTTCCAACAGAATCCATTTTTGTCAGCAAATGAAAGGAGGCAGAGCAAGATTCATACAAGGAAAACGCCAAATCAGCAGTGCTATTTGAATTCTGTGCCAAGTTCAAACAGACCCATTCTGGTTGTTGAAGGGTCTTAGCTGAGTATGGAAATCAAATCAATGTAGTTGATGCAAACATTTTTGAAGGATGAATATGGTCTGTTTAGCCATGATTTAAAGTTGTTTTTTAAAACCGTCAACTGTAAACTGTAGCAAAAGAACTGGCCAACATAGTCAGTAATTGGTAACAAACATCTGTTGGATTGCTTTGATCGTCAGGCCGGTTGATGCAACACAGCCTCATCAGTAGCTGACATTTCCCCAACAAAATTATATCATGCAAGCTTGGCCAAGTTTCCAAAATTTCATCATAACCAGAGTTTCCAAATTCACAGTTTGTCAAGAGTATTAAAAGATTAGCCATTTTTGATACATAAACTCCTATTCAAACCCCCAAGAAATTAATTCTCATCTGGTTAAAAAGGTGTGAATGGCTTCATGAATGGATGCTTTTTCACTATCAAATGTCTACAAGTAATAGCTGTATTAGTTTGTCAGAAGTTTACTTTATCTCCACGTGACTCCGGAGACCTAGCCATGCTGGATATCAGGTAAGTTGACGTGGAGGGGGCAAGTGAAGGGTGGGAGCTAGAGGGCCTAAATGTTTTTAAATCACAATTGGGAATGAGTCCGGAGAACAGAAACAAGCCTTCCAGCCATCCCACCTCAACACTCAGCCACTTCTCTGGTCACCTTAAATCTAGCAGGCCTGACTCTCAGACAACTCTGAAAATGACTGACTGTGCGGAGTTTACACATTCTCCCCACATCTGCATGGGTTTCCGTCCACACTCCAAAGGAGTGCAGGTTAGTTGGAATGGCCATGCTAAATTGCCCCTTAGTGTAGATTAACCATGAGAAACATGAGGGGTCATTGGGCGAGGGCAAGGGCCTGGGTAAGATGCTTTGTTAGAGAGTCGGTACAGACTCGATAGACTGAACAGGGTCTTTGGCACTGTAGGGAGTCTACGAACATTGTGTGTCGAGACACTTAACACTGAGGGATTTGGCTCAGTCAGGAAACTTCCCCTGACTCAAGCCACTTGCCTCAGTAGCAAAAATCCAGCTCCAAATGCTTCAGGCACTGCTAACACAGCAAATGGAGTCCAACTCCTGGTCTTGCATTTGTCAGGAACAGACAAAGCATTGCTGGAAAGCAATCAGGAAGACTACAAATACTACCTGAATACCAGGGAACTTGAAAAAAATCTTTAATATCAATCAACATATTCCACAGATCAGATTCTGTTTTAACAACTGTGATAAAATAAACAGATCTATAGTTATCTTCAGGACTGTACTGATAAATCTCATGGAATGCAGAAATTTATCATTGGGGGTGACTGCCAAACAGGAGCTAGTACTGACATTACCTGAATTGGAACAACTGGTTATACCACCACTGACAAAATGAGAAGCATTAATACCGAAACAGTTCTTATTTAATGAGTCAACAAAGATAAAGATTAAGGTTTATTTATTGGTGTCACGAAGGAGGCTTACAGTAACACTGCAATGAAGTTACTGTGAAAATTCCCTAGTTACTACTCTTTGGCACCCTTTAGGTACACAAAAAGGAGAATTTAGCATGGCCAATGCACCTAAGCAGCACATCTTACGGACTGCAGGACAAAACCGGAGTACCCGGGAGGAACCCCATGCAGACAGTGACCCAAGCCGGGAATCAAACCTGGATCCCTGGCGCCGAGAGTCAGCAGTGTGCCACCATGCTGAACAAGAACATGAATAAAAATATGGCATCTTGGTTGCATTTATACTCAAAAGAATTATCATTGGATTTACTACCATTCCACAAGATGACAGTATTCCAATCAAAATAAATCAGTAAATTCAAATCTACTCCATTTCAAGTCAACGAAATATGGTTTGTATGTCAGACACTGTTTAATATGGGAACTCAAGTACTGATCTGTGCTTCCCACCGCCCATTCCCAATTTGAGACTTGGCACTTAAAGTTTACTTTCAGCTGAAAATTTCACTTGAGAACTTAGTTTGGCATTTTCGTAGAAAATTGTTACAATTAGCAGTCTTAGCTGGCTGATATAGCTACATGCTGTTGACGCTACCATTTATGAGAACCACATATTGTAACACAAAGCATAATTTCATAATTTGACAGTTGTTTGCACTATATAATTAAATCTATTTATACTTCGATCCAACATTTAGAAAATGCCTCTGCCATCTACTGCATCATTTACTCTCAGCTGCTTCACAATTCAATGGGAAAATTTCAGCTCTAATTATCCTACAGTATAATCATGTCTCACATACAAGTTGTCAACCTTTATTATAATATTTGTTCCTATAAAATCAATGCAACTTATTGCCTTTCAATTACAAGTCACAGTTCATTCTAGCCAACTAGCAAAGGGTTCATGATGTAGTCACAGGAGCAAAGCGTCAATACCTCCCTAATGTGGCCTGATTTAAAACGATTGTAGCACAAATATGAACCTGAAACCATGCACCATGTTTACTACTCAGCTCTAGAGAGAGTACTAAATAAAAGAGAAACACACATTCTTGAAAATTAAGCCATCAGCACAAATTCTTTGCACAGTAAAAAAGACTCCCATGCTTCCACAATGCATACACAAGATAAAAGCAAAGATGTGTGGGTTAGATTGATTGGCCATGCTAAATTGATCTTAGTGTCAGGAGATTAGGAGGGTAAATATGTGGGGTTACAGAATTAGGGCATGGGTGGGATTGTGGTCAGTGCAGACTCGATGGGCCAAATGGCCTCCTTCTGCACTGTAGGGCTTCAAAAGAAACAAAATCACCTCAATAATTAAATGTGATTGCATTTAATGTGAACTTACTACACGACCCACCATCACAAAAAAAATAGCTTAAATAATATCCTGGGGTCAGTTAGTTCAATTGGCTGAACAGCTGATTGGCGATGCAGAGCGACGCCAACAGCACGGGTTCAATTCTCTTACCGGCTGAAGTTATTCATGAAGGTGAGCACCTTTGCAACCTTGATCCTCGCCGAAGATGTGGTGATGCTCAGGTTAAAATCATCACCAGTCAGCTTATAGTCATCCAGGACTACAGTGACTTTAAATCAGTGCAAACACCATAATCAACAAATGTAGTCAAAGTTGTGAGGAAAAGCATAACATTCCCAAAACTCAAAATATAAAAACATTAGTTATTCTTGAATAGCAGAGTTTTGGCTCAGCTGTGAAAACAAGCCAATTAAAGCATTCAATCTTATTTTTGTTTCAAAAAACAATACCATGTTGGGTGGTGCTTTTACTCACTGGGATTGCAGTGAGTTATGCAGACCAGTACAACCTGTAACAATGTGTCAAACCAGGGTGTTACACCAAAAAGAGGGCCAAAATTAGGCAAGGCTCCTCTTGATAACCCTCTAATAAAGTAATGGAATTTGTATAGGTGTAGGTTAGGGAAAGGTTAGACACGCTGATAATACTTCCACATTCAAATAAGCTGAGAATATTTGCCTTCCAAGCCCACACATGGTAAATCATCACTGGGGTGAGGTACAAAGGAGCTGTCATCTATCACACTGTGTCCCAGAACAAGTCACTGCCTTTAGGATAATGGAGAAATGGGAGGCCAGCCAATAAAACATTGGGACAGTTAATTCTGGAGATGGCAGAAGTAGGGATGGTTTTCAGTAGCAGATGGGCAGAGGTAGGAGGCAGAGGTGGATGACGTTATGGAGGAGGAAGGAAAGATTTTATGAAGGTCAGAATAGGTGATTCGAGATTCTGTTCCAGTCAGAAAAAGAAAAATGCTGGGATTGCAGATAAAGCAGTTAGAAAAACAACAGATAACAGTTTAAATGGCTGACTTAAAAGTTCAGTCCTATGCCAACTGTCCAAACCATATGCTGCTCTGTTATAGACAGAATCAGTTTGTAACAGTCTCCAGCTGAAGCATCATTGATTATCCTTCATCCGGTAGTTTGAGTAACCACCCACAGTGGTGACAACATAACCTGTGGCACTTGCAGCATTCCAGAATATTAACCAACAAATGATTAAAAATAAAATGAACACTTAATTTATAGTACACATAAGTAGACTTTTCACAAGTCCATTCATTGCAGCCATCAATGGTGAGTTCCCATTCTTGAATTTCTTTGGTTCATTGTTGTATCTTCTTGTAAAGAAGGAACTTATCACCAACAGGATACGCAAATGTCCTTGCTTTATAATGTTTGATTTGAAAATTGACTAAAAAACTTTCATCTGGCTCGCTGGTCTAATATCTTAATTTTTAAAAATTTTTACCCTGATATTCACATCTCTCCAGGGCCTCACCCATCTATAAACTCCTTCAACCTTCGAGAAACTGTTCCTTCTGTATCTCCCATGATCAAGTACAGAATTAAGTGAAAGCATCCTTCAATAAAAGTTTGCAATTGTAACTTGCCATACAAATTTCCCAATAAAGTTCAATCTAAAGCATATTTGGGGTGGATATCATAAATTCTTCAAAAGATAGGTTTGCATTTTTAAAAAATTCATATTTGAAATCATGTTTCAGAAAGGGAAAAAAATCCCAACCACATTTGCTTCCATGGTTCCTGGTATTTAAAAACAGTTTCTCCAGCATCTTTAATGTTTCAATGAGGTTCACACAGAAAAAAGCAGATGTCAAATTGGAGGTGGTGGTTTTCAGTGTGGTTTTTTAAAAAGCAAAGAAAGACAGGTTTCTCTGAGGGTGTTGTTTGCAATCTCCTTTGTGAAGACAGAATCAAAATATGTATTTAGCTGGTCAGCCATGTCTTTGTTCCCCGTTATAAATCCCTGTTTCTAACTCTAAAGGGACCCAATTCTGTTTTCACTCATCTTTTTCTCTTCAAATACCTGCAGAAGCTTTTACGGTTAGTTTTTAATGTTCCCTGCGAGCTCAACCACATTGTTTGCCCAATCATGATCAATCTCTTTGTCCTTCTTTGCTGAATTTTAAAGTGTGCCCAATCCTTAGGTCTGCTCTTTCTCTTGCCAATTTGTATGCCTCTTCCTTGGATCTAATACTATCACTACTTTCCCTTATAATGGAATGCGCTGCCTGGGAAGATAGTAGAAGCAGGTTGCCTCATCTTTTGGAAAAAACCCAGATGAGCACTTGGCATATAACTTTCAAGGCTATGGGTCAATTGCCGGTAGATAGGGTTAGATGGGAGGTCAGGTGTTCCTAATGTGCCGGTGCAGACTCAATTGGCCAAAAGGGCCTTTGTACGCTGTATGATTCAAAATATTGTATGTTTTCAAGGAGGAGTTAGACATAGCTCTTGGAGGAAAAATGGGAACAGGTTACTGAGTTGGACGACCATAATGAATGATGGAGCAAACTTGAAGGGCCAAATGGCCTACTCCTGCACTTTTGTACATTTCTAGAATGGTTCTCAGGTTTAGTGTCATTCTTGCAATTGCATGTGCAATTCTCCAGTATTTCTATTTAATATTTCTTACAGTTCATAGATCATAAAATGTCACAACACCTCAAAAGCAGCACGACCACCACCAAGCTCAGTTGACTGGATAGCTGGTTCATGATGCACAGCAACACCAACAGCGCAAGTTCAATTCCCTTGTTGGTTAAGGTTATTCACGAAGGCTCACCTTCTTGCCTTGCCCCACGCCCGAGATGTGGTGATCCTCAGGTTAATTCACCTCAGAGGAGCACAGCTTAAGACCATCAGGGTCCAGGTTACAAGCTTAACATAATTTCAATACTTTGCCAGCATGGTTGCTATTGGCTGAATGGCCTCCTACTGAGCCAAGATTGCTCAATAACCTTTAAACTTTACACTCTAGAAACAAATCACAGCAAACCCTTTGAAGTAACTCAGTGCTTTTAAACACTTTAGTCACATGTATTTTTCTCATCCATCCTATTCAGTTTTTTATTTTCTAAGTGTTTGAGATGTTTCTAGTTTACCTGTCAAGCTGTCTTACTATACCCATCTTGCAATTTATTTCTTATTTAACTGCACAGTCTGCAAATTTTCTAATATCTTTTGCACTCAGAGTTTGGGATCGTCTGCAAATTTTAACTGGTAAGTTACTTGGCTTTGCCAAGAACAAGTTATGATGAGACCAAAGATGTTGCTGGATTACGTAAAATGACATGCATTTTATTTGATCAAGCTTTTCAAAACTGGATATGTGCCAGGAAATAAACATGGCATTTGTGTTATTATGGTATTGCGCAATTCATTTTGTTTCCCGTTTTGGAATTTAGATGTAACTACCCGTGTTGGCATTATATCAGTCACCTTACTCCACAGCATACTGTACTGCTTTGATGTTGGATAATGGCTGTTTGAACAAAAAGTTTTTGACTTTACACAAAAGTAGATACAAAAAAAACTTCAATTTTCATAGTTGGAGTGAAATTTACACCTTCCAAAATTCTGCCATCATGGGTAGAAAATTCTTACAGGCATTTAATAATCTTGTGAAGTTCCTTGTTTTAAATAGTGCATGCAGTCTTGCTTTATGTTCAGAGCCCTCGGATTACATAGCTGCTCATGCTCAACATTTGCAGAATGCAGATCAATTATGCAAATCTTTCCACAGTCAATTAAAATTTCCTTATAATGGACTTGCAATTTGGTCAAGTTTTTTAAAAAATTATTCTTCAGAAGAAGATAACATTGTAAAATGGTTAGACCCTCAGCAGACGCCACTTCACACTTATTCAGAAGCAATATACTGTAGATGCTAGAATCGAACAATAAAACAGAAAATGCTGGAAGTATTCAAGCATGTTTGCCCGTGTACAGATGCTACCTGACCAAAGCATCAAGCTGATGACTTTTCATCAGAATTGGAAGTTAGTGATGTAACAGGAAAAAGGAAAGGGAGGGAGAACAAAAAAAAGGTGAGACACAAGGTGGAAGACAGGAGAAATGGAAGTTAATTTATTAGGTCACAAGCAAGGCTTACATTAACACTGCAATGAAGTTGTGAAAATCCCCTAGTTGCCACACTCTAGCGCTTGTTCGGGTCAATGCACCTAACCAGTACATTTTTCAGACTGTGGGAGAAACTGGAACACCCGGAGGAAACCCACGCAGGCACAAGGAGAATGTGCAAATTCTACACACAGTCACCAAAGGTCAGAATTGAACCCGGGTCCCTGGCAGTATGAGGCAGCAGTGCTAACCACTGTGCCGTTAAATGACCTTAAGAGAAGGCAGGGCAAGGCAAAAAAAAGTGGTGATGGACAAGAAACAAAAGTTAGATCGAGGGGAGCTGGGAAACAACCACCTTTAGAATCGTTAGCAATATTTGCCGCCCCAAATATGGGAGCATCAGTTCTTATCACCAATACCGACTATGTCCAGTCCTCCAATTCACAATATCAAAAAATATTTTACGTTACTCATAGGACAAAATTAAACTCACCATTTAACAAAACCTTCATCATCACTGACAGAGGGGGAAAAACATGGGCAGGATTCTCCGGCTGCACTTGCCTTCAAACTGAAGAATTCTGTCCTGAGTTAATGGACCTTTGCATGGTTCCCCACCACCACATCCCCTACCCCGCCCACTACAATTCCCGTGGCAGGCGAGACAGAATATCAGCCCTGTTTTGTGTGGAAAAAAGCCTTCTGAAACCTGTAATCACCATCACTCGGAGGAGAGGAATGGTATGGTGGTAATGTCACTGGGCCAATAATCCAAAAGCCAGGATAATGCACTGTGGAACAAAAACAAAAAATGCTAGTAAAACTCAGCACGTCTGATGGCATCAGTTAATGTTTCATTTAATACATTTGGAATATAAAGCTACTCTCGAATCACGATGACCATGAAACTATTATTCTAAAAATTTCAGGTTCACTAATATCCTTGCCTCAGGCCTACATGTGATTCCAGATCCAGAGCAATGTGGCTGATTCTTGACCACCTTCTGAAATTACTTCACAAGTCATTCAGCTCAAGGGCAATTAGGGATAAGCAACAAATACTGGCCTTGCCCATGGCACACATCCCGTGAAAGAATAAAAATAAGCTTGGTGTCCACAAACCAGAAATCATAAATGCAAAACCTATCACAACAAGAAACTGTCCTTCATTCTCAGGTGAATGAAGCACATGCTGAACTGAAACTGATTAGTACTTCACTCAGTCACACATCGATAACAGCCACAACTGTCCAAACAAAATCTAAGAAAGGGTGCTCAATGTCAGTCAGAATCCCCCCTCCCAAATTAACCAGAACCATTTAAATCACAGTAGAAAAGATGACAGCATAGACTGACAGGATTTTTCATGCGTCATTGCATTATGATGTTTTTTCAATTGGAAAAGCATAATTATGCACATGAACAAAGATACAAAGTTAGTCAATGTAAGGGGCATCTTAGCTTCAAAAATCAAAAAAAAAATCACCTCCATTTCCTCCCCCCCCTTCCAATCAAGGACAGCACAAAAGTAGTTTCCCTCAGCTAAAGACACATTACTTCCCAACTACCGAGTACTGAGAGCCTGACGAATTTGCAATGACTGCCAACATTGGTGCATTACCAGCCCAAAGGAACATGTACACAAGTGTAGCAGTAACGTCACAGTCCTCATTCCCAGTGCCAGATTATACAGAGATGTGACAATCTTGCCATTGTGCAGAATTTTTATAAACAAAAAGTATCTGCAGTCAAGTAACGCGTCCTATGAAGTATAGTCCAGAGAAGGAAGTGGCGGCACAAAGTTATTGCGCTGAACGAAGTAATCCGGAAACCAGGTTCCATTCCCACCATGACATATAGCAAAATCTGAATTCAATAAAACATCTGGAATTAAAAATCTAATGATAACCATGAAACCATTGCCGACTGTCATTAAAAACCCACCTGGTTCACTCATGTCCTTTAGGGAAGGAAATACCTGGGGTCTGGTCAACAATGTGACTCCAGACCTACAGCACGTGGTTGAACTCAAATGGCCTAGCTCAGTTCAAAGGCAATTAGGGATGGGCAATATATGCTGGTCCAGCCAGTGACACCCACATCCCCAGAACAGATAAAACAATATCTACATTAATCCTCATTTTACAATTTTATAGGGGAAAAAAAAACTAATTGTTACACCTGTTGACAAACCTTAGTTTGGAGTTGGTTGTGACCATGCGTTAACTGAATTTGCACGCTGCTGCCATTACATCAGTGAATAGGGTTAATAAAATGTGTCAACTCACCAAAACACAACCCAGCTACTTTCTGTTGGAGCTGCTGCTAACAAATGGCTGTGAAAAGCAGAAGCCAATAAGCCAGATGTGGAGATGCTGGCGTTGGACTGGGGTAAACACAGCATGAAGTCTCAACACCAGGTTAAGTCCAACACGTTTATTTGGTAGCAAAAACCACTAGCTTTCGGAGCTCTTGCTGCTCCTTCGTCAGATGAGTGGGAGTTCTAGTCAAAAAACAGCGCATATAAAGCCACAAACTCAATTTACAAAATAATGGCTGGAATGCGAATCTTTACAGGCATTCCGCCTCTGATCTTCAGGTAAGTGTTCTCCAAGGTGGTCTTCACAACACATGATAGCAGAGTCGCTGAGCAGAGACTGATAGTCAAGTTCTGCACATGAGGACAGCCTCAACCGGGATCGTAGGGTCATGTCACACTATCTGTAACCCGCATGACTTGCGCTTGCAAAATCTCACTAACTGTCCTGTCTGGGGACAATACACATCTCTTGAACCTGTGCTTAATACTCTGTCCATTCACACTGTCTGTACCTTTAAGACTTGATTACCTGTAAAGACTTGCATTCCAACCACTATCTTGTAAATTGAGTTTGTGGCTTTATATGCCCTGTTTGTGAATAAAAGTCCCACTCACCTGAAGGAACAGCAAGTGCTCTGAAAGCTAGTGGCTTTTGCTACCAAATAGGTCTGTTGGACTTTAACCTGGTGTTGAGACTTCTTACTGTGTTTCACAGCCATAGCAGCTGTCCATAGGTGCAGGTGAAAACATTAAACCTAAACCGGTTTTAATAAACAAAGTGATGGAGGTTATCGATATTGAAAATATTTCCTCTATGCATTATTAATTATATATGTTGACTTACGTGCTGTGGGTCTCACAGCAGAACAATGTTACTTCAGGGGATTTCATTGTTTGATTTCAGAACATGGTTATGCACATATTCTTCCGATTTTTTTTTAAAAATGGAATCTCTCCATGTCGTCCAGTGCCATTTTTGGATAGCATCCGGCACAATCTGTAACTTTCTACTGTTCACACTTCAGGATTTCATGCAACAGCCTATCGCAAAAGGAGTGTTTCTCCTGACTGTGCAGAACTGGTTTCAGATCCTTCAGCCACATGCCCCTCAGACTTGGCTTGGATCAGCCCAAGCTGATCTTAAACAATAACAACCAACAATCAGGTTTAATTATTAATACTGCCACTCCTGGTTCATTAAGTAACTAGTATCATAGAATCCCTAAAGTACTGGAGGCCATTCAGCCCATCAAGTCTGTACAACCACAATCTCACCCAGGCCCTTTTCTTGTAACACCACACATTTACCTTGCTAATCCCAGTCACTAGGGTCAATTTAGCGTGGCCAATCAACCTAACTCTCACATCTTTGGACTATTGGAGGAAACCAGAGCACCCAGAGGAAACTCATGCAAGACAAAGGGTGAAAGTGCAAACTCCACACAGAGTGACCAGAGGCTGGAATTGAACCCGGGTCCCTGGTGCTGAGAGGCAGCAGTGCTAATCACTGTGCCTCCCATCACACAAATTAGAAATGAGATTATGAAATAAACCTGAACCACAGAAACAGAATCCATAGAATCTCTACAGTACAGAAGGAGACCATCCGGTCCTTGTACCGACCACAATCCCACCCAGGCCCTATTCCCATAGCCCCATGCATTTATCCTCTAATCCCAGTCACTAGGGTCAATTTAGTGTGGCCAATCAACCTAACCCGCACATCTTTGGACTGCGGAAGGAAACCAGAGCATGTGCGAGAAATCCACACAGACACTGGGGAAAAGTGCAAACTTCACACAGGTGACCCGAGGCCAGAATTGAACCTGGGACTCTGGCGCTGTGAGACAGCAGTGCTAACCACTGTGCCACCTTCCATAGTTATGGAGAGGTGGGTTTTCACATTATCGTAAGCTTTAAGTGGTATCTCATCTTCCATCAAATAAAATAGTAAGGCCAAAGCAGAATGCTCAATTCATTTTGAGTGCCTCTTTAAACAGAGCAACAAGACACTTCCTTTCTGACATACACTCCACAGCATTTTTGCATCAAAGGGGACAGATTTTTATTTGTAACATTTTCTGCAAATTTAGTAACAATTGTAGAATCTCCACAGCACAGGAGGCAGCCATTTTATCCATCAAGCCTGCAATGACAACAATCCCACCCAGGCCCCATCCCTGTAATCTCAAGTATTTACCCTATTAACCCCCCCGACACTAAGGAGCAATTGAACATGGCCAAATCAACCTAACCCACACGTCTTTCAGACTGTGGGAGGGAACTGGAGCACCCGGAGGAAACGCACGCAGGGAGAACATGCAGACTCCACACAGTTACCCAAGGTTGAAATCGAACCTGGGTCACTGGCACTGAGGCTGCAGTGATAACTACAATGTCAGCATGCCATCCAAATCTCTTGTAACCCAAGACTTTAAAAGGGCAAATCAAACCACATTATAAATTAGGGGGAAAATAAGCACAATACTAACTCTATCTTTCTTTGAGCAGGGAAGTGAAGCAATGGAGTAGTGGAAGGAAACAAAGGCAAAATCTTAAGTGTGCATTAATTTTCAGCATCTTCAATGGCTTAACGAGCAAATATACTTTGCCCATCTCTGGGGAAAGCCCACGTCCTGCAAGAAGCAAGAAGCTCGACCACTTTGGCTGTCCAGGCAAGTAGTAAGCAAGGGAGAGGCACGTCCTTTGTAAGTTCCCTGGGTTCAAAAGAGGCACTCCTCACCTGTCCTTCCTCAGGCCTTTTGAACCCAACTCCCTGGCCCCTTACAGAGACTCCTGATACGAGATAAACCAGGCTCCTCAGTGTGGGATTGCAGAGGTTATCGCTCCCAGTTGGTGCTGAATCAACCAAATTGGCCAGTAGCTCTCTAAGGCAGGGCCCCCTCTGATAAAAAGAGGCACAAGTCTCACCTTATCGAAATTAATGTAACTCCAAGTATTAAACTAGTGCAGGGCAGTTGTCAGGATTGTGGGTGGGCTCCCCCCAGATGTTTTAGCGCAGGGTTGGGGACTGGGGACTGTGTCATGTTAAAATTCAAGGCGTGGAGCAAGACAATTAGGCAAGAAGTTTTACAGAGAGGATCAAGTCAAATGGTGGAACAGAACAAGACATCAGAGCTAACAGGACACATGAGTACAGAAAGTCATATAGGGCAAGGTCTGATACAGATGGGCGGAGAAAGGTATATGAAGATCAACAAACACCCATGAAGCAGATCATTTTTAAACCGATTTTTGTTGGCTGAGGAAGAAGTGCCAGCCCTTCCCCGAAGGGCCTAATGGTCTCCATCAACATCATTCCAGATTTTCCACCTATGATCAAACTTTGTGCTGTTGTTGCTTTTACTTGGATGAGATCCAATCACCAAAATCAAATGAGGGCTCCAGGCCAGTATGACAGTTCTATTCACCAGACAACTCACTGACACTTAAAATTACCTCCAGTACCTTTTAAAAAACTCCAGGAAAATAGCAAATCTAAGGAACTGCTACAAAGAGTTAAATTCCAACTTTCCCAATTGAAAATAGGTTTGAGTCGTAGGTTTTATTTTGTTCCCTCTCCACCCAGAACTGTTCTCGTTTCTACTAAAAAACCTCAGGCCAATGTAAATACTGATTACATCTAAAAAGCAACCAGTGTAAACATGTCTCTATTAGTTAAACTTAGAGATTCAGATCTTATGTGCTAATTAGTCTTGTGATATTATTACTGGTATGATCGCTGCAATCTGACATCAAGAAGCTACCAGTAATTTCCAAAACTCGGATTAACAAAGATGGCACAAATATCGGACTGCCCATTAAGCAAGCAACCATCCTTTGCAAAAACTTTACAGGAAACAGATCGCTGTTTAAATCTTAATAAATGAGTGTTGACAAAAAAAAAACATTACATCTGCAGTTCATTTGTGTTCGTAACCTTAATATTTCTAGTCTGATGGCTCTCTCAGACAGGTTCACCAGGGGACAGTATTACAACCACCTTGTGCAGGCCACAATTTCAAGATGTGCGTGCAGATTAATTAAAACCTGGAAGCACTCTGAACTGTAAGGAGGACAGTCATAGACTTCAAGACAATAGAGACACGTGGCAGATAATATTTAATGAAACGCAAAGTGATACATTTTGACAGGAAAAATGAGGAAAGGAGATCATGAGTACAATTCTAAAGTGGGTGTAAGAGAGAGACATGAAGGCTTAAATCACCAAGGGTGCAAGGACAGCTTGAGAAAGCAGTTGACAAGGCATGTAGAATCCTGGGCTTTATAAATAGGAGACAAGGACAAAAGTTATAACGTTATGGTGAATCTTTATAAAACACTATTTAACCTCAAATGGAGTACTACATCCAATTCCAAGTGACGGAATTTACATGGTGAATGTTTGAGAGAGGGTGCAGAAAAGAATTAAACTGGATGCAGGGTTGAGAGGCTTAATATAACATGGTTTTGAAAAGCTGGAGTTGCTCTTCTTATAGAAGATTGACAACAGATTTGATAAAGATGCTGAAAATCATCAGAGGTCTAGACAGAACAATTGGGACAAAACTGGAGTCAAGAACCAAGTGACACTGATTTAAGGTGATTGGCAGAAGCAGCAATAGATGATATGAAACATTTTTCTTCACGCCAAGTATATTCAACATCTGGAATGCATTACTGGGGTGGATGGTGAAAGCAAATTTAACTATAGTTTTCAAAACAAAATCTGAAGACAAAAATAATGTGGAGACATCGGCGTTGGACCGGGGTAAACACAGTAAGACGAAGTCTCACAACGATACATACTCTTGCAACTCGCCTACGTCGTCTACCTGATATGCTGCAGGAAAGGATGTCCTGAGGCATGTTACATTGGGGAGGCCATGTAGATGCTATGACAACGGATGAATGAACACTGCTCGACAATCACCAGGCAGGAGTGTTCTCTTCCAGTCGGGGAACACTTCAGCAGTCACGGGCATTCGGCCTCAGATCTTCGGGTAAGCGTTTTCCAAGGTGGCCTTCACGACACATGACAATGCAGAATCGCTGAGCAGAGACTGATAGCCAAGTTTCGCACACAAGGACGGACTCAACCGGGATCTTAGGTTCATGTCGCACTATCTGTAACCCCCATAACTTGCCTGGGCTTGCAACATCTCACTAACTGTCTTATCTGGAGACAGTATACATCTCTTGTGCTTAACGCTCTCTCCATTCACAATGTCTATACTTTTAAGACTTGATTACCTGTAAAGACTCGCATTCCAATCGTTATTTTGTATATTGAGTTTGTGTCTTTATATGCCCTGTTTGTGAATAGAACTCCCACTCACCTGACAAAGGGGCAGTGCTCGGAAAGCTAGTGGCTTTTGTTGCCAAATAAACCTGTTAGACTTTAACCTGGCATTGAGACTTCTTACTGACAAAAATAATTGCAGGGGTTTAAATAGAAAGTGGGAGATTCGGACCATCTGAACTGTCCTGCAAAGCATTGGCACAGACTAGAGGGGCCAAACAGCCTCCTTCAGTGCTATGGATACGACAGAGCAAGTTCAACATTTTAATTTGAAAACTGTATTTTCTAAAGCAGCATCTAATATTACCTGACTTCACTTGTTTAAATCCAAGCATTTATCAAAAATTGTCTTTGTGCCCATGTTTTTCCTTGCATGAAATCCCTTCCATAATCCACTTCATTGTCATGCCTTTAATTTTCTCTTCCCTCTGACTCATCCATAATCATTTATCCTTCCCAACATATCACTGTAAAGATGATCATTCACCAGTTTAGAAAAACACAACTCATTTATTGACTCATTAAAACTATCAGCTCCTGAAATAAATCCGAGTGCATGTTTAACAGAGTGACCCATCATCCTGCTCGGACTGGTTTCCCAGGTCATGTGACCCTTACTCTGCAGATTGATGCTTAAAAGGGACAATCACCACAAATCACCCTGTAATCCCTTGCTCCTTTTTTAGTGTACTCATTCTCGCTGTTCTTTTTTTTTACATACAGCTTTATTTCACATAACATTGGCTTGATACTCAAGATATAAAAGGTCACATGTCTGAATAGGCACAAAGAGCTGGCAGAAGGCCATTGGCCAAATATGCATAGGTGTTACAAAAATGTTAAGTAATGTTTGCTGGAGTAAAAAACTGAATCCACAGTCCAAAAAGATATGGCTTTATGGAAAATATCACTTAGGTTATATGGAGCTATTACATAGAAATCACTACACAAAAACAGTCCACTCAACCCAACTTTTCTTGGAATTTTGTTTGCGGGCGGTGGAGGAGGAAAGAGACATGAAACTTAACTGAGAAAGAACTCCTTAATCTGTGAGAGCTGAAGATGAGGAAAGGGGATGGCAGGAAAATAAGAAGCAAAATCAGCAACTGTCATGAGGCTAATGTTTTGGTTAAAAAGATAGAAGGATGCCTTCCGTGCAGTTGAGTTTGAAGTCTTTTTCATTTGACCACTTACCAGTTTGCTAAATTAGTTATTAGCATACTTTGCATCCTGCACCCAGACATTAATCAAACAAAACATTTAATTAAAAAATTTAGTTGTGAATTTTGAAACATGCTGACCATGGGAAAGGCACTATATAAATGCAAGTTTATTTCCAGAACTATATTCACTTTTACCCTGTTCTTTAGCACTAAGAGTTAATATCCATTGGTTTTGGGAGTTGTTGTACATCAAGATGGTTTGGCATCTCACCTTTCGTTAAAGAGCTTGATTTTCTCATGTTTTCATCCCAAACATAACAGATCCACCAGACTCCACTTGCACTGCCCATCCCACCAAGTAGATGAAGCTTACCAACTGTATATCAGGATTAGCAATGCTCATGCACAGTTTAGAAACTCCCTTGCAAAATGCTGCTATTTAATTCTCTTAACAGTAAGTATTATGGAAAGATACAGGGAGTTGCCAACAGAAATGTTGGTTTTTAGTAAGGATTGCCTCAATTTATGCAGGCCAAGCAACAAAAAGGGCAAAAGTAGATACGTTTCTCCTGAACTTTCACGAATGCTATTTTAAACCCACGACTAAGTTATGCAAGAAAAGACAGCTTAGCTCCAGAAAAGGGAGCACCAGGTCTCTACTCAGAGCGTAGTTGAGGACAGGGCATCAGAGCAGAGAATGAAATTGAACGACCTTCCCAATACCGTCATGGCACCTCAGAATACAAAGTAATTTTCTTTTGATGTTTACCCCTCCACGGCTGATGATGGCATCCATTATTAGATAGAAGTGTCAACCTCCTCAATGTGCTTTTGTTGTTGCTATCTTAATTTACATAAACACACATCTATCTGATCATTGCCTAGACCTCAAATTTACCATTCCCATTCACTTGTATATCTTACATTACCATTCATCACTCCAGATTGTTCTCTTCTGTAGTTTGAGATGAAAAGAAATTAGAGGGGCGTTTAAACCTGTGCATTTCACTACAAAACGAATTTTCAACAACTGGCCATTCAAAAGTAACCTGAATGCCTACAGTTCCTCCACCACAGCAAAATGTCCCAGAGTACTTCATCAAAGTGTTATCACAAAATTTGACACCAAGCCACTTAAACAACTATTGGGGCAAACGGCAAAAAGGCTTGGTCCAATAGATAGGTTTTAAAAGAGAGTGCCTTAAAAGGGAAGGGTGGAGAGGCACAGAGATCAAGAGGGGAATTCAAGACTTGATGGTTGAAGACATGGCTGGCTGGCAATGGTGGAGCACAAGGAGGGCAGATTAGAAGAGTGCTGACAGGATGGGGCTGGTTAGAGATAGAAAGGAGCGAGGCAATGGCAGGATCGGGACACCATACAGGAAAAACAAAGATTATCTCACTTCCCTGATTAAGGCTGCTTCAAGAATAGTCTCTAGAGGAAAAGAAACAACTGCACGGTATTGGTTTCTCTCAGTCTTATGTGACTCTATTGATCTGATGCGAAAGTACAAAAATGTTTGTAGTAGCGTTGTCAGAGCTCAAGCAAACAAAAATGAAACCATCTTGGTTCAACAAAAAGGAATTGTTAGCTGATGCAAATTTTTTTATTCCTTTTGGACAAAATTTAAAATTCCTCATCACGACACACAACTTTGAATAGAACAAAATTGAGATAAAAATGTAATCTGTGTGCCGAAAGAGATCAAATTCTGACTGTTAAAATATTTCTGCATTGGTAACATGATGCCCATGAAAGCACCAACCTCCTCACCAAAAAGGGATGTGGTCAATACAAATGATACTTTTCTGTTTCCAGAGTCTCTGGGGATTTCCAACTAACAGCAATTTAAAATACCCATGGGCAAAGTGCATGCCTTGTACTCTCAGGGGGCATACTGCTTAATAGCACAACGGTATAATTGTACCGGTTTGCGAGAAATTAGGCCCCTTTTGTTCCATTCTGTTTTTGTACTTTGGTCATCCCACAGTAAAATGATACAGTAACACATTTTATCCTCAAGGTGCAGTTACACTCTGTTTCACTTTCTTAACCACAGTGATGAAATGTCTTTTCTAACAGCTTTTTGCCAAAACATTTGCTTAAAGCGCACATCAGTACACAATTAATTACCATCAGAATCATTAACACACTAACTTTGTGGCAATCTGCCCAATTAAAGACTTATCCGAAACATCATAACTTCCTGGCAGATAAGAAGCTGTCTTCAACTCACCAATTTTTGGTATATGAAAATAGAGGCAATTCCAAGTGTAAATTTTCCCCCACGTTTAATAGGACTACATGCTACCAGAGCAGCTATTTAAAGGAACAGATGCATTAGATCCATAGAAAACAGAGGCTAGAGAACTGGCAAGAATGTTTTCAAAAAGGCAAGTACCCTTGCAAATTAGATACACAAACCATCTCATAAGAATAAAAGCTCATAGGTTTCATTCTCTGGCAAACACTGAAAGGGTGGTGGAATTAGATTCAATAGCATCTTCCAAAAGGAAATGGGATATGTACTTGAGAAGAGAAATTTGCAGGCCTTCAATGAAGCAGCAGGATAAAGAAATAATTGGATATTTTGAAGAGCTGGCAGAGATACGAGGTGTCAAACAGTCTCCTTACTTATTGTCCTTTCACAGCTCATATTTTACTAAATAACCAGCACTTGAACAGCGCACATCATTATAAATGTCAAAATTAGCCAGCAACATGTCACAAGGAAGATTCCCCTCACCCACTCCCTGAATTGAGAATCAACAAGCTACTGGTCATGGTGGCACAGTGCTTAGCACTGCTGCCTCAGCGCCAGGGACCTAGGTTTGATCCCCAGCTTGGGTCACTGACTGCAGAGTTTGCATGTTCTCCCCGTGTCTGCGCAAGTTTCCTCCAGGTGCTCCGATTTCCTCCCACAGACTGCAAGTTGTGCTTGCTAGGTGCACCAGCCATGCTAAGTTCTCTCTCCGTATACCAAACAGGTGCTGGAATATGGCAACTAGGGGGTTTTCACAGTAACTTCATTGCAATGTTAATGTAAGCCTATTTGTGACTAAGAAATAAAAACTTTAATTTGCATCATTCTACAGTGATATCTCCCCTTCAGTTCCCCTGGAATTTTCATGAGTTGCTTCATTTACTCACCACTTTTTTCTCCTCTGTCAAATCTGTCTGTTTCTTCAATGCTCCCTAGCTGATGTCATTGAATTTATTCACTCTAATTCATCCTCCTCCTCTGTCCTGTTTCTCAATCCTTAATTCGGTTTAAGGAGATACACTGCCTGTCCTGTCATTCACCAGCATCCCAATGACCTATTAACCTTGATGTGCCATCATCAGCTCATGCTTCCAACAACATTGTAGGCAAAGTGCACAAAATGTTAAAGCGTAAAACAACTCCTCCACAGCCAAAGCAGGGCATGGTACAGAATAAGCAAAATCTAAGTCAGTGATTCTCACCTCCCCTTGTTTAACAACTCATACTGTAGGACAGTGATTGAGATTTTTTTTAAACGCATGCATGTCAATGGATCATCATTGCACAATTTCCACCCATCAACTGAATGACAATACTGGCCAAAGTTTATTAGTGGACTGTCTTCACTTCCTCTTTATAAGAAAGAAAGCTTATAAGCACACGTTATGGCTTTCAAAAGATGTCTTACGTATTGCAGCATTTGCAAAAATCCTCTTTCATAGGTTTCTGACACTAACTGCTTATACAAACATTAACTTTACTGCCACTGAAATGAAGTTACTGGAGAAGAAAGCCAACTGGGGTTTAAAACAGGTGTCACAATCACACCTATTCCGCTGTTCCTTTATAAGCTTCATTTAAAATTACTCTGAGCCAAAATGAAAGTAGATTGTATTTGGATGACAAGTTAACTTGCAATTTCCTCTAGCCCAATATGCCTTTACAACTGTATATAGAACAGAATTCCAACAATTCATTCTAAAAGACACACACACGACACACGTCTTATTGACGCACAGTCAGCAGCGCTTGTTTGGCAAAAACCTAGATCTATTTAGTTGTGTTATCTGTGATGGTCATTCATGGCAAATGTCAGTTTTTCATGCCAACAGTTTAAACTGGGTTGAAGTGGGAGACAAGTGCCAAATAAACTTAAGGGGAAACAACAGAGATGAGTTGCATCATGAACAGGGGGAGTTTGATGTGTCTCTCTCTCTTGGTAAGGATAGGCAGCTGGTGAGGATACAATATCTCAAAATGGGACTGGAGGAAGTGACTACCTTTGTGAATGAGCAACTGAGATGCGCATGATTGAAATGATGTGGAGATGCTAGCGTTGGACTGGGGTAAACACAGTAAGAAGTCTGACAACACCAGGTTTAAGTCTAACCAATTTATTTGATAGTAAACTCAAGCTTTCAGGGTTTGCCCCTCACCTGACAAAGGGGCAAACACCGAAAGCTTGCAAGTTTACTATCAAGTAAATCGGTTAGACTTAAACCTGGTGTTGTCAGACTTCTTAACATGACTGAAATGAACAGGATAAGTGAGGTCTGCTCAATTTGCTGATAATCCAAGAAACACTTTGGCTTTCTTCTACAGATTAAAAATGTAAATGTTCAAGTGCTTTGAGGTGATCATTATTCATAATTTAAAACAAAAACTTTCAAATTTTCCAAGGGAGTGCAGAATCCATCACTAATTTTCTGGTCCTGAACATCTGGATTTCCCCTTTAAGCTCCATGTACTTTTTTTAAGTACAGTGAAAGAACACGGTGTATAACTAGGGCTTAAATTACAAAGCTTCATGTAACTGCAGGTTTGTGCTTGTGCCATTCTCAAGTTGTCAAGTTTTTAGGGTCTGTACCAGCTCAATTACTGCTCAGCTTTTGCTAGCTTACTTACACTTCCCTGTTTACAATCTTACAGAGAACTAATTACTGTCCATATTTTTCTAATGTTGTTAAAAATGGGATTCAGCATAGAGTGTAGTGGTTATGTTACCAGACCAATAGAAGATGTCTGGAGTAATAATCCAGTAAAAGTGAGTTCAAATCCCACCATGGCAGTTTGCAAATTTGAACACAATTCTAAAAATCTGCAAGCAAGAAGTTGATATCAGTGAAATGTGATAAAGCCGTTCAATTGTAAAATCAAATCAGTTCACCAGTGTGCTATGGGGCTGATTCTGGTGGCGATACTCTCCCTGGCCCATCAGCAACTCCAGTCCTAGATCAATGTAGTTTTCTGGAATAGCCTTGCAAAGATTGCTCACCAGTTTACTGTAATACTCCATCAATGGAATGATGCAATGAAACCACCCCCCCCCCCCCCCCCCCGCCTCCGAGAGTGATCTACAGTTTAAGGAAATAGGTTTTAAAGGAGCCCAGTTTAAGAACACATGCAAGTGCAAGACTGTTGCTGCAATAGGTGATGTCAACTTGTGCAAAAAAATCTTAAATTATCTTTTATTTCACTTCAGACATTTCTTTAAAAGCAATTACTCAAGCTAGAATTCAGGTTTAGGGGATGATTTTCAAAGTTTAGGTAAACTTCACATTTATCCTATAATTCCATAACTCAGCATTTCACTACAGAACAGTGAAATATTGGCTTAATGGAAAACAATCTGAAGTCAATACTTCAGTTTTGCTGTTGAAGTGCTTATTTCAACAAGTTCACTTTACATATCCAGTCACAAGTGTGGTAAATTTTTAATAGCATGTAAATACCAGCATCAAGGCACAACATATGAAAATTTAAGCAATCAATAAAACTAATTTAGCCTAGTCAAACCATTTCCTCCCAAAGGAAAACAGTAGAGATTAATGGTTGTTTATATTTTCTAGGATAATTTATCTTCATTAGCCAACACTTCCCTTTATAAAAAGTGCATAATTTCAAACCTTAAATTAAGATTTGAACAACTGAAGCAATGGGATAGACAACATAGGAACGGAAGTAAGCCAGTCAGCCCATCGAGCCTACTCCACCACTCAGCCACGATCAAGTTGATCATCTACCTCAATGCCACTTTTGCACACTATCCTCATATCCTTCAATGTCATTTGGTCTTCAGCAGTCCATCAATTTCTGTCTTGAACATATTCAATGACAGAGCTTCCACAGACTTCTAGGGGTAGAGAATCCCAGGGTGAAGAATTTCCTCCTCATCTCAATCGGCAACCCACTATCCTAAGATTGTGTCCCTTGGTTTTTGACTCAAGCCAGGGAAAACATCCACATCCACCTCATCACACCCTGTAAGAAGTTTCAATGAGCTCACCCCTCATTCTTCAAAACTCTGAGGAATACAAACCCTGAACTTGACCGAGGGACAGGAAAAAGTGGTTAAGGTACAACTCTACACAAGTAGTGCAGCAAAGGGATCTGGGTTTATGTACAAGTCATCGATGATAGTACGGCATGTTCAGAGAGCAAAGAGTGATGTGGCAATGCCGGCACTGGAGAGGGGTAAGCACAGTAAGAAGTCTCACAACACCAGGTTAAAGTCCAACAGGTTTACTTGGTACACGAGCTTTCAGAGCACTGCTCCTGCATTGGGAAAGAGGAACCTGATCTCACCTGACGAAGCTGTAACACTCATGCTACCAAGTAAACCTGTTGGACTTAACCTAGTGTTGGAGAGACTTATTAATAAAGCCTAGCAGGTCATAAACTTTGTAATAGGAACAGTAAAAATGCAGGAAAATATTAAACTTGCGAAACACTCACACCCGGAGTACTGAATTCAGTACTGGATGCCACATTAGAAAAAGTGAGAAGACATTAGAATGCACAAAAGATTCAGGAGAACAATTTCAGGAATGAGGAATTTAGTTACATTGATGTCAGGACTATTTTCCTTGAAAGTGGTCAAGAGGAAATTGGGTAGAGAGTCTGAATAGTGTAGAAAGGGAGAAACTCTTCCCATTGGTGAAAGAATCAAGAACAAAAGGGTACAAATTTTAAGCTAAGTAGCAAGAGCAATGAATAGAAATGTGTTCATGCAGCGAGTGGTTAAAATTTGGAATGTACTGCCTGAGTGTGAGATGGAAGCAAGTTCAATAATAGGTGTTCAAGAGGGAAATGGATTATCTGGAAAGAAAAATATGCTAGGTTACAGGGGGAATGCGGAACAGTGGCGCTAGGTGAACTATTCATTTGGAGCTGCCACAGGCATGACAGGTTGAATGGCCTCCTTCTGTGTTCTAACAATTCCATGAAAGGCATATAGCTCAACATACACATTGCAAACTCAATCCACACTAGGGTTTAAAAATTCATTGGTCACTGATTTCACTATGTTATTCAAAAAAGCCAAAGGATAACTGGTGTGGAAAATGAGAAGTGATTACAAAGGTACTAATGAAGTGGACTTTTCTACATCCTCAATTGGATACTGAGCAATTAGATGTTCCAGCTCCTAGAAAAACTGACCCAGAATTAGTTTCTTTGTAAATTATAACTGCTATCAGCATCGCCCTTATTGTCTAAAATTGACAACTTAGATCATATACACATGCGCAGTTAAACATGGAAATCTGGAAGCTGCTTTCAGTGATGTTCAGCTCCTCTACATGGGGAGTTGCAGTTTCACAGATACAACCAACACAAATCAGTGATTTGATGTCAACTTATAAAAAAAATTGGGCGCACGACTGAACATTTTAAATGTTGGATTACTAAGTTTTTAAAATGGAATACGAGTTACAATTACAGAACATAAGTGTGGAGCAATGCTCCCTCAGTTAAAACTTCATATTTAAAAAATGCTTATTAAATTTCAGATATAACCCATGTCTAGGTCCCAATTTTTATAGGGTTTTCTGTAAAAACGATTAGGTGAATGTGAATCCATGTTTTTTAATTCCCTCATTTGCTGGGTCTGAGAATTCTTCAATTTAGCAGTTCAGGCTGATGAGCTCTGGGCACCACAGATGGTGCCAGATGGAAAGTCACATCCACAGAATCTTGTTTTACAATTTTCAAGTTCAGCAAAAAATGCCATTCCTTGGCCATCAACCACAAAATCTGAGCTCTTAAAAATGTCAGATCTTTTTAAAAAAATTTATTTTTCAAAAAATACTCAACCAAAAGACTGAGATCCAAGGAGATATTAGTGCATTTCTTGCTCCAGATCAGTTATCATGTATTATGGGTTGGGGGGGCCTGTGGACATTCTGTGCTTGGATTTCCAGAAGGCATTATGGTGAAAAATAAAAGCTCATTGTGTAGGGCACAATATATTAACATGGACCACAGCTCAAATACTGTGCGCAGTTTTGGCCTCTTTATTTAAGGAAGAAAAGAGGGTCGACTAGATGGATACTTGGAATGAGCAGGCCGTCTTATGAGACTAGGTTGGGCAGGCTACGTTTGCTTCCACCGAAGTTTAGAAGAATGAGGGGTGATTTGGTTGAAGTAGATAAGATCTGAATGGTCTTGACAAGGTGGACATGGAAAGGATACTTCTTTTTGTGGGAGAGTGTAGAACTAGGGGGCACCCTTTTAGGGCAGAGATTAGGAGAATTGTTATCCACTCGGAAGGTTGTGGGGCTGTAGAACACTCTGCCTCAGAATGCATTGGAGGTGGGGTTGAATATTTTTAAGACAGAGGTCAATTGGTTCACTTACCGGGGCAGATGGGAAATGTGGAACTTTTCCCATTACTATGAAAGGCATAGTAGCCTCAAGGGGCCAAATGGCTTACCTCTGCTCCTATTTTGTATGCTCGTGTATAATATCCAGTGATTCCTAATAGAAAGTACACCTGTGAATTTTGGAAAGCAAGATCAGACTTGACTGTTATTTCTCACACAAACAACTTGCCAGCTCTTACCTGAAGAGCTAATGGAATACATCTGTCAATGGAAATAAGTCCCAAAAAGAGCTCAGACGGGGGGGGGAACATGAAAATTGCAAAATCATATACAACTACCAGTGCAGCAGCATTTTATCTAGAAGTTAACATTTGTTAACCAAAATATTAAATTCAGAAACATTCTCCCTACCTTCCATAACTTGCAAATTTTCAAAACTGTTCAATTTTCTTCGAACCATGTATACCTATTTGTATGGGTGCTTGTCAGGTTATCTAGCTCACTTTTAAGTACATAAACAAGAGGATGCTTCTGTTATCGTAAAGATCTCAACTTCAAAAAAAAGCCTGCAATTTAAGTACAACACTTGGCCTGTATTTGTGAAAAATAAACATGTAGCCAATGGCCACAATTACAAGTCCAAATTACCATGTTACACACAATGCACTGGCCTAATTAGTACCATGCCTTCCTTTTGTGGTGCAATCCTGAAGTTAAAATTTGTCAGTGATATTAGATCGCATTTAACACTCATGAAATCCTTAAAAATGCAAGTAAAGTGCATTGAGTCAGAGGTTTACAGCACGGAAACAGGCCCTTCAGCCCAATTTGCCCATGCTGCCTTTTTTCAAAGCCCTTAAACTAATCCCAATTGCCCGCATTTGGCCCATATCCCTCTATACCTATCATACCCAAGTAACTACCTAAATGCTTTTTAATAGACAAAATTGTTCCTGCCTCTACCACCACCTCTGGCAGCCTGTTCCAGACACTCGCCACCCTCTGAAAAAAATTGCCCCTCTGGACACTTTTGTATCTCTCCCCTCTCACCTTAAATCTATGCCCTCTAGTTTTAGACTCCCCTACTTTTGGGCAAAGGTATCGATTATCTAGCTGATCTACACCCCTCATTATTTACAGATCTCCAAGATCACTCCTCAGCCTTCTAAAATCTGGGGAAAAATAGCCCCAGTCTGTCCAGCCTCTCGTTATAACCCAAACCATCAAGTCCCAATAGCATGCTAGTAAATCTTTCCCGCACTACTTCAATACTATTCTTTCTGTAATAGGGTGACCAGAATTACACACAGTATTCCAACTATGGCCTTACCAATATCTTGTACAACCTGAACAAGACATTCCAACTCCTGTATTCAGTGTTCTGACCGATGAAACCAAGCATGCCAAATGCCTTCTTCACCATTCTGTCCACCCGTGACTCCACTTTCAAGAAGCTATGAACATGTACCCCTAGATCTCTGTTCTGTAACTTTCCCAACACCCTACCATTAACTGAGTAAGTCCTGCCCTGGTTTAATCTATGAAAATGCATCACCTCACATTTGTCAAAATTAAACTCCATCTGCCATTCGTCAGCCCACTGGCCCAACTGACCAAGATCCCGTTGCAACTGGAGGTAACTTTCACTGTCCACTATGCTACCAATCGTAATATCGTCTGCAAACTTACTAACAATGCCTCCTATATTCTCATCCAAATCATTAATATAAAAGTGACAAATAGCAGTGGACCCAGCACTGATCCAAGGCTCATCCTACAACCATCCCCTGGCTTCTGTCAAGAAACCAATTTTGTATCCATTTAGATACCCTGGATCTTGTAAGATTTAATCTTACGCAACAACCTACCATGTGGTACCTTGTCAAAAGGCCTTGCTAAAGTCCATGTAGACAACATCAACTGCACTGCCCTCATCTACCTTCTTGGTTACCCCTTCAAAAATATAAAATTTCTGAGACATGATTTTCCATTCAAAGCCACGCTGACTGACCCTAATCAGTCATAAGAACGTAAGAACTAGGAGCAGGAGTAGGCCATCTAGCCCTTCGAGCCTGCCCCACCATTCAATAAGATCATGCTGATCTGTCGTGTCTCAGTTCCACATTCCCGCCCTCTCCCCATAACCCTTAATCCCCTCACTTATCAAAAACCCATCAACCCGCATCTTAAAAATATTTAGCGAGGCAGCCTCCACCACCTCAACGGGCAGAGAATTCCAGAGATTCACCACCCTTTGAGTGAAGAAGTTCCTCCTCAACTCTGTTCTAAACCGCCCCCCCTTTATCTTGAGGCTGTGCCCCCTAGTCTACTGTCCTTTCTGAGCGGGAAGAGCCTCTCCACCTCTATCCTATCCATCCCATTCATCATCTTACACGTCTCAATGAGATCTCCCCTCATTCTTCTGAACTCTAACGAGTACAAGCCTAGTTTATTCAGCCTCTCCTCATAGCTCAACCCCCTCAACTCCAGTATCAGCCTAGTAAACCTCCTCTGCACTCCCTCCAAGGCCAAAATATCCTTGCGTAAGTGCAGCGACCAAAACTGCACACAGTACTCCAGCTGCAGCCTCACCAATGCCCTATACAGCTGCAGCAAGACCTCCCTACTTTTATATTCAATCCCCCTCACTATGAAGGCCAGCATCCCATTCGCCTTCCTGACCACCTGCTGCACCTGCAGGCTGGGTTTTTGCGACTCATGCACAAGGACCCCGAGGTCCCTCTGCACTGTCGCCTGCTGCAGTTTTTCAGTCCTTGCGTCTCTATTTGGGGGCTTATAGTACAATCCTATCAAAGTGATTTCCCCCTTCTTATTTCTCAGTTCAACAATATAGACTCAGTGACCAAACCCTCGGATATATCCCCTCTCAGTACGGCCATGATGCTTTCCCAAATCAAAAGTGCAACTCCCCCTCCTCTTTTACCTCCTGTTCTAGCTTTCCTAGAACATCTGTACCATGGAACATTGAGCTGCCAGTCCTGTCCCTCCCTTGGCCATGTTTCAGTAATTGCTATAATATTCCAATCCCATGTACCCATCCATTCCCTGAGTTCATCTGTCTTGCGTGCCCATTGAGGTGGTGGAGGCTGCCTCGCTAAATATTTTTAAGACGCGGGTTGATGGGTTTTTGATAAGAGAGGGGATTAAGGGTTATGGGGAGAGGGCGGGAATGTGGAACTGAGCCACGACAGATCAGCCATGATCTTATTGAATGGCGGGGTAGGCTCGAAGGGCTAGATGGCCTACTCCTGCTCCTATTTCTTATGTTCTTATGTTCTTGCCATCAGGCCTCTTGCATTGAAGTAAATGCAGTTTAATCTGAACTTCCTTTGCCCTCTGTCCTGCTTTTGCCTGATCTGTCTGGTACTAGAATTACTGATACTGCCTTTACTACTTAATGTGCTCTCTTTAACTTCTGTGCTGTCCTCAACCTTCTCTTCTCTCTCCCTACTGCTTTGGATTCCACACTCCTTCCAAACTAGTTTAAACCCTCCCGAGTGGCTCTGGTAAATCTCCCTGCCAGGATGTTAGTCCCCCTCCGCTTCAGATGTGACCCATCCCTCTTGAACAGGTCAGCTCTTCCCCAGAAAAGATCCCAATGATCCAAAAATCTAAATCCCTGCCCCCAGCTCTCAAGCCATCCATTCATCTGCCTAATCCTCCCACTCATACTCTCACTAGCACGTAGCAGCTGCAGTAGTCCTGAAATTACTACCTTCAAGATCCTGCACATTAGCCTTCTGCCTAACTCTCTACATTCACATTTCAGGACCTCATCACTTTCATGTTGTTAGTACCAATGTGTACAACGACCTCTGGCTGCTCACCCTCCCCCTTAAGAATATCCTGCAATCGTTTAGAGACATCCTTGACCCTGGCACCAGGGAGGTAACTCACCATCCTGGAGTCTCGATTGCAGCCACCGAAATGTCTGTCTGTGCCTCTAATGAGCGAGTCCCTTATTATGTCTTGCAAGTAATTGATTTGGCTGGAGCAATTAGCTATGCAACATGTTGCACATATATACTGACAACTGCATCACTGATTAGAAACTAAACTTGGCAGCTTTTCAAAATCTATCTCCATTTAATTAACCACATGGAAGGAGACCAGTGTGTCAACAAAGAGCCATCCATTGCAATCCAAATTTCCTGCTCTTGGTAAGCTGCAAGGCTACATTCCAAATGCTTTTTAAATATCAGAGTTTCTCCTTCTTATACCTTTCCATGCATCAAGTTCCAAATCTCTACCAACCACTAGGTGAAAGGTTTCCCCTTCAATCCCCTCAAAACCACCTACCTCAGCCTAAATCTATGGCCCTTGTTTATGGACTCCTCAAAGGAGAATGGTTCCTTCCTCACACCGTAACTAGACCCCTCAATTTTATATACAAGTTAGATCTCCTCTCAGCACCCTCTTTTCCAAAGAAAGCAACCCTAGTCAAGCCACAATCTTTTCTTGGACCCAAAACTCTAGTCTAGGCAACATCCTTTTAAATCTCCTCTAACATCATGAGTGCACACACATTTCTGTAACCAGAATTGTATTTTGTTCTCCAATTGTGGCTTAACTAGCATTTTCTTTAACCAGTTCTAGCATACTCCTCCCAGCTTTTGTATTCCATAGCTGAATAAAGAAAGTTAATCCTGATAAATGCGAGGCGATGCATTTTGGAAGGAATAATGTAGAGGGGAGTTATATGATAAAGGGTAGACCTATTAAGAGTATAGAAACGCAGAGGGACCTGGGAGTGCAAGTGCACATGTCTTTGAAGGTGGCAACACAGGTGGAGAACGTTGTGAAGAAAGCTTACGGTATGCTAGCCTTTACAGGAAGTGGTATAGGGTACAAAAGCTGGTGTCTAATGCTGCAGTTGTATAGAACGTTGGTTAGACTGCATTTGGAGAACTGCATCCAGTTCTGGTCACCTTACTACCGGAAGGACATGGGAGACCCTGGAGAGTGCACAGAGGTGGTTTACCAGGATGCTGCCTGGTATGGAAGGACTGGATTACGAGGAAAGATTGGGACTGTTTTCCTTAGAAGGACAGAGATTGAGGGGGGAATCTAATAGAGGTGTATAAGATAATGATAGAGTAAACAATGGCAGGCTTTTTCCTAGATTGGAGACAAATATCACGAGGGGCCATGGGCTTAAGGTGGGGGGGGGGGGGGGTGCTGCTGCTGCGAGGTATAATTTGGATGCTACAGGGAGGTTTTTCACACAGAAGGTCGTGGGGTTATGGAATGCACAGCCAAGCAAGGTGGTGGAGGCAGGCACGCTGGACTTGTTTAAGGTTTACTTAGATAGACACATGAACGAAATAGGGATGGAGGGTTATAGGAGACTGTTTTAAATAAGGATCAGAGCCTCGGGACGTTCCTGGAAATCAACCATTACATGTGTTGACGTTTTTCTCTTCTACTCCACAGGTGCATCAGTCCACCTTGTTGTCTAACGAGGGGCATACACGCGGTGGGTCATGCATGGGCTGCTCTTGGATGTTTCTAGGGTAGCCTAGTACTTCGCGTCATTTGTGTACACTTAAACTGGACCAGCAGATGGGCACTATGACAACTCAGTGACTATCACTGTTTGCTGTGCAGATACATGGATTTGGGCCAGTATCTGTGGGAGTTTGCGCATTCTCCCTGTGGTTGCATGGGTGTCCTCTGGGTGTTCCTGTTTCCTCCCACACCCCAAAGATGTGTTCTTAGGCTGATTTGGTGTAACAAATTGTCCCTAAATTATTCTCCCCTTAATCTGCTTTCCAATGGGGGTACCATATGCATAGACATGGGTCAAGGGTGGAGGAGGAAAAGCACATTGTTAAAATGGCGGCGTGGGCTCGTTGGGCCAAAGGGCCTGTTTCCCGTGCTGTGTTGTGTTGTTCTTTTGTTGATCTTGCATACCATCTTGATTTTATCTATCTACCCAGCCACATACAGGGATCAGTGGACATGCATTCCAAGATCCCATTGTTCCTCTACACTTCTCAATATCCTACCATTTATTATATTCCAAGGTACGCAGTAATATTGCAAACCACCTTAACATCTGGTTATACATGTCCTCCCTTCAATTGCACCTGACACCCAGTGTCCTATGGCATCAAATGTGTAAATTATTCAGTTTATATCATTTGAAACAAACATCTGTAAATTTCTAAAGCTATTCTCCCTCTCATTTTTGCCAGTTAGCCTTTTGAAGAAAATTTGTGCTAGAGATGTAAGTGACCCTGGCGAGTTTGTATTCATTGCCGATCACTAGTTACCACAAAGGCAACCCACGTCGTACAAGAGCACAAGACTGGAATCGCAAATAAATCAGATTAGGTAGAGGTGAAACACTAAAATTGTTCAAGGATATTAGTGAAGGATATCCTGATGGTTGGAGGAGTCTGGAACCAGAGGTCATAGTCAAAAGACGTGCGGTAAATTTTTTAGGACCGAGGGGAGAAAAATTTCTTCAACGAGTGTTGTGAGCCTGTGGAATTCACTACCACAGAAAGCAGTTGAGGCCAAAACATTGTATGCTTTCAAGGAGGAGTTAGATATAATGCTTGGGACAAAAGAGATTAAAGTAAGTTGGGGGGACGTGTGGGGGTGGAAAGAGATGGGATCAGGCTATTGAGTTGGATGATCAGCCATGATCATAATGAATGGCACAGCAGGCTCAAAGGGCTGACTGGTCTACTCTTCTTGCATTTTCTAGCATTTTTATGTTTCTATATTGTAAGATTTTGATTCCTGTGATGGTGGCAAGGAGCAGTGTGAGCAACTTGAGAGCAGCATGTGGAAGGTTCCTGCAATAGTGGTTTGGACGTGCTTGCAAATGCTAAATATTGTACATTTCTTGGCACCTATAGCAGTCATGTGCGAAGAGGCTTGGAGATAGTGCTTGAGGGCTTGGTCATGGAGATAGGGATGGGTATAATAAAATTTAGCTTTTCAGATCTGCAGGACACACTCCTATTCTTCCTGAGTGACATACAGTGCTGCAAGGGCACTCATTTTGATGGACTCAAGTCCTTTTTGCCTTCCTTAGCTACTTGGCTCTCCAAACCCCAGAAAACTTGGCCAAAACAGAACAAAAAGAAGATATCTTGTCAAAACGGAAGCATGTGGCCTTCTTGAAAAAGGTTTCAACAACTACTGTGCATGGATTATTCGTCTACCTCTTGTCCCACCTCCACTAAAACTGAAAATGACGGGTTCAAGATAGGTTTGAATTTCTGCTTCAACTTCTGACATTTTAACCTCCCTCCAGATCCTAATCCACCTGTTTGAGGTTTAAAATAAACCTTGTTAATTTGTTAACCCAGTATAAGACATTGGAGTACCATAGCCATTCTTCATTAGTGAGCTGTTTATCCATTTGGACCAAATCCAATCCTGATCTTTTAGACTATCATACATGATGAACAGCAGAGATTGTTGGGCAATAATTTGACAGGGGAGGCGGGGTGGAGGAGAAGAATGGAGAGAAGAGGAGGAACTGAATGTTTTATCCAATTTCATTCTGAAACCTCAAAAAAAAATTAACACTTTGGTGGAACCTGTTTTTTTTGCCCCCCCGGATGATAATTTAGCTTTTTTGAGTAAACCCGCTAAGGGATTGCTTTCATTTCGGGAGATATTGTCCACTTCCAGCGTCAATGGACTAAATACATGACAACCAGAGAACTTATCTACTTAGGAATCAAGAATCCTATCTACTTAAAGGGGTGGTGCCTAGGTAAAAATCAGTAACTATTTTACAACTTGATGATGCATCTATACAAATGTGTCACAATTACTCCTTTCACAAGCCACTTATAATCAACATCAAAAAGAACATAAGAAATAGGAGCAGGAGTAGGCCATCCAGCCCTTCGAGCCTGCCCCGCCAGTCAATAAGATCATGGCTGATCTGTCGCTGCTCAGTTCCACATTCCCGCCCTCTCCCCACAACCCTTAATCCCCTCTCTTATCAAAAACCCATCAACCCGCGTCTTAAAAATATTTAGCGAGGCAGCCTCTGAGAACAATCTCTTCCTTATCCCCAAAGATAGACTGTTACATATTAATTTGTTTAACATTACTATTTTAAATACAATGGTCAGATTACTGGATCATTTAGTTTGACTTTTTATTAAGTGATCATTTTCTCTTATACTCTACAGCTCTCAACTCGGAACTACCCTCCCCCATTCCTATTCTTCTCTTCACAGCAGAGAAAATACCGCGCATCATAAAGCTGTTTGATCATCTCAACACCACCCCCACCCCCAGAGGGGCAGTAAAGTTTATTAAACCCATATTGTCTATTCACATCTAAAGTCAAACAGCTTAAATTTAAATAGTCCATGCATTTTAAAGCTCATGAGAATTTAAAATAGCATATTTTGGTCATATTGTCAATTGTTTTTGTGAAGTTAAAAACATTTGCAAAGATATTCTCAAATTCTGCTCCTCGTGCTGAATTGTGCCTTCCTAAAGAATCCACTCCAGCAGGCTGTTGATAATGAAACCTCTGGATCAGATTTCTGTTTGTACCCAACCCCAGACTTACAGCACGTGTAAACAAAGCAACTCCATAATAAATAATGGCTACTGTTGCTTCACGCTTCCTTACCGATTTTCTCTCCTACAATAGACATAATTCCTATGCCATGACACTGTTGTAGTTACAGGGACCACTTTCCTGTACATTGCCCAAGCATATCATCTTCACAAACAAGCCTAAGCAATGATGACAACCAGTTAGTTTGAGTGCAAGATTTGAAAATCATTTTTTCATTTATAGAAATTTCTAGTAATGTGCTTTGGAACACTTCAGGCACACGTCTAAGCTTTCAACACCTACATGCTGCATCTTGCACTAGCTTTCTATGCTATTCTGTCCCTTCACGTCCTGCTTTCTTCCATCCCATTTTCAGAAGAGGTCATTGAAGACGGGATCAGCACTTGTACTCTCCACAGAATGACTCCAATCTTGTACAGATTCCACAATGGTGTAAATCTTTACTAACCAAAGGCAAGACTTCCGTGGATTTCAGAGGTCCATACAATAACCATCTAAGCAAAATGGAGCCAGTTAGAGAAATGGAAAGCAATGAAAAGAATGAATCATGGAGGCAACAATAAATCAAATGACAGTAACTTATTTCAAAATGCTGAAGAATGTTTGGAAAGGGGTGGTACAGCTGATTAAAAGGAAAATGTGAATTAAAGAGGGAATGACAGTAAAAGTATACATTTGTAAAGAAAACAGGAAATGAAAAAATGAAAATTGCAGTCAATGGTTAATATTGAGAGCACAATCATACTGAACCTATTGTTAAACTGGAACCCTGTCAGCGATGAGGTGAACATTGTGCTTAAGCATTGAAAAAGAGAATAAAGCATGTTTATTTTAGGACATCAGGAATGGAAGCTACAATGTTAGTCTGTGAATCTGAGTGACAAAGAGCTACTTGGAGAGTGCAAAATTTCTAACAGAAACCTTCTCAAACTGTAAACATCTGTACTCTAAAATACCATGCGCACACATCCTAACAGAAATGCTAAAATATCCAGAGTGTCATTTTTGCATGATGAAAAGGCATATATATGCTAGTCTTAGCAAGTTCAAATTAATGGAAAGTTATACTCTCCTATAGGTGCTAAGAATGCTGCTAGACAAATCTCATCAGTACGTCAGAGCTGACTCCTATGCGCAAGACGACATGGAAAATTACATTTTGTAAATACATAAACAGCACAAGATAATTTGAGATATAAAAAGAGTATGAAAATTGTTATATTACCTAGTTCATTATTCACAGTAATGAGGTATAGTTCTGGGAATTTTTTTTGCCCAAAAATAAAATCTGTAAAATATCTGGAAGGACATTACAAATGTTTCAAAATGGTCATCACAAAGTGCAACAACTTCATTTTCTACATAGATCAAGTTGCACTCAGATGCTTCAATCCAAGGCAATACATGTAATATTCACCTTGTACAATCAATGTGAGACACACAGTCCAAGGGGGTTCTATACAATTCCCCTCCACTCTGTGCACCACGGTTGAAAGTTCTTAGCAGTAATCTATCCCCATTGCAGCTCTGTAGCAGCTGCCCAAGTTTAACTTCAAAAAGTGGAATAAATGCAACAAAAGCAGCTTGAACACAATTGCACTTTAAAGATTGGACCGTTTTTGACTTGAGGGGTTAACGGCTGGAAAAGATAGATCATAAAACAGGTGAGTTTACTTAGTTGGAGAAATCAGAAAACAGGTGTCTACGCTGCTTATCCAAAAATGCAAAGCAGAGATGTGTTTTGGGAGTTGCTATAATTAGTTTAAAAGCTTTCAGTGAGCCTTGGAAAGTTACATCATCATGAAAAAGGGTGAAGCTTACGCTCGAGAGTTTTAATTTATCTGTGTGCTTGTGGGGAAGTGAGTGTTTTGTAGCAGAGAAATAAAGCAATTGTAAAAAATATACTGTTAACTGGCTTGTGTAGCTGGGACTCAGAAGTCGTCCTAGGAGCTGTTTGATATCTCTGTGCAGTTTGGAGCTCAGGAGAAGTTCTGAGGAGCTGGGAAATGTGGCAGGTGGTCACTGGCTCTGTGTCAGAAAGAATTAGGGCTCAAAAGAAGCTCTGGGGATCATCTATAGTTTGATGTAGCCGGGGAGATTGAAGCCTGGTGAAATTCAGGGGCAGTGCCAAGAGTAGAAATTGTGCATACTTGGAAAGGGGGATGAGATCTCAGGAAACAAGACTGAGATCCTGGGAGGTGTGCAGTCACAGTAAGAAGTCTCACAACACCAGGTTAAAGTCCAACAAGTTTATTTGATAGTAGACCCACAAGTTTTCGGAATGCTGTTCCTTCATCAGGTGAGGGAAGTCAGAGTCTGAGCAGCTTTTGGAGGGAGGCTAGATCTTGGAAGGTGAGAAGTTTGTCTCTTGCATGAAGGCCTCCAGAATGGTTGACCCACAGCACTTACTGACATCTGTCACATTTGCTATTCATATGAGGAGAGACCAAGTCAATTAGGATTTTATTCACTGGACTTGAGGAGAGAGAGAGAGAGAGAGCGCGAGCATTTCATAGAAACTTATAACATTTCAACAGGTTTAGACAGGGTAGATTCAGAAAGAATGTTCCCAATGGTGGGGGAATCCAGAACTAGGGGTCATTGCTGGAGGAATAGGAACTGTGAAGATTTCTTCACCTAGAGGGTGGAGAGTTTGTGGAATTCAAATTATCAAAGAGTGTAGTGAGGCCAAAACGTTGTCTAATTTCAAGAAGAAATTAGATGTAGCTCTTGGGGCTAAAGGGATCAAGGGATATGGGAGGAAGGGGGTGGTGGGTATTGAATTCAATGATCAGCCATGATCAAAACAAATGGCAAAGCAGACTCAAAGGGCCAAATGGCCTACTCCTGCTTCTAGTTTCCATGTTTTCATTGTGTAGTGTGGCTGTACAACCAGTTTGTCTCATATTTACCCCAAGAGTGCAAGATGGCTGTTGTAATTTCATTTTACTTTTCTGACTGTGTCTAAACTTATTTTGTTTGTTCAAAATCCATGGAATCATGTGGCCTTATTCTGAGTGGTCATCTTGAATCCCAAGCTTTATCTATTTTAAACAAAATGTTTTGTAAGTAGTCTCACAAAACCAGGTTGAAGTCCAACAGGCTTATTTGGTAGCACAAGCTTTCAGAGCATTGCCCCTTCATCAAACGAGTGAAGGGGCAATGCTCCAAAAGCTCGTGCTATGAAATAAACCTGTTGGATTTTAACCTGCTGTTTAGACTACTTACTGTGCCTACCCAAGTCCAACGCCAGCAATTCCAAATCATGGGCAAACAAAATATTAGTTCCTTCACTGACCTTACCAAAAGCTTGGGGTCTGGTCCAGAATCATAAATGATGCAGTTAAAAGTGTACTGAACATTAGCGTATGTATGACAGAGTGAGTAAATCAGGAAGAAATCGAATTATCCAGGATTATTTCAGATTTTGGGGAAGATCTATAGACAGCTCTTAATTGCAGAGCAGAGCAAAGTTTATTCAAAGTGACTAAATCCTGAAAACTGCAAAAGGAATGTTGAAAATGTGCAACTAGACAAGTCAAAGCAGAATAATCACCAGTTAATATCTGTTTCAAGTATCTTCTGGATAAAGATATTGTAGATTAAGAAATTCAGCACACTAAGTTCAGGTAGGTCATTCACAGCTCAAGTTACTGTCTTCTATTTCCACTTCAAAGCAGTTTCTTCACTTTAAAATCCCATTATAAAAAATTTGAGCATCAAACTAGCTTATGAGGTTGAAGATCAATTGACACTTCCATAGTAACACAAAGAACAGCATTAGTTGCCACAGGTCAGAAAAAATGGGATGAAAACTTAACAGAAATAAACTCCAGTACTCTGAAGTGAGATTTCAACATCATTTCCAGATAACATCGGTTGGGCAAGAATAATCTTTTATTGATCACTGCTTGAATCAGCTTTAACAGTCCACTGTTCCTTGTGCTTAATCTGATGTTTTGCTGAGAGATCGAACTCCTCAGCTGAGTGAATATAGTGTGTGAAAACAAGAGATCAACCTGTACCTGATGTCAAATACTATATTGGCCTATATCAAATTACAAAATAAAACTTTTACATTGGAGGCTGAGTTAGTGTATTGCAAGCAGGTGAAGGGAGGCGATGGAGGGGGACTGTAAATCAAGTGATAGAAGACAAATAAATTGTGGAAGAGCACTTTATATCACAGAGTTGAAATAATCTTAAGCAATTTGACAAAGATTACATTCGGAAAATAATTAACCACAATAAAGGGCAAATCACGTTTGACCAATTTGCTAAAGTTCTTCAAAGATGTAACAAGCAAAGTGGATAATGGGGCATCCTGTAGATGTAGTATATCAGGACTTCGGGAAGGCATTTGACAAGATATCACACAAAAGGTTAATTCACAACATTTGATCACATGGGATTAAGGGTAATTTATTAGCTTGCTTAGAAGACTGGCCAATGGACAGATCACAGTCAGGATAAATGGTTTTTTTTTTCTGGAGGGCCAGTGGTAACTAGTGGGGTGCCACAGGGTTCAATCTTTGGGCCCCAGCTACTTACAATCTATATGAACCATATGGATAGAAAGCTCTATCGCCAAATTTGCAGGTGACAAAAGTAGGTGGGACAGCAGGATGCAATGAGGAAATAAAAACATTACAAATGGATATAGATAGGTTAGGAGAGTGGGCTAAAGTGTAGCAGACGGAGTTTAATGTGGATTAAATGAGAGCACACGCATTTTGGTCAGAAAAATGCGATGATGACTTTTATTATCTAAACGGGGAGGCAACTTTGAGGTGCTCCAATGCAGAAGGATGCCTTCGTTCATGAGTCACATGGTAAGTTGTTGCATAAGGTTAAATCTCAAGATCCAGGGTGAGGTATCTGAATGGATACAAAATCAGCTTGATGACCAAAGCCAGAGAGTGGTTGTAGAAAGTTGTTTTTTCAGACTGGAGGCCTGTGACCAGTGATGCGCCTCAGGGATCAGAGCTGGGTCCATTGTTATTTGTAATTTATATTAATGATTTTGATGCGAATATAGGAGTGGTTAGTAAGTTTACAGATGACAAAAATTGGCAGCATAATGGACAGTGAAGAAAGTTATCTCGAATTGCAATGGGATCTTGATCGATTGGGCCAGTGGGCTGATGAATGGCAGATGGAGTTTAATTTAGACAAATGTGAGGTGATGCATTTTGGTAGAGTGAACCAGGGCAGGACTTGCTCAGTTAATGGTAGGGCGCTGGGGAGAGTTACAGAACAAAGAGATCTAGGGGTACATGTTCATAACTCCTTGAAAGTGGAGACACAGGTGGACAGTGGTGAAGGCAGCATTTGACATGCTTGGTTTCATCAGTCAGAACATTGAATACAGGAGTTGGAATGTCTTGAAGTTGTTCAAGACAATCGGTACGGTCACATTTGGAATACTGTGTGCAATTCTGGTCACCCTATTATAGAAAGGATATTAAATGAGAAAGAGCGCAGAAAAGACTTACTAGAATGCTACCGGCACTTGACGGATTGAGTTAAAAGGAGAGGCTGAATAGACTGGGACTTTTTCCTCTGGAGCATAGGAGGCTGAGGGGTGATCTTGTAGAGGTCTATAAAATAATGAGGGGCATAGAAAGGTAGATAATCAATGTCTTTTCCCAAAGGTAGTCTAAAACTAGAAGGCATAGGTTTAAGGAGAGAGGGGAGAGATACAAAAGAGTCCAGAGGGGCAATTTTTTCCACAGAGTAAAAGTGTCTGGAACAAGCTGGCAGAGGTAGTAGTAGAGGCAGATACAATTCTGTCTTTTAAAAAGCATTTAGATAGTTACATGGGTATCGAGGGATATAGCCAAATGTGGGCAATTGGGATTAACTTAGGGGTTTTAATAAAAACAGGCGGCATGGGCAAGTTGGGCCAAAGAGCCTGTTTCTGTGCTGTAAACTTCTGACAGAAAACTAGCATACAGGTAAGTCAATAATAAAGCAAATAGAATATTGGCACTCATAGCTAAAGGAATAGAATATAAAGATCAGGAAGTATTGTTGCAACTACACAAGCATTGGTGAGGCCATACTGGAGTATTGTACATAGCTTTGGTCCCCTTATTTGAGGAAAGGTGTAGTGGCATTGGAGGCAGTTCAGAAGATGCTCACTAGATTGATTCCAGAGATGAGGGGTTTGTCATATGGAGAGGGGTTGAACAGTTTAGGCCTACACTCTCAGGAATTAAGAATGAGGCGAAATCAAATTGAAGTATACAAGATGATAAAAAGTATGGATAAAAGTAGACAGGGATTGGATGCTTCCTCCTGTGGGGCATTCTAGGGAGGGGTCATAGCTCTGTTTTACATTTGCTACTCCTTATCGGAAGACTGAGGAGAAACTTCTCCAAAAAGGTTGTGAATCTGTGGAATTCACTTGCCAAGTGTGGTGGAGACAGTGAGTAAATTTGAGTTAAACGGAATTTTAAAACGGTAGATGGATTGAAAGGTTATGGGGAGAAGGCAGGAAAATAGTGACAAGGAGCATATCAGCCATGATCAAGTGGTGGAGCAGACCCAATGGGCCAAATGGCTTAATTCTGCTCTTCTCTCTTCTGAGCTTATGAATCACAGAAACCCTTAAAATTTTACAATCTCCAGCAACACAATCCCATTGGAACATTTGGCATACCCAAGTCAGTCCCCACTGAACTTTTGTTGTGACTTGTGTTCTTGGCATATATTCCAGGCCCTTTTTAAATTCTGTTTTTAAGCTGCAGCTCAGCTTTCACTAGTGCTGGCAGCTTTGGTAGGTAGAGAGCTCCAAGACTGAAAAGTTTTTTTTTCGGGAAATGTAAATTATGATTCCTGAAGGTGACTTGCTCAGCAGTGATCTGCCAAAGGTTCTCTGCTCATTTCCCCATGCCTCACAATCTTGGGCTTTTACATTCAGCTGCACGTAAGAGCCTGCCAGTTTCCATTTCAAGTTATCCAACATCATCATCAACTCCTGCCGTCTACATCCCTCTAATTTTCCTTCAAATCTTACTGCCTTTCCTTGATGATGGTCACTCACAATCCTTCCTCCTCAAGAAGCTTTTAAGGGTTATGTTCTTGCCAACTGACTAATTCCATCCTTCTCAACTCTAGTCTTTGAATGCCTGCTTTTGTCACTATCCATACTTTAACCCTGCACAAGCCGACACTCCAAATGAGTCATGATCATTCTACATTGGAAGAACAGAAAGATGTTGAAGAAAGAAGAAGTCGATTGGTGAAGGTTTACAGGCAACCAGGTCCTAGTAGCTGGCACAGCAGATACTAATGGACAGAATGAATTGTGTGATGCAAGTTTACAGAAGACAAATCAATGCATATAAAGTTAAGACCACCAGCAGTAATAATGGTGGGAAAGCAGATAATGGGTGTCAAAGTTAAATATTTAACTGCAATGCATCACAATTTGAATACCTGAGAAGCAGATGGTTACTGCTGTAAAGCAATCAGAGCAGGAATAGCAACGGCAAGGAACATATTCTCCGAACAAAGAATCGCTCAGAATAGGCATGAGTAGAAATCTTAATAAAAAGAATGATCAAGACTATGATTTTGAATATCTGTGGTGCCTCATGTCCAAAGCAAAAATGTTACTCTAGGATTTATTTTAATCTACCAAACTTTTACTGAGGCCATGTAGAATAAAGATGGCTTAAGACATCAAGACACATTTAATAAGGAAGGCTGAACCATTTCAGCACTTCAGACAAAAATCTTTTCTTAGGGTTATTTCAATTTGTAATGCAAGAGCATGACGTTGCAAGATAATAATCCACTAGGGGGTTGCAATTCAAATTAAGCCACTATTGCAGGAAGAGAGGGAAAGAAAAATCAATAAATCAAGAACAAAATTAACTTGGCACTATAGCACACCTGGTAATTAATGGAAGAATAAGCTTGGCACTGGCCTGCAGGTGAACTGATTTTTAACACCATCTTGAAAATGAGAAATTTTATTTATTTTGGGAGAAGAGGGTGTTGGGAGGAGAACAGGAAAAGTAAAACGTGCAGTATTTATCTTCTTTCTGCTGTGGGGAAACCTGGTTGCCTCAGCAATTTGGCATAGCAGTTACACTTTAAAAGAACGTCAAATGACTGTTAAAAGCCCAAGTTAAATGAATGGTGTTATATAAATGTAAATGCAAGTTCTTTTTTTAAACAATACCAGAAGATTTTATCTAGATTCATCACTGCACTCAAAACAGGTAAATATTAGCTACCAATTACAAATCCTTCAACCAAAATGCAGGAAAGTTAAAATCTATCTTCCTTGTATTGACTTCACTTCAACAGACAAATTTCATGCTGTAGAAACTAATCCAAGGTATTCTTCTTTAGAAATCACATAAGCATGACTTTTTTTGCTGCTAGGACATCATGGTGAGGATTCATAGCTAGCCACCTAACCCCAAAGTGCATAAGGACCAACCTGGATAATAGAATCAAATCATTTTGATCGAGTTGGTCTAAACAGTGAAAATAAAATCCTGAAATCAAAAATCCAACAGGCTTCAAAGAAATGGTCAGAAGTGTAGAAACTATTCTCACACTTTCAGAACCATGTCAAAATTATACAGAATATAGAATACCTGTACAGTGTCAAATATAAACAGCAATGTTTAGTAAATGTGCATGTCTGGGCTGTTTTATGTACACAAGTTGAGAGTCAGCAAAGGAACAACTCAATTTATCTTTACTGGGACTTCAAACCAGAAAGTAACAGTGAAGAACACATTTTACTTTAATATCAGTTTATTCACCAATTTGTCAAAAGACATTTTTGTCCCAAGTCACTGCTTATATCTCAAGTTTGCTGAATGTGAAAAGGCAGCTCTGTGCACATCAACACAGTGGGACAGGTAGCTCATCTCTAATCTGATGCAATGGCCATTAAAATGGAGGCAACTGTTATAGAGTCAAAGTCACAGTTTTTAAATTATTCTGCAAGAAATATTTGAAATTTTTAGTAAGAAAGGAAGCAACAATCCTCCCTACTTGCAAAAATATTCTTAATTACCAGGTTTTACCTGGACCCACAAAAATACATTGAAGCCCAATCATAATTTTTTTACTACATATGCCACAAATTACACCTGGCAATGGAAGACAGAAGATCTGGAACTACTTGTCACTCTGCAGGGTATACTCAAGAGAGCAAAGCAGAAAAACTGTTTTCCTGTCTTCTTTCAAGGGCCAGTCTTATGCCCTTATTTACCTTGATTTGGGGGTCAAGGGCTTCTGTTGAGGTACTAAGCATCATTTATTTTGAGAGACAATTACATACAAACCAAGACAGCTGGGTATTTTTGTATAAATACTCTTCATGCATTGCTCCAGCATTTCAGATACTCCACATCTTTCATAGAGACCACTTTATTAAAAATTAAACTACTGCTCAGGCCCTGAAAGAGTCAGCTTTCCTGTTAGTAAAACTAGTTGGGAGTCTTCTCACCAATTACTAAATCAGCCTGTGTCAAGTGTCGAGGACAGAAGACAAAGGTATAACTAATAAAAAATATTAAATAAATGGAAATAATCAGCAAGTCTGGCAACTTCTGGGAGGAAGCAAAAGAGTCAACTTTGAGTCAACAAGATTTTTTCAGAGCTAAGGAAAGAATAAATGAATGGGCTGCTGTTGTGGGGACAGAACAAAAGGGAAGGTCTAGGATAGGATGGGAGATGTTTGAATGTTAAAGATGTCACGGAACAAAGGGCAAAGGACATGGTAATGGTTGTAGTAAAGAGACAAGGTGTTTGTCTGAAATGAATGTAAATGACAAAATAATGTCATCCGAAAGCAAAAGCACGAAAAACAAGATTTAAACTGACATGTAGCAAACAACGGGGTGTAGGGGGAGAAAGAGACAGGGTACATGGTTTGAAATTTTTGAATTCAAAATTGAGTCCAGAAGGCTGAAAAGTGATAAAATCAGATGATAAAGGTGCCTCAAGCTTGAGATCAGCTTCACTGGGACACTACAGCAGGCAGAGGACTTGTAAGATTTATAAGCAAGGTAATGAATTAAAATAGTAAGCAGCTGGAGCTCACAAAAAGGCAAATATAACCAGGACCCATAGCAACACCTTTTATTTGGAAAAAGTGCGGTGAATTAAAGCAGAAATTGTTCAACACGAGAACAAATTCAGCTGGGGAGGAGAATGCTTTGGTGGATGGGGGTTGATTGGGTTTCTGTTCAATGAAGAAATGGAGAGCCCACAGGCTGTCCTGGTGGAAGTTGGAGGCACAGAGATAATGAGCATCTATTCTGAAGCTGGTGGTTTGGGCCAGGAAACTGGAAATTTTTGAAATGAGGGGGCTTCAGAAGAATCATAGATATAGGTGGGGGAGACTGGACAAAGGGAGAGAGTGTTCAGATAGGCACAAATACAGAGCAAGCTATTTGGTGTTGGGGAGCTAAAAAGGGAAAATCTTCAGAGGACCTATCAGTGACAGTACTGGAATCAAATAGCTTGATGTTCATGGTGGAGAAAGGGTCCAGGCCAGGTAGAAAGAATTTGAGATTCGTCAGTCTCAGCAAGGTGGAAGTCAATACGCCAAACAATCACCACACTTCAGTGGGTTTGATAACCACCTCAGCGATTTGATCTGAGGAGAATGGAATGTGACAGGTTCAAAGGGAGACAGGTTAGAGTGAGTGAGGGGATAGAGAAATTAAGTCAGCTCAAGTCATGTCTACAGTTCTTCATTAAAAAGATTAAGAGCAGATAAGAAGCCAGAGGGAAGGGGTCAAGATGGAAGGAGGATACTGGACACAGTTGAAAGGGTCCACAGGTCAGACTGAAGATTCCTGGCAAAAGAATTGAGATGTAGAGATGCTGGCGTTGGACTGGGATAAACACAGTAAGTCTCACAGCACCAGGTTAGAGTCCAACCAGTTTATTTGATCGTAATCCCACAAGCTTTCGGAAACGGTGTTCCTTTGTCAGGTGTGTGCCTTCAGGTGTGTGGAAGGCACACACCTGACAAAGGAACACCGTTTCTGAAAGCTTGTGGGACTATCAGAAGACTTGAGCACTGGGGTGAAGGTGAGATCCACATTATGCCAGGTCTCAGCTGTATCCTGTTAAGTGTAGGTGCTTCAGTATCAGGGAGGGGAAGATCACAGGCTATTGCAAATGCCCAGCAAGTAAACTGCACCTTGTCGTCTAATATCATGCACGATCACTTTCCAGAATAGAGCTCACTGAATGCAGAAGGGGAACGAAACTGTGCTATCGTACAGGCCTGAGCACTTTATTCAACACAGGAATAGCAGGTCACATTCAACTCCAGGCAGAAATGAAAAGCAAGCTTGCATCCAGATTTTCCCAGAACTAAAATCAGACTTGGCTACATTTCTATGTCTGAAGGATGCTTGCGTGAAGCACAGGTGTCACTTCCCTGTTTGAGCTCCTGCTGCCAGTTCCAGCATTGCAATGCTGTTTCTTCCCCCCAGTTTACCTTGCATGTCATGCAGAAATTAGCCCAGCAAAAAGCTGAAGTGTTATTTAAAAACAGGAACATTGAGATCAGACTAAAAAAAGCAGAACACATTTCTTAGTATTCCTAGAAACTGACCAGAGTTTCTGTCTCTTTTAATAGCCACACTTGAAGACATTTAAAAAAAAATTCATCAAATGAAAAGAATCGAGACATATATGTATTCACACAATTTTTGATACGTTTTCTGAAAAGAATGGGGGTGTTGCACTGAAGTGCCAATTTTTGGACACATTAAACTGAGACTTTTGGCTTCCTATGTGGATGTCAGCACCACCTAAAGGAGCAGCGTGATCTCCCCAATGTCCAGGTCAATATTTACCCTTCAAGCAACAAAAAAAAATAATCTGACCATTATCACATCATTGTACACAGCAAACTCTAAACAAATTGACTGCCATTAAAGTTTATTAGTCACAAATAAGGCTTACATTAACTCTGCAATGCAGTTACTGTGATATTCCCCTAGCCGCCACACTACAGCGCTTGTTCAGGTCACGACTTTCAGACTGTGGGACGAAACCTACGCAAAACACGAGGCGAACGTGCAAACTCCACACAGACAGTGACCCAAGCCAGCTATCGAACCCGGGTCCCTAGCACTGCGAGACAACAGTGCTAACCACTGTGCTGCCCCATGTTTCTGATATTGCAACAGTATCTACATTTTTGGTTATAAAAGGGTTTTTGGAGTGTCTGGAGATTCAGACAGACCTGCATTAATATAGTGCCTTTCTTTCATATCTCAATATCTTATTAGAAATAACCTGCTTTTTGGTTTCTGTTACTTAAAAAAACATGATCACAATATAACAATTCTTCACAAAAAGGTGCTAGTTGTGCAAGCATTCACAGAAGAACAAAAAGATATGACGTGATTGCTCCCTTTTGCTACTTGCAACAGTAATAGGATGTCCCGCACAGAAATTATTGCAGCAACTGTTCTAAAATCAACTCATCACCTCTAGTCTCATTGCTACTGTGATGAAACCTAATCTTACCTTAGTCTGACGTTCAGAGATCAGGAACTCCAGATACTGATGAACCATTGCTCTCCAATTCACGTGCCAGCCACTAACTGGTCCACACATGCAGAGTTCAATTATTTTACGCTTTTCAGGCAGGGGGACTCGACCCTCACCTCAAAAATAAGTTACAGCTCAGGGATTTGTCATTAAGATGAACATCTGATCAGTCTGCAAGGCTGGTGTGCAACTATCATTCATCTCTAACCTCCTTTTCCTCCTCAGAGACCAAGACATGTTGTTACCTTCCAAATCAGTGCCATCTTTCTAACAACTCACTGCAATCTGGTTTCTGCACTGGCCAAAGTAACGAAATAGCCCTCAAAGTCATAAATGACACCCTGTGAGACTGTGACAAAAGGCAAGCTTCTAACCTCCGACCTGTCTGCCACCTCTGACACTGTTGACCACAGCAAGGAGTCTCACAACCCCAGGTTAAAGACCAACAGGTTTATTTGGTAGCAAACGCCACTAGCTTTCGGAGCTCTGCTCCTTTGTCAGGTGAGCACTTGGCGAAGGAGCAGAGCTCTGAAAGCTAGTGGCGTTTGCTACCAAATAAACCTGTTAGTCTTTAACCTGGTGTTGAGAGACTTCTTACTGTGGTTACCCCAGTCCAGCACTGGTATCTCCACATCATGATTGTTGACCACACCACCCTCCTTTAACACCTCTTCACCATCATCCAGCTGGGTGGGACAGCTCTCACCTCCTTCCATTTGTAGTATCTAACTGCAATCAGAGAATCACATGCCTGCTCCCTTTCTCCTGGTGTCCTGCATGGATCAATCCTCGTCTCCCTCCTGCTTTTCACCTGCTTGGTGACATCATCCATAGGGCAGAATCTTGCCAACATTGCCTTGAAGCAAGAGTTGGGACCACATGAACATTCCAAACCTGATAGTGTCACAATCCCACCCTCCTGCAAGATCTTCAAACTTGGCCAATTCAAAAGCCACCTCCCATAGCCCTGCCCAATTAGGGATGGAGGGAATGCTATACAGGCCAAAGGATCAATTGCAGCATCTGTGGTTGTGGACACTACTACTTGATTAGCAACCAAGGAAACTCAGAATGGAAGCATCCTCTGATGACTTTAACAAACAATAAAAATAAACCATAACTACAGCTGTCAGGCTATAATTGTAGAGGAAACCCATTGCCCCACAGAATAGCCAGGGGCACAGTTGAGTCCAGTGGGACTGGCAGGGAATTAAACATGGCCTCACTGGATCCCAGCCTGCCAGGCTATGGCCTCAGTACTTTTCCATCCCCTGGGATGTATGGAAAACTTGAAATCCCTCAAGTTGCCCTCAAAAGGGGCATTTAACTGATCTTAATTGTACACAACTGCCAGACAGTCAGCCAACACCAGGCAGACCCCAGCTCCAGCAAGATTATTCGGTAATGGGAACGTGTCAGATAGATGAGTTTCCTCTGGGTGCTTCAATTTCCTCCCACTGTCCAAAAATGTGCAGGTTAGGTTGATTGACTGTGCTAAGTTGCCCCTTAGTGTCCCGAGATGCAGAGGTTAGAGGGATTAGCGGGTAAATATGCAGGGATAGGGCCTGAGTTGAGTGGTGGTCAGTGCAGACTTGATGGCCTCTTTCTGCACTGTAGGGTTTCTACGATTCTATGACACAAGGCACAATTGGTGAGATTCCACTCAGTTTTCACATCAATGCTGAAGGCACCCACCTCCATTTCTCACCACTATTTATCGCAACTCGACTGTTGTTACATTATCTGATTGCTTATGCAACATCCAGTACTGGATATGCAAAATATCCTCCAACTATTGGGAATATTAAAATGCATTGCCTTTAGTCCTTAGTACAAGCTCCATTCCCTAACCGCCAGTTCCATTCATCTTCCTGGCATCTCTCTATGTCTGAACCTGTGCCCTAGTTAAGCCAAAGAAGAACATTCAACCACACATCCCCATGAGTAGCCATTTCTATCTCATCACTGTCCTCCAGCCCCATCACAGCTCATCTGCTGCAGAAACTAGCAATGCTTCTATTACCTCCAGACTTGACTGTTCCAGTGCACATGACCGGCCTCCCACATTCTACTCCCGGAAAACTTGTGATCAACCAAAATGCAGCTGCCTATATGCTTTCTCATACCAAGTCCCATTCCTCGGTGTTTGCTGACCTACATTAAATGACAGCTGAGCAACATCTCAAATGTTAAAATTCTCATCTTGGTGCTGAAATCACTCCATGGTCTCTTCTCTCTCTCTACCCACCACCATCCCCGCACCCCCTCCCCACCCACCGATGGTTTTGGGCTGTAGGAGACTAAACATATGGTCTGTTAATCCAATTCTGGTCTCTTGTGCATCCCCAATTTGAATTGCTTTAACATTTGGTGACCAAGCCATTGGTCACTTAAACCCTGGAATTTCCTAAACCTCTCCACCTCACTTTAAGACATTCATTAAAACTTTAAGACACTCATTAAACATAATGGTCAAGCTTTGGCATCTGCCATTACATTTTTAGTTTTTAATGCTCCTGTGAGGAAGCATTTTACTACATTAGAGGTTCTATATAAATAGAAGTTATTGTTGTTACATGATTTGAAAAGCAGAGGGTTAGTCCTATGTAAATTAATCTCTTCAATTAACAGCATCAAAAATTAACATAAATCTCAATGCTGTTTATAAGTCCTATGCTTTGTCAAACTTTATGCATGAAACAATGGCTACACTTCAAAAAGCAATGCATTGCATGTGAAGCATGTTGGGACATCTTAAGTACAGCATTCCCAAGTGCTCCTCCAGGGGATGACTTTAATATTTAATTAAAATCAGCTCCAAAGCTAACCAACCGTCTTGCAGTTCAAACCCATTCTCTCTTCTCTCCATGAAATTTACCCTTGATGTCAAGGGGGATTAGGAGGGTGACTATGTGAAGTTGCAGAGGTGAGGCCTGGGTGGCATTGTCATTGGTGCAGGCTCGATTGACCAAATGGCCTCCTTCTGTATGGATTCTATGATTCTACATAATACAGTATCACAGAGACCGACAGCAGTGTACTTGCACTATTATGTTCTTCATATATTGGATATTTGCAAACTATAATGGCAAAACATTCTTGCTGTATATCAGAGCAAATATGACTTGCAATTTTATTATTCCCCGGTCTCCAAAAAAAACTGGGCAGTACTAAAATAATTCAAAAGGTGCGTTGAAAAGAACAGCCATTTTAAATTTGCTGGTCTGGGGCTCCATCTGCAAAAATACAGTAAAAATTTTTATCCCAAAGTACACTGCACAAGAATGAAACTAGCACCAGTTTTAAACCCCATCCTATACTTGTAATGCAGCTTCTCAAGAATTCAGTTTGTAGAATTCTCAAAGAAATAATTATCACTGTGCAGACTTCTCTATCTGCTCAATGCCCTGGCCTGCAACTTTGACCCACCCAATTCTGCCTTTAACCCCAACCATTTTAGCTCTACTTTTCCTACATAAGACATCCACTCCAGCACAAAGTTCAGTCACAGAATAACCTTAATTTTTAATGTCACCTTTTCATATTTTTTCCTCCCACGAGTACCAGCCAGAATAAGAGATTGCAAATCAGTAGCCCATTCTAAACACTATGTAATTGCTTTAATCATCTCATTCTTCACAACTGCAAGGTGTTATTCAATAAACTTTCATTTGTGTAACTTAAAAGTTAAAGGTTTTTTTTAAAATCCTCAATGATAGCGTTACAAATGTGGTTTATGGGATTATGCTGATTTGGACCATCTTTCTTGGGTGGAATAAAGTGGATCATATGACCTGCTCAAATGGCAGCTGGCAAGAAGCTTTGGTGGATTGTTTGTTGAAGGGGACAAGTTGTTTGACTGGGAAGAAAGTACACGGCAATACCAAGAGCTGTGATGACTGTGGTTATAGGCTGTTAGCCTCCACGGGAATTGTTAGAAATGTCAGGTTTCATAAATATTTATACTATAAATGTCTTTAATTCCAAGATAGAATGGAGTTGGCAGGATTGGGAAGAAAGACAATAAGTAATTAACATTGCAACCTGGACCCATAGCAAGCCATTGTAGTCGTGCTGCATAGTTTTCCTATATTGTCCCCAAAACTCACGAGACAAAACAGTCTTGCAAGAATCATAGAACATAGAACATAACAGCGCAGAACAGGCCCTTCGGCCCACGATGTTGCGCCGACCAGTTACAAAAACAATGACTCACTAGCCTATACCAATCCCTTTTCGTCCATAAACCTATCCATAGATCTCTTAAACGCCCCCAAACTAGGCGCATTTACAACTGCAGCAGGCAGGGCATTCCAATCCCTCACCACCCGCTGAGTAAAGAACCTACCCCTGACATCCGTCCTGTAGCTACCCCCCCTTAATTTAAAGCCATGCCCCCTCGTGCTAGCTTTCTCCATCCGAGGAAAAAGGCTATCACTATCCACCCTATCTAAACCTCTAATCATCTTATATGTTTCAATAAGATCCCCTCTTAGCCGCCTTCTTTCCAACGAAAACAACCCCAAATCCCTCAGTCTCTCCTCATAGGACCTCCCCACCATACCAGGCAACATCCTAGTAAACCTCCTCTGCACCCTCTCCAAAGCCTCCACATCCTTCTTGTAATGTGGGGACCAGAACTGCACACAGTACTCCAAGTGCGGCCGCACCAGAGTAGTGTACAGTTGCAACATTACGCTGCGACTCCTAAATTCAATCCCCCTACCAATAAACGCCAAGACACCGTACGCCTTCTTAACAACCTTATCTACTTGATTCCCAACTTTCAGGGATCTATGTACACATACACCTAGATCCCTCTGTTCATCCACACTATTCAAAGTCCTCCCGTTAGCCCTATACTCGACACATCTGTTGCTCCTACCAAAGTGAATTACCTCACACTTCTCCGCATTAAATTCCATCCGCCACCTCTCGGCCCAGCTCTGCAACCTATCTAAGTCTCCCTGCAGACTATGACACCCTTCCTCACAATCTACCACACCTCTGACTTTGGTGTCATCAGCAAATTTACTAATCCACCCAACTATACCCTCATCCAGATCATTAATAAAGATTACAAACAACAGTGGCCCCAAAACAGATCCCTGAGGCACACCACTCGTAACCGAACTCCATGATGAATATTTACCATCAACCACCACCCTCTGTCTCCTATCTGATAGCCAATTCCTGATCCAACTTCCTAGATTACCCACAATCCCATACATCTACATTTTCTGCAGAAGCCTACCATGGTGAACCTTATCAAACGCCTTACTAAAATCCATATATACCACGTCAACTGCCTTGCCCCCATCCACCTCTTTGGTCACCTTCTCAAAAAACTCTAAGGTTAGTAAGGCACGACCTACCCGCTACAAAACCATGCTGACTATTTCTAATCAATTCATTACACTCCAAATAACTATAAATCCTATCCCTAATAATTTTTTCTAAAACCTTGCCCACAACAGAAGACTCACCGGTCTATAATTCCCAGCAAAGTCTCTGTTCCCCTTCTTAAACAATGGGACAACATTCGCTATCCTCCAATCCTCCGGGACTACACCAGAGACCAATGACGACCTGAAGATCAGAGCCAGAGGCTCTGCAATCACCTCTCTAGCTCAAGAGAATCAGAGCTCAAGAGCAAGCTAGTTCGAGTAGCCAGTCCTGCACCTGGAACTGAGAAAATGCTACCGTCATTAAATCACCACACAAAGCGGGTGGGAGCTCATCTCAGTGAAACACAAAATTCCTGAAGATCTAAGAGACTGGAGGGCTTGTCTAATTTTGGCTATAAGGAATTGCCAGGCTAATGGAAAATTTAGGCCTGCAATTAGAGGCATGCCTGCTGGGAAATGAAGCAGACTTCTGGCAGCAGAAAATAGCTTTGGACTGGTTCTGGGGGTATACATGTAAGTTCAGAGTAAAGTTTAGACTTTACTATTGTTTTAAAAGTTAAACGTTAAAACATATGTTAAAAGTTAATAACCTTTTCTTTCAGTTACCGCCGAGTGTGTTTAGGCTATCTTAAGAAAACCCCTTTAGTCAATGCTGTTGTGTGTTTGTTTGTTACACAAAGTTCTAAAACTTGGAAGTGTGTGATCCTTCCAGTCAATTACTGGAAATTCCTTTTTTTTTAAAATGTTACCTGTAAGGTGATCACCACCTCCAGCACCACACCCCCCCCCGTCCAGTTCAGGATGATTGATGATCACTAAGAAGCACTCGTTTCTTAAGTCTCTTGCAACTGAATTAGATAATACAGTTAAGATACAATAATTGCAAATTATACTTCCACAGGCACAGAATTTACTTCACAGCTTTTGTCATTTTATCTATATAATGAAACTGAACCTTGTTAGGAGCTAAGGCATTGTGGGAATGTTCAGAAATTCTATCGCCCTAGAGCTAAACACAGCAGAAAAACAAATAGGAACGCTGGCTGCAAAGTATCAAAAAAAACTTACATTGTAAGGTCAGCTTGATAGAAGTTAAATCTCAACATCTGATCATCTACTGTAGACCTTTAGCAATGTTTGGTCTGGATTTGATATACTTTGCTTTGGTTAATTCACGGCAGTACAGTGGTTAGCACTACTGCCTTTCAGCATCAGGGTCCCAGGTTCAATTCAGGCCTCGGGTCACTGTCTGTGTGGAGTCTGCACATTCCCCCCATGCCTGCGTAGGTTTCCTCCCACAGTCCAAAGATGTGGGGGTTAGGTTGATTGGCTGTGGTAAATTGACTTCTGTGTCAGGGGGATACCAGGGTAAATGAGGGTAACTGAAATATTGCCTGGGTGGGATTGCAGTCCGTACAGATTCGATGGGCCGAATGGTGTCCTTCTGTACTGTAGGGATTCTACAATTAGAAAGGGGTCATATCAAAATTTCTGAAAGATTCTGAAATCTGATCATTTCTTCAATATAATTATGTATCTGGAGTCATTAAATTGGGGGGGGGGGGGGTAGTTATGGCTTTTCTACTAGAGTGAGGAAGAGGAGAAAATCCAGAACATACAATATCAACTTTATTTCAGTAAGGCCTCAAATTGAAAAGGTTAGCACAATTCACAAATAGATGTTCGTTATTGTTTCTGTCCAAACTCATTTTGCACTATATACCTTCCACAACTTCTTTGAAAAGCATCAACTCAGCTTAGCTGCTAAAAGGAATGCTATTGTGTGAATTTACACCATCCATTTGCTCATTAGCGTAATCAACTACACGCAAGCTCCGTTTGATTAAAAAAACTTTTCTCTTTAGAAGCCGTAGTATCCCTGCAGTGCATTAGGAAGCCATTCAGCCCATCGAGTTTGCACCAACCCTCCAAAAGAATTCTATCTAGGCCCACTCCCCTGCCCTATCCTCATGCATTGGTCATGGCCAATCCACCTAATCTGCACAATTTTGGAGCACCCGGAGGAAACCCGTGCTGACACCAAAGAATGTCTAAACACCACAGATAATCACCCAAGGTTGAAATCAAATCTGGGCCCCTAGTGCTGTGAGGCAGGAGTGGGACCACTTTAAATATGACAAACTATTAATTACTGCAGAGAAAACAATCCACCAGCCTGGAATAGGCAGCAATCATGACTACAGGGTGGTACGGTGGTTCAATGGTTAGTACTATTGTCTCTCAGCACCAGGTCTGGGTTTGATACCCAGCTTCGGTGGAGTTTGCACGTTCTCACTACGTCTGCATGGGTTTTCTCTGGGTGCTGTCATTTCCTCCCACAGTCTAAAAGATGTTCTGGTTAGTGCATCAGCCATGCTGAATTCACTCTCAGTGTACCCAAACAAGTGCCTGGGTGTGGCAACTGGGGGATTTTCAGAGGAACTTCATTGCAGTGTTAGTTTACTTGTGACACTAATAAATAAAAATTTAAAAACTTAAACTCCAAAAAGGTTGTACTTGAAATCAAAAATACAAACTGGATTAAAGCAAATGTTTTTTGTTCCTTAGGTGAACAGATCACTTAGTGTAATCCAGTTCAAGGGGCACCGCAGCAGTCTCAGGTCAACATTCCTTTTATCAGTGTCAAAATAACAAAACTGCAGTTATAAGCTGTAAGTTATGACAAACCACAGAATTTCAAAAGCATCAAAGCTCAGCTAAGACAACCAGGACTTGTTCCAGTAGCATAATTTGTAGAGCAAATAACCTAATGACTTGACCAACATCCCATCCTATTGTTAGCGTTGGATCTTACTGCATACAAAAATCAGTTACCCAGATATCTTTGCATTTCAAAGTAATTCAATGTACACAAAGCAATTCGATGGTAAAACAGCCACCCTATAAATTATTTCTTTCAGATACAACTTTAGTAAATCTGAAATGTGGCACTTCATCGTTCTTTACTCACTCAGGTTTTTGGCTTAAGTATATATGGCACTGGTAGTCATTAGTGATCCAGTTGTTGTGTCAGAATCTGGCAGGATAGTCATGCATTTATTTCCAAGTTTGTGATCTACAGTAGCATTTATACCAACACAAGTTATCTTTATCATTTCATACATTAGTTTAAATCACCACTTTCCATATAAATATTGCAGAAGTCTATGATATCAAAAAACAGGAAAAAGTCTACATAATTTGACCCAACATCTTTTAGTATCCCACATCAATTGCTATCCACTAGGGAAGGGCTTCCCAAACTGTGGTTTGAGAGAACCCTGCTATATAAACATACCATTGCTCTCACAGCTTCCACACCCTTACCAGAGTCCTCCAAACACAGGTCCACTCCTCAGCCCACACCCCAGAAAAAACCTGCCTCACATTCTGGAATTACAACAGTGTTCAAGCCTCAAAATGGGGTCACAGTTGGAAAAGGTTTGGGAAACTCTGCAATGGAGGAAACAACCAACTCCCAAACCTCTTCTAAAACTAGCAACACCAACAAAAAAAAGCAAAGTTTTCAAAAAATCAAGGCATCAGGAGAAATCAGAATTTCTGGTTATAAAAAGGCACTTTATGCTGCAAGTAATTCTACCAACTCAAACCAAGGTAAACTCACAATAGTGCATTAAAAAGGCCACTATTACCATGAATTTGAAACAGCACTTCTTATGCCTATTCAATTTGTAGAAACATTTCAGCGAACTCCATACGAGTTGACATCAGAGGTACCAACATATAGACAAGTTCTCACACACACACAATTTAAAATTTGCAGTCCAATATGTAAACATGAAAGCTTCTGTTCATTGTCTCTTACAGAAATGCTCGATTGCCAAGGGGAAACTGGAAAAGGATTCGTCTACCAAAGACTATTTTTAATTTATTGCATAATGGAGCCTGAGTTATAAAAACAAATTAAGTTTTCAATTCAGTTAGTCTGAATGAGTGCATGCATAGAGGTAGAAAATAACCAGCAGCCCATAATTATGACACATTATATATCCAGAAATAAATTTGCATGAGAGCTACAAGGAACACAACAGGTTTTTGCTTAACAAAACAACTCTGATCACATAATTAAAGCCAGCTGATGTATTACATCAAACATGTAAAGAAGTATGGTGAACAGCATTACTTCGTTTTCTATTTCACGTGTGTTGCCACAGCCAAAATGTCTATGGGCTTGATATACCAAACTACTTAACTGGAATTCTTCTCTCCCCTCCACCCTCTTCACAAATACACAAACATTTTATTATAATTTCTACCAAATGGAAAAAAGCTCAAAAGCAAGACCATTGTTTCTTTAAAATCAATTGGGTCAAAGAAAATATTGTAAGATTGGAAAGTTTCTAGTTTTGTACAAGTCTACATGCTTTAGTAAGCATTTTCTGTTTATAAATTGGTTGTCTTTTATGATATAGAACAGATGCAAACTGGTAATTCCCTGCAATGTGTCCTATTAGCACTGGATATCAGATTCAGCATCTTCTTGTCCATACTGCAGACTTTCTAGAGAATGATATCCTAACATGAGCGCGTCCCAATAGATTTGATGTAGATCAACAGAATGGGTCTACATCAAATCAAAAAGGGTCACAAAACAGATTCAGGTGACAGAAGCATTAGTCTTGCATCAATACAATGTAAAATAATGAAATCAATTATCAAGAGTAAACTTGAGGATTATCTGCTTGACAATAACTTAGTAAACAACAGCCAATGTAGATTTGGAAGACAATGTAGAAATAGGCCATTCAGCCCATCAAGCTTGCTCTGCCATTCAATTAGGTCATAACAAGAAGTCTCACAACACCAGGTTAAAGTCTAACAGGCTTATTTGATAACATGAGTTTTCAGAGCACTGCTCCTTCATCAGATGAGTCCAATGCTGGCACCTCCACAATTAGGTCATGGTTGGTTATCCAAGTCAATGATTCTTTCCTGTGCCATCCCCATATTCTTTGCTGTAATTGGTATTTAGAAATCTATCTGCTGAAACTGCACACTTCACTCTTCTGGAGTGAATGAACACAAAAAGCTCCTCTCAGAGTTCTGACGAAGGTCATCCAGACTCAAAACATTGGCTCTACTTTCTCCCCGCAGATGCTGTCAGACCTGCTAAGATTTTCAAGCATTTTCTGTTTACATTTCAGAATCCAGCATCCATGGTATGAAAAGCTCCACAATTTGACTCTCCAGAGAATCCACATAAAAGCCAAATGCTTAATTCAAGTAAAATACAGGAATTAATTAAATTAGATGTAAAACAATGAAAAATATTCAGAACAGTATTAGTGGAGGGAGAAATGGTGCAAAGTTATCACAGTGTTAATACTGGTGTCAGCCATGTGTAAAACGGAATCTTAGCAATGTTTTGCACAATCCAGATGGTTTAACATGTAGTCACCCACACTGTTTCCACTAAGCTACAAGAGAAAGACTGCGCAGGTTGCACACACGTTGGCCTCTTGTTATTGCAAGTTTACGGCGCATTGCAAAAATAGTGTAGGGTATGTCAGTAGCTGAGGTAAATTCAGCCCAGCAGAATCATTATCTGAAGAAAACATAAGAAACTACAGAAACATTTGGATACTTTAGTGAAGGATTGAATAGGTTTTCCTGGCTGGATGAGCTACAGTGATTAGAATAACCTTCCTCAGCTGTTTGTATCATGTAACCAAATTCACTGAACTGCATTTTCTGCCATTGGTTATAGACACAAGATAGCAGAATTCTGTAGAATTCAAAATCACATTCCAGTGAACAATATGGAATCTAAAGCTTCTGTGATAAATACAGGGGGAAATAGGAACGAACAGACTTAAGAATGCTGTAGCATACTGTTTAACTATGAAAATACCAGATCAAAGCTTGCTATTTCGTGGAGTTGTTTCAAAAGTTCTTTTTTAATGGCAAATTGTATTCAACGAAGGACACTAGTACTTGGAATGGTGCACTTCCTTTCAGCAAACTAGTCTCAACATTAAACATTCAAAACTCAGAATTAACACATTTTTTGGACTGAATAAAGTGTATCTAAACTGTCTCAACATTGTCCCTCAAAAGCTCTTTCCTACTGTGCAAGAATGAGGGTGTTTTTCTTTGACCACATCAGCCAACCTGCTATTTGAGCAAACTGATTGAATTCATGTGAAGTAGTAACATGCTACGGACCTTTTACCCTTTAGGAATGGAATTGAAACTGCAGAAAGATTTCACAGGGCTGTTACATCCAACAACACAGAACCTTATCAACCTGGTTTAGATTTGACCATAATAGTGGGTGCAAACAGTGTACATACCATCACCTTTGATGTTTTAAAACTCGAGGTTCAATTTGGGAGGAATTGCCAGATGAAGGGAGGAAAGACCAATAATCATGCAGTTCACCTTCTACCATCCTGCTAATTACACAAGAGATAATAGTGGAGTTCTTGACTAATCACAGATATCAATTTCAATTAATCGACCACAAACCCAGACACAAGTCGAGGAAAGTCCACTAGTGAAAAGGTTTGGAAACCTCCTCCCCAACATTGTGACATTTAACTATATAGCAAGGCTCAATTTATTCAAATACTGTATCCTAGAATACATTTTTTTGAAAGAAATTTGTAGATAGGTGAATGAATGAATGAAGGCTGCTTTCACTGTCCACCTTCGAATTTATCCCTTCAAACATTGGTGGAGTCCTCTGGTTCTACTGTTCTTGTCAAGGTGAAAGAGCTCATCTTGATCTACAGCAGTGTCTCCCAAAATTTTTTCCTCATTGTCACCCTATTTTGAAGCTTGAAGATTGCTGTGACCCCAGGATGTGAGCGGGTTGTGTGTTTAGAGTTCTTTTTAAAACTACCTTTTCACTTGCTTTTTGGAGCAGGATTCAAGCTTCACAGATCAGTATGCTGAACCACTCCCACCACTGAAAATAAAAACACTAGACAGGATTTGAAGAGGTTTTAGAGCTGTCAGCACACAGGTTGAACCCTACGACATCGAGGCCGTCTCTGCACTCAAACCCAAAATCATGGGTTACAATCCAGTTTAGGAAGCGCTGGTTTACATTATTTAGTCCCTGTAGAATTCAACAGGGATTTTAATTAGCTTCCCAGTTTTGTTTTGCAGAGAGAACATGCCTAATTTACATAATTGCTCCCACAATCCAATCCCTTCAGTTGCTCGTTCATGTCCTTTCACTAGTTACAATATCCTTGTTGTAATATGACAACAAGTATACACAGTACTCCAAGTCCAACCACATCAATGATTTACAGGATTATCTATTTCAAACTCAATATTGAATGTTTGATTCATTCCAACATCGGAATTACAATGCTTCCAGAACTTTTTCATTTTAGTAAAACTCCCTTCCTCAATTTGTTACCTTGTGAAGCTCTTAAATACATTCAAATCTCCCTGTTGCTTGAACAGGCTCTGGAGTGTGTTGACTGGGGCATTTTCACAGTAATTTCATTGCAGTGCTAATGTAAGCCTATTTGTGACTAATAAATAAACTTAGTGTTCAAAGTGGCCACTTCTCACCTTATTGCTCATGATTTTCTATAACTAATCTGTTAAGCACCATGACTGTTTCAAATCAACATATAGCTCTATTACCTTTAACAAATAATTTGTCATGCAAATATGAATACATCATAGCACGTAAATCCTTAAAGCAGTACTTGAGAACATTTTGATGCATTATAACACATCACAGCGAGATCAAATTGTCCAACCCATGGCAAAAACAAAAATACATCCATTAATTACTCTTAAAATGGGATGAATAATAATAGTTTATCTTGTCAATAAAATGCATTTACGTTTAGTTATTCCTCCAGAACGCAATATGAAATGTGGTATTATTTTGTCACTGAAGTTACAAATGCCAAGCCAGAGCCATTCACAGAATGGCAACAGCAGTAATATAGCTTTTTTAAAAAAAAACTGATCCCATCACACCCAAAAATCAGGATGTGCAATTCAATATTGGACTGAGATTGCTTGTATTTTTTTTTACTTCTCAATTTTCTTCAGGTTCACTTTGCCCCAGCAAAAAGGTTCAAAATGCTTTGTGCGCCTGAACTGAGCTGAAAGTGTTAGGGTACAAATCTACTCTTCCTATCAACTGTATATGAAATGAGCTCAGATGGCTTCAGCCCAGTTCATATTGGATGCAAGCCCACAGGATAAACTGTACCAAATTCAGCACAAATTGGCAGTGTTTCTTAAAAACCACAAAGATGGCTTGTGTGGGAAATGTTGCAGCGGTATCGTAGAATGTGTTTTCTGAAGTTAAGGATAAAGCACATTGTTGGCAGAATGCAGTGAGTTTTACCCTGCATCTATTTTGTGTTACACAAGCTTCTGCTTGTTGGCAACACTGAGTGACAAAAACTACAAATGACTCATTTCTCAATTTACCCTTCTTTCAGGGCCAAAATTCATCCAAATTTTAGGGTGCCAAAGTGTGTTTTAATGCTTCAATGGCATTCCAGGAAAATAACTCATCAATGCTCGAGGAAATGAGAGTATTTCAGCTTTGCAGTGTTACAAGAAAAGAAAACCAAGGTTGTGATTAGTTTGCTACAATTCTCAGAAGGAAGATGTCACAATATAGCAAAGCACCAAAACAAACAGCAATGGAGTTTTACAATCCTAACTCAACAAACTTATATTTATATAGTGCCTTCATGTGACACCTCAATGCACTTTATAGGAATAGGATACAATAAAACAAAATCTGACACTGTCACAGGAGGAAACGTCAAGTGACCAAAGTGTTAGGTTTTAAGGAACATCTCCAGGAGGAAACAGAAGTAGAAAGCAAATCCCAGAGCTTAGGGACTAGGCAACTGAAGCCATTCACTAACGGTGAAATGATTAAAATCTGGATTCCCAAGAGCCACATTAGACTAAAGCAGATAAATCTCAGGACGGTTGACAAACTGGAGGAGATTCGAGATAGGGAAGGATGAGGCCATGGAGGCATTGAAGAATGCGAATCTTAAAAAATTAAGGCGTTGCTTAACCAGCTCAGCAAACACAGCAGTGAGTGGAAAGTACTTGGTGAGAGTAAGGACACAGGCAGTAAAGATTTGGATGACTAAGTTTACAGAAGACAGAACTTGGTAGGCTTCTGGAGTACATGCCAATAGTGAAATTCTGGAGTACATTACAATAGTCAAATTTAGAGACAAAAGTGTAAACAAGAGCAGCTGAGGCACTGACAAAGTTTTAGAGGTAGAAGCAGACAGTCACGATTAGGTGTTTGGAAGATTTGAGTCAAACAAGATTGCAAACTGCCTGGTTCAGCTTCAAACAGCTGCCAGGGAGACAGATAGGACTAGTTAAGGAACAGGGAGTTTGCAGCAGGGACTGAATTCAATGGCTCTCGGCTTTTCAACATTTAATGCAACCAAATTTCTGCTCATCCAGTACAGGATATCTGATGACTTAGCAACGATGGAGTCAAGAGTCATGTGGTGAGGTAACTGGGCATCCTGAGTGTGAAAACTGATGTCTTCAGATGTTAGTGGGCAGCGTGCAACTTCGAAAGAAAAAGGCAGCCAAGAGTAGATTTACTTAATAATGGAAAAATGGGAAGGAAAGCCACTGAGGTGTAGGGAAGAATGGCATGATAATGGTTGCAAACAGACGGAGGGATAGTTAAGAAAGCGCACCAGCCACCTACTTTCTCAGGAGGCTAAAGAAATTTGGCATGTTGAATGGGGCAACAAGGTGGTACAGTCTCTGTAACTGCAGCACTATATTCTGCACCCTCTCTTTTCCCTTATATACTCAATCAACAGTATGCTTTGTCTGTATAGCGCACAGGAAACAATACTTTTCATGGTATCCCAATACATGTGACAATAATAAATCAGATCAGTCATGCAGGAGATGATTTATGAATTTGATAAGCGCAGTTTCGACATTGTGCCTGATACTGTACAATACGTTGGTGAATTAAGTTTTGTACAAGTTTAAAACTCAAGCATGTTGCTAGTCGAGTCAGCCAAAGGTCACAAGCTTCCAGAGAAAGCACTGAAAATCAGAGGTCCTGTCACCTTTTACACACCAGTGAGGGGTCTAGGGGCAGATCTCTTCACTGAAGTGTTTGGAATAAAGAGACTGTAGAGAAGGAGAATATGATAAAATATAAAACAAATAATCACTTTAAAATTGTAGGTACTGAATAGTGTCAAAATAAAAATACAAATGTTTTTCAGGACCTAAGAGTGCCAATGATTTGGCGTGTGAAAGAAATTTTCCAGGCACCATCACCATAGTCCCTTCATGCATAGAACAAGGACGACATTCTTCTTGATCACTATGCTGTACTCAAGCTTGACATTTTTCACTGTCCTGGCCAGGAGCAGGATTTGCTGAACAAGAAAAGTTTGGAACAAAAATTTAAATCACCTGATTCTATATAGCTACACAAATACTTAAACAGAATGTGGCTTCTATTCACAAACTTTAGTGGGTCTCCAGAAAGTTCCCACAAGACATGCTTTGCATTGTGGGAACTTTCCTGAATACCATGAAGACACTAGTCACTTAAAAGTTCTACAGAAAACTGATCCAATTCAGAGTTTTAACAACTAAACCAAACTGATGGCGATTTCGATCCACAAAGCAAATGCAATTTGCTTGAAAATACAGACATCTTAATTATTTCAATATAAAACTTGGCTTTTGGAATGTGAAGTTGCTGTCTCATTTAATGGATGTATGGCCCGGTTTAGCCTACAATAAATTTTGAGCACTTTCTTTCTGTGAAGAGACCCATGGAGAGTTTACAAAACACCATTTTAATTACTTTAAAATAAACCTTGATACTCAGTTCTTTCACCATGTTGAATCCAGACAGCAACGGAGATAGATGTAAAACGTGGTATTAGATTAAATGTGAATTTGTATGTTCAAGGTATCAAATGAAAAAGATACATTTGACTCCAGGTATGTCACAACTCAGTTAAATGTCAACAGCGGTCTTTTGCTGTTACTTGTCCTGCACGAATAAAGCGCTGTTCAGAAAAGTTACTGAAAATTTGCAGGGAAAAACAAACTTCAAATGACCACTCAAAATTGTGGGAAAGCAGTTTTATTTACTATAAGAAGTCCCTTCAGCCTTGCCTTTCACTAATTAAATACTAATTTTCAAATAAATTCACTTGAAGAATCCTGAAATTAAACTGGATTGCAATAGAAACTGCAATCTGTAATGTGGGTAAATGATTAGCTCACCTTTCAAATGTAAACTCTCCACATGCTTGGATTTAGTAAAATGCACATAAGCAAACTTTTCAGTTACTTCCTAGTCTACAATGTCAGATTTGCTTTCAGTCAAGGCAACATATTCTTTATGCAGTGTTTAAAACATAGGTAAAAATACACACTTGTAAATAAAACTGATTACAGTACCGTGCCAGCGAGGAAGAGATATGTGGCACAGTTCTCATTTTCAGATGAAAGTAGTTGCCCACCACAGTATTTCCACTCTTCAACTGGGTCAGTCACCCATCTGAATTTTCTCTCCAACCTCAAGAACAGAAACTATTGAAACCCTACAGTGCAGGAAGAGGCCATTTGGCCCATGGAGTCTGCAACAACCACAATCCCACCCAGCCCCACCTACATACTCACCCGCTAATCCCCTAACCTACCCATCTCAGGACACTAAGGGGCAATTTTAGCATGGTCAATCAACCCAACCTGCACATCTTTGGACCGTGGGAGGAAACCCACGCAGGCACGAGGAGAATGTGCAAACTCCACACAGACGGTGACCCAAGCCGGGGATTGAACCCAGGTCCCTGGAGCTGTGAAGCCACAACGCTAACCACTGTGCTATCAAGCCGCCTGTGCATTCTACTCAGTCATATCTTTAAGAAAACCCACAGCCTTATTATTACAATCTCATGCTAGCAATGCAATTCTCATCAAAAACTTATTGATCAAGTTGGAGCTTTCTCTCTAATTTTCACAAATTTCTTTTGTAATACCTTATAGGAGACTGCAATTTCTTAGTACAACCCAAGTCTGAATAGGCAATCAATTTTCCCGTCAATCAATTTAGTCCTTGTCAGATTTATTCTGTCCTCAAATATGTTTCATTATTGATTCATTTTGGACTCAGACCTATATCCACTCACCAGTTCAATTATTTGCATTTTCTGATTTGCTCCTTTTTTAATGAATACTTTTTAATCACACACTGAAGTAGAGATCCACAGGTAGTGTTGGACTTCCATAACTGACCCATTCTCACAAGTTCTTGACAAAATCTCCAGACCATCCAAAGAACCACAGCTAAACCCAATTACCTCAAGAACCTGAATTTTACAACATGGAATACTATCCAACACGTTGAGTGGCATTTTCCAGCCGTGCTCACCCCAAGATCGGAAAACGCTGGCCAAGGTCAATAGACCTTTTGCATGACCCATGTCCCGCCCACTACGATTCCCATGGTGGGCTGGATGGGAAAATTCCACTGTGTCTATTTCACTCATGGCTATAGTAATCCAAACTCATCCCACCACTGAACTCTCCGATAGTTGCTTAGAATATTTAGCCATTTCTCTGTTATGGTGCGCAGTTATGTTACAACTTTTAAGAAAAACCTGTTTTAATGGTTACATTTAAAAAAACTTGGACTGAGTTTAAAGACTGATTCAAAATGGCTCCAAACTACCAGAGAGAATGATAGATTTCAGACTGGATCACCTCACGTACAAAAACTACAGATAATCCTTAATTTAATTATAGCTTGTGACCTTGTCCAAGTGATAGCAAAGTTCTGCTAGAACCATACCATAGAATCCTTACAGCGCAGAAGATGTTATTCAGCCTATCAAATCTGCACTGACTCTCCGAAAGAGCTTCTTACATGGAGATTTACTTCAATGCAGTACCTTAACTTCAAAGCATATCAGGCTTGCACTGAATATGGACTAATCTTGACTTACAAAAGTTAGTTAAGTATTAAAGTGGTACTAAAACTATATGCAGTAAGTTTCATTTCTTGGGTAACTTCGAGCAAAATAGTGAAATAAACAAAATCTATTTTATACCAGCTTTGCTGCCGAGTTTTTGGATTTCTCACTTCATGGGTAAGAAAATACATAAGCACACAAAAGCACTGTTCACCAGCAATTTTGAGTAAACACCTTTTAAAGAGTCTATGACATCTTCAATAGATGCCATGCCTTATGCCTCAACAATCCCTCAGGCATTTCCATTCTCTAGTAACCCTGTGTGTAAAGAAATTTATTTTAATTTCTCACATCGTAGAAATAGATAGAAGTTACAATATGGAAGCAGAATATCTGACCCAGCTAGTCATACAAAGTTTTACAGTATCAGCAAGAAGCCCTCTGGCTCATCATGTCTGTGCCAGCCACCAAGCACCTATCGATTCTAATCCCATCTCCCAGCACTTGGTCCAGTCTTGTTTGCAATGGCATTTCAAGTGCTCATCTAAATTCACGTGTCAGCATTCAGCCTCTGCACAAGCCAATAGTTTAATCACATTTACTCATCCTCTTCTCACCATCTATCCAAACTAATCTTGAATATGGACACAGTTTCTGTCTCATACTAACCTTCGAACTGAATTCCACTGCCTCACAACCAACATTCCCTCCAGTTTTGTTCAGTAGTGTGGGGTTAATTTTGTGGAGCTCTACAACCTACAGGGAACATTTCCCCCAAGTCTTCTAAATCTTTGCAATGTAATCTTGTATGGTTGCTGGTTCTTGACCTTTCAGCTATTTTGTATGACCAGGAGTATGTATGATTTTTTTTCCTACCTTGTCTATTCTTGCATAATTTTAAACACTTCTACTACAGCACCTATGGTCTGAAAATATATTTTAATTAGAGCACAAACATTTTAATATTTGTATTTCCTCATTCCAGGTAGAACAGTGCATCAATTAACCCTGATCAAAACATCTTTAACTTCTATTTGGCTTCTCAACCTTTCCTATTTCTATAGAAATAGACCCCATATTTTAAATCTCTTCATTAGCTTCTCAGTCTTGACATAATTCTAGTGAACCTACCACTATAAATTTTATTCTTTCTACAAAGAGGGAGCCAGCACTGAAGACAATAAGTCCATCTGTAGTGGAACCATAGTACTTTACAGCTCCATCTGTTTATCCTCAGATACTATCGGCCTTTTTTAAAGAATTAGCTAACTGACCGCACACTTAAAAGATATACTCAGGTCTCTGCATGTTTAACCCCATCAGTATGTCTTTTCATGGCACACATACTTCCATTACTCACTTTTCCTCTAAAATGCTTTATCGCACATTCCACTCCATTAAATTGCACCTGTTTATATTTTTCCTCATGTTTTTCGTAGTCTACTTTGTTGTTTACCAAATACTTACTTTCATATTGTCAGTAAATTTCAATATTTTCCATATCCAAGCTCAAACTAGCCACGTAAACAGAACAAAAGTAGACGTTATACTGATCTCCAAGAAATACTATCCCAACTAAATTTGCTCAAATCTTGAAGAAATCAATGTCGACTGTGTTCAACTAGCCCAGCAGTTTCATATAGTACCCTGAGCGTTAATTTTGAAACACTGCCTCAGAAACAATCATTCCACCTGACAGATGGAGGAGATAATTAATGGGATGTATTAATATTTGTCAGCAATTACAATGCAAATAAATGATTTGTAAGTAGATCATGTTTACGACCCGCAGAGACCAATAACTTAAAACTTGAAATCTTCACTGGAAGTTTAAATTTATTTTCAAGACTTTTACCTTAAAACACAAACTAAAACAACGTTGACTAAACACTACTAAACACTACAAAAACCGCCAGCTCCCCCGCTGAGTGGATGTGGGGCTCCCCCGCTGAGTGGAGGTGGGCCCCCCCTCCCCCTTTTGATTGTCTGTGGTTGTTTTTGATTCGCCGCATGATATGCCGTTGACTATGATCCATCTGATTTAACAACACTCGACTCCAAATGCGCTCATCAAGTAAAACCCTGCGTTCTGGATAGGTACATGAATAGGCAGGGAGTAAAGGGATATGGACTACTTAGAGGCAAGACAATATTATGATATGGAGTTGCCGGCATTGGACTGGGGTACGCACAGTACGTAATCTCACAACATATTAGATTCGAGGGGCACCTGGCACAGACTTGTTGGGCCGAAGGGCCTGTTCCTGTGATCTACTGTTCTTTGTTTTACCACAGTAGCAACTTAAACCACAGAAAAGATTCTCCATTTAACAATTTAAATGACCAAAATGCTCCCTCTATGATTATACTTTGTCCCTTAGGAAGGGATTTCATTCTTAGAGAACCAGTCCAACATGATTCTTAGATCCTTTTTCCCCCTTTTCCAACCAAATACCTTCTAATCTCTGGACTGATGTTTATGGTTTGGATTAGCCAGGAGATGCCTCCTTCTAACCAAAGCTAGGCAAATCTCCAAGTTTTGTTTAAACCCTCAGGTTCTTTATCTCTTCAATCCAAATACAAGCTCCCACCTGCATTTTGTATGGTGAACAACAGAAACTGGTTTCCCCTATTAGCTCTTGTTTGCTCTCAGATTATTGCAGGCTTGACTCTGCTGAGGGTAATGATATTTTGGAAAATCTACAACTTTATCTGACAATGGCTTCCTATAGACTCTTCCCTGCTCAAAGCCCAACATAGTAAGAAGTCTCACAACACAGGTTAAAATCCAACAGATTTATTTGGTAGTTAACGCCACTAGCTTTTGGGGCTTGCCCCTTCATCAGGTGAGTGGGGGTTCTGATCACAAACAAAGCATATAAAGGCACACACCATTTACTGAATACTAATTAGAATGCGAGTCTTTACAGCTAATCAAGTCTTAAAAGGTGCAGACAATATGAGTGAAGATAGCATTAAGCATAGGTTAAAGAGATGTTCCCAGACAGGACAGTAAGTGAGATGTTGCAAGGGCAGGCAAGTCACGGGGGTTACAAATAGTGTGACATGAACCCAAGATCCGGTTGAGGCTGTCCTCATGTGCGGAACTCGGCTATCAGTTTCTGCTCAGCGACTCTGCACTGTTGTATGCCATGAAGGCCACCTTGGAGAACGTTTACCTGAAGATCAGAGGCCAAATGCCCGTGACCACTGAAGTGTTTGCCAACAGGAAGGGAACAGTCTTGCTTGGTGATTGTCAAGCGGTGTTCATTCATCCATTTTGTAGCATCTGCATGGTCTCGCCAATGTACCATCCCTCAGGACATCCTTTCCTGCAGCATATCAGTTGGACAACCTATGCTTAATGCTATCTCCACTCACACTGTCTGCACCTTTAAAACTTGATTAGCTGTAAAGACTGACATTCTAATCAATATTCTGTAAACTGTGTGTGCCTCTATGTGCTCTGTTTGTGATCAGAACTCCCACTCACCTGACAAAGAAGCAAACCCCGAAAGCCAGTGGCGTTTACTACCAAATAAACCTGTTGGACTTTAACCTGGTGTTGTCTTACTTCTTACTTGTTTTCCCTAGTCCAACACTGGCATCTCCACATCAAAGCCCAACATGCAACATTAATAATCTAAGCCTTGTACCCAAGTGAAATGTTTAGCTAGCTAGAACCCCAATTTCATTCCATCTTGGAATCACACAGGCAGTTTCAACAATTTACAAAACCAGAAATTCCTAACATCTCCCTGGAACTTGGAGATTAATAGTCTATTCATCATCAGAACAGCTGCTTTAGTTCTTGCTTACAAGTGTGAATAGTCTGCTGCTTCTTCCCACTTAAACAATGAGGGGCCCCTTGTAATCTTTAATAACCGAGTCACCTAGGCTTGTCAGCAGAATTCAGAACAGTTCAAATTACCCTTCATTTTTCCATTTTATCTTTCAAGTTGCAGCCCCAAAACAATCTTCAAAAACCTTGCATTTGTCACAATATAGAAGCAAAATTCTAACAACATTTCTTGCAATATCAAACTGAGGGCAGTAAATAAGGAACAGACTGATACAAAAAGACCCGATTAAATCCAAAAAGAGCTGACTAGATTAGGCAGCTGGACTGAGTGGTCGGTGCCATTTAACGTGGACAAATGCAACATTATAAAATTAGGAAAGAACAATAAATTGACAAAAGTAAATTGAATTATGCAATTCCAAAGAGGAATTTGAGGTTATTGGTAGCCAGATTTCCAAAACATGCAGCAGCAGGTAAGGGGGTAAACAGAATCTTGAGCTGCACAGCACAAACATCAGTCAGGCTGAGTTTTAACAAATTCATAATTTTTGTTATCCAATTATCTGCAAAACATTCAGGTATTGGAGAGAACACAGCAAAGGGCGACTAGTGATGGCTAGGATTAGACTCCCGAGTTCGAGACATTGTATAAATTTGGAAGGTCAGCACTGAACAGGAAGCTCGGGGTGATGTTATGGAAGCATTCAAGCAAGACGAAATAAATAACATGTTTAAAATAATCACAGATCCTACAATGGAAGTATTTGAAAAAATATGCATCCACACAATTACTAATTTTGTTTCAGCTCAGAAAATATCAGTTTATCTTTCGTCCTTGAACCATGCACTAAAAAGGTTCTGCTCCCAAGACTGTTCCGACTTGGTTAGAAAGATATGTCCTAGAGTCCAAGGGGAGTATACGTACTTCCCTAAAAGAGCAAATCCCAACTGAGTGGGAAGTATCGAACCATAATCCTACAAGTCCACAAGAATAAGAAAATTGCTTTCAAGGTAGGCGCTGGAGTGCAGCAGCTAGGGGATTTGCGTAGTAACTTCATTGTAGTGTTAATTAAGCTTACTTGTGACACTATGTCCACAGGCAGAATGTAACAAAATAGTCAAAACTACTGACATTTTTAAACTTTTTTTGTTCCCGTAGTGCTTGTGCATTGTACTTTTTAACTATTCTACTGTCCAGCTGTCACAAATCCAAAATCTTTTGCTTTCCTGAAAGACTTGGCTATGTTGTATAGATGATCAACCTGATTATTAAAATCAAGTTTGGAATTGTCCAATTGATACTTCCTAAATTACATAATTTATTTCCTTTGCAAACATGCTGGCCCCCTGCACTTCTTCACCTTGGTTCCACAATCTGAAGTGGCAGAAAAGCAGCACAATGCACCATAAACACGATAACACATTAAGATAGTTCTACAGATACTCAGAATTCTAATTTTTGGAACTTTTTTTTCAAACAGATGATTTATAAAAAAACTCATCTTTTGTCCAAATCATCTCCCCCTCTCAGAACAGGAGCTTAAATATCCTGGTGTCTGACACCTGAAATGCCTCATCTAAGTGGTCATTCTTTAGATACAAGATGAGACACTACCAGTAGGCTATTTGATCTAGGATATTTAATAATAAACCTGACCTTGCATAATATTTTCCAACTGTTTGTTTTGATGTTTTAAGTTTCCTTTGAGATTCCATTTACTTTGATGCCATATCCCATTAAGGGGCTGCCTTTCAATTTATCCCTCACTTTACTGATTGCTTATTTGGTTGCACCTTCCACCTGAAGTCACAATCAACCTCAGGTAAACTAGCCATTTTGCCTTAACCTTGATCTAGGGAGAGAAAACTATTAGTGGCATCATAGCCAAGATGATACAAAACTAAATTAGTACAACATCCCTCTTATAACGTCACTGCCCATAACACTGCTCAACTATTCAGGATGTTAAAGTAGATTCTGTACAAAATAAAACACCAAGCTGGTTCAGTGTGTCAAATTTCAATTTTCAATTTTCCAAGTAAACAAATATGTACCTTAGAAGTTGCATCTGTCTATACTTCAATCCAGTCAGGAATTATCCCGCAGCTGAAAAAGTACAGCGTGAACCTGCTACATTCCACTTTATTAGTACAACTACCACTTCAACAGTTCAATTCTTAATCAACTTAGCAGATCTGTGCTTTGTAAGTGCAACACCAAGCAGATTGCTCTTGACCCTGATCATTACTAAGCATTTAGAACATGCAAGTACAATCATCCCACCCTAAAGAACTGAATTTCAACCTCAGATCTACATTTGATGGAAGCACAGCATAGCTCAAAACTAAGATCCCATCTATCAGCCGTGAACTGTACCCAGAGTTTTGCAGTGAACTGCTACCACTTCCATAATTCACTGGCCAGGAACTAAGAGCAATATGGATACCTATGTTGAGAATAATGAAATTTAGTGTGTATAACATTTCAAACAAACTTTTAATCCAAATACTTAATTGAGCAACTGATTCTTCCAGATCATTTGCCAATATAAAAGATGTAGCCAATACCACCACTACATTATCACAACAAATTGCATACAATATAGAAGCTCTAACAAAGTTGTCCAAAGTTATTTTGCACAGGTATAGGGAAAATAGATGCAATGCCAAGCAAGAAACAGTTATATGGCTGACCAATATCATGGTCAAAGCAGCAGGCTGGAGATTATGTTTCTTAAAGAATGAATGGAAATGTTCAGGGAGGCAATTCCAAAAATCTAGGCAGCTGAAAGTGAAGCCCAAGGTAAATGGAGAATGGGATGCAGAAGGCCAAACCAGGAGATTGGAGAAAGGCACTGTAGGTCTGAAAGAAGATAACAGATATAGGGAGGGTCGCAAGCACGGATAATTTACAAATTTTAAATTTGTGAATGTGGAATAGGGGTATAAATCAATAAGAGTGAGCAAGATGTGAAATGATTTTGAATGAGATCTTAGATAAATCAAAATTTATACAGCAGTGTTCTTGATTTTCTGTTCAAAAGTCTAACTGTATTTACAAAGTATGTCCTTGAAGTTAATAAAGCATGATGCAATACATCATGTAGTACACTTTCAATGTTTGAACTAAAATATGCAAAATATTCTGCAAAAATACTGACAATGCAAACCTGATGATATTATTCTCTGGTTTGCAGGCAACTAATCACATTATAGTTGTTTCATACCTGCAGTGAAAATCAAGTAAATATTGCAACTGTAAAGGCTACAAGTTGATTAAAATAGTTTGTAAAACATCCCTGGTTATACTTCCAGCCCAGAACAATTACTTGCTCTATAGCACTGAGATGAGCAACAGCAGTCGGCTATTTACACTGCCTGTGAAATAAAGTCTCCCATCAACATCTCTCCTGCAAGGCATTGCTGAGAGTAGACGCATTAGTCTTTGCATGTATTCCGAAGACATGCCCCACCACCCAGGTACAATCAGTTGGTAAGGCACTTCCTGACTTCCATCCATGATTATTTCATACTAGAAAATTAATAAAGGGACACATTTGTCAATGGAAAGCTATGTAAAAGCATGCAGTAGAAAATGTTTGCATAGCTGATTTCAAAGTAAAACTAACCTATGTGATGTAATAGAAGCAACTGCAGCATCTTAAGGTTCATCATGACAGAATATTGACTAATTTATAGTTAATTATATATTTGATACAAGTTTAGAAAATCTTACACTTTGCAAAAGGAACTGACAGGATTGAATACATTTCATCGGATCTCGAAATGTAAGTCCCACTTAATTTTCGGTAAGACACAAGGTTACAAGGTCAAAAACCGTTCTGGTAATCACAATAATACAAATAATCCTGTAAAGTCTGAAAGATAATCTAATGCCCAAACAGTATGTATCTGATTTAAAATGCTTCATGGGATGTTCTAACATGAAAACTGTAAAAACCAAATGTAATAATGACGTATCAAGTTTATCAAAGGTTTGTAACTTCAAAATCCTATTCATACTTCTGGGGGTAAAACAATGACACTGTCCTCCATTTATAAACTGCTGATCCTTAACTACTTTTGTATCAAACAGTGGGAAAAAAAAATCAGGGCTTTCAAAGTAGGTCACCTCCTATATTCATTTTTTTTAACATTCCCATCCTGCCATTATTCTTTCCTTCAAGCACCCACTCACCCGTCAACCAACCCCTTACAACACCCCAAGCGAGAAAGCAGAGTAGTGGCTATCCCTGGGTCTTTGTTGGTGTGGCATTCAAGCTGCCGATTAGCAGTCATGGAAGAACATGCATCGATTTACATGTAAAGTAAGGCACCTAGCGTTCAGCCCACAAACTGGATTGCTCACGTGTTATATACACCACTAAGCAAAATAAAACATTTGTTTATATTGTAATCTACAGATCCGTGACTTGAGGTGTCCTTCGGCTAACTGGACTCAAAGCAAAACAAAAAAAATCACAAAAATCTGAAAAGTGAAGTGAAATGTAGTGATCTTGTCGACTGTAAATGCCTATGCACAGATCCTAATTTCTCCATTATAAGTGTTTCAATTAGAGGCAATTATTTCTACATATCACACAGATTAAATGAACCTAATCCTCTTCCCACCCGCAAGTATTGGAGAGATTTCTATGAGGACGGTGGACAAGAGGTGGCACAATGTAAATCCTCAAATCAATTCATACCCAACTTATATCTGAAGTGCCAGACTTGGAAGCTAAACACTGGAGCCACAACACTGACACAAAGTAGAAAGGCTAGATCAATTGTTTATCAAAAGGACCGTCCAATTCCCGAACAGAGGCACAGAAAATGTGGCCTGACCCACCCCAACTTCTATTGCACTTATTTTTTAAAAAGATTTGTGTGAAGCATTTTGCGCGCGAACGCACAGTAAAGCGTGTGGTTTTAGCAAACTCTGCAGAATCAGTGCCCTAACTCCTTGCAAACTCTTGCAAGTCGGCTGCAGACAAACCGAGAACAATTTTAAATACATGTTGTTTTTAAAGAAAAAGGGCGAGAGGCCAGAAGAAGCAGCGCCACCAATTGAGACATTTGGCTGCAGTCTCCCCCCCCCCCGCCCCCAACCCCCAACCCCTCTGGAAATGCATTTCTACAATAACACAAGTAAAAAAATGTTAAAAGCGGACGCTGATGTGGGACTTACCGGAACAGCGTACAGGAAATGTGCAGCTTGTCCTCGCTGAAGCTCTGCAACAAGTCCACTCAGTGGCTGCCCCGGGCTGGGCGCCTCCTCGCAGTTATGGCGGTCAGAGAGCTGTAGATGAGTGTTAATGAGCAGCTTGGTCCCGCCTGGCCTGGCCTGCAGTAACCCCCCTCCTTCCCCTCACACAGCACAGTGTCTCCAACACAGTCTGTCCAGGGACACCCTCTCTGCTTTCCCCCGTCCGCATACACTGTTTAAAGTCTAGATGTGTGAGACCCTGAAGGAAGGATAAAGTTTCAGCTCTGAGATCCCTCACAGCTGGATGGATTCACCGCTGATCATTTTCACCTTTTTTTCCTCCTCTGCTTCTGTTAATGTTCCCAGCTGGGGTGTTATTATTTTTCTTTGCTGTGCAACAGGTTTTTTAAATAAATATAAATAGACAATAAAGCCGACGGCAACATTATTTTCTGTTTTTTAAAGAGTTTGTTTTCATTTTCCTTTTCACTTGTCAGCTACTTTTAAATATCATGCAGCTCTTTAATCTGCCACGAGGGGATCGGTTTGGTGTCCATTCCCCCAGAACCGTTTGGCGAATACTGAGATAACCAGTGGTGATATTATTGACTTAGGCTTGCCTTTGTGAGTGCGCTATTTATCAGCCAGGGACCAATGGCTAGAATCAGTAGTTTTTAATTAGGCAAAGTTCTACTCCGATTGCACACTGCTCATCGTCTCAAACAGGATTAGACTGCCATGAGAGAACTCATTCGCTTGAATTCTCCCAACCTTTATCAGTGTTGAATATTTTAAAAGCCTAAAAACCACTCTACTATAACCCTAGTGTCGAGATTAAACAACGTGAGGTACAGAATCAAATCCGGATTTGACTGCAGAGTTCTATTTGCTTCACTGTATCAGACAAGTGACATTATAATTCCAATCTTATAGAACGCTGTTTTCTCAATTAAATTTCTTACGACATCTAGAAATAAAATTCAATTTAAAGGGAGATACTGTATTCAAATTTAATATGTGTGTCAATACTCAATAGCCCAAAACACTTGGATCATATGTTGGAAACTGACCTTTGCATAGATGTGATAAAACTATTGTTTGTTATGAAAATTTGCAAACATTCTTCTAAACTAAAATTTGGGAGCAGAAGTTTAGGCCAAAACTGGAAGTAAATTTCTTGCAGTAGCTACAAACAAAATCAAATTAAGTTCAAAATAAAATTCAAAATTTGTAGGTGCCTGCCAATGTTACCACTTGACCTGTATTAGTGTAGCTAGTTAAGAATTGAAGTTAAATGATATGTTGAGAGTGTGGACTGGAGGAGCAAGACAGGCACTTGACTTTATGACTACCAATTTGGTTTTTGATAAACTACACTCTTAATTCTTTGCCCCACCTTGTTTCCATTAACTAAACAAGGAGCTAGATGTGGAACACCAGTACTGAGAGCTCACATTTTGGTAGTTCAAAGAAAAACAGATGAAGTCGTAGATTTTATAGGTTATCAAATATAAGAAATCTGTTTATAGCAGGGCATATTAAAATTAACTTCAATGGGATCTACAGATCTTTGTACTATTAAGAACATAAGAACATAAGAACATAAGAAATAGGAGCAGGAGTAGGCCATCTGGCCCTTCGAGCCTGCCCCGCCATTCAATAAGATCATGGCTGATCTGTCGTGGCTCAGTTCCACTTTCCCGCCCTCTCCCCATAACCCTTAATCCCCTCTCTTATCAAAAACCCATCAACCCGCTTCTTAAAAATATTTAGCGAGGCAGCCTCCACCACTTCAACGGGCAGAGAATTCCAGAGATTCACCACCCTTTGAGTGAAGAAGTTCCTCCTCAACTCCGTTCTGAACCGCCCCCCCTTTATCTTGAGGCTGTGCCCCCTAGTCCTACTGTCTTTTTTGAGCGGGAAGAGTCTTTCCACCTCTATCCTATCCATCCCATTCATCATCTTATACGTCTCAATGAGATCTCCCCTCATTCTTCTAAACTCTAACGAGTACAAGCCTAGTTTATTCAGCCTCTCCTCATAGCTCAACCCCCTCAACTCCGGTATCAGCCTAGTAAACCTCCTCTGCACTCCCTCCAAGGCCAAAATATCCTTGCGCAGGTGCGGCGCCCAAAACTGCACACAGTACTCCAGCTGCGGCCTCACCAATGCCCTATACAGATGCAGCAAGACCTCCCTACTTTTATATTCAATCCCCCTCGCTATGAAGGCCAGCATCCCATTCGCCTTCCTGACCACCTGCTGCACCTGCAGGCTGGGTTTTTGCGACTCATGCACAAGGACCCCGAGGTCCCTCTGCACCGTCGCCTGCTGCAGTTTTTCGCCACGTAAGTAATAGTCCTTCCTACCATTCTTCCTACCAAAGTGGACCACCTCACACTTGCCAACATTAAATTCCATTTGCCATTTCCTGGCCCATTCGCCCAGCCTATCTAGATCCTTCTGCAGACTCTCCACACCCTCCACACAATTTGCCTTTCCCCCAATCTTGGTGTCATCAGCAAATTTCGACACCCTACACTCGGTTCCCTCCTCCAGATCATCTATATAAATGGTAAATAGCTGAGGCCCCAGCACCGACCCCTGGGGCACCCCACTAGTCACCAACCGCCAATCCGAATAGCACCCATTGACCCCCACTCTCTGCCTCCTATTTGACAACCAATCCTCTATCCACGCTAACACCCTACCCCCAACTCCATGTCCTCTGACCTTCTGCAGTAACCTCTTGTGAGGTACCTTATCAAACGCCTTCTGAAAATCCAGAAAGACCACATCCACCGGCTCTCCTCTATCCACCGCCCTAGACACATCCTCATAGAACTCCAGTAAATTTGTCAGACACGACTTCCCTTTAATGAAACCGTGTTGCGTCTGCCCTATCAAGCAATTCCCTTCAAGATGCCTCGCAATTTCCTCCTTAATGACGGATTCTAACATTTTACCTACCACAGACGTTAAACTAACCGGCCTGTAATTCCCCGCCTTTTGCCTGGCACCCTTCTTAAACAACGGCGTAACATTAGCCGTTTTCCAATCCTCCGGCACTTCCCCGGAATCCAGCGACGTCTGGAAAATAACCACCAAGGCATCCACTATCACCTCCGCCATTTCTTTCAGAACCCTCGGATGCATTCCATCCGGTCCTGGGGACTTGTCCACAATCAGCCCCTCCAGTCTGTCGCGCACCACCTCTCTAGTAACAGTAATGTCATTAAGACCCTCCAGTCCTACCACCTTTCCATCGCTAACACCCGGCAAATTATTCACGTCCTCCTCCGTGAAGACAGAAACAAAAAAGTTATTCAAGACCTTAGCCATATCCCCATCCCCTACCACTAGGTCCCCTTTCTCATCCGCTAAGGGACCAACGTTCACCCTAGCCAGCCTCTTCCTTTTTATATATTTCTAAAAACTCTTGCTATCCTTTTTTATATTAAGTGCTAGCCCAGCTTCATAGCTTCTTCTACCCTCCTTTATCAACTTTTTTGTCAATCTTTGTTGACATTTAAACCTTTCCCAATCCTCTTCTCGCCCACTGCTCTTAGCTACTCTAAATTCCTCCGCTTTTAATTTAACACTTTCCTTCACCTCCTTCGTTATCCACGGCTTATTACCTCTCTTCCTACTGTCCTTTTTAACCATCGGAATAAATTTCTGCTGAGCACCATGAAAGATCTCCTTAAAGATCCTCCACTGCTCCTCAGCAGACCTACCTTCCAACGCGCTCCCCCAGTCCACATTCGCCAATTCTTCTCTCATCCTACCATACTCCCCTCTATTCAAACAAAGGACACGTGTCCGGGAACCCACTTTCTCCTCCTCCATCTGCAACAGAAACTCCACCATACAATGATCACTCTCTCCAAGAGGATCCTTCACCTCAAGGTCCCTAATTCTACCCGCCTCATTACATAGCACCAGATCCAAGATAGCTCGCTCCCTCGTCGGCTCCAACACACACTGTTCCAGGAAACTATCCCGGCAGCATTCCAAGAACTCCTCCTCGAGCCCACCTCGTCCAACATGGGTCGACCAATCAATATGCAGATTGAAATCCCCCATAACTACTGCCGTCCCATTCCTGCACGCCGCACTTATTTGCGCGTTAACAGCCCGCCCCACCTCCAGATCATTATTCGGGGGCCTATAGACGACACCCACCAGCGTCTTCCTCCCTTTGCTGTTCCTAATCTCCACCCACAACGATTCCACTTTCTGCTCTTTGGCTCCGATATCATCCCTTGCTACCACCTTGATGCTGTCCTTAATCAGCAGAGCTACGCCACCCCCTCTTTCCTCCTGCCTATCCTTCCTAAACACTTGATAGCCCTGTACATTCATCTCCCAGTCCCTGTCACCTTGCAGCCACGTCTCTGTAATGGCCACCAGATCGTATCCATTTGTGTCGATCTGCGCCACCAGCTCATCCACTTTATTCCGAATGCTTCGTGCATTCAGATAAAGCGCTTTCATCCCAGCCTTCTTCTGGACCCTATTTGCCGTAACGCCACCACTTGGGACATCCTCAGCCTCTTCCCTTACCTGTACCCTATCCTTAACTGTAGACCTCCTAACATCACCTACCCTCGCACCCTCCCCCCCCCTAATTAGTTTAAAGCCCTGTCTACAGTCCTCTTTACTCGATTCGCCAGCACTCTGGTCCCAGCACGATTCAGACCAACCCCATCCCGCCCGAACAAGTCCCACCTACCCCAATACTGGTGCCAATGCCCCATAAATTCGATCCCATTCCTCCCACACCAACATTACATTTAATATTGTCTGCAACTCCAATGTCAGAGGCATTGACTTGTTGAGTAGCAGATTTTGGAAAGGGCTGAGTTGAAGTGATGAGTAGAATCTTGAGGAAAGTTAATTGGGAAACCACATTTAAAACAAAATGGACAAATTATTTAAGGTTATTAAAATAGATAGGGGAAAAGAATATATTCTGCTTATGAAAAAGGAGGTATACAGCAAGTCCTAGACCATAAGGAAGTTAATAGGAACTTAAACTATTCAAATGAGGAATTGCAGTTTTTAAGGAGGTTTGCATCACCTTTATTCTTCCCAATGTGTCCAACATGAAACTGTTGAGTCTTGATTTCACCCCTGAACAGATTTTTTTTTTGGTGAAAACAAATATCCGAGAAGCGCCTTGGCTGATCTCCATCTGTGTTTCTGGTCTGTGATACTGACCTAATATCAACCCTGTGGTTTCTGAGCACAAAAGGTTTTGGCTTTGTTGTTCCACCTTGCAACCTCATGAAAAACTGATCAAGTTCATATAACTCAGGTATGTTTGAGAGGTTTGCATGAATTGCAAATCAAGTGATTAGCCAACCAGTTCAGCAACTTAAAACAAGTACCATGGGCTAATCTAACAACTTGATGCTCCACAGCTTCCTTTATGTTGAATAATTATGTTCCAGCTAATCAGTGTGGGTGTTCCCCTGCAAATACATATGAACAATACAAATTAGGAGCACGAGTAGATCATTTGGCCTCTCGAGCCTGTTCCACCATTCAATATCATGGCTGGTTTGACTGTAACTTCCAGCCCACAATCTTACTGACCCTCAATAACCTTTCACCCCCTTGTTAATCAAGATTCTATCTCGTTATACCTCAAAAATATTAAAAGACTCTGCCCTTTAAGGAAGAGAGTTCCAGAGACTCACAACCCTTATTCTCATCTCTGATTTAAATGAATGACCCCTTATATTTAAGCAGTGAACCCTAATTCTAGGCCCTCTGACAAAGGAAATACCCTCTCCACGTCCACCCTGTCAAAACCTCTGGGGATCTTAAAGGTTTCAATCAAGTCACCTCTTCTTCTTCTTAAATTCTAATGGATACAAAGTGATTGTGAGTTATTGCCCACATATTTACCCTGCTGATTCCCCCTGACACTAGATTCAACTTGGCATAGCTAATGCACCTAAACCACACATCTTTGGATGATGGGAGAAAACCGGAACACCTGGATGAACCCACACAGGCACAGGGGGAATGTGCAAACTCCACACAGACAGATACCCAAGGCTGGAGTTGAACCCGGGTCTCTGGCACTCTGAGGCAGAAGTGCTAACCACTGATGCACCCTTACGTGATATCATGGAAATGTGTTAGAATCTCTACTATTGGTGAGTGCTGAATGCATTTGTAACATCTCTTTTTGTTCATGACGCATCATTGTATGAGGGCAACTCAGCAGCCAAGTGATTAGTAGTAGTTGTATCTTTTCAGTGGTAATGGCAAAGGACAATATCTGGACAGGAAGGTTAAAATCCCAACAATGTCCTCATCTCACTGGCTGCTGTAGCTTCTCAATAATGTGGCGCTGATTGCATCAAATTAGTGGATGCAGCATTCTTGCTGTTGTGTCAACTTTCACTTCCCAGAAAGAATGCATACAGGGTGCACTACTGACCTTAGAGATCATGACCTGGTAATCATGAGGCTGGAAGGTGTAAGACTATGTTCAATTTGCTCTCAAAGTGACTCATTGGACTTTTCATTTAATGCAATAGAAGGGCATTAAGAGATGGGAGGAATGAGGTTGCCTCCCATTCATTTTACTGCTCCTGCAATCTGGTAGCAACTAAAGTGGCACAAGCATGTCTTCCACATTGTGCTTCCTCATTGGGGTAAAGTCCCTTGGAAGCTGACCCTCATCACTCTCTTCAGCTTCCTGGCTCTCCTGCTCTTCATCCTTTGAGCTCTCCTCCTCCTCCATCTCTGTCCCTAACAAGCGATCACCCCTTTGCAGCACCAGGTTTTGAAAGACATCACAATGATGCAGAAGATTCTAACTGGAGTCTACTGCAGAACCCCACCTGATCGGTCTAAACACCAGACGTATATTTTGACACTACTAATTGTCTGCTCATTATGAATTGTGTGGAGCTATGAGGTGCTTTCACCTATCCCCCAAGGCACACTGAGGCTGACACACGGGTGTCATAAATCAGCATTTGAGTGGGTACACCTGATCTCCAAACCCTTCAAACTCAGACCCTTCAAATATCTGACACACTTGCGAGTTACTAAGAGTGTATAAATCATGGCGACTCCCTAGGTACCTTGTACAAATGTGTATTATGTGCCTCTGATGAAAACACACTAGTTGAACTTTGAATCGAAATCTTTTATGGTTGATAAATATGAAGAGCTGATGTCATAGAACCCCAAAGCCACATGGGAGCTGTTTATTACAGTCTGCATTCTAAGGAAGCTTGCAATAGCTGCAAATGCATTAAGTCTAGAGGCCTGGCCATCTTAATGAAGTGCAAACATCATATAGTGATATGCCTTGCTATAGAGGACAACTGTGACCTCCTTGATACATCTATGTGTGGCAGATTTTGAGATGCCACACTGTCCCTTGGGGATCCCTGGAATGATCCAGAGGCAATGGATTGAGTACAGCAGTGACCCTCAAGGCTACTGGCAGGGGATAGCCTCCCTCTCTGTGGGGCATTAGTTCCTTCCGTCGAATGTGGCAAATATGATCCAACTGAGCTTAGGAAAAGTGCAGGTGTACTCAGTATTGTTTCTCACTCAGCTGCAGATAGGAGAGTCTCCTTCCTTATACCCTTGGTCTATTGAGTTCCCTCTGTGTTCTGGGTCCTTATGTTGTTGTTATGCTTCCTCTGCACCCTGAACCTTAGTAAAAAGTCTCACAACACCAGGTTATAGTCCAACCAGTTTATTTGATAGTAAACCCACAAGCTTTCAGAAACACTGGGCCTTCGTCAGGTGTGTAGAAGGTTGAGTAAAGCAAGGGCACTTGAAGTGAGGTGCGCGCTGATTGTTCACAATATTGACTGAGAGCCATGCACTCCCTATGCATTCAAAGTTTAAATATTTATTTTGTTTCCACCATTTGAAGTTGATGACAGTTCTATTAATGTAAGAATGACTAAGCATTTTCCATAACTTGTTCTGAAATATTTGGTGTATATTGAATGTATTCAACCTTATTCCAGGGCCGTAATTAGTGAACAAGCCAATTTGAATCTTACGGGCCACTGAGACGAAGAAGGACCACTCACGCAGTCCACCCACTAGCCGAGGTTGCCTGTCACAACCCTACGCTCTTGCAACATTGTCCTGCCAATTTGCCCCCGCCATGTGTTCCCCCTCCCCAACTCCCTTGCCATGTTTTCCTGCCCCTCTACTGATGTGCCTTTTAAATCTCACTCCCCCCTCACCCCACCACCACCCCCTCCCCACCCTTCCCAATCATCGTGGAGGCATCCACCAGGAGTAGACCAACCCCACACCTCCAATACTAGTGTTCCACTTGCAGCATTTCATCATCTTCCTCCTCCTTCACCTTTGCCCCCTGCTCTGCCTCCTCAATGTCATGTGACTGTTCCTCAGCTTCTCACCTGATAAGTAGTCTCAAAACCTGTTCCCTTACAATGGTGGTATTCAGCAACTAATGAAATGCTGGAACAAACCTCACAACTTTCTCAGTTGAGTACTATATTGATCTGGGCCTCAAGCATGGCTCAGGCAGTGGAATCATTACTTCAGGACAATAATGCTTTGTTCTATTAAATTTCTTGTGTCAGCTTGTCTCTCATTATATGCCTGTAGTGCAAATCTCTTTGGGTTGTGAAGCAGACTTATGAGCCATGTAGATAGTCTTTGTCAGCTGTAGCCAATCTTTGGTTTGTCATAGTTTTAAAGTACAGCTGTTGCAGAGGACTGCTGCAGAATGCAAGCATCATGACTGTGGCCAATATATTGGGCATTGACCTGCATGATTCACTGTCTTTAGAAACACATCAGCTGCACAATGAATTTCCTTTGGGTTCAAGTACGTGGCACAGTTGGCACAAAGCTTGTGCCCAGCAATGTTCTTACAGTCAATGTACCCTGCAACATGGGGATATCTGCAATCAATACAAATCCTTGTGCTTGGCCCATCTACTTCTCTCTGGCAAGAGGGATTAAAATTAATGTTATCTCTCGTTGCATAACGAACCTCAATGGCTTTTTTTAAATAGCAGTGCATTGTAAACTTCTTTTATCTCCAGCAGCAGGCTTGAAGGGGTCATTAAAAAAAAGCATAGCCATGGTCACCTTCACAGCTACTGCAATGCAGACCTTGCCCTGTTCTGATGTTGGAGTTGTGTCATCAACAGTTGGCACCTTTCAATATCCACTTCCTCAGGGAAGCACAGACATCTCAAACACCCATTGGGGTGGTGTAGCTCCCTGATGAGAATTTTTTTACCCATGGTTACTCCTTCCACTTCCAGCAACTTGTCCTGCCCTGCATGACCTCTGTTCATTCTCCCTGTCATGCTCAATACCAGGAGGAAGGTTGAGGCATGCTTATCCACCCTTGAGTGAAAACAAGTAGTTTGTGCCAAAGCCTGGAAGATAACAGAGAATTACTTCATCACCTGTCAAGGCACTTTCTTGAAGACTTTTGAACTTTAAGAGTTGTCCTTTTAGAACAGAAGAACTAGGAGCAGGAGTAGGCCATCTGGCCCCTCAAGCCTGCTCCACCATTCAATAAGATCATGGCTGATCTTTTCATGGACTCAGCTCCACTTACCTGCCCGCTCACCATAACCCTTAATTCCTTTACTGTTCAAAAATCTATCTATCTTTGCCTTAAAAACATTCAACAAGATGCTTCAATTGCTTCATTGGGCAGGGAATTCTATGGATTCACAACCTTTTGTGTGAAGAAGTTCCTCCTCAATTCAGTCCTAAATCTGCTCCCTCTTACTTTGAGGCCATGCCCCCTTATTATGGTTTCACCTGCCAGTGGAAACAATCTCCCTGCTTCTATTTTATCTATTCCTTTCATAACTTTATATGTTTCTATAAGATTCCCTCTTATTCTTCTAAATTCTGACGAGTATAGTCCCCATCTACTCAGTCTTTCCTCTTAAGCTCCAGAATCAACCTAGTGAATCTAGTGAGAGGCTGAAAAAATTAGGCATATATTCTCTACAGGTAAGAGAAATGAGAGGTGATCTGTAGTAAAATATACAAGATTCTGAAGAGGCTTGACAGAGTAGGTTCACCTGGATGGAGGATTTAGAAAACGGGGGACACAGTCACAGTTTAAGGGACTGATAAATTAGGGCTGAGATGAGGTACAATTTCTTCAAACGTAAGGTTGTAAATCTTAGGATTTATCCATTCCACAGGGCTGAGGAAGCTCCAGTTTTAATTATATTGAAGACTGAAATAGACAAGGAATCAAGGGAAATGAGGAGGGGATGGAAAAGTGGAATTGAGGCAGAAGATCAGACATGATCCCTACTGAAAGTCAGGCTCAGTTGTCTGTTCCAGTTTCTACTTTTTAATGTTTTTATGAATAGAAGATTCTACAGAAAGAATTAGATGAAGAGAGGTGGGAGGATGCTCAAGTGAAGCACAAACCAACTGGGCCAAATGGCCTGCTTCTGTGATGTAAATTCTATGCAATCCTGTTGGCGTTTTTTCTTTCCCCTATTCTGAACTTCTATTCCATTCCAGCAAGGACAATGTGTTTACAAAAGATAAATGAAACTGTTTGTTTGATCACCCTGCAGTAATAAAAGAGAGAGCTATTAAAGTACTTTTGAGGCATTAGAGTCCATTTTGCAGAGTTGAAAATGCAACAATCCATTTTATATCCAGAAACATCAATGAGAAAATGACCAAATATTATGGCATCATTTTTGACCAGGACATCAGGAACAGCTCCTCTATTTCTTTTTGCATGATGGTAAGAGATCTTTCAAATTTAATTGAGAAGGTGATTGTGGCATTGGTTTATTACCTCATGCAGTAGACAGAGTTGTGCACTCGGTCTCAGTTATCTGGTCAAGTCTCCGAGAATGAACTTGATTCATAAGCTGTTGACATAGAAGTGGGCCACTTGCATGCAGTAGAGCATTTGTACCAATGAATATATTGGTACTGTATTAACCTGACATTGTTGTTATTGTCATTAAATGCTGCTCTATAATTTTGAACAAATATTATCTTGACTTAATGAGATGTTAAGGTAATCTTATTTCCTGGAGTAGTCTGCTGCTCAAAACATGATCTGCTCTGAGAGCTAATATATATATTGTTGCAAAGGACTTGATCTTCCCACGGATTCTGGGCTATGACATCCGGACCAAATGGGGGTCTGAACACACACATGCTGGCAATAAAACCGGAAATGCCGTCCTCCAGGAGGCAGCCTCCTAATTGGTCACCTCCTTGTTCACTAACCAATTAAGGTCAGAGATATTGAGGGTGCTCAACATGGAGGTGCCCCCATTGACCCACAGGAAATACTACACTGAAGCTTCTGGAAACAAATAGTGACTTTGGGAGGGGAGGAAAACCCCTCTGCATTATGGGAAACAGTTGCAATTGTGACTTTTCTTTCAGGTGGCCCTGAAAGAAAATTGGGCATGGAACCTGCAGCTTTGATGGCACCCAGGCCTGTCATATAGCAAGGAGCTTCTCTATAGGGTGGAGTCCTCTCCATTGGTGGGATAGTTCCAACATCATCACAACATCGCCCTAAATTGGCTGCCTGCCTCCATGGTGTGGGCTGCCAATCCTGTTACCATTCCAACTGATGGAAGGAACCACGGTAATAAGAATGTATCGCCAACCTGACGCAGCTCCCCCCCCTATTTTCCTGGTTCCCCCTTCTCCAAGTCATTATGCAGTAAAATTCCTCCCAAAAGATTTGCTCTACAAATACATTATTTTTACTGTCACATTATTGTGTTGTGATTTTCAAAATTTACATTGGCAGATGTCACAGTTGTGGAATAAGCACAGATAGCAATGGAATCACCTCATTGTGACAATCACACCACTGTGTCTTTCTGTTTAATAAACAGGATACAGTGATTATCTTGTTCCTGTAACATGTGTCAATGGGTAAACACACTGGCCACTATGATACTGAGCCATACAATAAGGAAGGTCACAAGTTTGACTCTTGATCCAAGCTGAGTTCACCTTTTTTTTTTCAAGGAGCTGACAGATGCTAGAATTGGTTTCAGCATCATTGAGCCTGAGACAAGAAGTAAATAAGATTTCTTGATCACTTTATAGTAACTCCTGTTATAAAATGTACATGTTGGGCTGTGAGCTGGGATAGGATCAAATTCAAAGGTGATACGCTCCATGATTAAATAGCTTGTCAATACTTTGCATGGATTTGTGGGAATGGTGGGCTAGATGGTAGAGAGTAATTAAAACTGTATCTCAGAATTTGTGCTCAAGACTCTAATTAATATCTGACCCATGTGCATGATATTTTTTGTTGAAGTACAAATTACTATATTGTATAGGGTGATTAAGTAGCAAAATGGTATAAGGCAAAAGAAGGATGTTATCGTGACAAGATGGGCCTTTGACCATAAAGGTTACTAATTTAGTAGAATGCAACAATGAAATGCAGGCCAATTTAAACAAATATTGTATGATAAGCATAATCTAATGGGCGTTCTTTAACTAACTTCTAAAATAACACTGTAATGTTCCCAGTTTGACACTTAAATACATTAATTTTTTTCTATAGATCATGACTCAATTGGAGATAAGAATGGGACACAAGAATAATGACCTCAAAAGATGAACAGTTGTAAACTTCAGAATACAACAAAGTAGTAGTTCAGAATTGGGAGTGTACAGAGAGATATCCACTTGAAATTATCAATCCAGTGTGAAACAGCAGATAAAAGTGAATAAAATGTTTGCGTGTAAAAGCAAAATATTACAGATGTGGGAAATTTGAAATAAAAACAGAAAATGATGGAAAATTCCCAGCAGGTCAGGTAGCACCTGTGGAGTGAGAAGCAATTTTAAAGTTTCAGATCGAGGACTTTTCTTCAGAATTGGAAACAGTTCAAGGTGTAATAGGTTTTAAGCAAGTTTTGAGGAGGTAGAGCAAGGAGAGGGGAGGAAAGAACAGAAGGAAAGACCTGTACTAGGGTGGGAGGCAGGGTGATTAAGTAGCAAAATGGTACAAGGCAAAAGAAAGATGTTATCATGACAAGAAAACACAAGATGGGCCCTGGGGAGGTGAAAATGATGAAAATAGAATCATTACCAGAAACTGCTACATTAAAAAAAATGGGAGCGGTGGATCACACCTCAAACTGTTGAACTCAACGTAAGTATATAGACATCAAAAACCATAAATCTCAGGCATTAATAGTGAGATTTATGGAGTACTGATTCAGTCACACTGGAATAATTGGAACAAATTGATCGCTATATAACAGTGAAGACATCACGACTTTTGAGTGATTGATATATTTACCCATCAATGACATAGGTCCACTGCCTTTGTGAACTTGGGGTCAGCTGAAAGCAATGTAGGAAGCTTTGTCTGCAAGAATATCTGTGGCCTATCTACAACTTAGCATGAGACTGTCAGCAGCAAATAAGGCCACCACCAGCCTCAGCTTTCTTACCTTCTGCACATTGCTGTGCAACTAATATTCTGGCCACACAGGTGTTAAAGAGCTGATCAATGCATTGGATCAAAGGATGTGATAAAGTGGATAGAAATTATTTATTTTCTCTGATGGGGGAATGCAGAAAATTAATTGATAGCCTTAAAATAAGAGCTAGGAAGTTATGTCAAGAAGCACCCCTTAATTCAAATCTGATCTCCAAAATCTGAAGGGACTAGTTCAATTGAAAATGTTAAAAATGAGATTGACAGATTTCTGTTAGGTAAGGGTATTATGGGTTGCGGAAGCAAGGAGACTAAATGGAATTAAAATCTGGATCAACAACCATGATCAAACTGAATGGTGGAACAGGCTCGAAGAACTAGATACCCAATTCCTTTTCTTATTGGTGCACATCAACTACATCTGGGCTTCCTCTTGCAGTGAACAATAAAAAGGCAATAACATGGCTTTCTGCTTTCATGGAACTGCTGCATTTGAGAATGTACAAGGGATCGTTGGCAACAATACACCTATAATAGAAACAGAAAATGCTGAACATGTTCAGTATCCTGGAGAGAAATAGAATTAATTCTAACAGCTACCTTCCAAAACCAAAATGAACAGCCAACCAAATAAAGAAGGGCAGAATTATGATCTGAAATGTTGAGCCTGTCAGATTGTAAAGTGCCTAATTGAAAGATAAGGTGTTATTCTCAAGCTCACGCTGAACTTTATTGGAACAGTATCGGAGACTGGATGGCAGGAGGGAGGAGGCCCTTAACTAGCCATGAAGTGGCTAGATTAGGATTTCAATTGGCCCATGGGTGAGCCGGTCACCTGATACCTCCCCTGCCACAGGCAAAATTGCTGTGGGTGTGTGCAGGAGGAGGCAGGCATCAGGCATAGTGCCCAATTTTATTCCTCGACCCCTACTTGCCATCTTGCCCCAGGGGGATGTAGACATTTGGTCAGTTCTTCTTTCCATGGATACTGCCTGAACCTATTGAGTACTTCCAGCATTTTCTGTTTTTATTTTAGATTTTCAGTATCTGTAATATTTTGCTTTGGTCATTCAGCTAGCAGGTTTTCCTTATGTCATTCACCTGGTGTTACTTCCCGAAATTTCCGTAACTATCCTAATGGAGTATCTTCACCAGAAGGTGATGATAGGAGAGGCACAGACAGTGTACAGTGCTGTCCCATTTTTGGCTGCTGACACCACTGGCAGGCTGTTCATTCAGGCTCACAGTGGCTCACAATATTGAACAGCTGTTTGCAAGTAATGCCTTGTCATTCTACACTGGTTAGCTGGAAATCAATTTTTAAATAAATAGCTGTATCCAGGTGTAGAGTCATACAAAATCTGTGTTACACTGGGGAGCTCCTTTTACTATTGTATCCAGTATCCAACAACAAACAGAGACACATTAAATATTTAATGAAAAGGATGAAGTTGATAACATACAAATTCAATCTCATTGAAAAATCACTCAACATTATGTGTGCATACATTTAATGTTTGCAAAGTTAATCAGAAACTATTGTCATACGTCTAGTTCTATCACAAAAGATTCAGGATCTCGTTGCAAATAAGTAACCTCTGATCCAAATTGAGTTTAAGTTTGGATGACTGATAACAGATTGCTTATGAAGGACAGGTGCTTTATGGTAATATTGTTACATTGTGAACCCAAACTAATACTAGATAAAATAATTATTTATGGAGCTAGTTGGAATCAGTCAAATGTTTAGATGTTGTGATTAGGGGAAGGGGCCAAACAGGAACATAAGGCAGAATTCTCCCAACTGGCTCTAAGTCACATAGTAGGGGCATGGATGGGGAGTGTTCCCTGCTGCAAACTAAGATATATCTTCCAGCCCCAACCTCACTAATCCCGCACCCAGGGGTCCAGCGTATAGTCTGTGGCATCTCGCCATCCTTTTTGGATGCCATATTTAACAGACACCAAACATCACGGACACACTGTTGAAGAGGATGGACCTCTTGAAAAAGAAGATGGATCCCCAGGACATTGAGGCTGCAAGGTGGGTTTCCTCGGTGATATTGAAACTGGAGATTCACCTGAAAGATTCCCCCCACCCCCACCCCACTGCTTTGATGTTCCATGATTCAGAGTCGCTGGTGGTCTCCATTCTGAACTCTGAAGACAGCCCCAGACTTTCTCCAACTGAGTTCTGACTTCTGCATACCATACTGTTCCAGGTGTGTTCTAGCACTGTCATTGTGGAGAATCAGGAGTCAGGGAAAGATTCATCTTCATCTCCATTCCATTAGAGGGATGCAAATCAGATTCACACCAGCCTCTAACAGGATTCCCAATCCACCATGGCAGCACCAGCGGAAGATCCTATGGGAATTTCATACTGTGTGAAATTGATTTTTGGACATCAGCTGACTTCTTCCCCACATCTGGTATTGAACCTGACAGCAGAGACATAGGAAAATTCTGATGTTAGAAGCAGGAATGAGCCAGTCAGCCCCTTGAGTCTGTTCCACCATTCAATGAGATCATGACTGATCTGTATCCTAATTCCATCCACTCACTTTGGTTACTTGTTTCTTAATGCCCTTAACTAGCAGAAATCTCAAACTTAAAATGATTGATTATTAGCATTTCTTCAACAGCACCTTCCATAGACAAAGGTAGCAGGTACATGGAAACATCATCACTGGCAAATTCCCCTCCAAGCCACTCACTGTCCTGATCTGGAAATATATCACCATTCCTTAGCAGTCACTGGGTCAAAATTGTGGAACTCTCTCCCTAACAGCACTGTGGATGTACCTACACCACCTGGACTGCAGTGATTCAAGAAGGCAGCTCAGCACCACCTTATCGAGGGCAATTAGAGGTGGGCAATAAAATTGCTGGCACAGCCATCAATTCACATGTCCCATGAAAGAATTTTTAAAAATCTATTGTTCTTTGTCGGAAAACATTAAATACTTCTTCAATCCTTTTCTTCAAGGAATCTTTACTAACCCGTCTTGTAAATAAGCTCCCTCTGCTTGTAAGGTTATGGTTAGAATTTTGAACTCCCCAACCAGTGAGTTTTTAGGTGGGGGTGGACTGTGAAATTGAAGGGAGGAGATTCCCTCCAGGTTCAATCAGAAACTTTATGCTGGGGCTGGCAATGTCACTTGCTATTATAGGCACCTAATGTTAAAGACCGTTTCCCGCCCAGCCCCAATTTTTAGACTGGGAGAAGGATTGAACTTGCATGGGAGAAGGCTGAAAAAGGCTCAAAGCTTACCAGGAAAAGGCAGGAGAATGGGGCTGAGAAATATTTAAGCCATGACTGATTGGTGGAGCAGACTCGATGGACTGAATGGTCAAACTTTGCTCCAAATCTTATGGTCAAAAACAGAAGTAGATCCTGGATGGCAAATTAGGTGAGGGGGGAGAGGTTTGGGGTGCTTCCAGCAGAAATTTCCTTCTGAGATCAGGTCCTCAAGGTCCACTGGCCTTTGGACCTCCCCCCAATCCTCCCCTCACAACCCTGGCCTCTTTCCCGACACCCTGATTATCTCCTCCCTGTGCCTCCCCTACCATCCCAGCACAGGGATCCCTGGAACTTACCTGGGCCTCCTATTCCCAGTACACGAGGCTTGCATTCCCTTTTTTCTAGATTCCTATACCAGTGGAAACAATCTCTCTCTATCTGCCCTATTAATTAATTTCAAAATCTGAAAAACCTCTAATCATATCAGCAATGAATCTTTTAGATTCCAGGAAATACAAACCTGGTTTGTATAATCTCTCCTCATAATCTAAACCTTACAGCAACATTCCAGTGAGTCTGTGCTGCAGTCTTTCCAAGGTCAATCTATCTTCTCTAACATGCAGAACTGTACATATTTCTCCAAGCCTAAACAAGGCTTTGTAAATCAATAACAATGTTCCCTGGTCTTTATATTCTAACCCGGCACGGTGGCACAGTAGTTAGCACTGCTACCTTACGGTGTCAGGGATCCGGGTTCAATTCTCGGCTTGGATTACTGTCTGTGAGGAGTCTGCATGTTCTCCCCGTGTCTGCGTGGCTTTGCTCCAGGTCCTCCAGTTTCCTCCCACAGTCCAAAAGGTGTGCTGGTTAGGTGCCTATGGCTATGTTAAATTCTCCCTTTTGTGTACCTGAACAGGCACCAGACTGTGGCACCTAGGGTATTTTCACAGCAACTTCATTGCAATGGTAATTGTGACTAATAAATAAACTTCCACTTTGATTATGAAGGTTAACACTGCATTGTCTTTTTTGATTAATTTCTTTAACTGGATATTACACTTTGATAATATGTGGAAATGGATCCCTTAATCTCTTTATTCCTCCACCTAGCTTTTCACCATTTAAAAATAATCTATTGGTTCTTCCAAAAGCGGGTGAGGTAAATGTTCTGACTCCTGACTATTAATAATGTAACAATATTTTCTAATATGATATAATAGTGTAGTATTGCAGACATTGACCAATTTGCAGATTGAGAGCTCTAGATTATTTGCAGCACTGTGGAGACTTCATAGCATATTCAAAATGGCAGGTGAACACCGGGTCTGGAAGTTTCAACACCATACCTAGCAGAAACCATTTTTGCCAAAATCTGAACTCAGTTGGGTTATTTGAACCCAGTGCTTTAGAGGTGTTGTGTAAGCTCCTGAAGGATGGACACTATTGTGTTTTTATAATGATTGAAGGGCACCAATCACTTATAAAGGATTGCATGAACAAATCAGCACAAAGTATCAAAAAAGATAGCAAAAGCTTCTGTAAGTATATAAAAAGGAAGAGAGTCACCAAGGTGAATGCTGGTCCCTTGGAAGACAAAACTGGAGAGTTAATGGTGGGGAACACTGAAATGGCAGGGATGCTAAATCAATACTTTGCCTCAGTTTTTGCGGTGGAGGACACAGATTCCTATAGAAAGGGTAGAACTTAGAACAATCAACATCAGTAGGGAAAAGTTACTCAGCAAACTATTGGGATTGAAGGCAGACAGGACCTCCGGCCCTGATGGCCTGCATCCTATGGTATTAAAGGAGGTGGTTGTGGAGATAATGGATCCATTGGTTATAATATTCCAAAAGTCCTGGTACATGGGAAAGATTCCAGTGGATTGGAAAAATGCTGATGTAATGCCCTTAATCAAAGAAGGAGGGAGGCAAAATGTGGGAAATTACAGGCCAATTAGTTTAACATCTGTTATTGGGAAAGTGTCAGAATCAATTATCAAGGAAGCAATAATACAACATTTGGAAAGTCAAAATACTATCCATTGGAGTCAGCATGGTTTTATAAAGGGCAAATCATGTTTGACTAATTTACTAGAATTCTTCAAAGATGTAACAAACAATGTGGATATCGGGGATCTTGTAGATGTAGTATATCTGGACTTCCGGAAGCATTTGATAAGGTGCTGCACAAAAGGTTAATTCACAAGGTTAGGTTGCATGAGATTAGGGGTAATTTATTAGCTTGGATAGATGACTGGCTGATGGACAGAAGACAAAGAGTCAAGATAAATTTTTTTTTCTGGATGGCAAAAAGTAACTAGTGGGCTGCTATAGGGTTCGGTCCTTGGCACCAGTTACTTATAATCTACATTAACAACTTGGATACAGGAATAGAAGGCCTTATAGCAAAATTTGCAGATGACACAAAAACAAGTGGGACACTAAGTTGCAATGAGGGAATAAAAACCATACAAATGGATATAGATAGGTTAGCCAAAGTGGACGGAGTTTAACATGGATAAGTGTGAAGTCATGCATTTTCATTGGAAAATTGGGAAGGTGATTTATTATCTAAGTGGGGAGAGACTCCGAGGTGCTCTGGTGCAGAAGGAACTGGGTGTCCTCGTTTATGAGTCACAGAAAACAAGCATACAGGTACAGCAGTACCTGTATGTAGCTAAAGGAATAGATTATAAAGGTAAGGGAGTATTGTTGCAACTATACAAGGCATTGGTGAGGCCATACCTGGAGTATTGTGCACAGTTTTGGTCTCCTTATTTTGAGGAAAGATGTAGTGGCATTGGAGGCAGTTCAGAGGACGCTCACTAGATTGGTTTCAGATATGAGGGGTTTGTCATATGAAGAGAGATTGAACAGTTTTGGTCTACGCTGTCTGGAATGTAGAAGAATGATGGGAGATCAAAACGAGGTATACAAGATGATAGAAGGTATGGATAAAGTAGACGTGTAGTAGATGCTTCCTCTTGTGGGGCATTCTAGGATGAGAGACCATAGTCTTAGGATAAGAGGTAGTAAAGTCCCCAAAGAGTTGAGAAACTCCTTTTTCCTAAAGAGTTGTGAATCTGTAGAATTCACTACCCCATGTGTGGTGGGTGCTGGGAGAATGAGTAAATTTAAGGAGAAGTTAGACAGATTTTTAATTTGTAATGGGTAGAAAGGTTATGGGGAAAAGGCAGGAAAATGAGGATGAGAAGCATTATCAGACATGATCGAATGGCAGAGCAGACTCAAAGGGCTGAATGACCCAATTCTGCTCCTATACCTTATGTTGTGAGCTTATTTATTGAGTCTAGACACATAAAAACAGTTATACAAAGGTTGAGTACATCAGGAGCAAAGCTGTGTGTGTTGTATTCTGCTTACAGGCCAAGGAAACTGAGACTGGATCACATGACACACTTCCCTTATAATGATGGCATGCTGCTATCCCTTTAAAGGCATATTTTAACAGATACATACTGTAGAACTGTCAGCTGTCAAGTCATAAATGCCCAGGCCTATAACAAATCAAATAAATTTGGAATGATTCTCCCATCCTGCTGCACTGCTTTTCTGGCGCAGAAGCCCAGGAGAGTCCAGAAGAAGCCATCTTGTGAGCTCCCTGCTGGACACCACAGCCTCCACGCATCTCCCAGTGCCGGATTTCTAGCGGCGTCAGCTCTGCCCCAGAAATCGGCGCATAGTTGTATAAATTATCCTAATCGCATCCCATTAGTGGGCCCAGGACTGAAATCTCTCAGCCTGCTAGTCTCCCCACCCCCCCCGCCAGGATTGGTTCACTCCAGAGGGGTTTATTATTGCTCCCTACTTGCAGGAAGCTGGCAGGCTGACCAAGCTGGATTGCAGGAGGGGCAATCAAGGCCCCCATATGGTCAGGCATAAGAGGGGTGCCCCCTAGGCATTGCCAGTTTGGCAGTGCCAGCCTGAGCCCCTGGCACTGCCAAAGGGGCAAAGTGCCAATGCCCAGCATGCACCTTGACTCTGCCCATTGAGCACGTCAAGGAGATGGACCTCTGAGGGAGGAGATGGGGGTGGGGGTCCTGCTTTCACTCTGCAGTCAGGATTGGGCCTAGAACATTAACATGAGGAGCACTCCTGCAGTGATATCCTGTTGTGGAGATGCCGGCGTTGGACTGGGATAAACACAGTAAGAAGTCTGACAACACCAGGTTTAAGTCCAACCGATTTATTTGATAGTAAACTCACATCAGTTACAGTGAGCAATTAAAGAAACTTCCAGTCAAGGTTACCATTTGCAAGGTTGGGGCATACAGCAGATTACCTCTAAGCTTCAGTGGTTCATAGATTCATTAGCCCTATACACTTCTACAATGGTAACTGCAACTGTACCGGGCACTTGTGAGGCCGCAACTGGAGTACTGTGTGCAGTTTTGGTCCCCTTATTTGCAAAAGGATATATTGGCCTTGGAGGGAGTACAGAGAAGGTTCACCAGGCTGATAGCAGAGATGAGGGGGTTAGCTTATGAAGAGAGATTGAATAGACTGGGCCTGTACTCGTTAGAGTTTAGAAGGCTGAGGGGGGGATCTTATAGAGACTTACAAGATAATGAAGGGGATGGATAGGATAGAGGTAGAGAGATTCTCCCTGCTTAGAAAGGATAGCAGAACTAGAGGGCACAGTCTCAAAATAACAGGGGGCAGTTTAGATCAGAGTTGAGGAGGAACTTCTTCACTCAAAGGGTGGTAAATCTCTGGAATTCTCTGCCCGTTGAAGTGGTGGAGGCTACCTCGCTGAATATATTTAAGTCATGGGTAGATAGATTTCTGACAGACAAGGGAATTAAGGGTTATGGGGAGAGAGCGGGAAAGTGGAACTGATCCACTTCAGATCAGCCATGATCTTACTGAACGGCGGGGCAGGCTCGAAGGGCTAGATGGCCTAATCCTGCTCCTATTTCTTATGTTCTTATGTAAATCCCGGTACCACCCCAACATCCTGGGCAGCATGGTGGCACAATGATTAGCACTGCTGCCTCATAGCACCAGGGACCTGGGTTCAATTCCGGCCTCAGGTCACTGTCTGTGTAGAGTTTGTATGTTCTCCCTGTGTCTGCATGGGTTTCCTCTGGCTGCTCCAGTTTCCTCCCACGCTCCAAAGATGTGTGGGTTAGGTGAATTGACCATGCTAAATTGTCCCTTAGTGTCAGGGGGAAGTAACAGGGTGAATATGTGGGAGTTATGGGAATGGGGCCTTGATGGGATTATGGTCAGTGCAGACTTGATGGGCTGAATGGTCTCCTTCTGCATTGTAGGGATTCTATGATGTTAAATGTGCTATTTGTGTTATGTATCTCACATCATTTCAGAATAAACATCATTTATTTGAACATCTGTTTTCCCAGGTGAATCAGGTTGTGAATCTTTAAAAATAAATCTGTTACCCACATTTCCAGTTATCTATTTGTTTGGAAAAAAGTAAGCAGAATAATCTTTTGCTTCATTTCCTCTTCAATTTGCTTTAGTTATTTATAATGTACAAAGCAGATCAAATCATTAAACATCATTTTAAATCCTTACTTTAACCTTGAGAAAATAAATCAGAAACCTTTTGATGTAGAAGGTGCAAACTTCTAGAGTTTACTAAAGATGATGTTTTTCTAGTTTCTATCTCACCATGTCAAATCAGTGAGGAAATTCTCACTTGTGCATTATTGCAATTTCTAACTTATCTATTCTACTCATGTATTCTCGCACAGAATTAGTAATAATGGGGTGTTGTTCAGTGATTACAAATATGCGATTCGACATTCGTCATATGTAGCATTTTCTGATAAATATTTTCCAACTATGTTTGCATTTCAAATTGAGCTATGGACAGTGAATGTATCTACAGCTGTATTCTCTCAATTACATTTAAATTATAATTAGAAAATACTGAGTAACTAACAAAGAAACTCTCTATATTTGTCACTGCCTCACTGTTATCTACATTTTATCAAAAATAGTTGCACCAGCCACAAATGTGCTCTTATACCTATTGTTGTCTGTACACTTTCAGAGGTTTCCCATTAGGCTTGGACTTGTTACCTTGAGTGGTTTTGTTCAAATGCGAAGATGCAGTTGTAAGCTGGCCAAGTTAAAAATGTACAGCGCCTGCCACTTACCTATTTACTACTTGTAATAGCTGTGGTCAGTTTCTCAGCATTTCACTTGCCTTACTTTCCTACTTCTATTTATAGCCTTCATCTAGACGTATTTAAACTAGTTTTTTTAATGTTAAAATATCAGTACGATAGTGGATAGAGTGTTGGGCAGAATTGTGGAAATGTACTCCAGAGCATCTTGTTGCACTGAAAAAATGTATTTAAAGAAGCCTCATAGTACCAGGGACCTGGGTTCAATTCCAGTCTTGAGTCACTGTCTGTGTAGGGTTTGCACATTCTCACTGTATCTGCGTGAGTTTCTTCCAGGTGCTTTAGTTTCCACCCACACTCCAAAAATATGCAGCTTAGGTGAATTAGCCTTGATAAACTGTCCTCTCCTGTCAAAAGGACTAGCAGAATTTAGAAGTAGTAGAAGGGGGAACTAGATGAAGTCGAGATGGTCAAGAGCTTCAAGTTTTTAGGAGTCCAGATCACCAACAACGTGTCCTGGTCCTTCCATGCCGATGCTATAGTTAAGAAAGCCCACCAAAGTCTCTACTTTCTCAAAAGACTAAGGAAATTTGGTATGTCTGCTGCAACTCTCACTAACTTTTACAGATGCAACATAGAAAACATTCTTTCTGACTGTATCACAGCTTGGTATGGCTCCTGCTCTGCCCAAGACTGCAGGAAGATGCAAAGAATCCATCATTCAAATCAGCCTCCTAACCATTGACTTCATTTACACTTGCCGCTGCCTTGGAAAAACAGCTAGCATAATTAAGGGCCTCACGCACCCCTGACGTGCACTCTTCCAGCTTTTTTCATAGGGAAGAAGATGCAAAAGTCTGAGGACACATCTCAACCAACTGAAGAATAGCTTCTTCCCTGCTGCCATCAGACTTTTGAATGGACCTATCTCACACTAAGTTGATCTTTCTCTACACCCTAGCAATGAATGTAACACTACATTCCACACTCACTCCTTTCTTTCTCTATGAATGATATGCTTTTTCTGTATAACCTGCAAGAAACAGTTTTTCATTAATACGTGTGACAATAATAAATTAAATCAAATCAAATCAGAGTAAATATGTGGGGTTAGGGGGATAGGGCCTGGGTGGGATTGCTGTTGGTGCAAGCTTGGTGGGCCAAATGGCCTGCTTCTGCACTGTAGGGATTCTATGATTCTGGGAGTTGGAATCATTGGCATATTTAAAGTAAAATTTAGAATATTGAAGGCTTTAATGCAGAGGGCAGGGATTGGGGAGGGGGGAGATACAGCAACTAGTACCATCACTCCGCCCCCCCCCCCCCCCCACTCACTCATAAACATGCACACACATATAACACCATCACGCAAAATATATCAGATAATATTGTAATATATGTTTCATTTCTATTGCGACGAACATCAGACAGATCCCGAGCAAATAGACTTTAATAGTTTCCTTTGAATTTTCATTCAGACCTGTACACCATTACTCTAGCCACGGGTACATTCCAGCAGTGGCGAGAGGGGGACGGGGCACCTTGATTCCCTCCAGTTGCCCCTTCTCCTCAAGGACTCAGGGTAGGGCCAATCAGTCAGATGAGGAGAGACAGGTAGACACCCTTGGGATATTTACCCAGAACACTTCCAAGGGTGCACTGAGGCTCCACCTCCCAGTACCATCACATTAACTGCCCCCCCCCCCACCACTCACTCACAAGCATGCACACACATGTAATACCATCACACAAAATGTATCGCCATGTCAGCACTGATGAAAAGCTCTTAAATAGGTAACATTGTAACATTTCTACTGAGCTGAACATCAGACAGGTCCCGCGCAAACTGAGATTTCAACAGCTGCATCACCAAGTGAAATTTAGAGAGGAGGTGATATGCAGGTTAGGTGGACTGGCCATGGTGAAGGTGTGGAGTTACGGGGAGAGGGTCTGGATAAAACTCTGTCGGAGAGTTGGTGCAGACTCGAAGGGCCAAAGGGCCTCCTTCTGAACAGTAGGGATTCAATGATTGTGTGAGGCAGTGTCAGGTGAATCACAATTAACCAGTGATGGTGGCAGTGAATAAGCAAGAGCCAGGTGGCTGGGGAGAGCTCAGGTCCTTCTGCACTACACATCTGGAGATTAGGACCTCACAATGCCTGATAATAAGAGCAGATTAGCAGAATAATGTACATTGTCTCGGGGAGATGCTTTGGAGACAAGGCTGCCAGAAGCAGTGATGGCCCAGATCTCTGCTAGTTGGAAGGCTGTTGGAGACCAGGCCCTTGCTGTGACTGAGTCTAATGGTGAGCTTCTAGAATCGGCCCTGAGAGAAATGTTGGAGATGCAAAGACGAGCAGGGGAACATCAGGCAGAGTTGTCAGAGGCTGACACCAGAATGGAACAAAGGATGAAGGAGTTTAACTATGCGAGCACATCACCAGTGTACATTTAAAACCTCATAACCTTCCTAACCCTACCATTATATCAAGATGCAGCCTCAATATCCACAGCTGAGGTGTGAGCACATCAAGTCTTCTTTGGAAAGGGGGCAGCCACCTTGGAGATACAGGACCAGTAGTTTCTATTGATTTCATTCAGACCTGTATGCCACTGCTCTAGCCATGGGTACATTCCAGCAGTGGCAAGAGAGGGATGGGGCACCTTGATTCCCTACAGTTGCCCCTTCTCCTCAAGGAGTCAGGGTGGGGCCAAGGTGGGAGATGAGGAGGGACAGGTAGGCACCCTGGGGACATTTACCCAGAACACATCCAAGGGTGCACTGCTGCTCCACCTCCACTCTGCCAGTTACCCCTTAGCCTCTGGTAGGTTAGGTCTAGGAGGGTCTCCCCTGGGCACAAGCCCCTTAACATGCTGGGGCTTTCAAGGCCTCAGACCACCAGAGACTGCCCACTGAAGTCATCTCTGACAACCAGGTACAGCAGTCAACAGGCTGCCTCCACTTCAGCTGCGGATATCGAAGCTGCACCTTGACATAATGGTAGGGTTAGGAAGGTTATGAGGTTTTAAATGTACACTGGTGGTAAGGGTGTTCACTCACTGCTTTGGCACTTTTGATTTTGATTTGATTTATTATGGTCACATGTACTAACATACAGGGAAAAGTATTGTTTCTTGTGCGCTATATAGACAAAACATAACAAGAGTGCAGAATGTAGTGTTACAGACATAGCTAGGGTGTAGAGGAAGGTCAATTTAATGCAAAGTAAGTCCATTCAAAAGTCTGATAGCAGCAGGGAAGAAGCTGTTCTTGAATTGGTTGGTGCGTGACCTCATACTTTTGTATTTTTTTTCCAAAGGAAGAAGGTGGAAGAGAGAATGTCTGGGACCCGTGGGGTCCTTCATTATGCTGGCTGCTTTGCCGAGGGAGTGGGAAGTGTAGACAGAGCCAATGGATGGGAGGCTCGTTTGCGTGATGGATTGGGCTACGTTCACGACCTTTTGTAGATACTTGTGGTCTTGGGCAAAGCAGGAGCCAAAACAAGCTGTGATACAACCAGAAAGAATGCTTTCTATGGTGCATTTGTAAAAGTTGCTGAGAGTTGTAGCTGACATGCCAAATTTCCTTAGTCTTCTGAGAAAGTAGAGGCGTTGGTGAGCTTTCCTAACTCGGTATGGGGTCCAGGACAGGTTATTGGTGATCTGGACATCTAAAAACTTGAAGCTCTCGACTCTTTCTACTTCATCCCCATTGATGTAGACAGAGGCATGATCTTCTTTACGTTTTCTGAAGTCGATGACAATTTCCTTCATTGTGTTGATACTGGGAGAGAGATTATTGCTGCCGCACCAGTTCACCAGATTCTCTATCTCGTTCTTGTACTCTTACAGATATGTCTTTGTAGATATATCTTTGTAGATGTATCTTTGTACATACGTGCTGTAGATATACCTTGTAGATATATGTTGCATTAATCTGTCCCTAAATCTTGTGGATTCCATATATATTCAACTTGCTACAATATCCTGCAGTCATTTGAGAAGCTGGAATGTAGCCCCCCAGTGAACATCCATCTGGATATGCTGTTGCATAAATTCTCAGACTATCTCACTGTGGTGAGTAGCCTTTATTTCCACATCTGTCACATCAGGAAATACACATCATGTGTGACACTGATGTCTGGTCAATACACCTGTCAGCCTTCAATGTCAGGCTCTGGGCTCTGGAGAAGAGCTCAGCAAGATTTGTGATTATCCTGTGGCTCTTGCACTGAAAAAAGAACAAAGACAAAGAAAATTACAGCACAAGAACAGGCCCTTCGTCCCTTCAAGCCTGCACCGACCATGCTGTCCGACTGAGCTAAAACCCCCTATCTTTCTGGGGACCATATCTCTCTATTCTCATCCTATTCGTGTATTTGTTAAGACGCCCCTTAAAAGTCACTTTCGCATCTGCTTCCATTACTTCCTCTGGCAACATGTTCCAGGCACCCACCACCCTCTATGTAAAACAAAAACTTTGCCCCTTGCACCTTAAACTTATGCCCCCTAGTAATTGACTCTTCCAACCTGGGAAAAGGCTTAGTGCAACTTTACATCCTTCTTGTGTAAAAAAACGTACAAAACTGAAGGGGTTCCCAAGGCCACATAGGTGCCTTGCACTTGTGGGAAACCTGAGATTTGATTGAAACTACAGTGACGTTCCATGACCCAACTCTTTCTCAGTGCAAAATATACTGGACTGAAACTAACAGAAAAACAGCCACAAAAATAGTAAGGGCAACTTGCATCCTTATCTACCGTCTCCCTGGAATCTCTCTCAACAAACCTGAACCTTGTCTATGGTTTGAAAACCCACCAGCAGATCTCATAGGTGCAATCTGAGAGTTTTTAAAGGAGGATTCCAACTCAACACCACTGTCTTCAGGAGAGAAGAGAATCAATTAGCGATGACTGCACAGCAACTGCTTGAGGTGAGAAACTAAAGTGTCTGCAGTCACTTTGGGAAGTGACTCTAGCTGGGAACAAGAATTTGGATAATAGATAACTTTTGACTTCACCTTTTTTATTTGGCCAAGTTTTAGCATCTGATATTCCATCGAGTTTTATTTCTTTTTGTACGTGTCCGAGGAAGTGTGTGTGTGTGTGTGTGTGTGTGTGTGTGTTAAAAGTTTACCTATTTGTACATTTTGGTAATTTCTGTATCTTTGCCTAGGTGAACTTCAGTAAAAAAAATAACTTCTTACTTGTTAACTCAAGGAATCTGGCCAGCTTAATTTTTACATTGACTATGTACCCCAAGAATGGGACAAAAGAGGCATGTAGACCATCCCAATTGAAGGGTTAATTTTAAGCTGTCAACCTGGATGGTCTACATGCTGGAATGGCTGCTTTGGACACTGATCATCCAGATTGACATGTCCAATGAGAAGCACAGGCCTCAGTAAATAGCACTGCCTCCTGGGACCTGGTAGGGAGATGGCATTAGTGGGGAGAATGGAAAAGGAAGTGAGAAAGAAATTATAGAGACTGAATGTGGGAAGTTGGAGAGGAACAAAGTGTAACAGGAAGGTGAAAAGGAGAAGAGGAACAGGATAGGGAATAGGGAGAAAAAGGGGAGGGAATGGAAATGGGGCAGGGTGAAGTGGCATTAGGGAGTTTGCCTTTGTAGGGTACCTAAGGGCAAAACTTGACTTGGGGTAATAAAGCCTTTTTTTCTGCCTTTGCAACAAAGGGAAGGTGCAAATCCTATTTTGGTCAAATTGGGTGTGGAGTTTTGCTTTTGAATGGCTGGTGGGGTCGAACCTTTAATGTTAATGCAGAATTCAACCACATTGTCGTATCCTGTGGAAAAACTATTTCAGTTCCATCTCATCAATGTTAATGTGTCAATGCAAGTGCACACTGTGACAATTCCATTGTTCAACTAATTGCCTTATTAAAGACAGGTAATAGTTTTTGGCTGAACCTCCAAAAGAGAATAAATGGACACTGCTATGTCAAACAGTTGCTGTGGGGGAAATTATATGGAATTTGTATCTCTGCTTATTGGGAGGCAGAATAAACTTGCTGAAGGTAAATGACAAGCTGCTGTATTATTCCTCCATCATATGGTATTAACATGGTGGTAAAGGAAGAACATTAAGCCTTGGTGAATGGTTGCAGTGCTGGAAAAATAAGTTTAATCTTCCTTCACCCTCTGAAAGAAAAGACCCATATACTGCTGCTGACAAATTTAAGTTAAAGGGTGGCAGAAGGATGATGCAAGACTACCCACTGATTTTCTCTGAGTCAAAAGCAGATCAGCAATGGGAAACTGAAGTTGACATGTAGACACGAGTTACCTCATTACCCTGAGAGAAGTGTGGTTTGGCTTTGTCATTTCCTGAAAACATTAAGATTAGGAGAAGAGTAATTTCAGAATGGAGCAAGAATGATTTGGTTAGTGAGGGGGAACTGCACCTTCTGTTACAGTTTTTGGATAAATTTTACAAAAAGGATGACTTACTACAAACATATTAAGCTTGGTCAGCCTTTGATAGATGTAGAAAAACAGATGATCGCACCACAGAGGAATAGATCATAGATTTTGACAGATGAGATTAAAGAAATTTGAACTTGACATCCTGCAGTCTGTATTGGATTGTAAGTTATTTGATTGTGCATACATTTCTCATGTTGATAGACTTTTAATATTATCAGGGATCCAAATCAGAAGTAAAATTTTTTTTCTTTTAGACCAAATGATTATTGCCCTAAAAAAGAAATTCCAGGAAGACAGTGATTTGCAGCTACTTTCCTAATGAGTACCAGCAACTCTGCAATAAAACAATGGATGGAGGATTCAATGGTGGCCAGGTTTCGAGATCGGCAAAATGTGAGACACAGATTCCATTGCAAAACTGGGGCGATTGACAAGCATACTGAAGATGGCTGTATCTTTAACCAATTGAAGGGGTCAGATAAAAAGTGGGAATGAGATGTTTAAACCCGAGAAATGCATGAGGAATGGTCATCAGTGTGAGTCCAAGTATTATTATGCAATTATTGCCCACAGTGAAGGAATAAAGTTTTTGAAATGACGGATGAAGCGGGGGAATGCTGAGGCTAAAAATGATGAAGGAATTGCCTCACTCCAAGACCAGAGCCACCTGACCCAGTGGTCCACTCTGAAGTTAGGGTTGGAGGTTTGGTTCCTCTATACCATGTACTTCATGTTCCCACTGTCCTGCCCTCTTTCACCTGCATTGAGCAGCCTGTGCTGCCCCCTGCTGGTGTCCTTGTTGCTGCCACTGTCCCTGATGTAAACACAATTTGTAGGTAAAGATATCTCTGAGACTAATTGTGAGTCAAAGTACAGCAGTTTATTCAAAAGCTTTTGGGAGATACACCTGTCAACCAACAGCAGTTCCCCAGGCATCTCTCTGAACACAAGTTAAGAGCACATACTTATACCCCCCCAGTCACGTACACATCTTCTCATTCTCAGCAGGTTCCCAGGCTGTGGGTTGTCCTCCATCACGGGAACATGGCTGCCTTGGCATTACTTCATGGTGATCTCAAGGCCGCAATTGATGTGTGTGATTAGCCCTTAGCTAACACACAGGCCAACAAGACAAGTTAAACTTAACGGGCCAGTATAACAATCTATGCTCATAAGTTGTATAACATATGTATATGTATAGTATGTTAGTACATGACACATAAGTAGTATATAATGAATATACATATATATATAAAATATATTTAGGACATGCAGTCTTCACTATATTAGTTGAAAGTCCACAAAATTAAAGACAAAACATAACTACAAGCTGGGTCAAATACATTTCTAAGCAGGCTTATCATAAAACTTGTGTACAATAGCAAGAGCAGCTGCCGTCTCCCTGTCTGGGTCACCTGAAACTTATGTACAACAACAAGGGCACTGAGCGGTCTGGGCACATGAAAACAAAGTTAATTTATCTGAAATATATGCATCTAGACTACTGGATTTTTTTTTCTCATTCTCAAGTGTTACAAAGTTCATTAACTCATTCCCTACTGCGCACAGTAAGAAGTCTCACAACACCAGGTTAAAGTCCAACCAATTTATTTGATAATAAACTCACAAGCTTTTGGGGTTTGCCCCTTCGTCAGGTGAATGGAGAGTTCTGGCCTCAGACAGAGCATATAACACCTCACACAGTTTACATATTACTGATTTAGAATGAGAGTCTTTCAGACTTGAATAGCAGGTTAGTTGTAAAGACTCGCATTCTAATCAGTAATCTGTAAACTATGTGAGGTGTTATATGCTCTGTCTGAGGCCAGAACTCTCCATTCACCTGACAAAGGGGTAAACCCCGAAAGCTTGTGAGCTTACTATCAAATAAATTGGTTGGACTTTAAACTGGTGTCAGACTTTTTACTGTGTTTACCCCAGTCCAATGCCGGCATCACCACATCCTGCCCCTGATGTCACAGCCCCAAAGACAACATCAAATCCATGTATTCACAATGTTGACAATGTCACCCTCAGCTCAGTGAAACAGTAACCAAAAAAGAAAGTCAGAAATCAGCAAAGCACTCGCCATTGGCTTATCGAGTCCAAGCTACCTTAACTTAATGGAGGTGAATATCCTTTAAATAGTGCTACTGTAATATACTTCCTGTCTGTTCAGGCAATGGCTTTCTCTAGTTTAGATCCGGCAAATTGGGAAACTCCAAATACACACCTAGTGAACAGGTTCTTACTGTACTTCTGGACCTTCATTCTAATGTTTAAATCAATGCTACATCAGGACCTTTGAAAAGTAATCTCAGGCCCAATTCAATGATGGCCTCAATGCCTGTGCAAATCAAGTAGGGGCAGCCACACGGCTGCATTTGTCAGTGTGGCTCCAGTTTTACGCCTGAAAGATAGACAGAACTATGTTGGATATAAACCCTAAACTGGAAAGTTGACAGGAAAGGACAGGACTCTGTAACAATCACTTATGGGATGTGGGCATCACTGACCAGGCTAGCATTTATTGCCCATCCCTAATTGCCCTTGAGAAGTGGTGGTGAGCTGCTTTTGTGAACTACTGCAGTCCCTGAGGTGCAAGTACCAGCCTCTTAGTGAGGGAGTTCCAAAATTTTTACTCAGCAACAGTGAAGGAACAACGATATATTTCCAAGTCAGGATGGTGAATGACATGAGGAGAACACTCAGGTGGTGGTGTCTCCAGCCACCTACTGCACTTATCCTTTTAGAATCATAGAAACCCTACAGTGCAGAAAGAGGCCCTTTGGCCCATCGAGTCTGCACCGACTACAATCCCACCCAAGCCCCACCCCATATCCCTGCACATTTACCCACTAATCCCGCTAACCTACGCATCCCAGGACACTAAGGGGCAATTTTAACATGGCTAATCAAACTAACCCGCACATCTTTGGACTGTGGGAGGAAACCGGAGCATCCGGAGGAAATCCATGCTGACACAAGGACAACGTGCAAATTCCACACAGACAGTGACCCAAGCCAGGAATTGAACCCAGGTCCCTGGAGCTGTGAAGCAGCAGTGCTAACCACTGTGCTACTGTGCTGCCTTTTCTAGATGGTAGTTGTCATGGGTTTGGAAGGTGCTGCCAGGTGAGTTCCTGCAGTGCATCTTGTAGATGATACACACAGCTGTCGCTGTTCATCGGTCATGGAAGGATTGAATGTTTGTAGAAGGGATACTAATCAAACAGGTTACTTTGTCCCGGATAGTCGAGCTTCTTGAATGTTGTTGGAGTCGCATTTGTCCAGACAAGTGGTAAGTATTCCATCACACTCCTAATTTGTGCCTTATAAATGATTTTGTGGGGTCACTATGTGAGTTACTCGCCACAGGATTCTCAGCCTCTGACCTGCTCTCATAGCTGCATTATTAATATGGCTCATCCAGTTCACTTATTGGTAAATGGTAGCCCCTAGGATGTTGATAATGGGGGATTTAGTGATGGTATTTCCATTGAATGTCAAGGGGTGGCTGTTAGACTCTGGGGGGAATTATCCCATCCCGCCCGCCATGGGAATTGTAGCGAGCATGGGAGGGGGACCATGCAAAATTCCGTTGACCTTGGGCGGGATTTTCTGGTTTTGGGGTGGGCACGGCTGGAAAATCCTGCTCCTTCTCTTGTTAGAGATGGTCATTGCATGGCGCTTGTGTGGCATGAACATTGCTGATTGTCAACCCGAGCCTGGATATTGTCCAGATTTTATTGCATTTGAACATGGACTGCTTCAGTATCTGAGGAGTCGTGAATGGTGCTGAACATTGTGCAATCATTGGTGAACATTCCAACTTCTGACCTTATGATGGAAGGAAGGTCATTGATGAAGCAGCTGAAAATGGTTGGCCTAGAATGCTACCCTGACAGACTCCTGCAGTGATGTACTGGAACTGAGATGATTGACCTCCAAGAACCACAACCATTGTGCCAGTTATGACTCTAACCAGCGGAGAGTATTACCCCTGATTCCCATTGATTCCAGTTTTGCTAGGACTCCTTGATGCTACGCTCGGTCAAATGCTGCCTTGATGTCAAGGACAGTCACTCTCACCTCACCTCTGGCATTCAGTTCCTTTTGTCCATGTTTGAATCAAGGCTGTAGTGAGGTCTGGAGCTGTGTGACTCTGACAGAACCAAACTGAGCATTTGTGAGCAGGTTATTGCTGAATAATTGCCACTTGATAGCATTGTTGATCACCCCTTCCATCACTTTTTTGAGGATTGAGAGTGACTCATGGGGTGGTAATTAGCCAGGTTGGATTTTCCCTCTTTCTTGTGTATAAGATTTACCAGGGCATTTTTCCAAATTGCTGGTTAGATGCCAGTGTTATAGCTTTATTGATACAGTTTGGCTTTTGGTGCAGCAAGTTCTGGAGCATAAGTCTTCAGGATTATTATAAGAATATTGTCAAGTCCTTGCAATATACAGTGCTTCAGCTGTTTCTTTGTATCACATGGAGCGAATCCAATTGGCTAAAGACTGGCATTTGTGATGCTGGGGAGCTCAAAGAGGCCAAGGTGGATTATCCACTTGGCACTTCTGGCTAAAGATTGTTGCAAATAATTTGCACAGATGTCCTGGACTCCTCCTCCATTGAGTATGGGGACACTTGTGGAGCCTCCTCCTGCAATGAGACTGATGTTGTCGCAACTACATATTTAAATGATCAATAACATTTCAGGAAACTTAGTTTTGGCTTGAAAGGCAGAATCAAAATAAACTGAAAAATATCGGGGAATGTACTAATTAAAGCATTAAACAGCATTTTCTGGGGTGCTTTCTCCATGACACCCCCCCCCCACCCGCCTTAAAACATAAAGCGTGCCCAAACATCCTGACTGTTTTCCATTCACAAAGCATACCATGATTGACAGATATGGAACAAGGGCTGTCTGATGGCATGTTCTGCCTCAGTTCTTTCTAATGTCATGGAGCATGCAGCCAGTGCCAGCACTAAACTCCAGAGGAGCTGGGACCTACCTTGGTCGTTTCCCCAACATGAATGGGATTTAAAAAATTTTATCTCCAGCGACATGGCCATTCGAAAGAGTCCTAAAAGTGCCAAGAATAATTGTTAGGAAATCACTTGTTTCTTAATTTATTTTCTTCATCTGTATCCGCCCAACCCTTCACAACAGAGAAAAAGGTGCAGCTCCAAACGTCCTGTTTCCAGGGGATAGATACTTCAGTTTCATCTATGAAAATAATGTAAATCTGCTGACCCCAGGTTGTTGGTTGGGGGTAAAGAGACAGCTGGATTTCCCGATCTGCTGCACATCTGCAGAGAGTGTGGCTGTCTGGGATTATGAGGGATGATTCTCTCATCCCGCCAGGAGAATCGCATGTCAACCGATTTGTGGGATTCACGTGTGTGTTCCTTCCACGTGTGCATCTCAGCGCTGGACGTCCAATGCTATCTGAGCTGTGCTGGAAACTGGAGGGAACACAAGGTAAGTACTTTGCATCTGTTTTTAATCTTTCTTTAATCTTGCCGCTCTGCATTGGGTTCAGTTGGGGCTGCAGGGAGGCCAGCAATTGGGGCGGCCTAGGGGGGCGGAGAGGGGGGCATGTGCCAGGGGGGTATGCTAGGAGAGGATCTACGAGGGGAGTCTGCCTAATGGGAGGTTGTCTGCTGGGGGGGGGGGGGGGGGGCATTGCAGTAAGAGGGATCGTCTCTGCCAGGGTATGGGGGGGGGTGCTGGAGATTGGGATGCTCAGGGATGGGGCGGGCATTGGGGCTAGCTCATGGGAGCTGTGATCGGGCCACAGGGAGGGGCAGCACTGCGGGGGTCCTGGGCTGGCCAGCGATTTGAGCTGGTCAGGAAACTGCAGGCATCGGATAGGGGCCACTGTGCACGGGCAGAGTTCTGGGACTGTCAGACTCTGGCGTGAATAGGCCCCGCCCCCGAGCTTTTAATAATATTCACGACTGTGACCTCTGCGTTGCACAGTGCGGGAGATTCTTGTCTGAAGCTGCACTGAAGAAAAACTGGTGTGATTTGCACCAGTTTTTCTGCAAATTTGACACTTCAAGCTGTTTTGGGAGAATTGTGGCCATGGGATCTTGGCCTCGTACCATCAGACACCCACATCCTGTTTGCAATATGTGCAATATATCCACCAGTGCTACAAACAACATAGTCTGGCTTTTTGGGATTTTCTTTGCTGTAATTTAAGTGATAGAGTATCTGTTGAATATATCTTGATATCTAAGTATATATAACAATATTGTTCTTTCAATATGACTGGTTGATTTCATGTGTTTATGGTTTATATTGGCATTTATGCAACAATTTTGATACCAACAAGAATCTGGTGAGAGAGCTGGCAGAGATATATTGGGCCCAATGCCCTCCTTTTCTGTAGAACTATTCAATGATTCTACGAAAGTAACCTTAAGCTTTGCCGTCTACACATGCTGCCTGACCTTTTGAATGCTTCCCAGATTTTGTGTTTGCATTTTGTGAAAGGATAGCTCACTGTGACAATGTTTCCTTTACACTTTTAATAGCCTCTGTCTTGCCAATGAATACTGAGAATCCTTGAAATCAGGCGGAGCTGGGAACATATGGAGAGAGAGATAAAAGAGGTGTTACTGTTGTTGGACATTCCAGGAAAATGCTTTAGGCAGTTGAGTAACTGTCAGACTTGAAGAGCTTGTTCAGATGAGGAGCTAACAGCTAACGGTGCCCTCTGCTGGTAAATATATTTATAGGCATTAACTTGAAATTGGTTAATGAACCAAAATCCAAGTTTCATGAACAGGCTGCGAGATTGGATTTCCTGAATCCATTTAATGAGATGAATAACCATACATGAACACACTTGCTAGACTTCTTTACAAATATCTATTTTGTGACAGGTTTTCCAAGGTGATGAAAAAACAAATGAGGTATATTTGCTTAGTGTCTTTTATAATTTTAAGATGTCCAAAATTACTTTAACTATTTAAATATTTTTGAAATAAGTCAGCTTTGTAATGTAGGAGCTTTGATAGTCAAAATTACACACAGTTATTTTCTTTAAACAGCAATGTGATAATGACCAGATGATCCATTTTTTGTGGTGTTGGTTGCAGGATAACCATTACCAGGTACCAATGAAAAGCCTTCTGCCCTTCTATTAAATATTGTCATGAAATCTCTTACTTGCAGCTGAGACCTTGGCTTAACATCCCCTTCAAAAGACAGCATCTCTGGCAGTGTAGCTCTCCTTCAGTACTGCATTGCAATGATGTGCTTAAGGCTACAAAAAAGACTTAAACCCACAACTAACTCAGAGATTGCTGGCACTGTGCTGTAGCTGATATCAATAACAACACATCTCTGCTAATTCTTAGGGGAGCATTATTGCAAATGACCCTTGCAACAGCATCAACTAAAAATGGCCTTTGTAGGAATGAATACTAATTTAACTGCAAGTAGCTGGAACAAACTTGGCTTGGATTTACTGGCACAATGAGGGTGATTGTGGTTGTCTTATCGTACTCTCCCCCAGCTGCCACTCTAGCTGCCCAACCCTACCAACCAAATCTCTTAGGCACTCAAGTCGGGTCAAAACCTTTGGTGGGTGAATGTCTGATCTAATCTCAACCCACATGTATCAAATTCATCCTGTGTGACCCAATAGAAGACTGGTCCTTGGCGGGGACCTGTGAATGAGAGAGACAAAATTTCAATCACCGATGCCTTTTGCAGCTTCTTCCATGTGGGCAGGGCTGGACACGAGGCTTCCTTCTTCTAAGCACTGTTTGCGACTGATCATCTGGCATTGAGACAGAAAAATTAGGTGAGAAATACCATGCTCTCTTTTCTGCCTTATGTTCATACTCATTTCCATGCTTGTGTCTGTTACAGGCATAGGTGCTGCACCACTGCCTTCTCTGAGAGTTCCAGTTAATTTCTAGTCAATACAAAGAGTGTGGAGACCTGGCATCAGAGGCTGCCACCTCTTGTATATCAAGTTTGCAGATACTAAGTGTTCGCCATGGCCCAATGGGTAGCGCTCTTGCCTCTTAGTGCAAGGCTCTGGGTTCAAGACCCACTCCTGAACTTGAGCACAAACATCAAGGCTGACACTCCAGTGTAGTACTCAGGGAGTGCTGCATTGTTGGTGGTACTGTTTTTTGTATGTTACAATAATAGAGCCCTGGACTGCCCTCTGAAGTGAATGGAAATGATCCCATGGCACTAATTCAAAGAAGAGCAGGGGTGCTATCCCCAGAGTCCTGGCCCATATCAGAATCATTTAGTCACCTTGTTGAGTTTAGTTATTTAGTTATTATCGCGTTGTTTGTGGGAGTTGCTGTGAACAAATTGGCCGTCATGTTTTCCACATTATGAAGGTGATTATGATTCAAAACCTGTAATTGACTGTAAAACATTTGGAGGCATCTGGTTGTGAAAGGTGCTACCTTAATACAAAGCTTTATTCCTTTAAGGGAATAAACAGAGAAAAATAATCTCTAATAATTGAATATAGCCTACTTTATTCTTCAGCATCTAAAACTGGATTCACTGGCACGATGAAACTTATTGTGTTATCCTATGACACTTATGTCACACACACACACACACACACACACACACACACACACACACACACACACACACACACACATTCCACCACCACCCCCCCCCTTCCCTTGCATGTACTCAAGTTGGGCCAACATATTAGATGTGTGGGTATCTAATCAACCCAGATGTAGTAAATTCATCCAATGTAACCCAATGAGTGTTAGAAACATATACTCATAGAGTCACACAGTCATAGAATCTTACGGCACAGAAGAGGGCATTCGGCCCACCACACCTGTGTCTACTCATTGTAAGAATTGTTGAATTTAGTCCCACACACTAGCATTCTCTCCAAAAGAATGTAACTTCATTCCCTTCAAATGGATGATCAATTGTGTTTGAAAGTCCCTATTGAAACTGACTCCAGATTTCAACAACCCTCAGTGTGAAAAGATTTCTCATTTACTCTACATTCTTTTGTTAATTATTTTAAATCTATGACCTGTTCATTCAGCCCTCAACTCGATCAAAAGGCCTCATAATTTTGAATACCTTCATTCAGTCTCTCCTTAACCTTCTCTGCTCGAAGGAACATAGACCCAGCTTCTGCAATCTCTCCACATAATTGAAGTCATCCCTAATAAGCCTCCTCTGTACCTGCTCCAAGATCTTAACATCAACCCCAAAAAAGTGTTACCCAGAATGGTGCAATTAAAGTCTAACCAGAGATTTGCAAATGTTTAATGTGACTACTTTGCTTTTGTATTCAATCTCCTGCTCAAACGTTACATATCCCATTCACTTTCTTAATTAACTCTTCTCACCTGACTATCTTCAAGGATTTGACAATATTCATCCCCTATACCCTCCTCCACAAGTATCTTTCCTGTCTCACTCCCTCTACCATTTAGATGATGCTGTCTCTCCAGGTGTTTTTGTTTTAAGTGTTAAAATTTTAGGTGCTTCTCCCATCACTTCACCCTCATCCTCATTAAATTACATTTCACCAGGTACTTCCCCTGAAACCTACTACCATGCTCACTATTTAAATTGTGAGCAAACTTTGAAATTGTACTTCCTGTATCAAAGTCCGGGTCATTCATATATAATAGGAAAATTAGTGGTCCTAATACTGACTGCTGAGGGACCACACTATATGGGGGTATTGTCCCAATATGCTGCACTGCTTTGGCAGCGCAATGGGCCAGGAGACCCAAACAGAAGCTGTTTACCGGATTTCCCGCTAGGTGCCACGGTCTCCAGCCACCAGATTTCTAGCACCATCAGCTCCACACCAGATATCGGTGGGGGATTGCATAAGTTACTCAAATTTCATTAGCAGGCTCAGGACTGAAATCTCCAGGCCTGCTAACCTCTCCCCACCTACTAGGAGTGATTCACTCCAGCAGGGCTTACAATAGTTTCCCATTCGCGGGGAGCTAGTGGCCTAACTGGAATGAAGGGGCGCCGTGGAGGCCCCCCAGAGGGTAGGGATTGAGTGGGGGGGCGGGGGGGGTGACTTTAATCCAATTGGATCAAATCAGATTGACAAATGTAACCAGCAAACAGATTCATCCAGAGTATTGGGGCAGTTTTTTTTTTGAGCAGCATATTCTGGAGTCGACCAGGAAGCATACTATTACAGACATGGTAAAATGCAATGAGACTGGATTAGTTAATAATCTCATGGTTAAAGGACCCTCCACATGACAGCTATCACAACATGATAGAATTTCACATTGAGTTTGAAGAGGATAAGTGTGGGTCTTAGACTATTGTTTTAAACCTAAATAAAAGTAACCAAAAAGTTATGAAGGCAGAGCTGACCAAAGTGAATTGGGAAACCAGGTTAAAAGTTAGGGTAGTTGAGGTGAAAGTTAACAATTGTATCAAATTGAAGGAAACACTGCAAATCCGCAAAGATTAATGATAGGTTAGAAAATTAAACAGATTTTAAGAACCACGAAGAATGCCAAAGAAATAAAGTAGGAGAAAATAGAGTGTAAGTAAAAGCCAGTTGGTAATATAAAAATAGACAGTAAGAGTTTCTACAAGTATTTAAATAGGGGAAGAATCATTAAAGCTAGCATTGACCCTTTAGAGGGTGAGGCTGGGGGCTTGATAATGGAAAACCAGGAAATGATGGAGGCATTGAACAGACATTTGTGTCTATTTTCGTTGCAGAAGACTTAGAAACATTCCCAGAAATGTTTGAAAATCAAGAGGTAGACAAGAGAGAGGAATTTAAAACAATCACCATCACCAGGAAAAGGTACTGGGAAAACTATTACACCAAACATCTGGCAAGTCCCAAGGAGTGCGTGGCATGCACTCGAGGGTCCTAAAAGGAGTGGCTGCAGAGTTAATAGAAGCATTGGTTATAATCTATCAAAATTCCTGATTCTGGAAGAATCCCAGTGGATGAGAAAATGGCAAATATAACATCTTTATTCAAGAAAGGTGGGAGACAGAAAGCAGAAAACTACAGGCCAGTTAGCCTCGCATTTATCATGGGGAAATTGCTAGAACCCATTATTAAGAAGGTTATAGCAGGATACTTAGAAAATCATAATGTGATCTTGCAGAGTCAACATAGCTTTGTGGAAGGGAAATCATGTTTTTATTTGTGTATTAGAGTTTTAACTTATATTAGAGTTTTTAAAGGAAGGAACAAGCAAGTTGGATAAAAAGGTACCTGTAGATGTGATGTGCCTGGATTGCCAAAAGGTATTTGATAAGATGCCACATCCAAGGTTACTACATAAGACCAAGGCAAATGGGTTAGGAGGTAACATATTAACATGAGTAAAGAATTGGTTAGCTAATAGGAAGCAGAGTAAAGCTAAATGGGTCTTTTCAGGTTGGCAGGCTAGTGGAAAGCCTTAGGAATCAGTGCTTGGGCCTCAACAATTTACAATCTATATTAATCACTTGGATGAAGGGACCAAACGTATAATAGCTAAATTTGCTGATGATGAGAAGATAGGTAGGAAACTAATTGTCCAGAAGGGGCAGAGTGTCTGCAAAGGGTTAAACAAGTGGGCAAAAAACTGGCAGATGGAGCATAAAGTGGGAAGATGTGAATTTGTCAACTTTGACAGGAATATTGGAAAAGCAGTATAATATAGATGGAAAGAGATTGCAGGACTTGATGGTATTGAGAGATCTGGGTGTCCTGGTATAATAATCACAAAAAGTCAGTCTGCAGGTATAGCCTAGGAAGGCAAACGTAATATTGTTGTTTATTGTGAATAGAGTATAGAAGTAGGGAAGTTTTATGCAGCTGTACAGGACCTCGGTGAGATCATACCTGGAGTAAAGTGCTTTGTTCTCCTTATTTGAAAAAAAAGATATAATTGCTTTAGAAGCAGTTCAGAGAAAGTTCATTCAACTCATTCTTGAGATGAAGGGCTTATGTTATGAAGGAAGATTGAACAGGTTGGGCCTATACCCAAGAGTTTGGAAGAATGAGAGGTGATCTTATTGAAACATGTTGATACATAGAGAAGTGGAACTTGGATCATTGAATGCATTCAAGGTTGAGGTTGACAGACTTTTGATCTACAAAGAATTAAAATGAAGCTTTTTTGTTTATTTATTTGTCACAAGTAGGCTTCACATTCACTCTGCAATTAAGTTACTGTGAAAATCCCCTAGTCGCCACAGTCCAGTGTCTGTTCAGGTACACTGAGGGTGAATTTATCATGACCAATTCACATAACCTGTACATTTTTGGTCTATGGGGGGAAACTGGAGTGTCCAGAGGAAACCCAAGCAGACACGGGAAATGTGCAAGTCCCATGGACAGTGACCCAAGCCAGGAATCGAACCCGGGTGCTTGGTGCTGTGAGGCAGCAGTCCTAACCACTGAGCCACCATGCTGCCCTGCAGGTAAGCATTCAATGGGTATGGGGTGGGTGGGGTTCAGTGGAAGGATGGGAGGGGGCAGGCAGAAAACTGGATTTGTGGCCCCAATCAGATCAGCCATGATATTATTGAATGGCAGAGCAGGCTAAATAGGTCAAAAGCCCCTATTTTGTATGACCCAATGGTCTTACCATAATCTTCCACTCAGTTTAGGTGGGATATTGGGAGAAGCACAGGGAAATTCTCCCCCTTGCTTCTTTCCCATCATAAAAATGGTGCCATGTGTGTTAACTTTCTCTGCAAAACAGAAAGACTTCCAGTTATATTGTACCTGTCACCCAAAGGGTGGAATCTCCTTCAGTATTGCATTGAAATATCAGCCTGGATTTTGTGCTATGTTTCTCAGGTGGGATTTTGATCCCATAAACCTGTGACCCTAGAGGTGAGAGTGTAACTGACTGAGCCATGGTTGACATCCATTTAAATGCACATAGCTAATCTCTAGCTCTTATGACTAGGGGATTTTCAGTCACTTCATTGCAACATTGGTGTAAGCCTGCTTGTGACAATAATAAAAAACTTATTAGCAAATAAACAACTGTCATTAGTGGCTGCTTTCAAAGAATAAAACTGTTTATTCTGATATAAAGCTGCCATAAAGCTAGAATATAATGTTGATGAACATTTTTAGCATTTTATCTTTTTATTTGGAATTTTTAAATGTTGTTCTTTTTCTTAACCAATGAGTTGACTTGCCAACCAATCAGTATCCTTTTCTCATGCAGAATAAATTGTTGCTCTCTTTGTAATTTGGCATTCTTGCATCACTCCTGATTAGTGCAGGATGAAAAGCTTTGACAGCATGTATCTTTTCATCAATACTGGCAATAAAGTCACCATTTTCAGTTACATAGGAGAATGTATTTCAAACTATTACATGTAATTGCATATCCATCCAGCAGACGGAGCCTATTGATAGAGGTAACACACACTTACTCATTATTAAGATGATTTTCTATTGGTTCATTCAAGCAGTTATCATTCCTGCGTAGAAACAGAAATTATTGTGCTTTAATGATAACCACCATAATTTAAACCAGAGGTGGATTTACCATGAAACACACCATGCTGAGCCTCTGCACTGCAGGGACTCTATGGTTCTATAAACCCTACGAATGATTAACTTGAGGTGTATGTATGTGAGACAATGAAGAGAGGCGAGGGAGAGGCTGCTGAGTTTGCAAAGTGTGTAGTCACAAGCAAGTTTGTGCTGGGTGCCACCACTAATAGCGGACCCAGGCAAGCAATAGCAAGACTTGATCACTGAATCCAGGCATGAACAGGTCAACAGCCGAGCAGGCGAGATGAGCAGGTTTGTGCCAGGCACCGGCACTAGGGACCCCAGGCCAGCAATAGTAACCCAGGAGTGTGAGGCCCAACACCCTGAATCAAACCTTAGCCACGAGGAGACAATGAGTGAGGAAGGGAGCTGCCTTAAAGATCATAGAAGGTGATGTGAGTGAGATTGTGAGAATGGGAGAGTGTGAGTGGTGAGGGGAGACAGAGAGGATGCAGGGGGGGAGGGGTGGGTGGTGGGGGAAAGAGTGTAAGGGTATGGGAGGAGTAGAATGTGTGAGGTGTTAGCCAGGGTTGCAGATTTGCAGGAAGAGTCTGCGAGGGCTGGGTTGCACAATGGAGGGAAAGTTTATGATGGGGGTTGGGGGCCTGTGGAGAGGGAGAATTAGTGAGGGGGATATTGGGCAGGAGAAGAGTAGAGTGGGTGTTGTTTGAGATCCAGAACACCAGCTTCACAGTTAAAAGATGAATCCAATTTTTACAGAGCTTGAATTGAAGCTGAATAAAAATGTGGGATTGACTGTGCAAATGCCTGCTCTTTCAGACACTTCCTGAGCTGTCTAAAATCAAGATCAGTTTCTTTAGCAATATGAGGCAACACTATGAGTCTGGCAGTCAAAAGCACAGAAAAGAGAAGGTAGGCAAGAAGCCAAAGCAAAAATACATTTTGTCATTTTACTTGACTTTTTGAACAGTGCACAAACTGCTCATTCATCCTAATCCAAACAGATGAGTGAGTTAATTGATAGAATCATAGAGCCATAGAAGGTTACAGCATGGAAACAAACCCTTCAGCCCAACTTGTTACTACCACCTTTTTTTAAACTCCAAAAGTAAACCCAATTGCCCCCATTTGGCCCATATCCCTCTATACTCATCTTACCCATGTCGCTGTCTAAATGCTTTTTAAAAGACAAAATTGTACCCGCCTCCACTACTACTTCTGGCAGCTTGTTCCAGATGCTCACTACCCTCTGTATGAAATAATTGCCCCTCTGGACCCTTTTGAATCTCTCCCCTCTCACCTTAAACCTATACCCTCTAGTTTTAAATGCCCCTAACTTTGGGAAAAGATATTGACTACCTAGCTGATCTATGCCCCTCATTATTTTATAGACCTCTATAAAGTCACCCCTCAGCCTCTTGTGATCCAGAGAAAAAAGTCCTAGTCTATCCAGCCTGTTCATATAACTCGAACAATCAAGTTCCAGTAGCATTCTAGTAAGTCTTTTCTGCATTCTTTCTACTTCAATAATATCCTTTCTATAATAGGGTGAACAAAACTATACACAGTATTCCAAGTGTGGCCTTACCAAAGTCTTGTACAACTTAAACAGGACGTCCCAACTCCTGTATTCAATGTTCTGACCAATGAAACCAAGCATGCCAAATACCTTCTTCACCACTCTGTCAACCTGTGACTCCACTTTCAAGGAGCTATGAACCTGTGCCCCTAGATCTTTTTGTTCTGTAACTCTCCCCAGTGCCCTACCATTAACTGAATAAGTCCTGACCTGGTTCAATCTACCAAAATCCATCACCTCGCTTTTATCTAAATTAAACTCCATCTGCCATTCGTTAGCCCACTGGTGGAATTGATCAAGATCCCGTTGCAATCCAAGGTAACCTTCTACACTGTACACTATGCTACCAATTTTGGTGTCATCTGCAAACTTGCTAACCATGCCTCCAATATTCTCATCCAAATCATTAATATAAATAACAAATAACAGTGGAACCAGCATCGATCCCTGAGGTACATTATTGGTCACAAGCCTCCAGTTTGAAAAACAATCTTCTGCCATCAAGCCAATTTTGTATCCATTTAGCTACCTCACCCTTGATCCCATGAGATTTAACCTTATGCAACAATCTACCATGCAGTACCTTATCAAAGGCCTTGCTAAAGTCCATGTAGACAACATCAACTGCACTGTCCTTATCTACCTTCTTGGTTACCCCTTCAAAAAATTCAACCAAATTCGTCAGACATGATTTTCCACTCACAAAGCTATGCCTAATCAGTGCTTGCATCTCTAAATGCCTGTAGATCCTGTCTCTTAAAATATCTTCCAACAACTTACCCACCATAGATGTGAGGCTGACCAGCCTGTTGTTCCCAGGCTTTTCCCTGCAGCCCTTTTTTAAACAAAGGCACAACATTTGTCACCCTCCAATCTTCAGGCACCTCCCCCATGACTATTGATGATACAAATATCTCTGCTAGAGGACCTACAATTTCCTCCTTAGCCTCCCACAATGTCTTGGGATACACTTCATCAGGTTCCAGGGATTTATCTACCTTGATGTGCTTTAAGACTTCCAGCACCTCCTTCTCTGTTATATGTACACTCCTCAAGACATCACTATTTATTTCCCCAAGTATCCTAATATCCATGCTTGATGACATAGACTTACCAATTTTCAGAGATATCGCATCACCTGAAAAGTTTTAACCGCCATTGTACTCATGACTGGCCACAGAAAGTCTCTTAAAGGACAAACAATGGAATCTTGACAGACAAAGCCATTGATATTGAATTTGGATTCACTGGACACTCCATTCATGTGAATTTATAGCAATAACTTATTTGATTTTGAGAGGAAGTAAGGAAGCTAACTTTTATTTTTGAAACTGAATGAGACTCTGTGAAACATACTGAATTGCAGTGTGTGCATCTTGTTGACTGGAGCATTTGCTCTGCACAGGACTCAAAGAAAAAGTCAAAACACAGTGCCTGATGAGAGGGCCCTATATTGGGATAAGTGATGGAATATTGCAGGCCACCCTTCCGTCATTGCTGCTAAATCTTCAAGATCCATCTTTCCCTTGCAAACCCCACCCTGTGACCCCCATTTTGCCATCCCTCACCTGTTCTTGGGTCCCTTCTCAGTCTGAGACTTCGGGTGGGTGTCATACTGGTAGCAGCCAAAGCCCCCTACAAGGTGCTGCTGAGTATGAAAAGTACATCTCTGATTGGCCAGCAGCTTGTGAAGGGACAGACTTCCACATCTGGGATCCTTGACCCTTGGTGTGGACGTGCCATTAACCTGAATGGTGAAGGATGTAGTGAGTCATTTTGTAGTGAGGTGACATGGGGATCCCATCTGAGGCTCCCATTGTCTTCATAAGAGTTCAGCCCAAGGACTTTTCAACAAGAATCATTCTTGAATGATGAGGGGATGAAAGAGCTTGAAGGTCTTTGATTCAGACATCTTTTCATGAGTAGGTGGTTTGAACTCCTAAGTGTTTGTCTACCTTGCTGAAGATTTCTGACCACTGGAGTCAATTCCATTTGCCAATTTCATCTGCTTTTATTTCCATCTGCCTTACTGCCATAATCTCAGCTATTTATATGTTGTAATGATATTTTATTTCTCTCATTATGATCCAATATTCCAATAATAATTTCACTTCAAGTATTTAACCATCTCCTTTTTCCTTTTAAGCTCTTCATAAACTATTGCACTTTCTTTTAGCATAATCTGTTTTCCTGTTGTTTTATCCTTTTTAAATGCTCTCTGTCTGGAATTATTTGTAATTCTGATAAAGAGTCTATACCTGGAATGGTAACAGAATGTTGACAGGAGCTACCTAACTTATTCAGTGTTTACTGAAGTTTCTGCTTCCATTTCAAATTTACAGCATGGGTAGAACTTGCCAGTTTCTTGCTGGCAGCTTTACAGGCAGAGGGGCCTTAGAATTCTCTGGGTGACTTCCTGCCTGTCCTAACCCATCTGCAATGTTACAGAGTGTGGGTGAAACCTAGAGAGGCCTACAGGTGGCCTCCTGAGTAAGGGACAGAAGTTGTGCATCTAGACAAATAATACCCCTTGGAGCATTACCTGAGGACAGCTGTCATCAGTGAGGATGTGTTATCTGCCCTTCAGACGGTGAGACTGGGAACCCCGTCGATCGAAAAATTTTGCACCATGCAGCAAAGGTAGTTTCGCCTCTGCTTGCAGAGTTCCATCTCAGGAAGTCTGCCTCACTCACTTATACATTTTCAGATATTAATTGTTCAGGAAATAGTGCTAAATCGCACACTCCAACTGATGTGAAATGCTGACACATTCTGAATTGAAGGAAAACTTATAAATATTCTTACTACATTATTACAGCCATGCTGACATTGTGGCACTATAAACTGAACACAATTATCCTAGGTGCGCATGTGACTCTCCTAACTACACACTTCTTATCAGATAGATAGTGGAACAGGTCACAAGCTAGTGGCTATCACTAAAAATAGGCCCTTCTAGTGTTTAACAGTTTTGTTTTAAAAATCCGGATGCTGAGATAATTTGCTGTAATATTTTTTATTTCTGGAACAGACGTTTTGATTTCTGCAAAATACTATGAATAGTTATTAGTCAGCTAATTCAGCCACACGTAACATCTTGTGTGTAGGTAGTTTTGTCGCACAGAAAACCTGCCAGTTTGTTTTTGGTGGGTGACTAATTTTGATGTCTGTACTAATTTATTTTGGGGAATTGCATTTAACACTGGAAAAAATCAGTATGACTATAATAAATACAGTAAGTGGCTAATACTGATGAAGACAATTAGGAAATAGTTTTAAGAAAACATGGACTATGAATATCTGTAAAACCACTCTCCAGAATTAAAGCCCAATTCTTTATAATTAAGTAGACTCACCCATTTAGTAAGTAACTTGCTGTACCTACCTAAGTAACCTTACTTCATGGCAGGAGTGTTACTATAGGGCAGATATTTCAAACAAGTTAGAGTTGAGGCTATGTAAGATGTCATGTGCCTGGTGTTGGCAGTACTAATTCCTTCTTACCTAGCATAACAGAGCAAAATATTTTGTCCATGTATGTTGATGAAGAAATCATTTTAATTTGTTTTCAGTCTGTTTCTAGTTTTGCACTACACCACAATCTTTGTGAAGGAATTTTGTTGTCATTGCAAGTTTGCCTGCAAATAGTCTGATGTGCTTCATATATAAAGAACCTTTTTAGTCAGCAGAGGAGGTACCTTGAGAATGATAATATCAGCCCCCATGAGCTTTGATTTAGTCCATTTAATCTATGTTCCTGTTTTTATTCTATTGGGCATTTGTGTTCATATCTGCAACAAGTTCTATAACTTAATTGTGAAGTAGGTTATCATGATTCACTATACATTATTATGAACAGTCAGGCTGATTGATTCATGTATAATACCTTGACTGTTGGTGGTTTTGCCACTGGGCACTCCTTGCAAGATTTCAGGATCATGTGATTTCTGCATGGAATCTGTTTGAGAAGATAACATTGTAGAAAAGGATGTGCTTATCTAATTCTGTTCAGTTGAGAGAAAACACATTGTTCAAGGGTAGTAAATGCCCCATGATTAATGACGCATGCCTGTCCACATTCAAAACAACTCAAATGTATATAAACATTTCCAGGTTTCGAAAATGGTGCAGCGACATTGGGATGTTTTAAACACGTGTCCCTGCTTATCTGTGATAAAGTAGCTGTTACCTATATAAAGCATTACATTGTACTTTTGGTCTAACAGTAGAATGTTGAACTCCCACTCAGGGGCTCAAGGCTATTTCTAATCTCTGCTCACATTCCGTCTCAGCTACCTTCTATCACTACGTTTCAACAGTTCTAATCCAGGCCATTATAGATGGATGGCTTACTGTGGCGAGGCATTCCATACTTAGGGGTAAAAATCACAACAGTTGTGTTTCCTCTTGGATTAAACTGATGTGTCGATCGCTGTGGTTAGGAGCCAACAGATGTTTCAACTCTATCTATGGTTCATCAAGGTATAATACTTGAGGGAAAGGGTGTTTTCTGATTGACACATTACACATTTTGGGACAATATGATGGATTCATATGCATCATTGTGGTGACATATTCTGGAGTGTGGAATCCAGTTTCTGGCTTGCAGTTAGCTAACATTAAAGCAATTATCAAAGCAATTTGTTCTTGTTCCAAAATGCAATAAAACCAAGACAGCAATAACTTACATTAATGGCGATATATAAATATGATAAAATGTTTCAGGACCTTTCACAGGAGCATTGTAAAACAAACTACAGTATTAAGACACATAAAGCTTGGCCAAACAGGTAGGTCTTGAAGACAGAAAATGAGGAAAGAGAGGAGGAGAGAGGCCATTCCAGAGATTAGGGCCTGGATTTTCCACACTCCCCCCTGCCCAATCCCCGCACCAGGTTTACCTGTCTATTGACCGCCTGTGGAATCTTCCAGTCCTGCTGAAGCCTTTGGTTTTTTTGTGAAGCTCACCCTCTGCACTGTTGGGGACCCTGCCATGAGTGTTCAACTTTGGAAGGACTGGATGATCCCACCCATGGAAGGGGCTGAAAAAGCTTACCCGAGGGCTCGGGCAACAGAGTGTGCGGCCACCAATGGCAGAGCGATTTAAATCAGATATTCACAAGAGGTCAGAATTAGAGGAGTACAGACATTTCAAAATGTTGTGGGACTGGAGGATGTTGCAGAGATCAGTCCATTGAGGAATTTGAGACAAGGATGAAATACTTAAAATTAAAATCTTGCTTGATGGAGATTTAGCCCAGTGAATACAGAGGTGAGCGGTGAACAGGAGTTAATCCGAGTTAGGACACAAATCAGAGTTTTAAATGACCTCAAGTTTATAGAGGGTATAGTATGGGAGACCAGCCAGGAACACATTGGCTTAGTCAAGCCTGGAGGTCATGAAGGCATCAATGAGGGTTTCCGCAGTAGATGAGCTAAAACAGGGGCAAAGTTGGGCAATACTGCACAGATGAAAATTGGTGGCCTTAGTAATAACATGAATATATATCTCAGGTTTAAATATAATACCATGGCTGCCAACAGACTGGATAATCTCTCAATGTTGCCAGGAAGGAGGATAGAAACAGTAACTCGTGAACAGCATTTGGAACTGGGACCAAAAACAAAGAGTGGAATTTTTCACTAAGACCGGTGGCAGGGTTGGTGGGTGAGGTGGGGGGTGGTGGTGGAGGGGGCGGGGTGGGGGGTGGTGGTGGAGGGGAAGCGGCGGGGGCAGAGATGTGTGAAACCTTCTGCTCTTCACTCAATTTTTTTTTCATTTATCGGACATGGACATCATTGACTGGCCAGCATTTGTTGCCCATCCCTAGTTGCCCTTGAACTGAGTGGCTTAAGTTAAAGTTTATTTATTAATAAGACTGAAGTTACTGTGAAAATTCCCTAGCCACCACACTCCGGTGCCTGTTGGGGTCAGTGCACCTAATCAGCCCGTCTTTCAGAATGTGGGGGGAAGCTGGAGCACCCGGAGGAAACCCATGCTGACATGGGGAGAACGTGCAAACTCCACACAGGCAGTGACCCAAGCCGGGGATCGAACCCGGGTCCCTGGTGCTGTGAAGCAGCAGTGCTAACCACTGTGCTACTGTGCTGTCCCAGCTTGCTAGGCCATTCCAGAGGGCAGCTGAGAGTCAACCACATTGCTGTGCTGTCTCTGGAGTCACAAGCAGTTCAGACCAGGGAAGGACGTCAGATTTCCTTCCCTAAAGGACATTAGTGAACCAGATGGGTTTTTCAGAAAATTGACAATGGTTTCACGGTCATCAGTAGATTCTTAATTCCAGATATATTTTGTTTGATTGAAATTACATCATCTGCTATGGTGGGATTCGAACCTCTGTCCCCCAGAACATTAGCTGAGTTTCTGGATTAATAATCTAGCGATAATACCACTAGAACATCACCTTGTTTGCAGCTCTTTGTAGTTTTTTGTAGTCTTGGTCAGAGCAGGAGCTATGATATACCTGGAAAGGATGCTTGCAAGGAAGTTTTCAAGGAGCCTGAAGTTAAAGGAACAAAACTGAACTGCCTTGAGAACAGGATACTGTTCATGGAAGTCAAAGTCAGACCCGAGAAGAGATCATGAGAAATGCTGCAGACAAGTCACATATCTGAAGTAATCATAGCATTTGATTGTAAGATTCACTAGATTGATTCCAAAGATGAGGGGTTTATTTTGTGAAGACCTATATTCTCTAGAGTTTAAAAGAATGAGGGGAGACCTAATTGAGGTACATAAGATGCTAAAGGGATTGACAAGGTAGATGTAAAGAGAATATTTCCTCTCATAGGGCATTCTAGAACAAGAGGTAATAATTTTAGAATGAGGGGTGGCAAATTTAAAATGGAGATGAGGATAAATTACTTCTCTCAAAGGGTTGTGAATCTGTGGAATCCACTGACTCCAGACTGTGATGGATGCAAGGCATTGAATAAATTTAAGGACATAGACAGATTTTTAATTAGTAATGGGTTGAAGGGTTATGGAAAACAAGCAGGAAAGTGGAGTTGAGGCTGAGACAAAATCAGCTATGGTTGTATTGAATGGCAAAGCAGGCTTAAGGGGTTGAAATGCCTACTCCTGCATGTAACCACTCTTATGTTCTTATATCCTTAGTTCTAATGTTTGAAGTAATCTTCTGATTTTATGTACGTGATTTTATGTAGAAGTGCAGATGCATATGGCAGTTCAACATAAAGGAAGCCTGAAAGGAGGTGGAAAATCTGGTGGTGGATTCCTCATTAAAATCACAGCAGAAGCTTTGTTTGAAGTGATAGTTGGAAAACATGGAGTGTGTTCTTAATGAAAATAGCTGATGGAAAGTATTGTTTGAAGGAAGATTTTAAAGTGTGACTTTTTAACAGTGGAGTTTGGAAACACTTAAGTGATAATCATCTGGGGGAAGTTTGAGGAGAAATCCACTGAAGATGGGTTGAGTGACACCTGCCATTTTGTTTAGAGTGGGTGTTATCTTTGAGAATTATACATTTTGTGAAGTTAAGGGGAGAGTAAAGGAGTATTATTTTACAATCAAACTTTTCATGTTTACTAAGTGTACTTGTCACAGGATTGCTAATTTTTAAACAAGGAGTTTGAATCCCAATGCCTCAAAAATCTGGTGTTCTCCCTCCAACACCATCATTCTAGCCTATTTCTATGGTCATTAGAATGTGGGACTGGGAATCATCCTGAGATTACTGCTTTTCAATCTCCTTCCCAGCTCCCTAAAATCTGCTTTCAGATCTTCATCCCTTTTCTGACCTAAGTCATTGGTACCACTGGACCATGGCGTCTGGCTGAACACTCTCCCCCAGGTGAATATCCTGTAACCACTCCATAACACCCTTGTCTCTGGCATCAGGGAGGAAACATACCATCCTGAAGTCATATCTAATAGTCATGGAAATGGCTGTCTGTTCCCCTAACTAACAAACCCACAAACACTATTGCTCTTTCTTCCCTCCTGTACAGCACAGCCATGTGTGGTGCCACATACTAGGCTCCAACTGCATGTCCTCTGAGTAACAAACATTCACCAGTATCCAAAATGGAAAACTAATTGGTGAGTGAAACCTCAGGATACTCCTGCACTAACTGCCTAGTTCTCTTGGACTGCCTGTAACCCATTCCCTCTCTGCCTCCAGTCTCCTAAGTTGCAGTGTGGTGATCTCTGAGCATGCTGTCTCCAAAGCCAGGAGCCCATGTTTCTGCAACTGATGATACTTCCTGCGCATGTGATCAGACACCAGTAACATCCACAACTTCTCACATATTATATTCATTCCACATAACTGAATATCCTGCCATGGCTTCAATTTCCTTCCCTAGCATTAACTTCAATTTACTTTGATTTATATATATATAACTTTATTTTGTCTGGCCTTGATTTAGCTTTACTTCCCTTGCTTGTGTCTCTTACTTAAATTAGAAAAATGCATTCTTTAGATTTTCACCTAAAGACCCTCCCTAACAGCAGTTTCACACCCACCAATGAATTAATATTTCTGCTTCAATGTCACTAAGTCAACAGTGCCAAATCTTGGATTTTTCAAATCTAGCCCTCTCGTGCAGCTTTTCAACTCTGGCAGGTTGAGACAGATAGAAAAAAGAAAGAACACCTCTCTCCTCTCCTCGCCAAACTCCCTGATTCACCAATTACACAGTAATTACACTTCGTACCAGCTGCACTCAGTCTGTGGGATAAGCAATTAAAAGCTGCAAGGAGGCAAATTAATTTAGGATTTCACCCATCATTCTGGCTTGAACTGTCACTGCCCTTTAGGGAAACTTCAAACAGTGAAAATGAATAGCTGGAGCTCTATCTAGTTGAGATGTTGTTGCTCACAGCACCTCTGAGAGCATTTTCTCACTACTTTACAGATGCTCTCCAAATCATTGAATTACTTCACCCGTCTCAGATTTCATTCATCTTGATCTGCACTTCCTGTTGTTAGTTTTCACGAAGGTACTGGAGCAACTTTTGCAGCAGCTCTAATTTGCACCTTGATGAGGAACAAGATAAGATGCACCAGAAACAACAGCAGCACCAGTTGCCTTCTCCTCAGCTACATGTTGCTCCACAGGACAGAAGGGATGGACACAGACTTCAGCTCTACAAATGCAACATTCTCCATCACTGGGTCTATAGTTCAAGGATTCAGCTATTGACATGTGAGCATCAGTATCTCAACATGCTCAGGTAGGTTTTGCTGGTGTCTGTGACCTTTTGGAACAAGATTTCTTCCCCAGTGGAGCAGTCAGGAACTTCACTGGTGTCCTAAGTCCTGTTCTTGCATTATTATAGCTAAAATAAGCCAGGTTGACAAAATGGAGATTAGGAATGTTTTGGTCTTTGTCCCACACCTTTATATCAGGGGTGGACAAACATACGGACCTCAGGGTCATTTCTGGGTGTGAAAATCATAAGCCATACTTATTTAAAAGATAAACAATTTATGTTAATTAGGGGAAACACAATTTTGTTTTAAAATCAACACTTAAAATTAATACATTTGAACAATGCGCTGTTAGAATATTGCACCATTGAGTTATTTGTTAATTTTACCAACAACTATATTATCCATTAGCACACAAATGTTATTATAGCTAACACTTTTCTGTGCACTGCACTGCCCAAAAGGTTGGTAGATTTCTTGTTTATTTGTGACTTTGCATTTATATCTGCGGATAGCTTTATTGAATCATCTGCAGTTGAACATTTGACTATGGCAATAACCAAAATTTGTTGTTATAGAGATATACAGTATAGAATCTTGCCCTTTTGTCCAACTTGTCCACACCGACCAGGTTTCCTAAATTGAATTAGTCCCGTTTGCCTTTCCCATCCATGTATCTACCCAAATGTATTTTAAATGTTGTAATTATACTCACCTCTACAACCTCTGGCAACTCATTCCATATATGCACCACCCTCCTGTGAAAAAGTTGACCCTCAGATCCTTTTTAAATTCTACCCTCTCAGCTTAAACCTATGCCCTCTAGTTTTGTACTTCTCTACTCTGGCAAAAAGACTTTGGCTATTCAGCTTAACTATAGCGCTCATGATTTTATAAACCTCTATAATGTCATCCTCATATACCTCAGGGAAAAAAGTCCTAGCCTATCCATTCCCTCCTTTATAATTCAAATCATCCTGTCCCGATAACATTCTTGTAAGTCTTTGCACCTTTCCAGTTTAATAACATCCTTCCTATTCCGGGATGATCAGAATTGTATGCAGTACTTCAAATGTGGCCTTACCAATGTCTTGTACAGTTATAACATAATGTCCCTTAATGTGCCAAACACCTTCTTCATCACCCTTTCTACCTATTATGCCACTTTCAAGGAACTATGTACCTGCACTCCTAGGTTTCTCCATTTGACAACTCTCCAATAATTGTACAAGTCCTGCCCTGGTTTGTCTTACCAAAATGCAAATGTTAATCCCCAGGAGGAGGGAAAATTATCAAGAGCAGTATTTTGTCCTTGAAGTCAGTTCTGTCATCAAAAGCAAATTAAAAGTGTTTTCTTATTCAACTGAGAAGTTAACTCTTCATCAATCATTTTTACATGGCAAGTAATAGTTTTTCATGACAAACTACCATTCTCAAATAATTTATTTTGTTTTTCAAGTCACAACATGGCAGCAACATTGACCAAACATTCTTTCAAAAAAACTTCCTTTCAGCAAAAGGCTTACTTTGTTTAACAATTTTAACTGCCAGAACACAACTTGCCTTTGCAGTAACTTCCTGATCTCTCAGCTTTTCTTGCCTTTCCCTCAGTTGTGAAGTTGCTGCCATAACTAGGATGTTTTGTTCAAAAATGGCAATTCAAATTGTATTCCTTGAACACTGTGATGTTCTCCTAACAAATCCAGGCATTTGAGCCTTTGTGTGTGAAAGGTTATTTGACACTCCATTCTTTGTTGAAAACCGAACGCATGCTGTTCACTTTTCTTTTGCACGTGCAGCATCCTCCATGTGAGATATATCTTGAAAATTGGGAGGTATATGAAAAATCTTAGGTCAATATGTTATTTCAAACTAAAATCAACCATTGAAGTAGATTCATTTAGTAGATTTTTATATTTTACTATCATCAGTAATCAAACACTTAAATAACAGTGATAATTCAATGCAGCTTGAGGGCTGGATAAAAAGTTCCCACATGCTGGATGTGGCCTATGGGACACAGGTTGTCCACCCTGGGCCTTGATACACTTCATTGTGTCGGCTCTCAGCTGGGTTATGAGAGTCGTGTGGAGATGGAATGTGGTTGCTCTACTTATTACTCAAATCACTAAGGGGTAAAATATCCATCCTTCCCCCTCTTTTTAAACAGCTATGCATCTCTTGAATGCCTCAATTTAAAGCGTTATGTGTACTCCCTAAAAGTTATGGATCTGGTAAACTTTGTAGCCACTGGTAGTACAGTGTGGATGCTTGATATTTCCAGTGATGGAAACCAAATGGCACATCCTAGACATACCTTCCCGGTTGAATCTTGGATCTATAACCTTCTCCTTTGTCATTTCCACAAAACAGACTTTGTTTGGCTAAATCTGCTGCCTGGGGGAAAGTAAAGTTTATTTGTTAGTCACAAGTAAGGCTTACATTAACACTGCAATAAAGTTACTGTGAAACTCCCTTAGTTGCCACAGTCCAGATCAATGCACCTAACCAGCACGCCCTTCAGAATGTGGGAGGAAACAAGAGCACCCGGAGGAAGCCCACACAAATACAGGGAAAAAGTGCAAACTCCACACAGTGATCCAAGCTGGGACTGGAACCCAGGTCCCTGCTGCTGCTGTGAAGCAGCAGTGCTAACCACTGTGCTGCAGTGCCACCCCTGGGTGTGACCTTGGTACTCTTGATTGTTATTGCCCACTGGTGTACTGAGAAACTCATAATGGAAACCCATGACCCTGAGTAGACATCATCCTTGAATCAAGGTACAACTGATGATAATGACTGAGGAATATTTGTTGCTGACTGCTGTATCCTGCTCTGTACCAGAAGACATTGTTCTAAACACTTCCTGGACTGTTGCTGCAAAGTTTCTCACTTTATCTGCTTTCTAATGTGTAACCATCAAAACAGGCAACACAAGTCACAGTGTTGCCTTAGTGCCAGGGATCTGGGTTCGATTCTGGCCTTGAGTAACAGTGTAGAGTTTGCACGTTCTCTCCTCTCCCTGGGTTTCCTCCGGGTGTTCCGGCTTCCTCCCACAATCCAAAGATGTGTAGGTTAGCTGGATTTGACATGGCAAATGTGCGGGGTTATTGGGACTTGGGCGGGGGCGCGGGTGCGGGGGTAACATGTTCTTTCGGAGAGTTGGTGCAGAATCAATGGTCCTCCTGGACTGAAAGATTCTCTGATTTTATGAATTCTATGATTCAGACGTTAACATCAAGGAATGGTCAATTAAAACTATTTATTAGTATTGAAGTGTGGTTTGTGTACATATATTTTGCAGGAAGGAAAGAAAATTGTAGAGAAAAATTTAAAATAGCAGAGGGAAATATGGACTGTGGTGTTGTATCAGCTATAGCCACTAGATGGACCATTGACACAGTAAGTTCTGTTCTTAACTGCGAGTGAAGACAGTTGGATACATTTGAATCAATAAAGTCTGAACTCCGCGCTCGGCGCAGAATTATCAAAAAAAATCTATTGCATGATTTTTCCACAAGGGTTTCACGTAAAAGCCAATGCACATATCTCAATAAAGAATCTGATTTCCCAGAGTGCTGAGAAATGTTAGCTCAACATCAAATACAGCAACAATACCAACACTGCATTGCTTTAATTTCATTTCACATCAATAATATTTTAAGTAGAAAATAAAGGAGACATAAGTTATTTTTGTTATCTGTGAAACGTCCATTTGTTAAGCACGAATGATGCAGTACCATTTGATAAACAGGTCCAGTACATCTAATCAAGCAAAATCGCAGCACTAAAGAATTTCAGAACTGCTACTATGTTTTTTGTACAGGCTGGAATAACATGCAATTAGTTTGCGTTCGCTGTTAGCTAAATAACAAAAAATGCGCTATAGCTCTTCGATTACACTATCATCTCACTATCCTCACTCAACTCCTAACGCACACAAACACACATCCACAAGTCTCTTTTTTAAAGTGGCAGCTGGAGCAATGTTTCAAAAAAGGGTTCATCTGACCGAGTTCTTAATATTGCCACACGCCTGAAACTCCTCAAACTCCTATTGTGTTCCCTATAGACATGGTAATGAGCAGCGTGTGCCATGAATGTCTGCCTGGGACAAAAAAGTTTACCCAGCTTTTGATAGCAGCCTCTATTTTCGGTATCTGCTGCAAATAATATTACAAACGTCAGTGATGCAATGTCAGTGACGATCCGGATGGTGAATTAAGTGAAATAATGACCTGCCAATTGTATTGTAGATTCATTCAAACGTAAAAAAATAAACTTTTCTTTAAGCAACATATGAGGTTTAAATTCTGCAATGGCACATTAAAACTTGCTGCAATGCAATACTTTATCCCAATTCTGCTCCCTTTCTTGCACATCTGCTCAGCTTAATCAATAATAACTTTTTTTCAGCAGCCTTTAGCCAGCTCCTTCCACGATAACAGGGAACACTCTAGTGCCTGGAGCTCCGCCCCACGTGGGGGCCTGGCCGGCCCCCCGGTATGATTGAACGAGGCTCTCCACCAATCAGAGGAGGGGGGTAGAACGTAGCCAGCGGCTGGAGCAGTATAAAAGGAGCGGGCAGCGAGCGGCGGTGAGGTGTTGGGCAGTGAGTTTGGGAGGGGAGAGACGTAGAGAGTGTGGCTACAGCTATTCTACCTTCATAAACTGCAAGCATTCCCCCTTCCAGCCTGGGATTATAAATATGACCCTGGAGGAATTCAGCGGCGTTGAGGAGAAGCCGGTGGAGAGTACAGAGAGGTAAGGCTGGTGTATATTGAGAGTGCCTGTTTTGTGGGTTGGGGGTGGGGGGTTGGTTGGGGTGGGGGGTGGTGTTGCACTCCTCTCCCTGTGTGTACACACACACACACACACACACACACACTCTGGGGGCTGCTGTTTGGAACCCACCGTCTCGAGTGATAGTGTCGGTTAGTGCGCGAGAGCCGGGTGCTGGCGGACTCGGGATCCGTTTGAAAAAAACCCCAGAGACCAAAACAAAAGCCGAGGCACCGGGGCTGCCAGCAAAAGACCAGACTTTCAAATTTAAAAACATCACTGCTTGCTCCAGCCGAGCAACAGGTCAACACCGAGCTCAGCCTCTCCCACTGAAACTCCACTCCTTTTTGCCTTGTTTGTTCGTGTGTAAGGATTTAATTAGCGTGTCTTTAATTTTTTTTTGTTGTGATTTCAGGATGCAAGTTGCTGGCAAAGCCCTGGAAGAGCTGCTGAGCTCCGCGCAACGGCAGCACTGCCTGACCGTTGGAGTCTACGAGTCTGCAAAAGTCATGAATGTGTAAGTGTCGCCCTCTTTTAAATGTGCACCGCACCAGGATCTTCAGTTAGGGACACGTCTCCGATTTGTAACTGAGCTGTTGGTTGACCTGTGTGTTTTGATTTCTTTGCAGTGACCCTGACAGTGTGGTGCTCTGCCTCTTGGCCACTGACGAGGAGGATGAAGGCGACATCGCTCTGCAAATTCACTTCACTCTAATTCAAGCCTTTTGCTGCGACAATGACATTAACATCGTGAGAGTGAATGACATCCAGAGATTGGCCGAGATCGTTGGCAGTGCGGCTGACAACGAGGAGCCGAGGGATATGCATTGCATCCTAGTCACGGTAAGTGCTGCTTCGGCAAAACGAACTTCAGCGAGCAACTGGTTTCGTGTTGGAACCTGTTACTCCAGTTGTGAGATTTCTTTTGAACTAGAAATAGTGCTCCTTTGGTACTGTGAGCATGTAACTGACTGCTTGCATTTTTATCACGTTTAGAATCCAAGCCAAGACTCCTGGAAAGATCCAGCTTTAGAAAAACTTGGTGTCTTCTGCGAAGAGAGTCGCTGCACCAATCAGTGGGTCCCCAACATTTCCTTTCCTGAGCGTTGAAGTTGTTGCATTGACTTGGTGTTGCTGGAAGTATTGTATTTTGAAGTCACGGAAAAATGTTGGCTTCATGGATCTGTGGATTAGACTGATATTTTGGTCAAGTCACATGGACAGTTGACCAGTACATTGCTGGTGAATCGGAGACTGTGAGGACTGATGGCCAGGACTGGTGACTGCAGCAAGTTGGAAAAATGCTGCATATGAACACTGGATCTGGAGTGGAGAGGCAAGTGAGAAGTCTACCGTGCAAACATGCACATGCCGCAGAGCCCTGTGTCTGTCATTGGAGGAGATTAAATGATGGATCAAGACCAGCGTGGAAACTGTGGGGACTCTTATCTGATTCTGTAACTAGACTGCATTTAGTTGTGGAACAGTTAACTTTATTTAATGACAAATGGAATTCAAACATCTTATTTACAGCTCTTGAGCTCTGAATTTTTAAGACATGTATTTTTTTAATAAATGGATACTTGGTTCATTCTTGTAAAGCAGAAGAATTACTGAAATAAATGGTCTTTTATATTTGACTTTTGTGCTTGCTCATCCAACTGGCTGACTATAAAAAGATTAACCACTGATACTAACTGTACTTGCATCAATTGAGCTGTCAGTGACATTTCCACCCACAGATTTGCTGTCATAGAAAAATGTAGGTTGCGACAGATTGCAAGGTTGAACAAGGGGAAATCCTACCTTGGTGGGGGGGGGACTCTTTTTAGTGGTAATCTTCTTAATCTGTACTTTTTTTTCAATTTATCTCTTGGTTCAAGATGGGAAATATAGAGAGATGTATTTTGCTTTTTAACTAAATTGACTTGAGGCCAAGTGAACTTGAGTATTGTAAATTTAATGGTACTGAGTGCTACAAAACCAATCCCTTCTTGGGTAGGAGGAGTTATGACTAAATCTACTTAAAGCTGCACACTTGATTCTAACTTTGAAAAGGCCCGATTGTGTTGTTTTTTTTATTCTTGCAGCACAGATATGTTGAGACATGCCAACAGTATCCTAAAATATGTCAAAATCAACAATTTAAAAATACACTTTTTTTGCTCAGCAATATTTGGCTCCAGGTTGGCAAAGCCAAGGCTTTGTGATTTTTTTTTAAACCAATAACTCAAATTTCCTCTGCTTATCCCCTGCCTTAGTACACTTGCTGAAATCCTCATTCACATCTTTGTTCTTTTCATGCACTTAAAATCAGAGTACAGTGCAGATGGGGGATGTTTGGCCCATTTAAGCTGCACTGACAATAAACCCACCTAGGTCCAATTTCCCCATAACCCCACGTTACTTTTCTAGGCCCCAACGCTAAGGGACAATTTATCATGGCCATTCAACCTAATTTGTATGTCTTTGGAGCGTGGGAAGAAACCAACGCAGACACAAGGAGAACGTGAAGATTCTGCACACAGTGACCTGAGGCTGGAATCAAACCTGGGTTTGTGGTGTTCTACAGCAGCAATGCTGCTGAGCAAGTTTGCATTTGACAGGACTTCCAAACTCCCCCAGTTAAAATTGCATCGTAGTACCACTATTGATATTTATTTTACATTTGGGACTTATGTCAGTGCCACAGTAAAATTTACTGATGAACTTGTAGCAGAAACAGGTCGGTAAGCTGGTTTCTCCAATTTTAATGCACTGAATGGGTTAGGTTCAAATCAGTATGGCCTGTGGTATTTTGCAGCAGGTGTCACTATTCCAGGTTTCATGTTTGAGAGGGGACATTAAAAGAGATGATATCAATCTCAAATTTGAACAGATTAGAAAGAAAGCAATGGCTAGTGATGTAAGTCTATGGGTAATGGATTTATGATCTGCATTCGTGGGAACAGCTTTACATTGACATTTTTCTTACAATTGCTTCCACCAATATAGTATTCTGAATATTGGCTGGATCTTGTTAACAACGTATGCCATCATTAATGCACAGGTTAACCAGAAAATTTGGGATATTAAGACATCTATAGTGAATTACAAAATTGTAGAACCTGCTGCTCGATTTATGCTGCTATTTGTTTCACATAAATAGCATCTCGCCCTTAGTCTCCCTTTTATTTTTAAGCAATAGCTGTATTTGCACATTAATTGGCCATTAAACTTGCCATAGAAAGTTAACATTGATAATTAACAGAGTAGGTACCATGATTGCAACTTGTATTTATATAGCACTTTTAACAGAATGAAATGTCCTAAGGCACTTCACAGTAAATGGGAAGTATTCCATCCAAAGTCTTGACTTAAACCTGGTAGATGGGTGGAAATGATTTAGGGAGTCAGGAAATGCGACACTCTCTGCCACTTTTATCTTTTTCTATTCTTTCAGTGACTGGGCATCACTGCTAAAGCTAACATAAGTGCCTCGAAGCTGGTAGTGAGCAGCCATTTTGAACTGCTGCAGCTCCTATTTTGAAGCAAGTTCTAATATTTTGATCCATTTTGACCTGATGAAGAAGGAACAGCAATGTATTTCCAAATCTGGATAGTATGTGAATGGGGGGAGCTTTCAGTTGATGGTGTACCCATGCACCTGCTGCCATTAATCTTCCACGTGGTAGATACTTTGGGTTTGGAAAAGAAGGATGATACTGCAATCATAGTGCACTGGTGGTAGAAGAATGATTGTTTAAGGTGGTGGTGGATGGGATATGAATCAGCGGAACTCATTTGTTCTGTTTGGAGCTATATTCATCCAGGCAAGTGGAGAGCTTTCTATTACGCTACTGGCTTGTGTCTTGTAGGTGGTGGAAAGGCATTGGGGAGTCAGGAGGTGAGTCACTCTCCAGAGAATTCACAGCATTTTCAAGGTTTTATAGCCACAGTATTCATACGCCTAGTCCAGGTAAGTTTCTGGTGAATGGCAATCCCCCAGATGTTGATGTTGGGGAATTCCATGATAGTAATGTCTTTGAATGTCAAGGGAAAAAGGTTAGACTCTCTCCTGTAAGAGAAAGTCATCGTCCTGCACTTGTGTGGCAAGAATATAGTACAATTAATATAACTGAATTTTCAAAAGGCCTCCAGTAAGGTGCCTCATGATTGACTAAAACAAGGTCAAAGAATGTGGAGTCAGGGTCAAGTAAAAGAATGGATTGCCAGCTGGCTTCAGGACAATGACAAGCAAGAGAGTAAAGGGCGGTTATTCAATTACGTGGAGACATAGAAATTAGAAGCAGGAATAAGCCATTTGGCCCTTCGAGCCTTCTCCACCATTCATTATGATCATGGCTGATCATCAAATTCAATATCCTGATCCCCCCCCAGTTACAGAAGGTTGGAAGCGACATTCCACAAGCACCAATGCAGGGACAACTGCAAGTTGCTATGTTACGACAAAGACATGGAGTGACTGGGGAGGATGCAGGGAGGATTAATAAGAGTGATATAAGAAATGCTGGCGTATTACATATTAGGAAAGGATTGACAGGTTTTTTTTTCTCTTGTAATAAGAAGGCTGAGGGGTAACTTCATAGAATTATGAAAGTGTTCGATAGAATGGACACAGAGATAAAGGGTGGAATTTCATGCGTTGACGCAGGCTCAATGGGCTGAACAGCCTCTTCTGCAGTGTAGTATTCTGTGCTTCTGTGAAATTAATCCAGCCCATTGCAATGGGAAACATGGTGCCTGTTATAATTAATCACAGGAATGGCCACACATCAGTCTGCCAACAGAAGGAAAATTTCCTGTGATTAAGTTGGAGGCAGGAAGAGGCCAGCCTGCAGTAGGATGTCAAATAGGCTCATTAATGAGTCACTTTACATCAATTGTCCGTGAGCCCACTGGAATTCACTGGTGGCTCAGAAGCAAAATGGGAGTCTTACAGTTTTCTTGTGCCTCCCAAAATCCACCCAGGAAACTCTCTTTGAACAGCCCATCAGACAGTCTTTGAATTCAACAAGCAACTGGTATTGGGAAGAGGAGGAGAGGAGAACTGAAAGTCACCACCTTGGCCACCCCCCAACCCCGTGACCCCCACCACATGACCCCAGCCCATCATCGCTAACCTAAGTCCATTGATGAATTCCTTGGAGCATTACTGGCTTCAGCCATCACCTCTGATTGGCCAGCAGCTTTAGGCAGGAGTGATTTCTGCCAGTCTAAATCTATCATTGTAATCATCATTCCCATCTCCCTCAGATACTTGTCTGGCTTCCCCTTAAATGCATACATAATATTGTAATTTGATAAAGAAGTTTCTTTTAAATTTCCAACTGGATTTTTTGGTGACTATCTTACATTGATTGTCTCTGGTTATGTTCTTCCCCACAAGAGGAAACATTGGGCTGGATATGTTGTGGGGTCTCGCCCACCAGTTGGAGAACTAGTGGACAAGAGCCCACGTCACTCGCATAAGGAAGGCTGAAGCAAATGAAATGCCTATCTGGCTAATGCCAATTCTTTCCCAGGATTTAAGACTCCAGAAGAAAAATGGGAGGAGACCCAATTGGATCTGGTGAGGACTATCTGGGCCAAATGACCTGCTTTAGTGCTGTATAAACTGTGCAGTTCTATCTAATTAGTTGAATGTTACTTGCCACTTATCAGCCCAAGCCTGAATGTTGTCCAGATCTTGCTGCATGTGGACACAGACTGTTTCAATGTTTGGGAAACCAACAAGCAGTCCTCACTTATGAACTTACAAAGGAGGGCAAGTTATTAATGAAGCGGCTGAACATAGTTGTCTTAGGACACTACTCTGATGAGCTCTTGCAATGATGTCCTTGGACAGAGTTGATTGACCACCACCAATCACAACCACCTTCCTATAAGACTTCATTCATTGGAGAGATTCCCCTCCGGCCTGCTCCCCCCCCCCACCCCCCCCCCCCACCGCCCTGTCCCCGATTCCCATTGACTGCAATTTTACTAGGCTTTCTTAATGCCAAGCTCAGTCAAGTATTGCCTCGATGTCAAATGTAGTTACTCACAATTCACCTCTGGTATTCAGCTCTTTTAGCCTTGTTAAGATCAGGGCTGTAATAAGGTCAGGAGCCAAGTAGTCCCGACAGCATCCAAACTGAAAATCTGTGAGTAGGGGTATAGTGTTGTTTGTTAGGATTGTCAACAACACTTTCCGTCGCTTAGCAGACAATTGAGAATAAGCTGATTGACCAGTAATTGACCACACTGGATTTTTCCCGCTTCTTGTGGGCTAGATGCATCTAAGTAATTTTCCACTTCATTGGGAGGTGCCAGTGGTGTAACTGTACTGGAATAACTTAGCTAGAGATGCAACAAATTGTGGAGCTGAAATCTTTAGCAATACAATTGGGATGATGCCAGTGTTATAGCTGTACTGGAATAGCTTGGCTAGAGGTGCAACTAGTACTAAAGCACAAGTCTTCAGAACTTGGAATATTGTCAAAGCCTACAACATTTGCAACATAGTCAACCATTTCTTGATATCATGTAGAATGAATTGAATTGGCTGAAGACTGGTTTCTGTGAGAGGGGGGAATGGTGGACGACCTCATAAGAAGGACAAAATGGATCACCCACTTGGCATTTCTCATTGAAGATGATTGTAAATGTTTCAACCATGTATATACTCATATATAGGGATTCATCATCATTGAGGATGGGGATGTTCCTCTTTCGCTTAGTACTTTAATTTTCCAAAGTCAGTCATGTCTACATATGGTGGAACTGCAGAGCTTTGATCTGATCTGTTGATAAGGGGACAGTTTGGCTCTGTCTATACCATGCTCCTTCCACTTATAAGCCTGCAAGTAGCCTTGTCTTGCAGCTTTCCTAATTTGTACCTCACGTTTAGGTACGTTTGGTTTTGCTCCCGACATACTCTTTTATTCTGCCTATTGAATCAGGCATGGTCCCTGAGACTGGTGATAATGGTGGAGTGACTAATATGCTGGTCTGCAGTGGAATAAAATTCTGCTATTGCTGATGGCCCATAACATCACATGAATGAGCTGTGAGATCCGTTCTGAACTTAAAGTTTATTTATTAATCACAAGTAAGGCTTACATTAACACTGCGATGAAGTTACCGTGAAATTCCCCTAATCGCCACACTCCAGCACCTGTTCGGGTCAATGCATCTAACCAGTCTACCTTTCGGACTGTAGGAGGGAACCGGAGCACCTGGAGGAAACCCACGCAGACATGGGGAGAACATGCAAGCTCCACACACACAGTGACCTAAGCTAATTGGAACTTATTCCATTCAGCACGGTGATAGTGCCAAGCAACATGCTGGATGTAATTATTGTTAACCCAGTGACAATCAAACTCTCTGACTCAGCAATGGCCCAATTGAAACTGTGAAGTTCAATTCTTTCAGGAATTCTTCTTAGAGTTTTAAAAATTGTGAATTTTAAAAACTGTTTCCTTACTTTTCCATTCTGTCTCTTATCCAACTCATAGTCCAATCTTTCTTTCCCTCTCTTTATTTCTGTTTTAGTGCCTGATTTTACTCTAATTCACTCTTCTACCTCACCTTTCTCAGTTGTTCCATTGGTTTTTCTCAATTCTTATTTTGCTTAAGGATATACGCACATCATTCACCAATGCCCCAGATTCCCTGTTGCTCTCGTCGCAGTGTTTCAAATCGGTTAGAGTGTCAAAGCATTTGAACTGAATGGTGTAGTAGCAAGTTACAGTGTGAGGTGCCCACTGAAGCTAGCTCTAGTCTATTATCCCAAACTCCCTGGATTACTTCCAAATAGATTTACCCTCCGAGAATCCTTTCCTCCACATGATTAATCATAGAATCTTTACAGCATAGAAGGTGGCCACCGGTCCATCGAGTCTGCACCAACTCTCCAACAGAGCTTCCCACCCAGGACCTATCCCCGTAACCCCAAGTAGTTACCTTGGGACACTATTTCTCTTGGGACACTAGGGTCAATTTAGCATGACCTAACCTGCACATCTTTGGACTGTAGGAGGAAATTGGAGCACCCAGAGGAAACCCACGCAGACAAGGGGAGAATGTGCAGACTCCACACAGACAGTCACCCAAGGCTGGAATTGAACCTGGGCCCCTGGAGCTGGGAGGCAAAAATGCTAACCACTTTGTCACTGTGCCGCCCCCATATTTGTATTTAATGTGTGTATCTCCAGCAATGATGGGATGGGGAAATCTGATTTCAGCAGTAATTATGCATTCTATCCCACTTTGACATTGGACTGCTTAGATGCCTGACTTTTACGTTTTTTCTTGTAAGGACATGGATCATGATTACGAAATGGCTACTTGATTAACTTTTTGACACCATGAACTATGGAATGATTGGCAAATAACATTTTTTCAAGCTGATGCCTCAGTTTGCTTTTATCATGAAGTATTGAATGTTCTTTGAAAATCAGACCATTTTACGTGTGAAGACAAAATGTACTGACAAGAAACCAAGGAAGCACAGACACAGCAAGTGTGGTTTTTAACTGGCTTAAATTTAATGCCTAATTGGCAGCACTGTTGAGTTATATCAGGACAAAACAATGTCCTACTCAGCACCTCCTGGGTATATGGATCAGGAACCTTGTGTCCTGAGGCACACAGCAAATCTGGTATAGAGTACAACTTGTTTTGCCATTTGTCACCTGCTTGGCAAGGAGTGAATAGGACTTCAAGTGGGTTATGATTTTCTAGTACTGTATTACTAAGTGACTGAAAGAGAAACAAATGGTTCCTTCGGTTTAATTAAGTTCCTCCTTGATAACAAATAGTAAACTTCTTCCATTTCTTCCTGCAGAATTTGTGGCAATAAAGGAAGAACTTGGGCTTTCTTTTTAAGTTATCTTTGCTCATGTTTTGGTATTTGGTGCACTGGACTGCTTATTGCAATGATCACTGCCTTTTGGTAAAATTCCAAAAATGTTATATGCAAACCACATTTTAAACATTGCTAAGGGTTTGAAAGTATTTTTTCAACTATGCATAATTAAGTTACTTCAACTAACAGAGAGCTTGTTAAAAAAATCATGTTGGGATCTAATAGTTATGTAGAATGCATCAAACAAACATTCCGACTAGGGACAGGAATTTGCCATCTGGCCCCTCGAGCCTGCTCCACCATTTAATAAGATCATGGCTGGTCTGATTGGAACCTCAACCCACATTGCTACCTACTCCTGATAACCTCCCATCCCCTTGCTTATCACAAATCTATCGACCTCGGCCTTAAAAATATTTAAAGAATGTGCTTCCACTGTCTTGTGAGAAAGAGATTTCTGAAGATTCATGAACTTATGAGAGAAAGAAAATCTCCTATTCTCTGTCGTAAATGGCTAATTTCTTATTTTAAAATATTTAACCCTAGTTCTAGATTCTTCCACAAGAAGAAACATTCTCTCCATATTCACCCTGTCAAGACCCCTCAGGATTTAATATGTTTCAATCAAGTCATCTCTTGCTCTCTAAACTCCAATGGATACAAGCCTAGCTTGGGGTGGCGTGGTGACACAATGGTTAGGACTGCCAGCTCACAATGCCAGGGACCCAGATTCCTTACTGGCTTTGGGTGACTATCTGTGCAGAGTTTGCACATACTCCCCGTATATGCATGGGCTTCCTCCATAGAACCATAGAACCCTACAGTGCAAAAAGAGACCCTTTGGCCCATCGAGTCTGCACCAACCACAATCCCACCCAGGCCCTACCCCCCCATATCCCTACATGTTTTACTCACTACTCCCTCTAACTTTTTCACCTCAGGACAATAAGGCGCAATTTCTTAGCATGGCCAATCAACCTAACCCACACATCTTTGGACTGTGGGAGGAAACTGGAGCACCTGGAGGGAATCCATGCAGACACAAAGAGAATGTGCAAACTCCACACAGACAGTGACCCGAGCCGGGAATCAAACCCAGGTCCCTGGAGCTATGAAGCAGCAATGCTAACCACTGTGCTACTGTGCCACCCATGTGCTTCGGTTTCCTCCCACAGTCCAAAGATGTGTAGGTTAGGTTGATTGGCCATGCTAACTTGCCACTTAGTGTTAGAAGGACCAGCAGGTAAACATGGGCAGGGGTTACGGGAATAGAGCCTAGGTGGAATTATTGTTGATGCAGGCTCAATGGGTTGAATTGCTTCCTCCTGAACTGTATGGATTCTGTGATTCTTGCCCACCCTTTCCTCAAAAGACAATCTGACCCTTCCAGATATTAGTCTAGTAGACCTTCTCTAAACTGTTTCCAATGCATTTATATCCATCCTCAAAAAAGCATGCAGCTTTACTACTTTACTGCTATGAAATGCTGCTAATTTTAAACAGCCAGTTTTCACGTAGAATATGCAGTTTCATTTATTTGCATTCATCTTGCACAGAGTTAATTTGCATGAAGTTGCAATTTCAACTTATGTCATTAAGATGAAAATGACAGAGATCGTAAATGAAAGAAAAGCTTGCCAAACATTTTTGGATGATATTAGTTCTCCTTTACAGTTAAAATGCACTACAATATGTAATGTTTCAGCTCAATTTGTATATGTTTCAATACCAGTTTTGTTCAGTGTTTGAAGTCCACAAAATCATCCTTTGTTTATTGAAATAAAAAAAATGAATTAAACATTGTAAAACTGTTATCAACAGCCTTACATAAAATACTTTAATCAGCAATTTAAAAGCCTTTCCTCTATGCCAGGCAATGCAGCCACACGTAGGGATAAGAAAAGACTGTGACTCCATTGTTCTGAGCACACACAAGCCATTGCATATTATGGAGGAATTACACCAGTAATGAGCAGAACAGCGTTTTCCTAAATTGGCAACTAAATGCATCTTCCGTACAATTTTATATGTATTTATTAAATCCACGTTGACATTTACAATCTTTTTTTGTCTTCCAAGTTAAAAATTCTACATTGGTCCAAGAACCCAAACAGCTTTGTCATTATAAGTTACAATAACTAGTATTGTGAAACGTACAGATCCAGTTTGCTACAATTTATGGACTTTATGAATAGTTAACCAGTGATTGGCAGTATTATAACCTAAACACAGTGTCTCCCGCCAATGAAAGATGGCCGTGCAAAATGGCTACTGACACCTGTCAGTGCATCTGCACTTGGCCACACATGTACTAAAGCCAGTGACATCACATACAGGAGACCCAGTGCTGGTTGGTTCTTTATCAGGATCCTGAAGCTATTCACTCAGATCCTGAACTTTGTGACAGGCTTTGTGAAGTGGAGTTTCCCTGCATTTTTGAGATATTGGGATGTAGAAGGAAGGGGTAGCTTCTGATCCACTTGATCATGATTGCAATTCCGTTTGTTGCTCTGTGACCTGTTTCCGGATCTAGATTAAGGGGAAGATGTACTGGAGTGGGAGATTCAATATAGCTGGATGCCTAAGATAGTTCACATTAGGTCTTTGCAAATTACTGTTCTATTCACATTTTAACCCCAGCAACTACAGTTGCACAATGTGGAACAGATGTTTAATGATCATATTTAGATTAATCAGTTTCAAAGTCAGTCTCAAATTATATATTTTCACAACATACCCTTGATACTAGGTCTTAATGTTTAGGGTTAGCTTATTTTACACAGCCTCAAAATGCAGGAAAGGGTTTCACAACATAGCTGTAAGTACATTCACACAATGAAATTGTGTAAGGGAAAGACAGAGTTACAGGGCAAAGACCACAGACAAAATAAGAATTATTGCTCCATGTGGGTCCAGGGTCCAGAATCATAAGTCTAATGGTATATCCTTCAGAGAGGTTAGTAGGCTGATGCTGATGGAGGTAATCCACTTTTGCAGTAGTGCTGACTTTCACAATGGGAATAACGTGGAGAGATGGATTAGACTAGGCACTGATACAGAAGCTCAGACATCCCAATAGAAAACAGCATAGATGAAGGCCAGGCAATTTAAATCAAGGCGGAGCTCTGATTCTGCTGCTGCTTTGTTGACGAGAGATAGCTGACTCCCTTTGTTCAGTCTGCAAGGCAATGCTACAGGTTCTAGCAGCTTGGGATGCCATATAACTCCCACTTCTTCCCCTTGGACAAAGGATGTATATTCTTAGTCTGGATTCTTGAGATGGTTAATGTTGCATCCATCAATAAGCACTGCAATTTTCCAGGCATGATATGAGCCCTCTATGTTCTGTCAGGAATAGAACAAAGAACAAAAACAGCCCGGGAAACAGGCCTTTCGGCCCAACGAGCCTGCGCCACCATTTTAACATTACCAGTCTCCCCTCCACCCATGACCCTTTTCTATGCTTATGGCATTCACATTGAGGGAAACTAATTTAGGGACAATTTATCCAGAATCCAGAAATGCTGTGAAGATGTTTTCTTGTGTAGAGCTAGTGAGCTGTAACTGTCTGAATTTAACTGGAAACCTCAGGGGCCATTGAGATCCAGACCGCAGATACTCTCCCAGAGTGGTCCACCATCTATTCTGTGGCCCCTCACAGTTCTTTGTCATCCTTTCACCAGTGAAGGTGGAGGCTTTCATGAGCACTTCCATTTTGGGGTGGTCAAACCATACACTGAAAAGAAGAGAAAAGCACAGTGAGCTATAAGAGTTCATGAGAGAGTCCCGACACTTCTCCCTCGACTCCACTGGGCCTGCCACCCATTGACAGTTCACTCAATACGTACCTCAACGCCATCCCTCATGCCCTCCACATAGACACTATAGCCACATTGCCACATTGGTGCCTGTCAACTCCAGCAGTATGCAGCACGTGGTTTTGCCAGAGTCCCATTGGCACCAAATGCCTGCATTCCCCCAGCCCCCAAGACCCCCCTCAAAGAAACTTGGCATCACGTTAAAGGGCAGTCGATTAGCTGCATGTGACCAGTGTTTGCATCCTGATGGGGAGACTTCACCGATGCACCCCATCATGACCTTGAGTGGATTGAGTGATGATAGACATCACCATCACACATTGCATAGGGGCTCACATCAATGTTATCTTTGCAATGTTGCAGCTTTCCTGGGAATGTCAGCTCAGTGCCTACGACATCGACTTGTGAAGGATTAATAATTGGCCTCCACTAAATGGCAATGATTTTTGGCTGCACACTATTTATTAGCATAACCACTTATTATGCAGTCATGTGAGAGGTAGAGAGCAAGAGATGGAAGCAGCCATGCCCCACATTTTAAGCAGAGAAAATGCAGAATGCAGGTGCAGCTTACCCTGAAATTGGAGGATTTAAAAAAGGCTGTAAGATTGCAGGTTGGCCGGGGTGACTGTTCAGCCGAGTGTCTGCCTCTTGTGACAGACGAGGCACAGCTGATTGAGGCCAGCAATCAGCATGTCCAACTCATTCCCAGAATGCACCTGGTTTCTCCCAGGTAACAGGAGGTGCAGAGCTCAGCAGCCTTCCATCACCCATTGAGATCCACCATTGCAGCAAGCACCCCTGACAATTGGTTTTGGTCTTTGGAACAGCTCTTCTCTCTGTCCTCACACTGCTGCCTGAGTGTGGGTTCCAATCACACTGTAGTCATCTTCCCCTGAGCGCGAGACACTTCAGACTGCATAAGGGGAGACACGGCCCACTCCTGAACTCCCCCACTCTGCCCTTACAGCCCGGCTTGTCATAGGACCTCACCTGGGTAACTCACGTCACCCCCAGTGCTAAGCCTCTTGTTTTCAAGCCCTCCCATCTTCTGGCCCGCCTCCAGTAAGGAAAGGCACTCTTTCAGCTACAACATGGACAGGAACCCAGGAAGGAGGACACTGGAAGCGCAGCCTGCATACCAACTTTCGTAACACCTTTAAAGCAAGGGGCACCCCAAAATGAAGGGAAGGTAAGACCTGCAAGTGATCCCTGTGGACTCTTGCCCCCAATATGGCAACGGTGGGAACTCGAGCTTAGCTTCGAGTTGCACTTATCTGTGTCCTCTCCAGTGCTCCTTGAACAGTGACCACCCCGCAGGGTGTTGGCTACCTGACGTCACACCGGCATCTGTTGAATAGCTGGTGGGGAAGGGGCGGGTGAGGGGAGTCCTGGAGAATGCTTGGTACTGACATGCTAATGTATTAAAATGAGCGTTCTGTGGTTCTGCAGTGTGTTTCATGCTATTCCGCAAGTGAGGGGTCGGGAAATCAGAAATCTGAATCTCGTTAGTGTGAATCATGCTTTCTGGATCTTGAGTGAGTGCTGCCATTCCTGCAGACAGAGAATGTGTGCTCAAAATCACCCCATAATCTCCATAGAGACTGAGAGTTAGAAGTTTGAATTTCTCGTGTGAAAGAAATGGCACATTACTATTTCACATTTTAAAACTTTTCCTGTAACAAATGACTAAAACACTCTTGATTAACATTATTTTTATTGCTGGAAATTTATACTTTAAACAACAGAAAAGTGATTGCTCATTTCACTTTTAGTATGATCACAAGTCTCCCAATCTGGTTAAACACCACACTGTCCCTTAAATGGAATCTTCATCCTCCGGAAACCAGTGTACAATTAATATCAGTTCCCGGTTGCTTGTTTCCTTTTAACTTTTCTAGTCAGGAAACTTCTAATTTCAGAATTGCTTTTACAGTGAGAGTTATGCTGTAGACCCCTTTCTCTAGTTCCAAATTCCAAGCTGGGCAAATCTTGCAGTCTTCTTTAAATCCTCCAATTTCAGGGTGAGCTGCACCTGCATTCTGCATTTTCTCTGCTTAAAACGTGGGGCACGGTTGCTTCTATCTCTTGCTTGCTACCTCTCACATGACTGCAGACCACACAAGTCAAAACTGCAAAACAGCTGTCTGTCTGTGATATTCATCGGATAATAGAGAAGCCTGTAAGCTAATTTCAAAAATGGCTCTCCCCATGGCAATGCAAAGCACATTAGTTTTGTATCTAAGTAGAAAGGCTGATTAGTTATCTTTGATTCTGACTCCCTTTAGAAGTCAATGGATAGTTTAGAATAAAACTATTTGCAACCTATTACATACAACACTTTTCTGGGACTTTAGAAGGCTTAGTGACTGCTTATGGTATACTCAGAGACTGAAGTAATTGTCTCCAAGCATAAATACCTCACACCTTCCACTCAGTAAAACAATCTACACCCTGTTTTGATCTCGAACATGCAAACCATCCAGGTTTACTGTTAGACAGATTTCTGAACAAGTCACATGACCACTTTCATTTCTCATAAATTTAAAGCCACAGTCCCAAAATATAATAATCTTAGAAAACAAACAATTACCACAGAATGAATGTGGTGGGATACTGATAAAGTGGTGAGGAGCGGTGTCAGTATGGCTCCCTGTCACTATCCCACCACTGGCATATTTTCCAGTGGGGTATTCTCCAAAGAGATAACAGCTGATTTGCATACTCAAAGACCCCATTAAGGGCCATTTTACAGATGAAAAATGGCTGACCCTGGGCCCAAATTTAGACTCAGAGCCTGACAATGTGGCCCAAGTCTCTGGTAAATGTTTATATATCGTTGCAATTCCCACATTATTTAGAGCTGAATATCCAGTAACAATCAAGTTAATATGCATTCACATTTATCCATCTGCCAGAATTAGATTTAACACAATATTTAAGACACAATGTTGAAGGTAGGAATATCACAACATCGGAGGAAGTAGCCTAATGAGGCCGGATGGCCTACACCTGCTCCTAGTTCTTATATCCACTTTCTGCTCACTCTTTAATTTCTGTAATTTTTAATAATGCTCTTAAATAATGGAAAAGCAAAAACAAAAGGTTCCTATACAAAATTAAAGATTATTTTTATATTTGCATAATTAATCTAAATGCTATGATACATAAAGATGGGTGGCATGGTGGCACAGTGGCTAGCACTGCTGTCTAACAGCACCAGGGACCCAGGTTCGATTCCTGGTTTGGGTCACTGTTTGTGTGAAGTATGTACATTCTCCCAATGTCTGTGAGGATTTCCTCTGGGTGCTCCAGTTTCCTCCCACATTTCCAAGATGTGTGGGTTAGGTGGATTGGCCATGCTAAATTGACTCTTAGTCTCGGGGGACTAGCTGGGATAAGTGCACGGGGTTATGGGGTAACGGCGATAGGGCCTTGGTGGGATTATGATCGGTGCAGATTGGATGGGCCGAATGGCCTCCTTCTGCACTGTAGGATTATATGGGATTGTTCAATCTGTACTTGGTTACCATTGGTTGATTGATATTAAAGACTTGCAGAACAAAATTATTCTCTAAAATAACATATTTCATATTTGTCTTTTTTAAGTTGGTTTTCACTTAAATATCTGAATTTATAAATATTAATGTACATTTTGATTTGGCTAAAGGCATGTCTAAGACTCTGCAGAAGCACTGTCCATCATTCTTTGGTCCTGAGGCAGGTCCATATGCTGTCCAAGAGAGGGAAAGCTTCACTGCAGGGAGCTTACTATCAATCACCCCACCTCCATCAGGAACTTCTGGCATTGCCTCAAACATTCCTCCCAACCCAAATCAGATGGTGCCTCATCCCAGTCAAGTGGAATGTTGGACTTTATTAAATAATTGCTACGTATTCTTGGACAACAATCAGTGATGGTGAAAAGAAGAGCAGGGGGTCTAACAGACTGTGATAAGGATTTTCAACAAGGAGGTCCACTGAGTAACACAATATTTCAGGAGATAACAAAAAAGTGAATACCCATGTAACAGCATGATCAGGGGTGACCACAGTATGCCAAGTTTATAATTTAGGGTGTAGGAATTTATAAGAGAATATACAAACAGAATGTATAATTTTAAAATGTGGCTGAACGTATTTCCAATGTTTTCCCAATCCCATGCCTCTGCTCCTCTATATTCACTTCGCGTGACGATCATACCTGATCATTCACTCTTCGCAATGCCAGAGAGGCTGATTACTTAATATCATAAATTAGATGTTTAACATACACATCCTATTTGTCAAACTTACTTTGCATCTCACAATTTGTTACATTTGGGTGTCATATAGAGATGTAACACTGGGAAATTACTTATGACCCATAAACAGACTGCAAGGTTGGTATACTTATCGATATATTTATCTTTCAAGGTCCTACAATCTCCATCTCCCAAGTTCATTGCTGCTTAAAAAAAAGTTTTATTTAACCTTTTTCTCACCTTCTTTTGGCTGGTTTCTTGTAGAAAAGCTTACATTCATTCAAAGTTTTAACATGTGTCCAATTTTTATTTAAGTGGGTGTTTTTCTCTCCTAGTCACTTGTTATGAATGCATTGGTTTAGAAGATGATTATATTTTCTGACTGCTTCTCTAGTTCAAGGTGACATGGGGGAATGAAGGGAGACAAGTAATTTGTTCTGAATTCTGCTGATAACAAGCCTGGATGACTAGTTTGCAATGGGGCGCAGGGTGAAACTCACTGAGAACAAGGCGCAATATGTTTTCACCTAAAACAAAAACGGCAACAGCTGCACTAACTGTGAGCAGACTTTTAGGGCAGATTTTCTTGCCCTGCTCACCCCAAATCCTGAAAATTTCTTCCTGAGGTCAATGAATCTTTCCATGCTCTGCCCCTCACCCACTATGATTCCCATGGTGGGCAGCGGAAGAATGGGAAAATTCACCGCTTGGAGTTTTTAGAGAGAGATATGTGTCTCAGATGGTGTTGTGACAGTAAGAAGTCTCACAACGCCAGGTTAAAGTCCAACAGGTTTATTTGGTAGTAAACTCCACTAGCTTTCGGGATTTGCCCCTTCGTCGGGTGAGTGGGAGTTCTGCTCACAAACAGGGCATATAAAGGCACACACAGTTTACAGACTACTAACAAAGAACAAAGAACAACACAGCACAGGAAACAGGCCCTTTGGCCCAACGAGCCCGCGCCACCATTTCAACATTGTGAGTGCCCTCTTCTGCCTATGACCTTTGCCTACGCCTATTGGGGAAGATTGAGGGAAGACTAATTTAGGGACAATTTGTTAACACCAATACTGATTAGAATGCAAGGCTTTACAGCTAATCAACTCTTAAAGGTGCAGACAATGTGAGTGGAGATAGCATTAAGCATAGGTTAAAGAGACCTTTAAGACTTGATTAGCTGTAAAGAGTCGCATTCTAATCAGTATTCTGTAAACTGTATGTGTTTTTATGTGCTCTGTTCGTGATCAGAACTCCCACTCACCTGACAAAGGGGCAAACCCCGAAAGCCAGTGGCGTTTACTACTAAATAAACCTGTTGGACTTTAACCTGGTGTTGTCTTACTTCTTACTTGTTTTCCCCAGTCCAACACTGGCATCTCCACATTATGGTGTAGTGAGCAGGGAGGTGTGTGCTGCATTTCTAACAACTACCAGATAGAAGGCAGGAAACAGGACAGTCTTTGGCCAAAGGAATGCATCCCATCATACTCTAAAGATTCTGGAAGATTTGCCCTGATGAAGCCAGGAGGAGAAATCGTTGGAGTGAGATTTACTGTGAGTAGCTAGTTCAGGAAAAGCTGAGGGAAGTTTGAATGCTCATTTGATATTTTGGGTGATTTTTCCCATTCCGCCTGCCATGGGAATTTGGAATGGGTGAGGGACAGACCATGGAAAGGTCAGTTGACCTCAGGTGGGATTTCCTGTTTTTGGAACGAGCACGACGGAAAATCCTGCTCTATGGCGTGAAGAAACGTGGTGAGATTAACTTACTGGAAACTTATGGACAGTATGTGTTACAGACTGTAATCCCATGTAGAGTGTTGTATACTATATATATGTGTATGGGGTATCAGGGAGGGGTAGTACCTCTGGGGGGGAGGGGGGGGGACATGTCATGTCCTTTCAGGGCAGTTTGTCCACGCTTTTTCCCCACCTGGCACTCAGCTCTCACCTGTGGCTCCCCGTAGCTGTTTGTATGCGACAGCAGCCACACCCCGGGCAATGGCCTCGACAAGCCGGCTAAACCAGGTGAGTGTAGCCAACAGGTCTCAACTCTCAATGAGATAGGGAGATGTTTATCCCAGCATGTGAAGACAGACTCCAGCGGATTGAGCGGACAAGACCAATGGAAGGTCCAATGGTCAAGAAGGCAGCATTGGGAAACATGAAGAGCAGGACAAGATATAGAAAACGTCCTGGTTATCCACTGCGCCTAGTCCCACCTCCAGCCATCCTGACTTGCCACTGGATCTAGATGGGAATTGGGAAGAGAGAGTGAGGCTGACGCTGTGCAACTCTCCCTCACTTTAATCCAAGTCAAGCGTTAGTTTTGACACCATCATCGTCATCATCAGTGTCCTGTTCAACCCTTGAAATCCTGTGTCGATGGGTGAGCAACGAAGCAGCAGGTGTGGATACACTGGGAGCTGTAGTCACGGACCTGCACGCAGGCGGCTCAGGTCTAATGGTTGTTTTCCGCTGACCGAAGCAGCAGTGGAACTCGATGTTTATCTGGGTGAATGAGCAGTCCTCTTCAGGAACGCACTGCTCACCTCCATAGAATGAGGAAGGGGCCAGAAAAGGTGCCCTAAACATTGCCTGCTTCACTACACCCTGGCCTGTTTACCGCAGCTGACAGGGATCCCATCTTGAGGTTGAACAAACAAAATAAAACACAAGGTGACACCTCTCACCATTGGCACTTGGAACGTGCGCAAGTTTTTGGACAACCCTACAGCAGACAGACCAGAGAGAAGAACAGCTTTAGTTGCCAGAGAGCTTGCAAGATACAACATTGACATTGCAGCCCTGAGCGAAACCCGTCTTGCCAACGTAGGTCAGTTGACTGAAACTGGAGGTGGATACACTTTTTTCTGGAGTGGCTGTGGTAGCGATGAGCGTCGTGATGCTGGAGTTGGAGTTGCCTTGTTCGGAAATTTGATAGTCTCCCCAAGGGTGTGAATGACTGGCTTATGACATTACAGCTTCCGCTGCAGAACAGAAGTCAAGCCACCCTGATCAGTGCCTATGCCCCCACAATGAACAACCCGGACAAGATGAAAGACAAGTTCTATGGAGAACTAAACACCCTACTATCAGCAGTGAGAAGTACCGACAAGTTGATCTTGCTTGGCGGTTTCAATGCAAGAGTAGGTGTGACTCTGCAATCTGGCAGGGAGTCATTGGGAGGCACGGTGTGGGCAAGTGAAACAGTAATGGCCTACTCTTACTGAAGACCTGTGCAACACACGACCTCCTCATCACCAACACAACCTTTCATCTGCCTACCCGTAACAAGACCACCTGGATGCACCCCCGCTCTAAGCATTGGCATCTTATCGACTATGTCATTGTCAGGAGAATGTCAGGATGTCAGAGTGACCAAGGCCATGTGTGGTGCTGACTGTTGGACAGATCACAGGCCCATTGTCTCCAAAATGAGGCTCCGCATCAGACCCGAGAAGTGACCACAAGGAAGCAAGGTTACGAAAAGAATCAATGTGACCAAGCTAAAGACTTAGAAATCAAGCTTGCTGACCTACACCTCGCAGGCAGTGCTGAGGACGACTGGGAATGCTTCAGGGATGTTGTCCATACATCTGCGCTGAAGATGCTCAGGCCCCTGACCTGCAAGCAGCATGACTGGTTCAAGAGAAAGATGGGGAGATACAGGCTCTATTTGTTGAAAAGCACCGTCTTCATCGGGCCTGTCAGAATGAACTATCATCAGCTGCTAAGAAAAATGCTTTTACCGGTGCTCGCAGGACAGTCCAGAATAAACTGTATAAAATGCAGGATGCCTGGCTGAGCGCCAAGGCAGATGAAATACAGGGATGCGCTGACAGAAAGCACTTGAAACAGTTCTATGAAGCCCTTAACATCTCTACAGACCTCAATCTCTCGGGAGTTCCCCCTTCCTGAGTACAGATAGTCCAACTCTCATTACAGAGTGGGCTCAGATCCTGCAGAGATGGGGTGAACACTTTGAAGCCATCCTCAACCAACCGTCATCTATTAACGATGAGCCAATAGACAGGACTCCCCAGGTTGGTATCAACAGTGCTATGGATGCCCGACTGGTAATAGCTGAAGTCACGAGAGCTGTCAGCCAGCTATCCAGTGGCAAAGCCCCAGGGGCAGTTGCCATACCTGCAGAGACCTACAAAGCTGCTGGCTGTGTACTTATCGAGAAGCTCACCGAGTAGTTCCAGCCCTTTTGGAAGCAAGGATCCATTCCTCAGGAACTTAAAGATGCTTCCATTGTACACCTTTACAAAAGGAAGGGCCATCGGCAAGTATGCAACAGCCACCGAGGAATCTCGCTGCTCTCCATCGCAGGAAAAACCCTTCCAAGAGTCCTGCTAAATCGTCTGGTCACTCATCTGGAGCTGGGCCTGCTTCCAGAGTCACACAAAGGTCGTGGTGGTGACATGATTTTTGCCGCGTGCCAACTTCAGGAGAAGTGTCAGGAGCAGAATTGCGAGCTCTACACAGCATTTGTTGGCCTAGCGAAAGCCTTTGACACTGTGAGCCGACAAGGCCTGTGGAGGATCATGTCAAAGTTTGGCTGCACCCCACCCCCCCCCCCCCCCCCACTGCCCCACCGCCAGATTCATTCAGATGGTACGCCAGTTCCATGATGGCCAGAGTACTGGATGGCGGAGAATCCTCTGAGGCATTCCCAGTCACCAATGGCATCAAACAGGGCTGTGTGCTCGCACCCACACTGTTCAGCATGATGTTTACTGCCATGCTGAATGATGCCTTCCAGGACAGTGTTGCTGGAATAAGTACAGAGTGGATGGGAAGCTCTTCAACCTGAGGAGACTTCATGCTATTACCAAAGTGAAAGAGACTGTTCTAGAGACTTCCTCTTTGCCGATGACTGTGCCCTGTATGCTGGCTCAGAACCAGAGATGCAAGTCAGTATGGACAAATTTTCCACAGCTAGTGACAACTTTGGACTCACCATCAACATTAAAAAGATCAAAGTCACGCACCAGCCTGCTCCTCATGCACCGTACACAGAACCCATAATCACAATCAAAGGGCAGGAACTACAGGCAGTGGACCAGATCACTTATCTTGGCAGCACCCTCTCCCAAGCAGTGACTATTGATACAGAAGTTAACTGCAGAATAGCAAAGGCAAGTTCTGCTTTCGATAGACTGTGCTGCACTGTACTGGAACATCGAGGAATCAGCCCAGCAACAAAACTGAAGGTCTACAGCGCTGTGGTACTCACTACCCTCCTGTATGCCTGTGAAACGTGGACTGTGTATCGAAGGCATGCAAGACAGCGTAATCATTTCCACATGACTTGTCTTCGCAGAATATTACGCATCCTATGGCAAAACAAAGTACCAGACACTGAATTTCTCTCCAGAGCAAGTCTATCAGTCCACACACTGCTGATGAGAGCGCAGACCCGGTGGGCAGGTCATGTCATCCATATGTCAGACAAGCGCACACCCAAGCAGCTCCTTTTTGGGGAACTCTCTGCTGGAAGACGCTCACATGGAGGGCAGAAGAAACATTTCAAAGACACACTCAAGGCCTCCCTGAAGTCGCTTGACAGAGACACGACCACCTGGGAAATGTTGGCACAAAACCACTCTACCTGGGGCTGCCTCATTCACAAAGGCTGTCAAGCGTATGAAGCAAGGTGTATTGCTGAAGCACAAAAGTGTGAGCTGCACAAGTCCAGAGCCACCAGTGCAACAATTACAGTGTCTACACAAGCCTGTGCAATATGTGCCAGGATGTTCCATGCCTGAATTGGCCTGATTAGTCATCTTCGGACACACCGCAACCAGCCTCAAAATGACTAATGGTGTCGAGGTCCTCGTCGACGATGATGGATAACAACACATATATGTGTGTGTGTGTGTGTGTGGGGCAGGAGCTTGTTGATTACATTATGACAGTAATAAACATTGGGGCAATCTTGATCCTGTGCTCTCTGTTCATCAGATCAATGGCTGGGGTTCAAGAACTGACAAAACTCCAAAACCCCCCAATCCTTTGCCTTCCCAACCACCCACCACTGATGACAAGCCCCAACATCCATCCCTCTCAGATCACCAGCCTCCCTATCCCCCTCCCTGGGCCAGCCGTGATTGTTACCCCTGCAAGCCAGACCCAACACCCCCTCCCCCATAGCCAGCCCGATCACTTCCTGCCCTCCCAACTCCACCAATCCCTAATGCTGAGTATACAGCATCCCCCCCACCACCACCACCGATCGGCCCATCCCCCAGAAGGCTCTGCCCTCCAGAGGCCCCACCCCTTAGTACTGCCCAGTGCTCATGCACAATAACAGGGGCCTGGCTGGCACTGCCAGGGTACCAGGCTAGCAGTGAGAGGCTGGCACTGCCAAGGGAAGATCTCTGCCCCTGACCTCCCAGAGGGCTCTCAATGGACTCTGCCCCCTACCAGCAAGCTCATCATGCCTCGTCCCTGTTGATGGGAACCTCTCAAGGCGGGGGATGGGAGGAGCATCAGCAAGCCTGAGCTATACTGTCCTAGACATTGAAATTAAAATTTAAATATGGTAATCAGTGTTGTGCTAATTTCCGGTGCGAGGCTGATTACTCCATAAAAAATGACCTGGGAAAGTTGTGATCGGCTAGACACTGGTAGCAAATCCTGCTACAGCCCCCATCCGACTAACATCTCCCAGCCAGGAAAATATTGTCCACCAATGTTAAAGGGAACATAAATCTTCCCTCTAATTGTTCTTTGTTTTGTGCAGCTTGTTGCATTGTGTGGTACATTTAAGATTTTTGCATCACCATGCAAAAGTGCATTTTAAGTTAAGGTAATAATTTCTCCTTGTTGTGCTTGGCCTATTTGTTGTGCTGCATAACACATTCCAGATTGCTTCTTGGTCACACAGACATGCCACTTAGAGGGAACACTGATCTAATTTATATAAAGGATAAATCAAAGTGAACATTCAGAGTAATCATTTGTTGCTTAATTAGATATCATCAATTAATTAATACTAGACCCTGATCATTTCAGCTCCAGAAACAAATTACATTAAATGAACAAATAAAGATTTGAAACAGCTGTACAGGCTATTTGATAGAACTGTAATATGTGGGATTTTATGGTGAGTGAGACAATGTTGAATTGGCACATCTTCAGGAAATGTTTTCGCCTTGAATCACTTCAACTTTAATCATGACGTTTATCGCAGTGCAGTAAAAGGTAAAATCACCAAAGTCCCGGATGACCATCGGCTTTTTTCTTCTATGAGGAAGAGAGAACTGGTTGGTGGTGATTTAACCTGAAGAATCACCACACCTCAGGTGATGGACAAGATTGAAAAGGTGGGGCCTTTATAAATAACCTCAACCAGTACAGGAATTGAACCCACATTGTTAGCATTGCTCTGCATCATGAACCAGTCATCCAACCAACTGAGCCAATCAACTGCCAAGTGTAGCAGTGCAGTAAGGAACCAGTAAATAATTAATTGAATTTTAAAACTAGAGCCACTAGACTTAGAGGTTGATACTATATTCCTTTAGGTAACTGTTAAGACTCAGGTTAAAAAAAAGATAGTAATTTAATCAGAGCAGTCAAATAAATCTATTACATCTACGGCACAAAGTGCTCCAAACACCTGCCAAGCAGGGTTTGTGTTAATAAATTTACTAATGTTTGTTAGGAAGCTAAGCACTGTCTGCTCTCTCTTTATTATATTGTTCATCTGTTTAATAGCTCAGGGATACAGAAAAATGCGAAGACAGATGTTCTGAGCAAATTTTGCAAACAAATAAATTTGCTCAATCAGAAAATTGAGATATGTCTTCAAAGTACCAGGTTTTTTTCAAGATTGATAGTAAGAATCGCCAGCCACAACAAATGCTACCACTTTGGCGTTCGCTGTGGTTCAGTGGTCGCACTTTCACCTCAGAGTTTGGAGGCTGTGGGTTCAAGTTCCACTCCCGAAATTTGAACAATTTAGGCTGCCACTTCATTGCAGTACTGAGAGAATGCTTGACTGCTATCACTCAGCTGACATGTTAAACTGAGACCATGCCCATCTCATACATGGATGCAAAAATTCAATGGCATTATTTGAAGAAAAGCAGGGAGGTTATCCCTGGTCTCCTGACTAATATTTATCTCTACCAAGATCATTAGAACAGATTATCCGTTCATTGCTGTTTGTGGCGGTTTCTTCAGCACAAAGTGACTGCTGCATTTCCTGCCTTACAATGGTGACAGCATTTCACAAAGTAATTGGTTGTAAAGCACTTCAGGTTTTGAAAGACGCAAAATGAAAATGAAGTTTCTTTCTTATTCTTCTGGCCTAAAAATTCAGAGTGGACCCATACTCAGGTGTTGGCAGGAATGCCTCTATCGGAATGATGAGATCCAAGGGATTCGCGACATTGAGGTTGGAATTTTACCACCCTCCAGCCACGGGAATTGGAGCAGGCGAGAGGCGGAACATTGGAAGATCCATTGGCCTCGAGCTCGGTTTTATGGTTACGAGTGAGGCCGTAATGTCCCGCCCTGAGTCTTTGGCCTCAATGTAATGGAATCCATGTGGTTTTGGGGTGGGGGGTGGAATGCTAGTTTGGGTGGATGTGAGTCAGCGGTTGGGTGTTTCATGTGATGTGGATTTTATAGGAGCACATCTATTCCTCTGCTTATGGTCCTGTTGGCAGTACACCTCTGCCTCGGGTTTCCCACATTGGGGGTGCATTCAATGGGAAACCCTGCTGACATTTGCAGGATTATAATATCCAGCTGCCAGTGAGTAGTGCCATTTCCTGCCACTACCAGACATACTACAGAAAGAGAGAAAAATCTCACCCAATAAGTTACTTACTCTCACTGATGCACAGTAGTCTGCAAGGCTGCTTTCCTCGACTGCAGCAGCGATGACACTAAGGGTAAACCAATGATAGAACTGGAATCTTAGGCAGACATTAAAACCCCTATTTGCCCTTATAAAGATAAGCTTGCTTCAATCCCATGTAATGGACACCTCTCATTTATCCTTCACCAACATGGAGGATGGCACACTTTTGGTAAGAATTATACAAACACTTCTTGCCTCCCTCCTTGGGGCTTTCAGAAGTAAACACTGAGAAATAGATGCTTTGCAGCCTAATTCTTAGACCCCTACATATAATATGTGGATTGGGACAACAGTGTGGCATTGCCCTTTATGTGGCACCATGTTCTTTGTCCCAAGAAACAAAGGCCTTGGCAGCCTTAGATAATGCCTTAGATCATGCCTGGCCATGCAATTGAGCCTTCCAATGAACTCTGCCTTCATTATTCGTGCTTAGCCTTTGTATAAGGTGGCAGGTTGAAGTTGGATTCTGGGAGTTGTTGCATCAGCATGATACACACATAGTACTGGTATGGCATTCTGGGAGTCTACTATCTGACTGAGCCATTTCCAGTGAAGCTGAAATTTGATCATTTATGTCCCAGAGAACTCTGTGCAGTAACTATTTGGAGGTATTTTTATAATACGATGACTGACATTGTGGGTAAGTGAAATCCTATTTTAAAAAGCAGTTTTTAAATGCATTTATTACATTTTAAATATTATGTAAAAGGCTGTGTATGGCAGTCAGAATAATATGACATAGATTAAGATCATAAAATTCATGATGTGATCAGTTTTGTGAGTATTGCTGCAGATGCATCTGTCCGTGGCAATATCAGTAGGAGTGACCACCGCACAATCCTTGTGGAGACCAAGCCCCACCTTCACATTTAGGATACTCTCCATCACGTTGTGTAACACTACCACCATGCTAAATGGGATAGACTTCGAACAGATCTAGCAATTCATGACTACGCAACCATGAAGTTCTGTGGGTCATCAGCAGCAGCAGAATTGTACTCAACCACAGTCTGTAACATCATGGCCTGAAATATTCCCCACTTTACCATTCCCATCAAGCCAGGGATCAATCCTCATTCGATGAAGAGCGCAGGAGGCCATGCCAGGAACAGCACCTAAAAATGATATGTCAACCTGATGAAGCTACAACACAACACTACTTGAATGTGAAAGAGCATAAGTGGCAAGTGATAACAGAGCTAAGCGATTCCACAACCAATGGATCGGATCTAAGCTCTACAGTCTTGCCACATCCAGTCAGGAATAGTGGTGGACATATAATATGTACATTGGGACAGCAATGTGACATTGCCCTTTGTGTGGCACCATGTTCTTTGTCGCAAGAAGCAAAGACCTTTGGCAGCCTTAGATCATACCTGGCCATGCAATTGAGCCTTCCAGCTTAGTCTTTAATTCTTTACACTTGTCTTCACGAACTTCCATTAGACAGATCCTAATTGGGATTGCAACATACATTTAGCATCACGCATTCCTCTTGTAAAAGAAAACATCAGAGAATACTAGACTATTACAGAAACACATGGCGATTTCCAATATTAAACAGCATATGAAGAGGAAGCAGCAGCTTTAACTGACTTCAACTCTGGCCTCACAGTGGGGATGGAGAGTTGCAACCTCTGCTCCTTCAGTGGTGTGTGAGAATGTATTAATGCTTCTCTGTATACTTCAACCTCCTGTGGAAGCCTCCAATGAAACCTTTTCCATATCTTCTCTCTCCTCCTCTTCAAGTTATAACAATGGCAAACTGCCTACTGAAAAATCCATGTTCCCACCGCAAAATAACATTTTGAGCTGGGCAAACGTAGCAACAAATGAGCTGACTGAATCTCCAAAACAGCAAAGAGAATTTTCTGCAGGCACCATCCTTTGTAACAGTGCTCAAAACGGCTACTTTAATCTCAGGGACACCTTCCTGCAGCTCATACTGTCATTTATTCTTCGATAGTAATCACGTGGGACAAAGGTGGGGGAAAATATGTCAGGGGAGTTAGTCATGTACCCTTGACATGTTTCCATGAATCAGGCTCCCTGAAGGTCTGAATGGAAGAAAACTGGAGTGTTTTTTTTTAGGAGAATAATTCAGGTGCAGATTTTCTTTTGTAATGGATTTGAGGAGATTGTGTCTGAAAATTTTACTTTGCTTTCCACCCAAGAACCAATGCAAATTTTGAGCAAAATTCAAACGTGAAGATTTAAAACTAGGAATGCAACTTGGCAAAGAAGTGCACGGATATTTGTAATTTGATCTGGGGAGAGGCATTATGTGTATTTAATTGCACAACATTGGCTTTTAATTTATATCTGTAACTTTGCTTTGGGGCCAGTTTTGTGTGCACTCAGTTACACTAAACAATTCTTCATTCAGCCAAGCTGTTTTGTTATAGGTTATATTTAGCACACACAGAGTACTTTATCTGCCTCATACATTCCACTAAAACAAAATGCATGGACACCCATGGGCTGGACAGGAGTGCTATCAGCCTAATTAACTCTGAACAGTACTGAAGTTACACTTACGGAAGCCAGATCAGCTTTCAGCTGATAACCACACAGGTATGCTTTCTAACAAAAGTTACTCAAAAATGTTTTGGAAAAGGAAACATGACTGATTTGTACCCAGAGATGGTTAGGCCAAATGTACAAGCTCTTTTTCCGACCCAGCCAATACAGCAGCAAATGAATTTAGAGTTTTCTTGGGTTATATGATTGTGATTATTTGTGGTGATTGTTCCTTTAAGGTCATCACAACAGAATAGGATCTTGTGTCTTGGGAGACCATTTGGGACTGAGAGTGTTTAGTCACTCCAGGGGCTGGAGCCCTCTCTTAGGCTGGAGACATATAGGGACCTATCGGCAGCTGTGCTGGCTGTGGACCTCTGTAAAGTTTTTTCTGATTAATAAATACCTTTTATGCTTCTAATAAAGTCTGTGAAAGTGCATTATTACACTGTTGCAGACCATTAAATAGATATCTAAAACTTACAAAGCACCATATTCAATCTAGGATGTTCCAAATGCTTCACAGTCAAGCTACTGTTGTGATGGAAGTGTGGTATTGGCATTTTACACATAGCACAATCCCACATTCAGTAAAAAAAAATTGGGCTAGATATTAACCGGAGGTTTGAGGTTAGAAAACCCAGAATATCAGGTTTCTCAAAGAAGAAAAACCAGTTCAAAAGTTGTCAAGAGCAGGTACAATTGGCACCAGTACTACTGGAGTTCTATGTTCCTGTTCAGCCAGGGCCAACCATTTCCAGGTTTTACTGGTTATTTCATTCTGGCATTATAATAGCAGGGCCTGATTAGTATTTTCAACTTTGTTTCCTGGCAACCAGATTGAGAAGCTTGCTGCTTGTGAGGCTGGTAGGCCTTTGGTACAAGGCCACAGCCAGGACTGCAAAGGAAGTGAGGAAGATTGGAAAGGATCAGAGCAGGAAATATTCAAAAAAGCTGGAACTGGGGAAGATTAGAGGGCCAGAGCAGGGAAGAACAGGGAAGGCTGGGGCTGAGAAAGGGAGGACACAGCCGGTTATGATCAGATGGAGTTGAGGGTTAAAAAAAAACTTTGTTGAATAGATTCAGATCGAGGTGATTGGATACGAGAGGCAAATCAGTGTCCAAATCTCGGAGGCCAGAGATGTGTGATCTTGTGGAACAGAGAGGAAAGGTCAGTGGGGTACCTGTTCACAGGGGTGGGGAGGGTTGGTTCAGGGGTTACTGAAGCAGTTTCATAGCATCTAGCAGATAAGTGGAAAGACACTTATCTCCTAGATCTAAGAGTCCTCACCTCTCTTTGCTGCTGGGTTTCCCAAGGCCAAGAAACCTTGGGTGTCTATGTGGAGTTTGCATGTTCTACCCATGTCTGTGCGTGTTCCCTCCGGATGCTCCGGTTCTCTCCCCCAGTCCAAAAGACGTGCTCGTTAGACGCACTGGCCATGCTAAATTCTCCCTTAGTGTACCCAAACAGCCCCTGGAGTGTGGTGACGAGGGGATTTTCAGAGTAACTTCATTGCAGTATCAATGGGACACTAATAAATAAACTAAATGTTAAAGCTTTTCTGGTCAGAGTTACATTTAAAATGGTGGTTAAATATGAGATTCATTATGTTATTTAAATGACTAAGCTACCTCCTGTTGGTGGGCTGGTGACTTGATCCTTCTTCTACCTAAATCTGGAAGTGAGTGGTTGAAGGCTGTATGGGTGCGAGATTCAATTTCTCTTTTAACTTTTTAATTTCCCACCCAACAAAAACCCACTGGTTTTGGGGGGGGGTTAAAATTCCCCCAGTGACCGGGTGATATTTTAATTATATCATGTATCAACTCAGTGAGCCATCAGAGGAACATTCAATTTCACATTGCTGTTTCCACTCAATCCACTGTTTTCTTCCCAGCTAATTGTTCATCTACTTACAATGAAGTTGAATCGGTCATTGGATCAGCCAGAATCCAGCCCCTGTTAAATAATACAATTTGAATGTTATCTGCTGATTTAAAGTGGACTGAGAGTTTCATTTCTGGTACCAAAGAGTAGTTGGCAGTATGGAACTGTATCCCCTCCGGCAGTCAACGTGCTTTAGGGGAGAGCAGAGCGGAAAACATTCAATGTGCAGCTGTTGTGTAACTTGCATGATACAGCTTAACTCCATGTAATTCAGTGAGTGCTATACAACAAGGGATAAGGAGACTAAATGGGCTGCATTGTGTGCGATTAAAGGTCACTTGTCTACGTAATGGTTACTGGAATCAGCTTGACACACATCAAGGTGCTCCTCTTAAGAGGATTAGTTTGTGCTAGCTAAACCAAAAAATTATCAACCATAAGCAGATAGTGGATGTATTTTAGACAGTTCGGTTGGCTAACAAAGGCTAATCCTTAATATTGTTCTATAGTCAATCATCTTTATAGTTATAAAGGCAAGCCAAAGCAATGGGAATAAAATGACATGAGGCCGTTCCAAAGGCTTAGTTAGTAAATTTTTCCCCCTGTGTGTAAGTTAACCACACTAAGAAGTCTCACAACACCAGGTTAAAGTCCAACAGGTTTATCTGGTAGCAAACGCCACTAGTTTTCAGAGCACTGCTCCTTTGTCAGGTGAGTGGGAGTTCTGTTTCTATTCAATCCACTGTATTCTTCCCAGCTAATTGTTCATCTATTTTCAATTAAGTTGAATGGATCATTGGATCAGCCAGAATCCAGCACCTGTTAAATAATACAATTTGAATGTTATCTGCTGATTTAAAGTGGACTGAGAGTTTCATTTCTGGTACCAAAGGGTAGTCGGCACTTAACTCCCACTCACCTGGTGAAAAGGCAGCGCTCTGAAAGCTAGTGGCATTAGCTACCAAATAAACCTGTTGGACTTTAACCTGGTGTTGTGAAACTTCTTACTGTGTTTACCCCAGTTCAACACTGGCATCTCCACATCATGTAAGTTAACCAAGCAGAGCAAACAAATCCCAGAACAGATCCCTGTTGGTTGCTGTCCTAACAGGTCTCATTTGGCCCCAGCGGTTCTTTAAAAGAAAGAATGAAAGACTTGCATTTCTATTGTGATTTTCACAACTACCAGACATCTCAAAGCACTTGACAGCTCAGGAAGTGCTTTTGAAGTATAGTCACTGTCGTAATGTAGGAAAAATTAGAGTTCCTACTTTCGGTCACCAGTAAGTGATCCCACTGGGAGAGTGCAGATGTAAGGAAATGGGCTGAGGGCAAGATTGATGCAGGCTGTAATTCCTCTATGGTAAAATAGTCTGACAACAGTCATTGTTCAGATAGCATATGAAACAAAGCTGCTTGAGCAAGACACTGGAGAATTACCAGTGCCTGTGGAAACATTGCCTTCTAAAGAGGAGAGGGTGGAAATTCTGGTGATTTCAGTATTCGTCTTATACAAGTCTTGTTGGGTCTGAATCTTGGACAGGTTGCAATTCCCAGGGGTGTAAATGTCGCAGCAAGGGCTAAACACAGGAACTTGTGGCTCTGAAATAACTTAGTTACAGCAGCTACCCCCCTTGCCCCCACATTATACATCTTCAATCTGAGTGATGGTAAAAAGTATTTTGAATTGAAAAGCAGAATTTAATATATCTTTTTGAGAAAAGCTATTCTTGCTACTTTTCCAGATCTCATTTACAAAGGGAATTTCCGAGAGGTGTATTAACTTTTGTTCCGGACGGGTGCAGCTGAGGGAGAGAGAGATAAATGTATTTGACTCAATGGTGAAAATCACAACAACCATGGCTGCTCCAAATCATGCACAGCCTCATGGTATAGAGCTCTCAAGCTGCTGCATGGGAGGTGGGTCACGGGGTTGTACAGAAATGCAAATCAGTTCAACTGGACAACTGAAGGGGAACCCCCATATGTAATAATGAAAGGCTAGGGTGTGAGAAAGACAAAGGTTCAGTGTGCATGGGAGATTTCTTGCCCATGGCTCATAAAGTCCCCGGAAAACACACATGATTTCAGGGGACATACACCCAGCCTGAAGTGTCTCTCAGAAGATGGTGATGTGGGAGGTGGTGGCATGCACAGGCTTAAGGGCTAGATTGCAATTGAATCACATCAGGTCTCATTAAACTGTAAGTGGACTAAAGTGTCATAAGATTAACAATCATAGTGCACCCTTGCAAACACATGTGAAATGTCTTTTAATCTTGCATCTCCTACCACTTTGCCTAGCTGCTCCCCCAGTATCTGCAGCAGGGCTGGAGGCAGTCTGCTGACCATTTTGCCACATTGTCTTGGATGATCTTGGCTGCCATCCTCTGACCCTGTCTTACTTTGGTTGTCCTGCTGTGGAGCAGTTGCTCCCTCAGTGGTCACAGAGGGCAAAGCTGAATGGGTCACAGATGAGGGGGGATTTGGGAGGGCTGCACAGCCTCAGAGAGTCCTGAGTGGAGGTCCCCAGGGCTGTCTTAGCAGCCACTCCTCTTGCCCCCTTGGGTGTCCCCAAGCACCCTTGCCTGACTTCTTGAGGAGAACAGGCACCTGGAGGAATGTCAATATCCTCTTTTCCCTTTTGTGTAGCCACTGTAAAAGCTCACCCATGGTTACAGCAATGGAGTGCAGGTCCATGCGCATCTCCAGTGAAACTGGGCATTCTGCTGCATCGATTCTCTGTGGCATCAGCCACCCTCCCTATGGAGATGTCATAGTACACACAGGTTGGCACCACTTCATCAGAAAACAGGTAGATGGACTCCTCCATCTCACTTACTCTCTGTTGAGGGCCTCTGACACCTATGCCTGATGTTTCCCCTTGCAGCTTCCCAGACATTTCATGGATACTGCATCTCAGAAGCTTGTTGTCCAACTTGGGCCTCTTCCCCTGCAGTTGTTCGAGTGTCGGAGAGTTTGGATGACCCTGCCTCCTTCTGCTGTAGACACGTGTCCATGCAATGACCACCAGAATGTGGGACAGGCCTGAACTAGATCTAGTATCCACTGAGGTGGGTGTCTCTGTGCTGGTGGAGGGTACAGGAAACTGCTGTGATGCTTCTACAGGTGCATTTTCTTCCTCCTTTTCAATGTCCTCAGTCCTGTGCGGGCTGGAGAAACTGGTGCACAGAGTCTCCATTACTTCTCTTGCCCCCTTCCTGCTGGCACCTGTAAGTGAGAGAGGAGACACTGAGTGACTGCATGAGCTGTCTCCAACATGGAGAAACACATCATGACCCTTAGGTTTCTATGTGACTACATTATGAATGGATCTTTACTGGATGGAGGCTGCCCACCGATCTCTCCATCACTACAGGCTGGGTCTGGTTCCTCCCCAGCCAGCTGGGCTGCCTGCTCATTGAATTCAGTGATGTTCTGGAAGTCAGGCTGGCCCCTCCTATCTTCCCTTTCTCTCTCTCTCTTTGTGTCTTTAACTTTTCCTGTGCAATAAGGGAAGATGGGGTTGAGAGCAATTGGGTTTCATGTATCTTTCTCATGCTCCCAGTCTTACAAATAACTCACTGGATTGTGTGTCATGTAATTAATACACTGCAGGTTATGCAGAAGGTTTCTGGGACAGCACATGTAGACAGAGGATAAGGCTCACAGGGGCACTTCATTAATGTGCTTGCTGGTGACTGCAATGCCTTAGTTTATTTTAGTATTATTCTTATCTGCCCAAACAGCAAACAGGAAAGTTTCAGCACATTCCAAATGATCAGGTGCAGCATAAAATGACATTAATTAAGTAGCCCTAAATGAATGAAATGTAGATTTATCTACTGATCATCTGTTGGGTTAGATTGATTGGCCATGCTAAATTAACCCTAGTGTCAGGGGGATTAGCAGGGTAAATATGAGGGGTTATAGGAATAGGGCCTGGATGGGATTGTTTTTGGTGCAGACTTGATGGGCCGAATGGCCTCCTTCTAGACTGTAGGGATTCTATGATCTCTTGAGTAAGGGTTTTGAACTGGTTAAAGCAGTCACCTGTTATTGCTTTAGATTTCATTCAGCTCAACTGCCTCCTATTCAAGCACAAAACCTGCTGGAGACCAGATTAACATTTGAAAACACCTTACTGAGTAAGTGACAATAATCTTACACATAAATCTACCTTGTTTAACTAGCTGGTGATTAATGTAGAAAACTCTTCTGACATCTGAAGCAGAAATATGGATTTTTTTTCTTAAATTCACAATATTGTAGAATCGTTCTTCTGCAAGTTCAACATTTGTCAGTGGCTGCAGTATGTTTAAAAGGTTGTTGACATGATTCCAGCTGGGATGACCCAATTACAATTGAATTTGTAATGTGACACAGCTCTCTGCCCTGAAAACAGTGATGCCAATATACGTGTGCGCAAATTTAACATGTGCTTGCGTTAGTGACCTTTTCATTTACAGCACAATGTTTTTCCAAAGCAGCTTTAATATTGGATTTTACCTAGCTAGATTAATTAGTTTGTGTGTTTCTTTTGGAGCTGTTGCTGCTACTTGCCTTCTTGTCTTGTGTGCAGCTGCAGAGAAAACATTTTCACTTCCCTGTTCAGACAGCTCCTTTCAGAGTGTTTTTTACTGGTTTGTGGTGTTTAACGTTACCCTTCATTCTGCTGAAATGGCAAAAATATCCTAGCATTTTCCATTTTACACCTGTTTTCTTTCATATGTGCTGATTATCTTTCTGGCAGAGCACATTGTCAAAACACTTTCTGCACTGAATGAACTGGGCGTATAGTTCCAAGAAACAGAGTAAGTCAACTCAAGGGGTAGGGCTCAAACTAGGAATTCAGAAGAACATTTTTTAAAGGTTAAATTTGGATGGAATGTGTCAGGAGTTGTGCAGACCACAGATCTTATGATTGGCACATGCACTTGTGAATTATAATACCTGTGTCATAAGATCCTGGTTTCAAAGATTCATCATTGTTTCTACAAGATAGCTGGCTTGCACTAGTTGTGTGTACTAATGATCTAAATGTCAAAACAGTCCCCTTTTCTTTGTAAAACTGCAATATTACCTGCTGACATTCATTACATGGAGGTCATTTATAAAATAGCTCTACAGTCTACCTAAAGTCAATGAGGCATCAGTTTGCATTCAGACAACACTAACTCACTCTATGAAATGAAATGTCGGTGGGAGGGGAAAGAGATAGTGTGGTATTGGGAAGGGCCAGCAGAAATACAGACGTAAACAAAAGAGGAGCAAGATGAGATTGAGATGGAAAGCACCAGATTGGAGATTGAGCAACAGCAGAAATATGGCATTTAGAATGGCAATTACACAGTGAACATTGTTCCAGCTTGCTTCCCAGAGGAGTAAGTTTAGTGAAGTCTATCGAATGTGTGCCATTCAAAGTTACAGACCAGAAAGGCTCCAGTTCGAACACTGGACTGGGCTGAGTTAGCTTGTGTTAACTGAATCATTAGTGGGTTGTTACAACAGATCTTGCTGTTCCCAATTGGTAGCCTAGCTCCACATGTGAATGGAAAGTAAATGGGGGTGATTCTCTGACCTTGCTGCACCAACAATAGATCACATTGATCTCGGAGAATAGCATGTGGGTCTAAAAATCCATTTTGCATCCAGTGCCAGTTTGAGTCTCCCGGCCCCTTCCTCATGGTACAAACCAGATCACACCCAGGAAGGGCATGAGTCTGATTCACATATTGAAAGTAGCATTTAAATAGTAAACCCCTTTCAAATTTCAGCGCACGGAATTCAGCGGCCTTCGGGCAAGGCACAATAATGGCGAGAATTGCTACTGGTCTCCACTAGTGGAGACTTGACGCAACAGTCACATCGGAGGGCTTGGACTCCACTGAAACCCTCTGGGTGGTCAGGACATGGCTGGCCAGTATCCACTGGGCAATGCCTAGAGAGATTCACCTAGCACACTGGTACAACTGGTACACCAGCAGTGCCCGGCAGTGGCCACTGGCCAATCCGGCAGTACATAGTAAGAAGTCTCACAACACCAGGTTAAAGTCCAATAGGTTTATTTGGTAGTAAACGCCACTAGCTTTCAGAACGCTGTTCCTTCGTCAAATGAGTGGTAACTCTCCACTCACCTGTCGAAGGAACAGCGTTCCGAAAGCTAATGGCGTTTACTATCAAATAAACCTGTTGGACTTTAACCTGGTATTGTGAGACTTCTTACTGTGTTTACCCCAGTCCAACGCCGCCATCTCCACACCAATCTGGCAGTAGCCATTAGACAACCCGGCTGTGCCAGATAGGCTGCTTGCTTTCATGCAAAAATATATAGTACTTAAATGTTAACATAAATTTCATTAATAGATTTAATAATGCATGTATTTTGTTCACAAGCTTTCTGAAAAATATAAACATAAATTTATTATCCAAAGTAATCTGATTTTCTGTCATCTTTGAGCAGTGACATGTGCTAAGATTGAGTTCACCAGGAGGTTCAGCACCTCAAACTGCCATTCTTCACGTGCCAGCCCAGATGATAAGCATCAGTAGACTTCAAAGTATGGTAGGATGGGCAAAAGGGAGGGAGAAGTCACAGTCAAGTGTGATCTTGTCCATTATCCACAAATACAAGGGTCATAAGATCATAGGGATTAGTGGGAACTATGGCTGATGCTTTCATTCCCTTTGCGAAACATCAATGCCAACATTGCAAGTTAGCTCCAGTTTAACTCAAATTAGGTGATGCAACAGAAATTTCATGATTAGACTGGACACTTTTCTCACTGTTTGGCTCTTTATCACATCTGTGAAGCATTCACTCACTAAGTCATCAGAAAAGCAACAAATAGTTTTTTTTAGTGCCCTTGTTTCAGTAAATGATCCAGAAGTATATAATTGGCTCCATTTGACTTTCCGTTGAAGGTGATATTCCTTATTTCATTTTGTTCATTCTGCCAAACTGCAAACATTAAACTGCTTTTGATCTCTCTTGTTTACTTGTTGGCATATGTGACCTGGGTTATCACATGGAAAATACCTAGTAAGAGCCAACAGAAACAGCAAGTCATTCCACATCATTCCTATTAGCTTACAATGATAATTGACACGTCATGCAAATAATTTTGGCATTAACTCAATAATCAAAAATGAATGTGTTGTCTTTTTACACCATTCTCTGTCATTCCAATCCTATAAGGAATGTAGATCATTTGGCCCATCGAGTCTGTACCAACCACAATCCCACACAGGCCCTCCTCCTGTAACCCTGCACAATTACCCTGATAATTCCCCTGGCAGTAGAGTCAATTTACCATGGCCAATGAACGTAACTCGCATATCTTTGGACTGTGGGAGGAAACCCACGCAGACAGGGGAGAAAGTGCAAACTCCATACAGAAAGTGACTCGAGGCCAGAATTGAACCTGGAACTCCTTGCTGCTGTGAGGCAGCAATGCTAACCACTGCACCACTGTGCCGCCTTATGAACATAATGACACTAATAAATAATTGAACCATGAAAGCCAAGTAAAGAGTTAAATTATGGCTCCTATGTATGAGCAATGATAGTTTCTGATTAAATAACAACACTTCTTCGTCTTAATTATTTCCAGAATGCAAAGCAGAGATGTTTCTTCCACGTACTTGCATCTTGCATCACTCTGTTTGTCTCCAGGGAATTTGCTGTGAAGTGTGCCAGACATATAAAAAAGAGTTTACATTCCAATGACTTACCAAGCAGACAAAATTTCCTCTCTAGGTTGTTCATACACTTGTTTCTGGAAAATCAGGTAGATTTCTGTCCACTCAGATAATGGGATTATTAGTGATGTCACAAGACTGCCTCGTGGCATTTTAATGATTGAGTAATTACTGGAGCTTAGACACCAGCATTTAGTAACAAAGGGGTAATTTTGACTGTGTTACAATTTAAAGTAAACTATAGTAAGCGAGAAGCCCATTTTATATCCCTGCTGATTTATTATTTCCAGTGAAGTTGCCACAAAGCACAGAGATAAATAGACCATTTAGCCCAACAGGACGAGACTGGTGATTACGCTCCAACTGAGGCTTCTCCACTCTGCTAAATCACCACTACCTGTCTTACATAATCACCCAAAGTCAAAATATACCAACACCCCCCCCCTGCCCCAGCCGTGTCTATAAATACCCCCCCTGCCCCAGCCGTGTCTATAAATACCCCCCTGCCCCAGCCGTGTCTATAAATACCCCCCTGCCCCAGCCGTGTCTATAAATACCCCCCTGCCCCAGCCGTGTCTATAAATACCCCCCTGCCCCAGCCGTGTCTATAAATACCCCCCTGCCCCAGCCGTGTCTATAAATACCCCCCTGCCCCAGCCGTGTCTATAAATACCCCCCTGCCCCAGCCGTGTCTATAAATACCCCCCTGCCCCAGCCGTGTCTATAAATACCCCCCTGCCCCAGCCGTGTCTATAAATACCCCCCTGCCCCAGCCGTGTCTATAAATACCCCCCTGCCCCAGCCGTGTCTATAAATACCCCCCTGCCCCAGCCGTGTCTATAAATACCCCCCTGCCCCAGCCGTGTCTATAAATACCCCCCTGCCCCAGCCGTGTCTATAAATACCCCCCTGCCCCAGCCGTGTCTATAAATACCCCCCTGCCCCAGCCGTGTCTATAAATACCCCCCTGCCCCAGCCGTGTCTATAAATACCCCCCTGCCCCAGCCGTGTCTATAAATACCCCCCTGCCCCAGCCGTGTCTATAAATACCCCCCTGCCCCAGCCGTGTCTATAAATACCCCCCTGCCCCAGCCGTGTCTATAAATACCCCCCTGCCCCAGCCGTGTCTATAAATACCCCCCTGCCCCAGCCGTGTCTATAAATACCCCCCTGCCCCAGCCGTGTCTATAAATACCCCCCTGCCCCAGCCGTGTCTACAAATACCCCCCTGCCCCAGCCGTGTCTATAAATACCCCCCTGCCCCAGCCGTGTCTATAAATACCCCCCTGCCCCAGCCGTGTCTATAAATACCCCCCTGCCCCAGCCGTGTCTATAAATACCCCCCTGCCCCAGCCGTGTCTATAAATACCCCCCTGCCCCAGCCGTGTCTATAAATACCCCCCTGCCCCAGCCGTGTCTATAAATACCCCCCTGCCCCAGCCGTGTCTATAAATACCCCCCTGCCCCAGCCGTGTCTATAAATACCCCCCTGCCCCAGCCGTGTCTATAAATACCCCCCTGCCCCAGCCGTGTCTATAAATACCCCCCTGCCCCAGCCGTGTCTATAAATACCCCCCTGCCCCAGCCGTGTCTATAAATACCCCCCTGCCCCAGCCGTGTCTATAAATACCCCCCTGCCCCAGCCGTGTCTATAAATACCCCCCTGCCCCAGCCGTGTCTATAAATACCCCCCTGCCCCAGCCGTGTCTATAAATACCCCCCTGCCCCAGCCGTGTCTATAAATACCCCCCTGCCCCAGCCGTGTCTATAAATACCCCCCTGCCCCAGCCGTGTCTATAAATACCCCCCCTGCCCCAGCCGTGTCTATAAATACCCCCCCTGCCCCAGCCGTGTCTATAAATACCCCCCCGCCCCAGCCGTGTCTATAAATACCCCCCCGCCCCAGCCGTGTCTATAAATACCCCCCCGCCCCAGCCGTGTCTATAAATACCCCCCCGCCCCAGCCGTGTCTATAAATACCCCCCCGCCCCAGCCGTGTCTATAAATACCCCCCCGCCCCAGCCGTGTCTATAAATACCCCCCCGCCCCAGCCGTGTCTATAAATACCCCCCCGCCCCAGCCGTGTCTATAAATACCCCTCCCGCCCCAGCCGTGTCTATAAATACCCCCCCTGCCCCAGCCGTGTCTATAAATACCCCTCCCGCCCCAGCCGTGTCTATAAATACCCCCCCTGCCCCAGCCGTGTCTATAAATACCCCCCCTGCCCCAGCCGTGTCTATAAATACCCCCCCTGCCCCAGCCGTGTCTATAAATACCCCCCCTGCCCCAGCCGTGTCTATAAATACCCCCCCTGCCCCAGCCGTGTCTATAAATACCCCCCCTGCCCCAGCCGTGTCTATAAATACCCCCCCTGCCCCAGCCGTGTCTATAAATACCCCCCCTGCCCCAGCCGTGTCTATAAATACCCCCCCTGCCCCAGCCGTGTCTATAAATACCCCCCCTGCCCCAGCCGTGTCTATAAATACCCCCCCTGCCCCAGCCGTGTCTATAAATACCCCCCCTGCCCCAGCCGTGTCTATAAATACCCCCCCTGCCCCAGCCGTGTCTATAAATACCCCCCCTGCCCCAGCCGTGTCTATAAATACCCCCCCTGCCCCAGCCGTGTCTATAAATACCCCCCCTGCCCCAGCCGTGTCTATAAATACCCCCCCTGCCCCAGCCGTGTCTATAAATACCCCCCCTGCCCCAGCCGTGTCTATAAATACCCCCCCTGCCCCAGCCGTGTCTATAAATACCCCCCCTGCCCCAGCCGTGTCTATAAATACCCCCCCTGCCCCAGCCGTGTCTATAAATACCCCCCCTGCCCCAGCCGTGTCTATAAATACCCCCCCTGCCCCAGCCGTGTCTATAAATACCCCCCCTGCCCCAGCCGTGTCTATAAATACCCCCCCTGCCCCAGCCGTGTCTATAAATACCCCCCCTGCCCCAGCCGTGTCTATAAATACCCCCCCTGCCCCAGCCGTGTCTATAAATACCCCCCCTGCCCCAGCCGTGTCTATAAATACCCCCCCTGCCCCAGCCGTGTCTATAAATACCCCCCCTGCCCCAGCCGTGTCTATAAATACCCCCCCTGCCCCAGCCGTGTCTATAAATACCCCCCCTGCCCCAGCCGTGTCTATAAATACCCCCCCTGCCCCAGCCGTGTCTATAAATACCCCCCCTGCCCCAGCCGTGTCTATAAATACCCCCCTGCCCCAGCCGTGTCTATAAATACCCCCCTGCCCCAGCCGTGTCTATAAATACCCCCCTGCCCCAGCCGTGTCTATAAATACCCCCCTGCCCCAGCCGTGTCTATAAATACCCCCCTGCCCCAGCCGTGTCTATAAATACCCCCCTGCCCCAGCCGTGTCTATAAATACCCCCCTGCCCCAGCCGTGTCTATGATTCGCAACCCCCTTCTCCAGCCGTGTCTGTGATTAATGCCCCCCGCCCCTGTGTAATGGTTTTAGAATAAATGCAGAAACCAATTTCTTGACTTTTTCTGTGAATTCAGTAGTCTTAGTGAATTCATTATTATTAATTATTTTTATTCCCCAGAAAACATTAGAACCATTTCCCTTCATTCCTTACTGAATTACTAGACATACTGTCCCCTTCCCCATTTGAGATATCACAGAATTGCAGAATTGTTCTGGTGCAAAAGGAGGCTATTCAGCCCATCGTGTCTGCACTGGCTTTCCGAATGAACATTGTGGCTTAGTGCCATGCCCTGCCTTTTCCCCATATCCCTGCACATTGTTTATACTCAAAGAATTACCTAATGCTTTTAAAATGTCTCGATTGAATCTGCCTCTACCACATTTTTTGGCAGTGCATTCCAGATCCAAACCAACCATGTGAAAACGTTTGCCTCCCATTGCATTCACTTCTTTTGCAAATCACTTCAAATCTGTGTCCTCTCCTTCTCAATCCTTTTACGAGTGGAATCAGTTTCTCTCTATCTAATTGCCCTCTCATAATTTTGAACAACTCTACCAAATCTCCTCTTAGTTTTCTCCTCTCCAAGGAGAACAATCCCACTTTCTCCAACCTATCTTACAGTTGAAGTTTCTCATTCCTGGAACCATTCTTGTAAACCTCTTCTGCACTCTCTGCAAAGCGTTCACATCTTTCCTATAGTGTGATGCCTGGAACTGTTCATAATATTTCAGATAAGGTCTATATAGTGTTTTACATAAGTTCAGCTCTTGCACTCTATGCCCCTATTAATAAAACTTAGGATACTGTGTGCTTTATTAACTGCTCTCTCCATCTATCTTGTCACCTTCAATGATCTATTACCTCTGCTCCTTCACCCTCTTTAGAGTTGTACCCCTTATTTTATATTGTTCCTCCCTGCTCTTCCTACCACATTGCATCACCTCACACTTCTTTGCACTGAATTTCATCTGTCATCTCTGTCCACTCCACAAACTTGTCTATGTCCTTTTGAAGTTCTACACTGTCTGCGTCACAGTTTACAACGGTTCCAAGTTTTGCATCATCCACAAACTTTAAAATTGTCTCTTGCACACAAATCTAGATCATTAATATTTATCAGGAAAAGCAAGGATCCCAATATTGACTGAACCCTGGGAAACTCCACTGCAAACCTTCATCTAGTAAGAAGTCTCGCAACACCAGGTTAAAGTCCAACCGATTTATTTGATAGTAAATTTACAAGCTTTCGGGGTTTACCCCTTCGTCAGGTGAATGGAGAGTTCTGGCTAGAACACACCCAGCTGTCAAAGAACAAAGAACAAAACCAGCTAGGGAAACAGGCCCTTCGGCCCAACAAGCCTGCGCCGCCATTTTAACATTACCAGTCCCCCCTCCACCCATGACCCTTATCTATGCTTATGGCATTCCACATTGAAGGAAAGCTAATTTAGGGACAATTTATTACCTCCAATCAGCCTAATAGCACATCTTTGGGGTGTGGGAGGAAACCGGAGCACCCGGAGAAAACCCACGCAAGCATGGGGAGAATGCGCAAACTCCCACAGACACTGGCCCAAATCCATGTGTCTGCACAGCAAACAGTGATAGTCACTGAGCTGTCGTATTGCCCAACATCTGGTCCAGTTTAAGCGTACACTAACAACTTGAAGTACTAGGCTATTCTCGAACATCCAAGAGCAGCCCTTGTACGACCCATCGCATGTATGCTCCTCGTTGGACAACAAGGCGGACCGACTTAAAACCTGTGAATTAAAAGAGAAAAACATTAGTGTCATTCCACATCCTTATACATTACCAGGGACGTCCCAAGGCTACTGAACCTTATTTAAAACAATCTCCTATATCCCTCCATCTCCAACCCACTCATGTGCCTGTTTAAGTAACTCTTAAACAACTCCAGCGTACCTCTCCTATCATATCAGGCAATGGCACCACCCAGGACCTTCAACCGATGCTATACACTAGATATATCGATGACATTTTCTTCCTTTGGACTCATGGCGAACAATCAGTGAAACAACTTCATGATGACATCAACAAGTTCCATCCCGCCATCAGACTCACCATGGACTACTCTCAAGAATCAATTGCATTCTTGGACACACACATTTCCATCAAAGATGGTCACTTCAGCATTTTACTGCATTACAAACCCATGGATAACCTCATGATGCTCCACTTCTCCAGCTTCCACTCTAAACATGTTAAAGAAACCATCCCCTATGGATAAGTCCTCCATATACACAGGATCTGCTGAGATGAGGAGGATAGCAACAGACATCTACGGATGCTAAAAGATGCTCTCATAAGAACAGGATATGGCGCTCAACTCATCGATCGACAGTTCTGACGTGCCACTCCAAAAAACGCACCAAGCTCCTCAGAAGACAAACACGGGACACGGCGGACACATTATCCTTCATTGTCCAGTACTTCCTTGGAGCAGAGAAGTTACAACATCTTCTCCGGAGCCTTCAACGTGTCATCAATGAAGACGAACATCTTGCCAAGGCCCTCCCCACACCCCCACTTCTTGCCTTCAAACAACCGCACAACCTCAAACAGACCATTGTCTGCAGTAAACTACCCAGCCTTCAGGAGAACAGTGACCACAACACCACACAACCCTGCCACAGCAAGACATGCCAGATCATCGACACGGATGCCATCATCTCAAGTGAGAACATCATCCACCAGGTACACGGTACATACTCTTAGAACTTGGCTAACATTGTCTACCTGATATGCTGCAGGAAAGGATGTCCTGAGGCATGGTACATTGGGGAGATCATGCAAACACTGCTCGGCAATCACCGAGCAGGAGTGGTCTCTTCCTGTTGGTGAACACTTCAGAAGTCACGGGCATTCGGCTTCTGATCTTCGGGTAAGCATTCTTCAAGGTGGCCTTCACGACACACGACAACGCAGAATCACTGAGCAGAAACCGATAGCCAAGTTCTGCACAAATGAGGACGGCCTCAACCAGGATCTTTGGTTCATGTCACACTATCTGTAAACCCCACGACTTGCCTGGGCTTGCAAAATCTACTAACTGTCCTGGCTGGAGACAGTTCACACATCTTTAACCCGTACTTAACACTCTCTCCACTCACATTGTCTGTACCTTTAAGACTTGATTACCTGTAAGAACTTGCATTCCAACCATTATCTTGTAAATTGAGTTTGTGTCTTTATATGCCCTGATGGTGAACATAACTCCTCACTCACCTGAAGTAGGAGCGAGACTCCGAAAGCTTGTGCTATCAAATAAAGCTGTTGGACTTTAACCTGGTGTGTGAGACTACTTATTCTCCTATTATTCAGCCAATTTTGTATCCACATTACTACTGTCCCTTTAACTTTATCAGCTATAACTTTTCTCACAAGTCTGTTGATTGGCACAATATTGAATGCCTTTAATTCCATCTGCACCACATCACCACCATTGGCCTCATCGACCCTTTCTGATTCCTCTTCAAACTACTCCAACAAGTTAGTTAAACTTTTAGAAATCCATGCTGGAGCTTCCTAATCAACACACATTTTTTCATATGATTACTAACTCTATCCTGAATAATTGTCTCTAGAAGCTTCCCTGCCATCCAAGTTAAACTGACTGATTTGTAATTGCTGGGTTTATCTTTTTGAACAAGGGCGTAATGTTTACAATTCTCCAATCCTCTGGCATTTCCCCTGAAACTAGGGAAGACTGAAAGATTATGGCCAGTGTCCTTGCAATTTTCACTTTCACTTTCTTCAATCTCCTTGGGTGCTTCTCACCTGGTCCCAGTGCCTTGTCAACTTTAAGTACTGGAACATTATTAAATACTTCCTCCTTTTTAATTTTGAACCCTTCTAGTGACAGAGTTCCCTCCTCTGTCACCGTGACCTGGGTACCATTTACCTTCTTGGTAAAGACAGGGTCAAAGTATTCATTTACTACCTCAGTCACTCCCCCTGCCTCCATGTGTAAATTTCCATCGGCTAATTAACAGGAAATAGAGAGTAAGCAATAATATTTTGTTCTGGTTGGCAAGGATAAAGAATGGTGTCCCATAGGGATCAGTGCTCGGGCCTCAACTTTTTGCAATTTATACAAATGCATTGGATGAAGGGACTGTTGGAATGATGGCTAAACTTACTGATGATCCAAAAATAGGTAGGAAAATAAGATGTGGAGATGACACAAAAAGATTATTAAAGGACATAAGTTACATGAGCTGGTAAAGCGCTGGCAAATTGAGTATAATGTGGGAAAGTGGGAAATTGTACATTTTGGCAGGAAAAATGGAAAGAAGCATATTATCTAAATGGTGAGAGATTGCAAAGCTCTAAGGTGTAATGGATCTGGGTACTAGTGCAGGAATTGCAAAAGGTTGGTATGCAGGTACACCAAGTTATTTTCATTGTCCCGCCACTGTTGGTGACTGTTTCAGCTACCAAGACCCTAAGCTCTGGAATTCCCTTGCTAAACCGATTCACCTCTCTACCTCACTTTCCTCCTTTAAAACTCTCCTTAAACCCTAACTGTTTGACAAAGCATTCCCTGTCCTCGTATCACTAGTTGGCTCAGTGTCAAATTTTATTTGATAATGCTCCCATAAAGCACTCATAAGACCATAAGACATAGGAGCAGAATTAGGCCACTCGGCCCATCGAGTCTCCTCTGCCACTCAATCATGACTGATATTTTTCTCATCCCCATTCTCTTGCCTTTTCCCCATTACCCCGATCCCCTTTTTAATCAAGAACCTATCTATCTCTGTCTTAAAGACACTCAATGACATGGCCTCCACAGCCTGGGCGGCACGGTAGCACAGTGGTTAGCACTGCTGCTACACAGCTCCAGGGACCTGGGTTTGATTCCTGGCTTGGATCACTGTCTGTGTGGAGTTTGCACATTCTCCTCGTGTCTGTGTGGGTTTCCTCCGCGTGCTCTGGTTTCCTCCCACAGTCCAAAGATATGCAGGTTGGGTTGATTGGCCATTCTATAAATTACCCCTTAGAGTCCTGAGATGCGTAGGTTAGAAGGATTAGTGGGTGAAATAAGTAGGGATATGGGGGTAGGGCCTGGGTGGGATTGTGTTGGTGCAGACTTGATGAGCTGAATGGCTTCCTTCTGCACTGTAGGGTTTCTATGATAATTCTGCAGCAAAGAGTTCCACAGATTCACCACTCTCTGGCTGAAGAAATTCCTCCTCATCTCTGTTTTGGTGGACCATCCCTTCAGCCTAAGGTTGTGCCCTCTGGTTCTAGATTTTCCTACTAGTGGAAACATGCTCTCCATATCCATTCTACCCAGACCTTGCAGTATCCTATAAGTTTCAATTAGATCCCTCTCATCCTTCTGAACTCCAACGAGTACAGACCCAGAGTTCTCAACCATTCCTCATACGACAAGCTCTTCATTTCAGGGATCATTCTTGTGAACCTCCTCTGGACCCTTTCCAAGGCCAGCACATCCTTCCTTAGATATGGGGCCCAAAACTGTTCACAATTCTCCAAATGAGGTCTGACCAGAGCCTTTTCTAGCCTCTGAAGTACATCCTTGCTCTTGTATTCTGGCTCTCTCGACACGAATGCTAACACTGCATTTGCCTTCCTAACTGTCGACTGAACCTGCACATTAACCTTAAGAGAATCTTGGACAATGACTCCCAAGTTCTTTTGTATTTCTGACTTCCTAAGCACCCAAGGATTTTTAAAATATGTTAAAACGATATATAATTGCATGTTGTTATTACTGTTGTTGGCATTGGCAGTGGCAGCAGGTAGTCAGATTCCAACAGATAGAACAACTCAGTCATGGGGCTGATATTCACGGGAAGACGCAGAGGGTGCTGGTTGACAATGAAAGCTGGAGAATACACTGAGGCTGGAGACACTGAGGCCCAGCCGAATTTAACAGCAGGACATTATTATCATCTTCCTCTTCCCCCTCACACCCAAAAGCCGGTCAAACTGACAGGGTGGCTGTCGGGTGGGAAAACCAGCAACGGAAGCTCACAGCTGGGAACCCTTGGGAATGATCCAATTGGGCGGGTCAAAGGCCAGAGATTGGGTCTTGAGATGGCAGGGAGAAAGTGGCCATCGTGGGAAAGGGGAAGACTATAGGTGCTGACTTGGGAGGATTACAGTGTGAAGAGGACATTGATGTGTTTGCCTGGGGCAAGTGTGCCAATGCAACAATGGAGAGAGGTTGTAAATGGCAGAGGGGAGATTGAAGGCCTTCTTGAGGAGCCAAACCTACAAGGTGACATAGAAAAGTCACTAACCTTCTTGAGCTAGCAGCTTCTGTCTCTCTTTCACTGTCATGTTCCATAACCCCTGGGAAATCCAGACAGCAACTGTTAAATTCAAATAATGCTTCCAGTTGCACAGTAGCAACCGTATTAAGTAAGCGAAAGAAGTGACCTGTTACTTCATAAGACATTAAAAAGCCACAAAATCTGCCACGATGTAAATGGAGCACAGGTGCATGTGTGGAAGTGGAGTTTGTGTTCTCAGTTTTTCATTTTCTAACAGGAAACACAACCCCCTTCCAGCTCCTCACCACCAATCCCCTTACCTGTGCCCGACTTTCTGTGGCCCAATTTGAGTGGCTATATATCAAGGCTACTGCCTTTGTGATAAAACAGCACATGCAAATCCATGTTTCCCAGATATATATGCCAGTGTCTGTACACTGGTTTGCATGGGTAAGAGCAGATTAGGCTATCCAGCCCCCGTCTCTCTCACATTCCACACCAGCTTCAGTGATTCCTCAAGCTATAAAACCCAATCTTCAATGGGAATCGTCTGACCAGAACAGTTGGAGCAAACTGAGCAGGCTTTGTTCACATCAGATTCAGATTCATTTCCCTTCCCCTTCCCCCCATATCAATTGAACCAAATCTTTAAAAAGGTCTCCCACATAATATTCTTAATCTTGCACTGAAGTGTGGGAGGATGTGATCTTTTGATTTCAAGATTTGATTCAATTATCTGGCTCAAGATTGAATAAACTCAAATATCAACCTGAGGCTGTTATTCCCCTCACATCCAATAAACATTTCGAACAGTCACTGTCTTTCTGCAGTCAGACACTGAAATATTGATCCTTGCCTTTGAATTTATGATTTGATTGCATTTCATGTGCACATTCTGTGAGTTTTTTTTAATTTAGAAAGATCTTGCTTTCTGTAAATCAGTAGTTGTGTGAATACTGACAGCAGACGGTACATAATTAGATTCAGTAGCTGCGTTCACTAGGTCTTTGGCAACAGCCTAAACTGATTCAGTGCCAACCCAAGTCTGCAGTAAAGATTAAAATTATTCACGAGGATGTTCACAAACGACAGCATGTTTTTCTCCAGTGATGGAACATTCGCTGTCAGGTGTTGACATGTTCTGGGTGATCCACATATGAAGCATAACAACACTACTGAGGTAAACAGCCAATTCAAAGTGCAAAAGGAGTCCTCTATGTACCCCCTCCCCTTTCTCTGAACATAGTTAATGTAAAACTAGATGAGGTAAAGTGAAACATGTGCCACAGTTATCTGATCTGTTGCTGGTGCTAAAGTTTGTTTGTGTACAAATGATTCATGTTTGTGATATTTCAGGGTCTTAGGAGTGATATAAACACAGCACCACTTATAGCTTAGAATCATAATATTAATTGTACACGGAATGTAATCATACCTCTTTCTCAAATCCACTCAGCGTAATTATGCACAATGTTAGCTTTGAAACAGCACTGTATAGCCAAGGACATGCTTGATTATCTATGCTGAGTTGTTTTTACTCACTCATGGAGAGGTGAGGATCACTAGCAAGGCCAGTGTTATTGCCCACCCGCAATTGCTCTCAATGACGTGATGATAAGTTGCAACCTCTGCAGTGCATGTGGTGTAGCTACACCCACAGTGCTGTGAGGGGGAGAGTTCCAGGATTTTGATCCTGTGACAGTGAAGGATACAAAATATTTCCAAGTGAGGATGGCATGTGACTTGGAGAAGAACTAGCAAGTGGTTATGCTTGGCACAATTCCAACTGCTGGAGAACCTTTCCCCTGATTCCCACTGAATTCAATTTTCCTAGGGTTAGGATAATCTTGATGCCGTACTTGGTCAAATGCCTGCCTTTCATATCAAGGACAGTCACTTTCAGCTTATCACAGGAATGCAGCTTTTTTGTTCATTTTTCAACCAAGGCTGTAATGAAGACTGGAGCAGACAGGACACAGCAGAACCCAAACTGAGCAGGTTATTACTGAGCAGGTTATTACTGAGCAAATGCTAGTTGATAGCAATGTTGACAAATACATTCCATCACTTCTCTCATGATTGAAAATTGACTGATGGGGCAGTAATTGGCCAGGTAGTTTTTGTCCTGCTTTTGGTGAACAATAAGTAGCTAGGTTAGCCATATATGCCTGACTAGGAATGAAAGGGGAAATGCACCTGACTCCGCAACCAATAGAAGAGTAATCAGATCCTGCTACTCTCCTCAATCCAGCAATAAAACTCATACTGGGAAGTCCCAATTTCTCCCCCTTCACTCCAGTGGGGCAAGGTGCTAGCTCCCCTAAAGTGGGGAGCTACTCTAAACCCCACTGTAGTGAAACACTCTGGCAGGGTGGAAAAAGCCAGCAAGCCTGGAAAATTCAATCCCAGGTCTGCTAATAGCATTTAAATGATATGTAAAATATTATTCATATGCTAGCCCCAGCTACTCGCCAATTTCCAGCATGGAAATCTGGCGCTGGATGATGCTAAGGGGGCGTGAATCCCACGAATTGCTCCCCCCCCCCCCACATGATTCTCCTAGCCCACTGCACTAAACAATTAGCGCAGTGGGATGGGAGAATCGCACCCCCCAACCCCCCCATATTCCCATCATGCTTTCAGCAGGAGGAGGCCAAAAGGCTGGAAACCAGCACATTATGCTTAAGCCATTATCGTGATGAGTTTGGGTTGGTGGGGGCCTGGATGTCAGTTTGGGTCCCAGGTCAACACTGCTGCCTTGATCCATGAAATTTGGGATCCAGTTATGTTAAATTTATAGATTTGATTTTCCGACATTACTGCAAAGGAAAGACCCTGAATATATCACCCAACAAATGAAGAGATCTCTCCTGGCCATACGAGCTCTGGACGGGTCAAAGTTGTGAGTCTTACTGGTGGTATCCATATCATGCAAAAGAAAGAACATTTTGAAAAATGAACACTGCCCTTTTGCATTGATTACTCCTTTGAGTTAAATTATTTTAAAGTATCTCCCTTCTCGCCACTGCTGTACCAAACTTCACCACTCAATTCAAACTGTCTTGTTGCTATTAGTTTAAAAACTTTGCTTGAAAGTTCGCAGCAGGATGAAGTTGAATGTAGCAAGACCTCTATGTCACATTAATGGATTGTGAGGCTCTGAGAGCTTGTGCAGTGGTGTTTATCAGATCTTTCTGATGCTACCTTTCCCCCACCTGCTCCATCCCTTCAGCAGGAAAACATTGCAGCTGCAGTGCAGACCTGGCTTCACAAGTGCTCCCAGTGCTCTGCCTTGTCAGCATGTTGTCTGTCATATATCAACTTTATTAAAGGGGACTTTTACTATTGTCAGTTCACCAAGATGGCCTGAAAATGATCCTAAGCTACAACAGAACAACTTTACAACACAACAAGGGGGCTCACTGGTCTTGTCAGTTGTCTTACTGATAGCTTTTACCACATAATCCAAAAGAACTGATGTCAACTTCATTTTAAAGTTATATCAGTACACCATGTACCACACTAACTAACCACTAACAGTTCATTAGCGGCATTTTTTGCATTTTGTTCTCTTACATTTTGTACTATGTTAGTTTGCATTTTATGGCCTTTAAATGTAACGTTATTTAACTTCCCTTCCCAGCAAGTGCTGCGCTGTTTTTCCCGGTTCTCTGCAACATAAGCCAGTTCTTTCATTTGGCTGCAGGTTAACCGAGAGACAAAGAAGGCTTGAAAAATAAAATCTGGCAATGCAAAGTAATCATGATGTGGATATGCGGGCGTTGGACTGGGGTAAACACAGTAAAAAGTCTGACAACACCAGATTTCAGTCCAACCGATTTATTTGATAGTAAACTCACTAGCTTTCGAGTTTACCCCCTTTGTCAGGTGAATGGAACTTCACCTGATGAAGGGGGTAAACTCGAAAGCTAGTGAGTTTACTATCAAATAAATCGGTTGGACTGAAACCTGGTGTTGTCAGACTTTTTACAATGCAAAGTAAGACCAGAAAATGCACCATGGTTCAGCAGCATTTAAAAGGGAAGGATAGGTCAAAGTTTTGGTGTAACTCTTCATCAAAATTTATTAGAGTCAGGAATACCTGTATTATGTTATCTGACCTGTGTAAAAATACTTCAAGCAATGAATATTTCAGGAGCAGGTCGACTGTTGTGTAAAAAGACATGATGGGGACCATTTTGTGTCAGCAACGTCCTATAATCAGCACCAAGGTCAATGATTAGTTAATCTGTTTCCTACTAAAAGAAGGCTGCCTGATAATTTGCTCTTTAGTATATTGTGGCATTCTAAAAATAAACGCATGTATTTAAATAAAATAACCACTATACCATTTGTGTATTCTTCTCGATTATATGTTTTCTTCCTTTTTATTTACATCACAATTCAGTTGTTTCCTGTGCAAGATTTGCTTGAAGGAATAAGTTAAAAATTGCTTTCCTTCTCTATAACAATCCTTAAAATTATATTCCCTAATGTCCTCACTAAAAATAACCTAACTTCCCCATTCGTAAATGCACTACAGAGAGGTACATTTTTATAAAGTTATTATATCAAGGTGCTGAAATAGAGCTGGCAATAAAATAAGACATGTTGCAGGACTAGCGATGAAATGTCAAAGCTGCCTCCATGGTACCTCGACAGCAACATGTGTGGTTCGTTCATTGTTGCAGCCATACTTTCAAAAGCACAGTCTCTCTTCCTCCACCCATTCTAAATAAGGCAGGTTTACCCAGCAACAGAGGCACACTCCATCTGCTGTCTAGTATAATCAGACGGGCCAGTAGCTCTGGCACAAGCTGACTTTCATTCTTCCATTCACTCCTGAGCTCCCTTTCAGATGCCTATTGTCTGCTGCTAATGGCCTTAGAATGGCAATGCCTGTTGCTCTTGGAATTAGAATAGGCTTGGATGGGGAGAGAGCCCTAATCTCTGTATAAAATTAGAGAGGATCTGAATTAGTAATGGAGTGGGGTTAGGAGGAATGCACTGATTGATAAGGGGACGTGCAGCCTTCCAGCCGTCAGCTGTCCAGATTAGCAGGGGCTTTAAGTGTTGAGGCACAATATTTTATTCTCCACGCTTCCAGTCTGCAGGGCTAGCGCATGGCTCAGCTCATGCAGCCCTTTCAAGGCTCCGTAAATCATGCGGCAAAAATGCCCAGATATAGTGACAGATGGAAAAGAAGTCGGATGGACCCCAGAGCCTGAGGCACACCCATTCGAACAAAGATAGCTCAATTCACTCAAAGCTTCCAGTCCTGCTAACTTTGCAAGAAAGGGATGTGGCCCCTCCCCCACTTCCCTCTCTCCTCTGCCTTGTAAGCCCATTACCTACTGCATATTTGCCGACTAAAAGCATATTCACATGCAAATTCTGGAGTTCTCCCTTTAGTCCAGGCACGTGGCTGAAGCCTAATGCAGAAATAATCTGAAATGTTTCTGCCCTATGGCCTGAAACATTAGAGCTGGCAGGATGAAACTCGCCGCATGGCAGGTGCAAGACGCAGGGCAGGTGTATACTAACCATATGCTACACTGGGGGATAATGTTCCTTCAGATCTCTACAAATTACTGTCCAGGTGAGGAAACCTAAGCAAAAGCCCACATAACACAATCCGTGGCATGTATTAAAAACACAAGGAGAAGGGAGGGAGGGGGGTGGGCCTCAGTTCTGATGTTTGCCTTCAACAAGCCTGCAAACAGCTTTGACAGACAGCTGTAAATAATAAATCAAACCTTTACATTAAATAGCCTCTAATGAGACTGAGTTAATACTGCCAGTGTAAACACACAGCACAGAGCTCAAGTGCCACATATTTACTATTCTGAAAATCAAAAACCAGAAGAGGGCACGTGCTGGAAATCTGAATATAAAAAATAATAAATGCAGGAATTGCTGATAGCCCACCGCAGACTTCGCCAGCATTGCACAGAGAAAAGATGGATTCGTATCTGAATCTCAACTCTTTATCACAGTCCTAGATGAAACATTAGACCACCTTTACTGTCTCAGACTTTGTGCTTTGCCTTTGAAAGATATAACTGCTCTAGAATGCTTTCAAATTTAGAACGATAAATATTATTAATTTACATGAATGCAGAATTAAATAAGTAAATCTTAATGCTTGAAAATGCTGTGATTTGACTGCCACCTCTTCCGTAATTTCCAATGAGCACTCACAGCAGACAAGCTTTGGTACCAAGAGTATAAAGTGAATATCTGAATGGGCAGCACAGTGTCACAGTGGTTAGCACTGCTGCCTCACTGCTGCCAGGGACCCAGGTTCGATTCCTGGCTTGGATCACTGTCTATGTGGAGTCTGTGCTTTCTCCTCGTTTCTGTATGGGTTTCCTTCCACAGTCTGAAAGACGTGCTGGTTAGGTGCATTGGCCATGCTAAAGTTTTCCTCAGTACACTCAGAAGGTTGCTGGAGTGTGGTAACTAGGAGATTTTCACAGTACATTCATTGCAGAGTTAATGTAAACCTACTTAAGAACATAAGAACATAAGAAATAGGAGCAGGAGTAGGCCATCTAGCCCTTCGAGCCTGCCCCGCCATTCAATAAGATCATGGCTGATCTGTTGTGGCTCAGTTCCACTTTCCCGCCCTCTCCCCATAACCCTTAATCCCCTCTCTTATCAAAAACCCATCAACCCGCTTCTTAAAAATATTTAGCGAGGCAGCCTCCACCACTTCAACGGGCAGAGAATTCCAGAGATTCACCACCCTTTGAGTGAAGAAGTTCCTCCTCAACTCCGTTCTAAACCGCCTCCCCTTTATCTTGAGGCTGTGCCCCCTAGTCCTACTGTCTTTTTTGAGCGGGAAGAGTCTCTCCACCTCTATCCTATCCATCCCATTCATCATCTTATACGTCTCAATGAGATCTCCCCTCATTCTTCTAAACTCCAACGAGTACAAGCCTAGTTTATTCAGCCTCTCCTCATAGCTCAATCCCCTCAACTCCGGCATCAGCCTAGTAAACCTCCTCTGCACTCCCTCCAGGGCCAAAATATCCTTGCGCAGGTGCGGCGCCCAAAACTGCACACAGTACTCCAGCTGCGGCCTCACCAATGCCCTATACAGCTGCACTTGTGACACTAATAAATACAACATTTGCAAAGGCATTCTTTATCAGGGTTTTTTTGGTAACAGGACTAATTGAAACTTCCTAAAAGGGCTGCAGGTAATGTATTTTCCTTTAAGAAAATATTGAAAAAAACTCTTTAATTTTCCACACAACTATAATTTGGAATAAGGAAGAAATCTGGGATCTAAATACTGAAGAAAAAGAATCTTTCAATGCCTCTCTTTTGATGTTGAAGTTTTGTCCTGCTTTTGCTGTTTTCAATTAGCTCACAAAGTGAGATCTCTGGGGGATGTTTAAAGGCTGCATTTCAGTGCACGTGTTGTCAACTGTTGCAGAAGGAAACGTGCTCCTGCAAAGTCCTTTCAGCATTGTCTTGGAGAAGCTGGTGGGCAGCAGGCGATTCCTGACAGCTGTGGATCGCGTGTATCACAAACAGCTGCCTTGTCCTGGGGTGAAATTAAAAGATTAGGTGGATATGGGCACGTGCGAGACAATGCTCGAGTGGGGTGGAGTATGTCTGCAGTCTTTGACAAAGGGAACTTCACTGAAACAGAGAGGTCAGGAGGGGAGCCGAAGTTTAAAACCACACAAAAGGCTTAAAAGCAGTTTGAAATGAAACTCAAAAGGCAACAGCGCGGCTCTGAAAAGACGCACTAGGCCCAGCAACAGCTGCCCCAACGCAAGACATTTGAGACAGCTTTATTCACAGACATAACAGACCCATAAAGAAAAGATTGCAGCATGCTTCTCCAGTAAAGAAGTGGGCCAGACTAAATGAGTTCATGTGCAAATGAGGGAAATGTTTGAAATCATTAAATAACACCATTAAAGCATTAAAGACCTACATCGAGGCGTCTAAATGTAATTCTTTGAGTCAGGAGATTATGTGCTCCACTTTATTGTTTTTAACTATCCTCTACATTTTCATGATCAAAACATTACCAGAGTTACTGGGGCATGGTCCAACTCTGGCCACCTGTCACTAGCTTGAAAAGCAGGCAGCCGCTGGTTGAAAATTGGACTGATCCCCTGGCTGTCCCGTCAATGTCCAAGGTTCACTCTACTACAAACATCAACTATAAGCAAAGATAGTGTCCATCTGCTTCCAAAGGGAGGCTGCTTAAATACGTAAGTTGCATTGTAGCATTTCGTTTGCAATTCTCAGATACACATCAAGCATTCAGCATGATTGGTTTCATTGGTCAGAACATTGAATATAGGAATTGGGACATCTTGTTAAAGTTGTACAAGACTTTGGTAAGGCCTACATAGAGTTCTGTGGTACAGTTCTGGTCACCATATTATAGAAAGTATATTATTAAATTAGAAAGAGTGCAAAAAAAATTAGTAGGATGCTACCTGGACTTGATGGTTTGAGTTGTAAGGAGAGGCTGGAGAGACTGGGACTTTCTTCTCTGGAGTGTAGGATGCTGGAGGGGGTAATCTTATTTGAAGTCTATAAAATAATGAGGGACAAATATCAGCTAGATAATCAATGTCTTTTCCCAAACGTAGAGGAGTCTAAAACTAGAGGGCAAATGTTTAAGGTGAGAGGGGAGAGATACAAATGGATCCAGAGGGGCAATTCTTTCACACAGAGGGTGGCGAGTGTCTGGAATAAGCTGCCAGAAGTGGTGGTATACACAAATGGTATAGACCATGCTAAATTCTCCCTCAATGTATTCAAACAGGCCCTGGAGTGAGGCAACTAGGGATTTTCACAGTAACTTCATTGCAGTGTTAATGTAAATCTACTTGTGGCACTAATAAATAAACTTGATGGCAAAACAGGTTGATGATCGGCCTATATATCTTTCCATTGTACCTGTTATAAGGTGGTAAGAGAAGGAGAGTTTCCTAGTCAGCCATGATGCAGACTGCAGATCACTGCAGTACATTGCCAAACTTTATCATGTATCAATGCAATTAAAATCCATGGTTGCCTAGGGCAAAGGTGGAAGATATGAAGACACAGGGATTTTCCTGCCCTCATTTTCCTTCCCTCTCCCAAAGGCAATGTCACATTTGGTATACAATGCCAGGGGTCCTTGAAACTCTTTGATAGCTTGCCCTTTTGGCCATTCTTCATGTCTCAACTCTGATCATTATTATCGGGAGATTACTTGACAATTGAAAATTTAACATTGAGCCCAATCTACCTTCAAATGCATTTTCCAGTATGTGTCACTGGTTGGTGGCCAGTGGCAGAAATTCTAGTTAATTTTCTCCTCCCCAGCTCAAATATAGTTCCTCCATTACTGTTCACTATGATTGATTTATTGATTATTTCTGCAGATTGTACTGCAAGGTCAAGTCAAGGTTACCAAATATGTAATGTCCTTGGAAATGCTGCAGGAATGCTTACTATGTACAATTACTGATTGTGACGCCAACCCCAAGTATCTGAGGCACTGACAAATTTAATTTCCAAACTTCATGTCTTTCCACAACACTTTAAATATTAAAGTCAGTAGGACGGGAGAGAATGAACATCAAATTCTCAAATATTTTCACAGCTCCTCTTATTAAGTCATGACAGAACTTTTAGTAGTTGATAGATGTGGTGGTTGTTGTTTGTGTTGACTGCTGCATTATATATAATTTACATTGGAATGTGCTGATTGATCTGGAAATGCAAAGGATCAAAGGCCAACTTTTAGTGTCTGTCCAATCACAATGCATTGCATAACTTATATTTATTCAAATTGGATTACCATATCTTTTAATCTTGTCTTGCCTCTATTATTAAACTTTGGGAAATCATTCATATATAGATCTCCAGTAGATTGGACAACACATTTATTGGGAGATAGGCTATTTTCTAACAGTACGGATGTTATCAACAACATATGATGGGAGAGTGGTGCATGGAGAATGTGAAATAAGAATCCCACCATAATCATGCTGGGGGGACATCATTGACCAGAAATTTAACTAGACCGACCACATAAATACTATGGCTAGAAGGTCAGAGGGTGGGAATTCTGCAGCGAGTAACTCAGCTCCTGACTCTCCTTTGCTTGCTCATCTTCTACAAGGCACAAGTCAGGATTGCGAGGGAATAATGCCCACTTGCCTGGATGAGTGCAACCCTTAACAAAAAAAGCTTGATTCCAGTCAGGTCAAAGGAATGCACTTGATTAGTACCCCACCCACCACTTAGAATTTTCAGGCTTAGAATTAGGCATCACGGAATATTAACAGAGTGACCATAGTGGGAACATGAATGCCATCATTATGAGAGAGGAGAGGTTGCTGGACTGCTGTTGTATGTGCAGAATGGGTCACAGGCATCACACATAAATCACAGATATGAGGAGACAAAATAACTTTTGCATTCTGTTTGCCTCAATGGGATTGGCTGTGGGTGGGTCAGAGATTGTCATCCTGTGCACAGAAACGGGTGCATATCAATCTTTAACCCTCACCTCTTCTGCCACAGTTGTACACTGGTAAACGTGTGCATTATCTACAAGATGCACTGCAGCAACTTGTCTGGACTCCTTTGACAGCACCTTCCAAACCTGTGATGTCTGCCACCTGGAAACAAGGGCAGCAGATTCATGGAAACACCTTCCAAATCTATGACTGCTGCCACCTAGGAGGACAAGGGCAACAGACACAGATGAACACCACCAACTAGGAGTTCCCCTCTAAGCCATTCACCATCCTGACTTAGTAAGATATTGCTGTTCCACTGCTGCGATTGAGTCAAAACCCTGGGACTTCCTCCCTAACAGCACTGTGGGTGTACTCACACCATACAGTACTCACACTGTAGACGTTCAAGAAGGAAGCTCACCAACACATCCTCAAGGGCAATTAGGGATGGACAATAAATGTTGGCCTAACCAGCGATGCTCACTGCCCATGGGCGGAATTTTCCTGTCCCACCCGCTACGGGAATTGTAGTGGACAGGACATGGACCATGTAAAGGTCTGTTGACGTCATGATGGATCTTCCGGTCTGGGGGCAAGCACAGCCGGAAAATCCTGCCCCATGAATGATTAAAAAAAAAATTCCTGGGATTGTGAAAAGTCTCCTGGTATCTAGGAAAATTGTAATGGAAGAATTTATGTTTTCTTGTCCAGCTATCAACAAATAAATCACAATCACATTTACTGCTAATCACAGGAGATGTCTGGCAGGTCAAAATGAAAATAATATTTAGTAAGTCAGCTGTCTGGAAGCTTTAAGAACTCTAATATCTTTCAAGGCCTTCTGAGAAAAGCAAAGCAATTCTCAGATACACACATGATGAGGGGGCATGCCCTTCAACAATCGATGCACAGACCACGTGTTGGGAAATTCTGCAACCCCTAACTGCTGCGAATACATAGATGTGGTTAGACCATTTCTCTCAGTGTTGTGAAATAAAAATATTCAGATGAAACTCAGCCTTTTGATGCAGGATGAGAACCTGAAACCTAAAAATGTAGGTATTGAAAGACTTGACAGGCAATTTAATGAGTGATTGTTAAAGTAATCTGGCAAAAAAGTTTACTTCACAGTAATTGGTGAGGCTGGATTTGTGGGCTCCCTGCATCCCTGTTTAAATGTTGGGATGTTGCCTGGGTTTAAATTTTGCACACATCTTTCATTTGTTACTGGGCAAAATCTCTGCCCCCCTCGAGGAGGGAGACTCATACAGACCAGTCAGCATTAGCAGCCCTGCATTATTGATTGTGCCACCAGGATAGTGGCTGGTAAGAGTATGAGAGAGTCCCGATCAGTCATGTGATGAAAAGAAATTTGTGTCTATACCATCACTGTCCAGCTGCAGGCTACAATGTGCATGTAAAATTATATGTTGCTGTGGCAACAAGATTCCTTGGGTGGCTGGTGTGGCTCAAATTAGTGTCAACAGCATGCAGTTTGTTCCCTGTTCTGGCCAAATGGATTTTAGGACCTGTCTCCTTGCCTTACCTGTGGCGGAGTTAGTGACACTGTGGTTCAGATTGGCCTTTGGGGAGAAATTTCAAGAAGAAGCAATTATTTGGAGTACTTACTATCTGTCCACATCCTCTGTTTCAAGTCTGGTTCACCTTTCATGGCTCTTACTTCTTGACTTAATTGCACTGAACGTGTTTAGCTCCTGCCATTGCACTTTCCCTCTCTGATCATCTTTTTGATGTGTTTCTGCACGTTCTTTTATTGACCCCTTTCTCCCTGCAGAATTTTTCAAGGTAGTTTCTCCTCTTTATTCCATTTTTAATTTGTCTCATTCAAGGGTGATTTTTTTTGTCTGAGCATGTTGAGTCTTAAATATCTTTGGCTTGCATTCTCATCATTATTCCTTTAGAAAATGATGAACTCACTGCACCAGGCTGTTCCATTATAAATAATCAATAAATATCTTCCACAGAAACATGAAATAACCACCTTAAGCAAGGCCTGGACACATATCTCTGACATTACCATCTGGCTGACACCACTCTTGTATTTCTATGACATAGATCTTTGACATAGGAACATTTGAATAGCATAGACTCTGCAGCCTGTTCCACATTTAATTAGATAATTGACAGAGAGCAGGTCCATGCCACTTGCTGTCCATCTGAACTGGAAAGCACGTAGCTACTATTACAGATGGCAACTTAAATCATCATTAGTTTGAGCTCATTCATATGCAGAGAAATAGAAACAGTGTTCAAAAATAGATTCAGAACGGAACTGTAAACTTTAAACTGGGTTGGATTATTTGCCGTCATTTACAGTTTGCAAAGTGTGAAGGAGCTTCAGTTTCTTCTGGAATTCTTAACATTGGAAACAATGCTGGATTCTTGTCTCTCTCCTCGCTTCTTCGTACATGTTTGGTTTTTCTTGAATGACATGAATCTCAGCAAAGGATGGTCTTCTCTGAGGAGCGCGGCATTTGACATCTTCTTTGATCTGAACTATTGTGGTTTCCATAAAATGTGGTGAGTAGAGGGAGACACTTCATCAACATGATATCAAATAAAGTGTAAAAGGTGTTGTTGAGGCATTGCCATTTGAACATTTAAATGTAATTATTATCAAAGTGAACAACAAAGTGCCTTTTAGATATCAATCAACTGGTGCTCCCTTTAAGTATTTATAAAGCTGTATGTTCAGATTATAACATGATGAAGACTCAAATCCAAATAACTTTCCCTTTATAATGCCCTAGTCTTTTGAAGTTCAAATCTTTCATCTGAACTCAAACTCCAAAGACACCGTCAGCAGCAATTAGATAGTGCAATGCTGATAGCCTTGAGGTGGTAAGAAATTTTACATTAACTCTTCCCTCATGTTTTCCATAAACTTTCTCTGTTTCAGCTACTTCCGCTTTCAAATAAATAATATGGTTCTGATAAATTGGTTGCCTGATGTGGTAAACCCTGCAGAAATTTGGTTTTCTGAGAACAAGTCACTAGCTGACCTTTCACATTCTCTTTTCACTGAGTAAACAAAGGCAAATGAAGCAAAAAGATTATCACTTCTGCTTATTTTAAAATCTTTCCGTCAGGGAACATTATGATTGCAGAGTCTGGGCAATGTTATTAATTGGCTTATGATATCATTGGTCATACAGTCAACAATGATCACCACATTTGGGAAAGCATTTCCAGGAAGGTGCACAGCACAGTCATATTCTACTCTGGGCAAGATTTTACAGCCTCGCTTGTCCTGAAACCATAAAATCCCGTCCAATGTCAACAGACGTTTCCATGGTCTACCCCTTGCCTACTCCAATTCCCATGGCAGGTGGGGCAGTAAAATTCCGGCTTCTGTCTGCCTATATGTCTGTATTACACTAGTTCAATGGCAGTACTCTGATGGGCTTCGGCCTTCACATGGCATACATTTGCTGATCCCTCTAAGACATACCTTCCCCCTTTTTCCCTCCCTCTTTGACCCACCCTCCTCCTTTTTCCCAATCTTCTATCTCCTGGGCCTGTGAGCTACACAATGGAAAATATATTCAATCTTTCAAAGTTTAGTGAGAGGACAGTTCGGTGGTTTTGCCACAATATAGGCAGTGGTTGAACATTGGAGGCGCTGGCCTCGTGGTATTATCCCTTGACTATTAATCCAGAAACTCAGCTAATGTTTTGGGGTTTGAATCCCCCATGGCAGCTGGTGGAACTTAGATTCAATAAAAATGCCTGGGATTGTGAATCTACTGATGACCATGAAACCCATTGTTGGAAAAACCCATCTTGTTCACTAATGTCCTTTAAGGAAGGAAATCTGCCTTCCTTACCCAGTCTGGCCTACATGTGTCTCCAGAGCCACAGCAATATGGTTGACTCTCAACTGTCCTCCAAGGGCAACTATGGACAATAAATGCTGGCCAGTCAGTGATGCCATGTTCTACGAGTGAATAAAAAAAATTGCTTTATAGTGGTATGAACTGACAGCTGGAGTTATAACGCTAATCTTGCTTTGCCATTTGGTCAAACACATGCATTCCTTTTCAAAATTTTGGATGAATGCTGGTATTACCATGAAGGGAAATGTGGACCTTCGAACTAACAGAAGATTTTAGAAATAGTGCAATTTCAAGCAGGACTTGAGCACAAAGTCTGGTGTTAACTTGTTTTCTATAACTACTCACAGGTAGGTTAGCGTACAATGATGCACAACCCTTGTGACAATGGTCCTGGCAATCCACTGAGGTACAAAAGTTGAAATGCTCACTGTGGGGTCAAAACAGTCGACCAGAATGTGACTGAAGATTGTGTTGTTTCTGGTGACAAAATAAAACTTGTCAAAAGTAAAATACTGCGGATGCTGGAAATCTGAAAGAAAAACAGAAAATCCTAAAAATTCTCAGCAGGTTTGAAAGCATCTGTGGAAAGAAAAGGAAAAGTTCAGGTTGATGTTCTGATGAAAGGGCTGCTATTTAGTTTTGTCATTTAAGCAAAGTGGTTCTGGAATCACTGCCTAGTAGTCACCAAAGCTATTGGAGCAACCAGAAAACTTTGCAAGACTTTAAATTTTTTAAATGTTTTTTCGGGATTGTGGACATCACTGGCTGGGCCAACATTTATACCACATCCCTAATTGCTCTTGACAAGGTGATGATGAGCTGCCTTCTTGAACAGAGCAGTCCCTGAAGTGATGTTGGGGAGGGGGATCCAAGATTTTAATCCAGCCACAGTGAAATTTGAATGGATATAAAATCCTATTTATGGTGCCTAAAAATTTGATTAGTCTTTAAATAGTCTTGCCTCTGCCTGCCAAGTTAAACCCTGGAGTCTGAACTAAACCAACTGTGTTGGCATCAAAAATTGCTACTACTTTGATGCCACATGTATTTCTTCTCATCAATCATATCAACTCCATTATCCTGGAGGGTCTAGACTGCCCATCAAGATCTGTGGAGCACATATACAGTCTCATAGAAGCTGGTAACACTTCAGCTCACTTGCAATATGGCAGCTGCTCCCAACTAAGACCCAAAAGTGGAGAGTTCAGTATTCAGAAGAGATTAGTTTTGTCTGATAGATCCAATAATACTACTATTTTCCACCTCGTAAAAATCTGATGCACTCTGGATCAAAGTTGACTGCAAATCCTCATGATCAAATAGCAAGTGGCTCTCAGTGTTTCTTTGGTTGAAGAACGCCCTTTCAAATGGGTTAATAGTCAGGGAAACTCCATTTAAATATTATTTATATATTATTCTTTTGAGAGGCTTGGGATTGTGCTGGTTAGTTCAGTTGCCTAGACAATCAGATCAGCTTAATACCGGGTTTGATTCTCATTCTGTCTGAGGCATGCTCAGGGTCTATCTCCTCACCCTACTTATAGTAAAAAATCACAGCACTTTGAGGTGACAAATAATCACCAAGGACCTGCCTTTTGGCAGAGAACTGATGAAGAAGATAATATTCATAAAATGAATGTGTTGCATGTAAAGAATGTTTTAAATATGATTTTAAAAAAACAGGTTAAAAAACAGAACGGCATGGTGGCACAGTGGTTAGTACTACTGCCTCACAGCACCAGGGACCTGGGTTCAATTCTGGCCTCGAGTGAAATGTAGATTTGCACGTTCGCCCCTTTTCTGTGTGGGTTTCCTCCAGGTGCTCCAGTTTCCTCCCAGGATCCAAAGATGTGCGGGTCAGGTTGATTGGCCATGGTAAATTGCCCTATAGCATCAGGGGGAATAGCAGATACATGGTATTAAGAGGATAGGGCCTGAGTGGGATTGTAGTTGGTGCAGATTTGATGGGCTGAATGGCCTCCTTCTGCACTGTAGGGACTCTATGATTCTATGACTTACAGATAAAAGTGAGGTAAGTATGGAACTGGGCTTGCTCAGTGGGTAGTTCTCCTGTCTCTAGGTGATAGGCCCCAGGTTCAAATTCCACTCCAGGATTTGTTGGCTATGAAAGGAGCCAGCCACTGGTGCAGGCAAACCAGTGTGTATCATGCTGGCACCCAGCCTGGTTGAATAGGAGGGTTAGTGGCAGGAAGGGCTTGTGGCTGTAAAATCACCTGCCAAAACCAGAAATGATGGTAGATATGAAGGTGATCAACCTGCATTGTGGCAACCCCATGTGACGTGGGAAAAACAGAAGGAGGGACCACCCGATGAGGTGGGTGTGTCAGCTTCTCGCTGCAGTCTATCTACTTTTTGGCTGATGTTTAACAATGTATTCGTACATCGTTTTCCACTTCCATATGGGACCTGGACAAACTACCATTTTTCAAGTTTAAGTATTTATGTTGAATATTTATGTAATTTATTTCAAAACTTTCTCTTGAACAAGGCTGAATTCACCTGGCACCCACTGGCAACTTCCAATGTTGATATTTGTGGGGCTCTCTGGTGATTTTCTTGCCACTCCCAGCACTGCTTCAATCACTCACTCTTTCTGAGTGAGACAGTCATCCACACTGTACTGCAGTTGAACTCTGCTCCTGCAATAAATACTGCTCAAAGAAGGAACAGCCACTTAAGCTGAATTATTGCAGGGCTGCTGGCACTATGCCAACTCTAGCTTAATACAAGTCCATTGGAACAAGGTGGGGGAGGTGAAATTAGACAGAAATGTGGAGAGGGAAGAAAATCAAGTAACAGGACGTTATTGATCGAGAAGGTACAAGTGAAGAGAAATTGAAAATAGGAATTCTGATAAAGGATCTAACATGAACAATGAATCCTGTTTTATCTCAAACAGATGCTGACTGATGCTTAGTGCATTTTCAGAATTTTCTGTTTTATTTCATCTATGAAAAGGAAATATGCTTGAATTAATTTTGTGATGGTTTTGAATGACAGCCAAAAATGGCTATTTAAAAATGAATACAGATTCATGGGCTTAATTTGTAGATTAAATTTATAATACAGTATTGAAATAATGGCTCTCACACTGACAATGCTATTATAGTGCTAATGGTTAACCCAAAGATTGGGAGTGCTTTAGAATTCTGCAGACGAACAAGAAAAAGATTAAGAAAGGGAAAATGGAATAAGTGCAAACTGGTGAGAAACATGAAAATGGACTGTAAAAGCTTCTATGGGTATGTAAAAGGGAAGAGGTTAGCAAAAAGCAAAGTTGGTTCCAATATAATCGGGAGAATTTATGATGGGGAACAGGATAATGATAGAGAAACCAAATAAGTACCCTGGTTAGAATTCTTCAATGTGGAGATGCCAGCATTGGACCGGGGTAAGCACAGTAAGAAGTCGCACAACACCAAGTTAAAGTCCAATAGATTTATTTGGCAGCACAAGCTTTCATCAGGTCAGTGAGGACTTGTGTTCACAAACAGGGCATGTACAGACACAAGATAATGGTTGGAAAGTCAGGCAAGTCATGGGGTTACAGATACTGTGACATGAACTCAAGATCCTGATTTAAGACCGTCCTCATGTGTGCGGAACTTGGCTATGTGATTCTGCTCAGTGATTCTGTGCTGTCGTGTGTCATGAAGGCTGCCTTGGAGAATGCTTACCCGAAGGACAGAGGCTGAATGCCCATGACTGCTGAAGTGTTCCCCAACAGGAAGAGAACACTCCTGCCGGTGATTGTTGAATAGTGGTCATTCATCCATTGGGGAGGCCATGCAGACGCTACAACACTGTACCATGCCTTGGGACATTCTTTCCTTCAGTGTATCAGTACACAATGTTGGCCGAGTCGCAAAAGTATGTACCATGTACTTGGTGGATGGTGTTCTCACATGAGATGAGGACATCTGTGTCAATGATCCGGCACGTCTTATAGAGGTTGCTGTGGCAGGGTTGTGTGGTGTTGTGGTCTCTGTTCTCCTGAAGGCTGGGTAGTTTGCTGTGAACAATGGTCTGTTTGAAGTTGCGCAATTGTTTGAAGGCAAGAAGTGGGGGTGTGGGGATGGCCCTGGCGAGATGTTCGTCTTCATTGATGACATGTTGAAAGCTCCGGAGAAGATGTTGTAGCTTCTCCACTCCAGGGAAGTACTGGACGATGAAGGGTACTCTGTCCGCTGTGTCCTGTGTTTGTCTTCTGAGGAGGCCGGTGAGGTTTTTCGCTGTGGCGCATCGGAACTCTTGATCGATGCGTCAAGCACCATATCCAGTTTTTATGAGGGTGTCTTTCAGCATCTGGAGGTGTCTGTTGTGATCCTTCTCATCTGAGCAGATCTTGTGTATACAGAGATCTTGTCTGTAGATGGCATTGCTGTAACTACCCAAGTACTCAATGCTGACAACTGCCAGTCTCCAGATGCAATTCTACAACTCATCCATTTCATCCTGGATCACAACATCTTCACTCTCAATAACCAGTTCTTCATCCAGACACACGGAACAGCCATGGGGACCAAATTCACACCTCAATATACCAACATCTTTATGCACCGGTTTGAACAAAACCTCTTCACCGCACAGGACCTTCAACCAATGCTAAAAACTGGATACATCAATGACATTTTCTTCCTTTGGCTCATGGCAAGCAATCACTGAAACAGCTACACCTCACCAAGGCCACCTCCACACTCCCATTTCTTGCTTTCAAACAACTGCATAACCTCAAACAGACTATTATCCGCAGCAAACTACCCAGCCTTCAGAAAAACAGTGACCACAACACCGCACAACCCTACCACAGCAACCGCTGCAAGACGTGCCAGATCATCGACACAGATGCCATCATCTCACATGAGAACACCATCCACCAAGTACACGGTACATACGCCTGGACTCAGCCAATGCTGTCTACCTAATACGCTGCAGGAAAGGATGTCCCGAGGCATGGTACACTGGGGAGACCATGCAGACACTACAACAACGAACAAATGAACACTGCTCGACAATCACCAGGCAGGAAATCACCAGCCAGCATTCCTGTCAGGGAATGCTTCAGCAGTCATGGGCATTCAGCCTCTGATCTTCGGGTAAGCGTTTTCCAAGGTGACCTTCATGACACATGACAACGCTGAATCACTGAGTAGACACTGATAGTCAAGTTCTGCACACATGAGGATGGCCTTAACTGGGATCTTGGATTCACGTCACACCAGCTGTAACCCCCGTGACTTGCCTGGGTTTGCAAAATCTCACTAACTGTCCTGGCTAAAGACAATACACATCTCTTTAACTTGTGCTTGGCCCGCTCTCCACTCACATTGTACCTTTAAGATCTGATTATCTGTAAAGACTCGCATTCCAAACATTATCATGTAAATTGAATTTGTGTCTTTATATGCCCTGTTTGTGAACACAAGTCCTCACTCACCTGAAGAAGGAGTCAAATAAGCCTGTTGGGCTTTAACCTGGTGTTGTGAGACTTCTTACAGAATTCTTCAGCCATTCACGCTGGCAGGATTCTGCTGTCTTGCCTGCAGCGCAACCCCAAAGGATTTCGAAGGAGCACTGGGTGGCATCACTGGAAAACTTCATTGACAGTGGCGGGATTCTCTGAACAGCAAGGCACTTTCCACCACCGGGAAACAGCGGTTGGCAGGTCAGAGAATCTCATACTCTGTGTTTGCTTTCACAGTGGAAAATCCTAAAAACACCCCAGAAATAATGGGGAATCAAGGAACTGGTATAAAGGTATTAATACTATGAAAAAAAGTACTAGAAAAATTAATGGGACTTAAAGTAGATAAATCTGCTTGGCCTGCTAATCTACATCCCAGAAAATAGGAATTCTGCTGAAGGACCCAAAAAACCATAAGACATAGGAGCAGAATTAGGCCTTTCAGCCCATCAAGTCTGCTCCATAATCAGTCATGGCTCATCCCCCTTCTCCTGCCTTTTTCCCATGACTCCTGATCCCCTTATTAATCAAGAACCTATCTATCTCTGTCTTAAAGACACTCAACAACCTTCTGTGGCAAAGAGTTCCACAGATTCACCACTCTCTGGCTGAAGAAATTCCTCTTCCACTCTGTTTTAAAGGATCGTCCCTTTAGCCTGAGTTCGTGCTGTCTGATTCTACTTGTTTTTCCTACTTGTTGAAACATCCTCTCCATATCCACTCTATCCAGGCTTTGCAGTATCCTATAAGTTTCAATAAGATCCCCCCTCATCCTTCTAAACTCCAATGAGTACAGACTTAGAGTCCTCAGCCATTTCTCATATGACAAGCTCTTCATTCCAGGGATCATTCTTGTAAACCTCTTCTGGACCCTTTCCAAGGCCAATACATCCTTCCTTAGATATGGGGCCCAAACTGCTCACAATACTCCAAATGGGATCTGACCAGAGCCTTATACAGCCTCAGAATTACATCGCTGCTCTTGTATTCTAGCCCTCTTGACATGAATGCTAACATTGCATTTAGAGTCGTAGAGTCATAGAGGTTTACAGCATGGAAACAGGCCCTTCAGCCTAACTTGTCCATGTAGAGGTTTTTTTAAATCTCTAAGCTAATCCCAATTGTGTGCATTTGGTCCATATCCCTCTATACCCATCATACCCATGTAACTATCTAAATGCTTTTTAAAAAACAAAATTGTACCTGCCTCTACTACTACCTCTGGCAGCTTGTTCCAGACGCTCACCACCCTCTGTGTGAAAACTTGCCCCTCTAGACACTTTTGTATCTCTCCCCTTTCACCTTTAAACCTATGTTCTCTAGTTTTAGACTCCCCTATCTTTGGGAAAAGATATTGTCTATCTAGCTGATCTGTGCCCCTCATTATTTTATGGACTTCTATAAGATCACTCTTCAGCCTCCTGTGCTCCAGAGAAAAAAGTCCCAGTCTATCCAGCCTCTCATTATAACTCAATCTATCAAGTCCTGGTAGCATCCTAGTAAATATTTTATGCACCCTTTCTAGTTTAATAATATCCTTTCTATAATAGGGTGACCAGAATTGCATGAAGTATTCCAAGTGTGGCCTTACCAATGTCTTGTACAACTTCAACAAGACATTCCAGCTCCTGTGTTCAATTTGCTTTCCAAACCGCTGACTGAACATGCACATTAACCTCAAGAGAATCTCGAACAAGGACTCTCAAGTCCCTTGTGTTTCTGATTTCCTAAACATTTTCCCATTTAGAAAATAGTCTATGCCTCCATTTCTCCTTCCAAAGTGCAAAACGTCACACTTTTCCATATTGTATTCCATGTGCCACTTCTTTGTCCAGAGTCCTAAACTGTCCAAGTCCTTCTGCGCCCCCCTGCTTCCTCAATATACCTGTCCCCCTATATGTCTTTGAATCATCTGCAAACATAGCAACAGTGCCTTCAGTTCCTTACGTATGAAATATTAATCCTGTCTTTTCTCTTTACAGATGCTTACTGATCCTCTGTGCATTTTTGTAATTTTCTGTTCTTATTTCATCCATCAAGGGGGAAAGAGGGGGCTATAGAGAAAGTAGATGCATTGGTGGTTATCCTTCAAAATTCTGTAGGCTTTGGAATAGTTCCTGCAAATTGGAAGGTGGCAAATGTGACCGTACCGTTCAAGGAAAAAAGGAAAGAGAAAACATGGAACTGTAGACCTGTTTGCCTAACATCAGTTGTAGGGCACTTACAGGGAGCAGGAGTCAGCCATTCATTCCTTCGAACCTGCCCCATCATTTAATAAGAACATGGCTGACCATGGCTGACTCAAATCTGCATTCCATCTACTTCTGAAAACCTGTCATGCCCTCATTAGAGGAAATGCTAGAATTTATAATAAAGGATGTGATAAGTTAGAAAATAATGGTAGGATTGGGCAAAGTCACAGATTAATGAAAGTTAAATCATGTTGGAGTTTTTGAGAATGTAACTAGCAGAATAGATAAGGAAGAACCAGTTGATGTGGTATATTTAGATTTTCAGAATGTTTTGTAAGATCCCACACAAGAGATTAGTAAACAGAATTAGAGCTCATGGGATTGGGGGGAAATACTGGCATGGACTATGAACTAGTTAATGACAGAAAACAAAGAGTAGGAGTAAATGAATCATTTTCAGATTGGCAGGCTGCGAGTAGTGGGGTACCACAATGATCAGTGACTGGGTCTCAGCTTTTTACAATCTATATCAATAAATTGGATGTGGGGATTAAATGTAATGTTTCCAAGTTTGCAGATGACACAAACCGAGGTGGAAATGTGAGTTCTGAGGAAGATGCAAAGATTCTTTAAGGAGATTTTGCGAGGCTAAGGGAGCGGATAAAAGTTGGTAGATGGAATACAACATGGAGAAATATGAGATTATCCACTTTGGTTAAAAAAAAGCAATACAGGCTAATTTCTAAACGGTGAGAGACTGGGAATTGTTGAACTTCAAAGGGACTTGGATGTCCTTGTTCATGAGTCACTGAAAGCTGACATGCAGGTCGAGCAAGCAGTTTAAAAGGCATTTATTTCAAGAAGATTTGAGTATAGCAGTAAAGATACCTTACTGAAGTTATAGGGAGCCTTGGTGGGATGGCACCTGGAGAATTGTGTGCAGTTTTGGTCTCTTCACCTAACGAAAGATATACATGCCACAGAAGGAATGCAACAAAGGTTCACCAGACAAATTACTGAGAAGGAGGATTGTCCTAAGAGGACAGATTAAGTAAACTGGGCCTTTATTCACTGGAGTTTGGAAGAATTAGAGGTGATCTCATCCAAACTTATACAATTCTTCCAGGGCTCAACAGGTAGAGGAAGGAAGGATGTTTCATTTGGAGGGGAGGTCTATAATCAGGATATCCAGTGTCAGAGTAAGGGCAAGCCGTTTAAGACAGATGAGGAGGTATTTATTCACTCAGACAGTGATGAATCTTTGGAATTCTCTGTCCCAGATGTCTGTGGAGACTCAGTCATTCAGTATGTTTAAGACCAAGATCGATAGATTTCTACAAAATAAAAACATCAAGAGATATGGGGATAGCATAGGAAAATAGTGTTGAAGTAGAATGGCCATGATCTTATTGAATGACAGAGTGGGCTTGAAGGGACGGATTGCCTGCTCCTGATCCTATTTCTTATGTTTTTATTATGAAATATTTTTCTGTTCGAAGAAAAGCTCAGCATATTGTGGTAAGCGCACTAGGATTACAGGTAGCAGGTTAGTGTAGCTGCAGTTTCTTGCAGTCGTTGCTACGTGGTTTAAAGCATGTGGCTCACCAGCAGAAATTACAACTCTGATATTACTTGAAGACAAATTATATGAAAGAGGAAACAAGTGCTATGAAAGGAAGTGTCTACTTCTTTAGTTTCGTTTCAGAGAAGATAATGGCCCATGAAGGGGGAATCTTCCACTGCAAGATTTCATCTTCCAAAAGTAGCTTTGATCTCTCTCTCTCTCTAGTAACAAAACTGCTGACATTAAGCATAGTTTAAAGTAATGGTGCTGTTAGTCTACACACAAAATCAATACATTCTAATAATGATAAAATTAACTGTCATTAAAAAGAATTGGTGCATTGTTCCAGATTGTTTTGCTTCAGTGTGTTTGGAACTAATTTTCATTGATTTTAGAACAGTTGGTTACTCCAATGTAATCTCAAGAATCACCCAAAGTTGTTGCATTTAAGCCATTTGTTGATATTTCCTCTCTCCAATCTCCCTTTTTTATGCAATTATTCTAATCAAATGTTTGTCCAGTGGTTTTACATTTACTGAAAGGTTAAAGAAAATACGCTGCATCTTTTATTCATCTGAACGTCTCTCAACATGCAGTAGGGCATTATCACAGAGTCTTTTCCTGTGAGTCGCACAAGTGTATGGACAATAGCAGTTCATTTATAATAGAAAACATCCTGTCTGAGGGAAGCCAAACAATTTTGACATCACACAGGCATCTTTGTACAAAAGTGTGTAAATAAAGGCACTTCTGTCTTTAAAGCACATAAGATAGCTGCGTAAACAAACTGGGGTTCGCCTCCAGATTATCTTGCGATCTCCAGGAATTTAAGATTAAGCTCATAGATGCTGCTACAAGCAAGCCTGGAAAAAAAACCTAGGAGCTTTAGAAAAATGGCAATTTTTCATTTCCTTTGAACACTTGATTAATGGTTACTAAAATATTGGAGATGGAAGGGTAATGATTGAATCTCCAGGAATACATCCCTTCAAAATTGGCAACTCAAACAGATAGCCCAAATTTTAAGCCTTATTTTCACAGACATGTTGCCAAAGCTATCTTGGGCTTGTTCTTTTCTATTAAAAGTTAATATGTCCAAAATTTTCTGTTGAAACAAATGTTCACTGAGCTTCAGCACCTGTGTGGAGCACTTTTCACCAAGGCATGCCTAAACCCATTTGGGATTAAACACAACTTGAAAAATTCAACAACAATCCAGAAAAATTCAGGGAAAGTTGGAATTTGGGGCAGTGAAAGCTACATTATTAGTGGCCAAATTCAATGTATCTCAGTGAGACAGGTTGTTCTAATTTTAAAAATCTCAATAAAATAATGGTCCATTAAAATATCTCAGAGGCTTAACTTCCTCAAACTGCATTTGCATAAAATTAATTTCACCCTTTTCCAGTGTTTTCAGTTTTGGACGGATGTGTTGGTCGACTAATGGCTGGAGGATGTGAGTCATGTGACGAACCTTCAGGAATATCTTCAAACACAGTTGGCAACGCAGGAATACCCTTGCAGCAGAGAGACAGGTGAGAGTTGATTTGGATTTAATAAATCAGAGGATGAGAAAGGCCATTTTCCCTCTTTAGTTACCCCCTCTGATATTCTGACAGTGTGAGCCTAGCATTCAGTTAGTGAATGTTGTAGTTCAGCACGTCCACCATTCTGAATGGCAGATTATTGCTTATACAACATGCCTCTTTGTTCAGTTCCAAACATTCAGAAACAATTAGGTAATTTGTTGCCTTCATTGTATGGGTGGTAATCTTATGGAACCGATCAATATCAGAGCCAATCATATTCCCATTAAAATTAATGGATAAAATTAAAATGGGTTTGTTCTATAATGAGAGAAATGAACCACTCCTCAAGATTAATGTACATGCAGTGAAGACAATGATTCATCTCACTGCCTCTTGTTTATACAATAGATGGATCTCACTAATGGAATCAACAACAAAAACTGATCTCATTCCAGCATAAACAAATCAATCACCAGCAGCCTGCTGCCTGTGATTTTAATTAAGTACAGATTGAGTCTAGCACTCCTTCTCATCACTGCTAAATCAAACTGAAATGAGGTGGTAACATGCAGAACAACTCACCTCTATTATTTTTGAGAAGTCTTTTTGCCTTTTTTCAATTTTGATTTATAAAGTGAAGAGACCTGTCTACTCTTCACTTCATAAATCAAAGTTGAAAAAAGGCAAAAAGACTTCTCAAAAATAATAAGGATGACTTGTTCTGTATGTTACCATCTCATTTCAGTTCGATTTAGGGATGAACTTGACCTCTTAGATGATAAATGCAGTGGAAGGTGTGATGTACAGATACCATGCAGATGGTCCAGGAGGCCCAGGTTAAATCCTGAGCTCTGCTGAGCTAGGTGATCTCAACTAGGTGGTAGTACTGCCTTTAGCCCCAGCATTGTCATCCTTCAAGGCTTGCATATTGAATGCTTAAACATTAATCTCTATTACAGCTTGCACATGTATGAATATCAAAGAATATAAGCACAACCACTCAGATTTTGGATAATTTGTCCCACACTTACTTTAATTTTTTAAATGGACTTACTTAGAATTTTTTCTAGCAGGTCGAAAGCCAGCTCTGGAGTGCAGCTTAAAGTAAATCAGTGGATGTGGCAATACAGTTCAGCCCCAACTCACTTAGGGCACAATTACACACTAACACTCGAGCTCTTGAAATAAGCATTCTTTTGCCTTCAAATCTCATCTAATAACTTTGTTAGTAATGCTCTACTGAAGTTTCTAGAGGAAATAACAAATTAAATGTAGTTTTCAACTTTCTCGTTAAGAGAGTAATGCAGGGGAACTTTCGGTTTTCATATGACCAACGTTTCTATAAGATGCCAAAAAGCTATTCACACACTGTGATAATGAACCTTGCTCTTTTGAAGCTTTTAAAGACTTTTTCAAGGATTTGTATGTATATTTCAGCGAATCCATTGGTTGATGGATGATAAAGTGTGGATTTTATATGTTGGATACCATTTACTTTGAGATTATCATCAGATTCTTGTGAAGTAAATCATGGACCATTATTGCTAACTATCTGTTCTAATTTGCCAAATTTTGTAAAAAAAAGTCATTAAGTTTTTTTAATGGTTCATTCAGATGTAGTGGATCTCATGAATACACCTCCTGGCCACTTTGCACATCAATGATGACCAAGAACACGCAACCCTCAAATGGATCACCAGCATCTACATGCAAATATTGCAGTGGCATTTTAGGCCATTCCCAAGGTTGTAAAGGAGATAACAATGGCATATTTCTTATTCATGCACAGGACTAACACTGTCCAACTTTTCTTCACTCTGAGAATCCAGATCAGGCCATTAAAAATAGCTACATGCTAATTACTTCATTGGACCACACCAGGATGTCCTTCATTTCAAGAACTCTTCCACGTGGAGTAGGAGGAATGATCACTCTGATTCTCCACAATAGACATTCACCTTGGATGGTCAGCTCAAGCATCTTGACACATATCAAACGAGGATACGTAATGACGCGTTCCAGCTATTGTTCCTTTCAGTACCAGATCCATTACCTTCCCCTTCACAGCATCATTTGTGGTATGCCTCTGAACTTGAGAAGCTGTCACAGGCAAATGATTCACCAGCAAAAAATGAAGAATGTTAACAAAACTAGTTGGTGGAATTTGCTCAATAGGTAATGGTAAGCATGATAATGCATTAACATTAGACTCTGATTGATGACACTTTATATCATAAGTGTGTGCAGATAAGATCAGTGACCATATTTGCAATTGGCTAGCAGATAATGGCCCAAATAGTTAAGGTTTGGTAATCAGTCAATAATGTCGCTAAGTTAGAAACAAATTTGCCATGGTAATTTACTCATCTTAGAAAGGACCTCAATTGCATCACATTCACTGGACGTGGTACTTCTAAAATATTCTTAGCTACTTTATGTAGCCTTCACTATCAATAACATGACCCCAATACTGGACTGATGTCAGGAAAAAGTCACACATTTCTTTTGCATATGCAAACCATGTGCTTGAAGATGTTCCAATGTTGCTTCTAAATTATTCAAGTGCTCCTGTTCACTGGATGCTGTAATTAGAATATCATCCAGAGAGACCACTTAAAATCTGATTCATTGATCTTTGGAATAGGGCTGGTGTGGATTTTATGTCAAAATGGAGAGTTCTCCATTCACCTGACGAAGAGGGTGTCCCTCAAAAGCTTGTGAGTATATTATCAAATAAATAGGTTGGACTAAAACCTGGTGTTGTCAGACTTTTTACTGTGTTTACGCCAGTCCAACGCCGGCATACCCACATCATGTTTTAAAATTACCATAAGAACATAAGAACATAAGAAATAGGAGCAGGAGTAGGCCATCTGGCCCTTCGAGCCTGCCCCGCCATTCAATAAGATCATGGCTGATCTGTCGTGGCTCAGTTCCACTTTCCCGCCCTCTCCCCATAACCCTTAATCCCCTCTCTTATCAAAAACCCATCAACCCGCTTCTTAAAAATATTTAGCGAGGCAGCCTCCACCACTTCAACGGGCAGAGAATTCCAGATATTCACCACCCTTTGAGTGAAGAAGTTCCTCCTCAACTCCGTTCTAAACCGCCCCCCCTTTATCTTGAGGCTGTGCCCCCTAGTCCTACTGTCTTTTTTGAGCGGGAAGAGTCTCTCCACCTCTATCCTATCCATCCCATTCATCATCTTATACGTCTCAATGAGATCTCCCCTCATTCTTCTAAACTCTAACGAGTACAAGCCTAGTTTATTCAGCCTCTCCTCATAGCTCAACCCCCTCAACTCCGGTATCAGCCTAGTAAACCTCCTCTGCACTCCCTCCAAGGCCAAAATATCCTTGCGCAGGTGCGGCGCCCAAAACTGCACACAGTACTCCAGCTGCGGCCTCACCAATGCCCTATACAGCTGCAGCAAGACCTCCCTACTTTTATATTCAATCCCCCTCGCTATGAAGGCCAGCATCCCATTCGCCTTCCTGACCACCTGCTGCACCTGCAGGCTGGGTTTTTGCGACTCATGCACAAGGACCCCGAGGTCCCTCTGCACCGTCGCCTGCTGCAGTTTTTCGCCACGTAAGTAATAGTCCTTCCTACCATTCTTCCTACCAAAGTGGACCACCTCACACTTGCCAACATTAAATTCCATTTGCTATTTCCTGGCCCATTCACCCAGCCTATCTAGATCCTTCTGCAGACTCTCCACACCCTCCGCACAATTTGCCTTTCCCCCAATCTTGGTGTCATCAGCAAATTTCGACACCCTGCACTCGGTTCCCTCCTCCAGATCATCTATATAAATGGTAAATAGCTGAGGCCCCAGCACCGACCCCTGGGGCACCCCACTACTCACCAACCGCCAATCCGAATAGCACCCATTGACCCCCACTCTCTGCCTCCTATTTGACAACCAATCCTCTATCCACGCTAACACCCTACCCCCAACTCCATGTCCTCTGACCTTCTGCAGTAACCTCTTGTGAGGTACCTTATCAAACGCCTTCTGAAAATCCAGAAAGACCACATCCACCGACTCTCCTCTATCCACCGCCCTAGACACATCCTCATAGAACTCCAGTAAATTTGTCAGACACGACTTCCCTTTAATGAAACCGTGTTGCGTCTGCCCTATCAAGCAATTCCCTTCAAGATGCCTCGCAATTTCCTCCTTAATGACGGATTCTAACATTTTACCTACCACAGACGTTAAACTAACCGGCCTATAATTCCCCGCCTTTTGCCTGGCACCCTTCTTAAACAACGGCGTAACATTAGCCGTTTTCCAATCTTCCGGCACTTCCCCGGAATCCAGCGACGTCTGGAAAATAACCACCAAGGCATCCACTATAACCTCCGCCATTTCTTTCAGAACCCTCGGATGCATTCCATCCGGTCCTGGGGACTTGTCCACAATCAGCCCCTCCAGTCTGTCGAGCACCACCTCTCTAGTAACAGTAATGTCATTAAGACCCTCCAGTCCTACCACCTTTCCATCGCTAACACCCGGCAAATTATTCACGTCCTCCTCCGTGAAGACAGAAACAAAAAAGTTATTCAAGACCTTAGCCATATCCCCATCCCCTACCACTAGGTCCCCTTTCTCATCCTCTAAGGGACCAACGTTCACCCCAGCCAGCCTCTTCCTTTTTATATATTTATAAAAACTCTTGCTATCCTTTTTTATATTAAGCGCTAGCCCAGCTTCATAGCTTCTTCTACCCTCCTTTATCAACTTTTTTGTCAATCTTTGTTGACATTTAAACCTTTCCCAATCCTCTTCTCGCCCACTGCTCTTAGCTACTCTAAATTCCTCCGCTTTTAATTTAACACTTTCCTTCACCTCCTTCGTTATCCACGGCTTATTACCTCTCTTCCTACTGTCCTTTTTAACCATCGGAATAAATTTCTGCTGAGCACCAAGAAAGATCTCCTTAAAGATCCTCCACTGCTCCTCAGCAGACCTACCTTCCAACGCGCTCCCCCAGTCCACATTCGCCAATTCTTCTCTCATCCTACCATACTCCCCTCTATTCAAACAAAGGACGCATGTCCGGGAACCCACTTTCTCTTCCTCCATCTGCAACAGAAACTCCACCATACAATGATCACTCTCTCCAAGAGGATCCTTCACCGCAAGGTCCCTAATTCTACCCGCCTCATTACATAGCACCAGATCCAAGATAGCTCGCTCCCTCGTCGGCTCCAACACACACTGTTCCAGGAAACTATCCCGGCAGCATTCCAAGAACTCCTCCTCGAGCCCACCTCGTCCAACATGGGTCGACCAATCAATATGCAGATTGAAATCCCCCATAACTACTGCCGTCCCATTCCTGCACGCCGCACTTATTTGCGCGTTAACAGCCCGCCCCACCTCCAGATCATTATTCGGGGGCCTATAGATGACACCCACCAGCGTCTTCCTCCCTTTGCTGTTCCTAATCTCCACCCACAACGATTCCACTTTCTGCTCTTTGGCTCCGATATCATCCCTTGCTACCACCTTGATGCTGTCCTTAATCAGCAGAGCTATGCCACCCCCTCTTTCCTCCTGCCTATCCTTCCTAAACACTTGATAGCCCTGTACATTCATCTCCCAGTCCCTGTCACCTTGCAGCCACGTCTCTGTAATGGCCACCAGATCGTATCCATTTGTGTCTGAACTGAACCATCTGATTTTGTGACATCTTCTAATGATTCACCAAACTTGCAATGTTGTGTCAGCCTTTCTAAGGTTATCACTAACTGAGCAGTGCTTTTGTCTTCCATTTGATTCCTTTGGTGGAACCTGAACTGTTCTGTGATGATCAGTGGCTTTGAAGAGTATTGCTCTTCAAGGATCTTTGTCAAATTATCATACGTCATGGTTCCTGGCTTTGCTGGCTGAACTAAGCATTGGAGAAAACTGAAGGTTTTACTTCCTATTGTTCTGGAAAAAAACTAGACGAGCAACTTGTTAGTAATTTTATTCATTTGCATAAAATACTGGAAACGCAGTCATAGGAACTCCATGATTCATTTTCCTCATATGGATTATTATTATTATGGATCATAATGGACCCACCATTTCTCTTGCAGGCACCAGAAAAAAGGTGACTGCTGAGTACTTTTCTCGTACTGTCTTCCCAGGGCAGCACGGTGGTTAGCACTATTGCCTCACAATGCCAGGGACCCATGTTCAGTTGGAGCCTTGGTTCACTATATGCGTGGAGTTTGCACATTCTCCCCATGTCTGCATGGGTTTCCTCTGAGTGCTCTGGTTTCCTTCCACAGTCCAGAGATGTGTGGGTTAGTTTGATTGGCCATGCTAAATTGATCATAGTGTCAGGGGGATTAGCAGAGTAAATGAGGGTTACGGGAATAGGGCCTGGGTGAAATTGTGGTTGGTATAGACTAGATGGGCTGAATGGGCTCCTTCTGTACCGTCAGGATTCTATGATTCTACTACCCTTTTTACCCTGGAGATGGTTGATTTGATTGTCGGCTTGACCCTGTTCCTTTGTTTTTGTCTGTGGGACCATTAGCTGGGCCGGCACTTTTGTTCTTCCTAATTGATCTTGCAAAGGCAGTGGTGGTGAACCATCTTCTTTGGCTTGCTGCCACCAATCTGGTGTAGGTACATGCACAGTTCTGTTAGGAAGGGAACTGCAACTTTCTGACCCAGCGACAGTCAATTTCTATTACAATTCATATTGTCTGGCTGTTACCACAGTCACTGAGTGAGTCTGGAAATTGATTATCTCGTACTGTACGCTTCACATTTCAAGCCAGTTGATATTTCAGGCAAACTCAAACATATCAACTGATCTAGAAACACATTCTTCTTGAACAAAGCCTCCCCCCATCCTCTTTACATTGAAGCATTAGTCAAAGAGTTCAATGGCAGTGGCATCAAGTCCTGGAGAACACTGTGTTCCCAGGAATACCAGTTAGAGTTGGTGTAACAAAGGTGACCTGTGCAAACTGTACTGGCAGAGCAAAGGCTGTGCTGGAAAAATTTCCAGAACAGTTGAGCTTACTTACTGATGATGAAACTGACTGTGACCATCACTCACACACTCCCAGTGGATATTAGACAACACTAAGGTCACCTGCCAGAAAGTCCACTAGTTCATCGTTACTTTGTTGGTCAAATCAACAACATGAACTCAAGCCACAAACGCTGAGGATGTTGGTTACTGTTAGCCTCCTGTTACAGATGTATTCAAGAAGGACGTAGAGAGAGTACAGGGCTAACATGTTCCAATAGAGAAAAAGGGTGGGACCAACAAATCCAGTGAACCTTGGATATTGAGGGTTAAAAGAGGAAAAGGATGGCTTATGGCAGACATTGAGGGCACAAAACAGCAGAAGCCTGAGAGGAGTATAGAATATGCAAGACGGAACTTAAAAATTGAATTAGGAGAGCAACATGGGGATGTGAAAGGACACTGGCAGGTAAAATAAAGGAAAATCATAAGTTGTTTGAAAAGTATGCTAAGGGTAAAAGGATACCTGGGGAAAGAGTAGGGCCCATTAAGCACTATAGTGGCAATTTGTGTGTGGAGCCAAAGGATGTAGGTAGGGTTCTAAATGGTGTGAAGTTGCTGCCGTTGGACTGGGATAGGCACAGTAAGTAATCTCACAACACTAGGTTAAAGTTCAATAGTTTTATTTGATAGCACAATTTTCAGGGCATTGCCCCTTCATCAGGTGAGTGAAGAGTTCAGTTCACAAGCAGGGCATATATAGACACAGCTCAATTACAAGATAATGGTTGGAATGCAAGTCTGAAAAGATAATCAAGTCTTTACAGCTGCAGACAATGTGAGTGGAGAGAGGATTAAGCACAGGTTAAAGAGGTGTGAATTGTCTCCAGCTAGGACAGTTAGTGAGATTTTGCAAGCCCAGGCAAGTCGTGGGGGTTACAGATAGAGTGACATGAACCCAAGATCCCAGTTGAGGCCCCACGACTTGCCTGGGCTTGCACAATCTCACGAACTGTCCTGGCTGGAGACAATTCACACCTCTTTAACCTGCGTTTAACCCTCTCTCCACTCACATTGTCTGTACCTGTAAAAACTTGATTACCTGTTAAGACTTGCATTCCAACCATTATCTTGTAATTGAGTTTGTGTATATATATGCTCTGTTTGTGAACAGAACTCTTCACTCACTTGATGGAGGGAAAATGCTCCAAAAACTTGTGCTCCCAAATAAACCTGTTGGACTTTAACCTGGTGTTGTGTGAGTTCTAAATGAACATTTTGTATCGGTGTTCACTAGTGAGAGAGATAATGTGGGTATAGATATCAGAGAAGGACGGTGATAAAATTAAATAACTTGATATAGGCAGAATGAAAGTTCAGAGCGACCTGGCAGGCATATTAAGAACATAAGAACATAAGAACATAAGAAATAGGAGCAGGAGTAGGCCATCTAGCCCTTCGAGCCTGCCCCGCCATTCAATAAGATCATGGCTGATCTGTCGTGGCTCAGTTCCACTTTCCCGCCCTCTCCCCATAAGTGGTGTCCCAAAGGGATCTGTACTGGGCGTCAACTTTTTACAATTCATGTTAATGATTTAGATGAAAGGAGAAGTTGCTAAATTTGCTGATAATACCAATATAGATAGGAAAGCAGAGAAATACGGAGGTTACAAATGTATGCATATAGTTTAATGAACAAAGGTTTGGCAAATGGAGTATAAAGTGGGAAAATATGAAATTGTTAATTTTGGCAGGAAGAATACAAAAGTTTATTAAAATAGTGAGAGATTGCAGAGATCTGATGTGCAAAGGGATCCGAGTGTCATATTGCACGAAAAGCAAAAGGTTACTGTGCAGGTACAGAAAGTAGTTAGGAAAGTTAATATAATGTTATCGGTTATTGCATGGAGAATTAAATACACAAGCAGAGAGTTTATGCTTCAGTTGTACAAGGCATTGGTGAGACCACATTTGGAGTACTATGAACTGTCTTATTATGGAAGGATATAAATGCATCGGCAGCATTTCAGAGGCGTTTTACCAGATTAACTCATGGAATGGGCTTGTTGGCTTATGAGGAAAGATTGGAGAGGTTCGGCTTGTATCCACTAGAGTTTAGAAAAGTAAGTGGCGGCTTGATTGAAACCTTTAAGATCCTGAGGGGCATTGACAGGGTGGATATGGAGAGGATGTTTCCTTTTGCAGCAAAATCTCAAACTGAGGCTCACTGTTTAAAAATAAGGGTAGCCTGTTTAGAAGAGAAATGAGGAAAGAAACATTTCTCAGAGGGTCATGAGTCTCTGGAACTCTTCCTCAAAGAGCAATGGAAGCAGAGTCTTTGAATATTTGAAGACAGATAGATTCTTGATTAACAAAGGTTGGCAGGAAAGTGGAATTGAGGTTACATTCAGATCAGCCGTGATTTTATAGAATGACGGAACAGGCTCAAGGGGCAGTGTGGCCTACCCCTGCTCCTAATTCACGTTTCTATATGCAGGTATCATAGCTTCCCTCATAACGTAAAACTATGTAATCCAGAAATACAGAATAGAGATTCTGGGTGCAAAACCAATTACTGGAATGCTACTGATGCCAGCTCAGATTTAATCATTTCTAGACTTGGACAAATGACACCTTCTTATGTTCAATTTTACAGTTTCTCTCTGAATAACCATTGGGTCTATTTGTGTGAATAATTTCTCAACTCCTCACACTTCATTTTTCAGGTTTAAATCCTGGACTTTCGGGTAGCTGATTGTCCCTCCCTCTCTCTCAGCTCTCAGCCTTATTTAGTCATTAGGTTTATCTAAAAACTACATTCATCAACAAACAAGGGTGTCAATAGGAAGGCTCTTCACTGCCTGTATAAACAAACATTTACAGCAGTCACAACCTTTTGAGTATCAGCTGGCTACGAATATTTCCTTTGCTCATGCTCGCTTCACCAGCAACATTGTTCAGGCCTATGACACGTCCAATCTCATTCCAAAAGTGATCAGCCAGAAAAAGTAAGTCAGTCAGTTTGATTTCCATCACTGAAGTTGCTTGTGCAGCCTCCTGTCTCAATTTACCTCAGTTACAACTGACCTCACCAGGTAACCGTGCTGACACAAACCATTCCATGTTCACTGTCTTCTGTCTAATCTACTGCGTGTTAATGTTGCCATTGGTCTCAAAGTAAAGCTATTCAGTTCTCCCAGCTGACCACCTTCACACCTAGATAGATCAGCCAGATGGTTACAATTTTGGCTTTCCAATTTCTTTCACTGAAACTGGTTATGTAGGTTTCTACTTCAGATTTACCCAGTATCGAACCTATTGTAATGTCTGATCTCACTGCGATGCTCAATGTGAAGATAAGACTTGCCCAGTCATGTCATGGTTAAACTGACTATACAGTTTAAAACTCCCTTGGATCTCACTTAAGCAACTATAACAGAATGAGCTGGATTTTAAAAATGGGGTTCCATGAAGTTACAACACAAAACATGGCAGGTGGGCAATGGTGATAGGATTGTTTGCTTTCTCCGAGCCCCCTTTTCTTGCTTAACAATGTTTCCAAGGCTTCAATACCCTTTGAAACAGTGCTTGTGTCTCTTGGCTTCAGATCACTGTAGAATTATACACTTCAGATCATCATAAAATCATAGAATCCCTACAATGCAGAAGGAGGCCATTCGGCCCATCAAGTCTGCACCAACCACAATCCCACCCAGGCCCTATTCCTGTAACCTCCCTCATATTTACCCTGCCAATCCCCCTGACATTAGGGTCAATTTAGCATGGCCAATCAATCTAACCTGCACACTTGTGGACTGTGGGAGGAAACCGGAGCACCCAGAGGAAACCCACGCAGACACAGGGAGAATGTGTAAACTCCACACAGACAGTGACCCAAGGTCGGAATTGAACCCAGGTCCCTGGCGCTGTGAGACAGTAGTGCTAACCATTGTGTCACCGTGCCGTCAGTGGTGCCAGATACCATTGATCAAAATCAGTTGATGCTGCCTTGGTGCCAAAGACAGGATAACCACTCAGTGCTTTTGGGGGTTCTAGATGCAGCTGAATCAAATTATTGCTGCGTGGTGTGTGTTGTTGAAGTCAAGGCTTTTTAACAAGAACTGCCCAAGAGATGGGCCATGAAAGGTGAAACACTTTCATGAAGCTCTATTCTGTCCATGCAGATAGCAAAGTGTAAATGTCTTCCTTGGAATGGGTAAAAAAAAATTGATTTTTTTCCAGAATATCCCATACAATGCCATGGAAGATCTGCCAGTGATGTTTAGGAGCTGAATATAGTCATGGAACATGGCATGATTACTAAACTTACAGATTGGCAGTGAGATGATCAGTCAGGAACTTCTAGGAGGGACCTGAGAGAGGGTTGGGTAACATCAGAATTGGTCCCAAGCACCCACTACCTCCTAGCAAAGGCTTGGAAGATTTACTTGTGATAACAAACACAATTATTCCACCGTACTCTGCAGCAGTATTATTGTGTTTGACATTGTTTTCACAAATTACAATGTAAGATAATGATGTTGAGACAAACCATTCAATATCTGCATTGAGTCTCCCAACTGGTGACATTGTCATTATTCATGCTCGCCTCACAAAGTAAACTTATACAGATCTTCTAGCTGGCCACATGTTCTCCTAATTAGATCTTCAAGAGAGTAACAATCAGTGCAGCTCCTTCTCCTTCATTCAAATTAATTGTGTAGCTGCATGTTCAAATTTATCCAGTTTACAACCTATTGTGGCATCTGATCTCACTGTGATATGCATTGGTAGGGTGAACCTTGCCCTGTGATATCACAATCTACCTCTCAGTTAAAAAGACCAGATCTTAATGAAATCACGTTTGATCATTTCTTGGCATCATTAGAGTTCAGTGACTGACTGTGCTAGAATGCAGTAATAGATTTCCATGTGATCATGTCTTAGAGAGCAGGGAGTGCAGGCAATGGGCAGCAATGGGATTCTTTGGTTTCTGCCATTGATATTGAGTATTTGTATACATTTACAGCAATGGGGATAATAGGCCATTCAGCCTTTCAAGCCTCTTGCATCTAGATCATGGCGAATCTGCATTTCAATACACTTAATAAACTTAGGACAGGCATAATCCATTTAGCTTCTTGAGCTATTCAATTAGATCACATTTGATTTGTATCATATATTTACTTTTAAAGTATGCGCAGCCACTGTCTTGCTTTTGTATCCCAAAATAATTTAGCTAACATAAGTCTATCACTCTATTTAATTTTTTTCAGCTGACCTAGGCTTTGAACTAGTTTTTGTGAGGAGAGAGTTGGTATGATGAAAAACTCCAGTACATCACCCCTGAACAATCAAGCTCTAATTCTACAATTTTGCCATTGTTTTGAACCCCCTCATTGGAGGAAATAATCTCTCACTACTTAATCTATCATATTGTCATATCGTGATTAAATCTTGAACATCTCAACTACAACAACCCTTTAAACTTCTATACATAGAACATAGAACATTACAGCGCAGTACAGGCCCTTCGGCCCTCGATGTTGCGCCGACCAGTGGAACCAATCTAATGACCCTCTAACCTAAACTATTCCAATATTACCCATATGCCTATCCACTGACCATTTGAACGCCCTTAAAGTTGGCAAGTCCACAACTGCTGCAGACAGGGCATTTCATGTCCTTACTACCCTCCTGAATAAAGAACCTACCTCTGAAATCTGTCCTATAATTACCACCCCTCAATTTAAAGCTATACTTCAAGGAGTTTAACTTTAGTCTACATAACATGTCCTCAACATAACAGGTCCATCGCAGACGCCATTTCCCTGGCCCTGCACTCAACCCTAGAACACATAGATAACAAGGACACCTATGTCAGACTCCTATTTATTGACTACAGCTCAGCTTTCAACACCATTATTCCCACAAAATCCATCTCCAAACTCTGGGCCTCGGCGACTGGATCCTGAACTTTCTAACTCACAGACCAAAATCAGTAAGAATAGGCAACACCACCTCCTCCATGATCATCCTCAACACCAGTGCCCCACGAGGCTGTGTTCTCAGCCCGTTACTATACTCCTTATACATCTATGACTGCTGATGCATTTAGAGTGGCTAAAAGTAGTGGGCGAGTAGAAGATTGGGAGAGGTTTAAAAATCAAGAAAGAATGACTAAGAAGTTGATAAAGAAAGGAAGGATAGACTTTGAAGCTAAACTAGCACTAAATATAAAAAAGGGCAGTAAGAGTTTTTACAAATATATATAAAGAGGAGGAGTCTGGCTAGAGTGAATGTTGGACCCTTAGAGGATGAGAGGGGGGATTTAGTGGTGGGAGATGAGGAAATGGCTGAGGCCCTAAATAAGTTTTTTGCCTCGGTCTTCATGGAGGAGGTCGCAAATAGTTTGCCTGATATTAAAGATAGAAGGATGGTAGGAGTTGAGGGCCTGAATGCAATTACTGTCACCAGTGCTTGATCAACTAGCGGGACTGATGGTGGACAAGTCCCCAGGACTGGATGGAATGCATCCCAGGGTTCTGAAGGAAATGGCAGAGGTGATAGTAGATGCCTTAGTGATTATTTTCCAAATCTTGCTGGATTCCGGGGAAGTGCCAGAAGATTGGAAAACGGCTAATGTTACGCTGCTGTTTAAAAAAGGTAGCAGGCAAAAGGCAGGGAATTATAGGCCAGTTAGTTTAACGTCTGTTGTTGGAAAAATGCTTGAATCCGTCATCAAAGAAGAAATAGCGAGGCACCTGGAAAGGAATGGTTTGATAGAACAGACGCAGCATGGATTCGTTAAGTGGAAGTCGTGTTTGACGAATATATTGGATTTCTATGAGGATGTGACTAGTGCGGTAGACAGAGGGGAACCGGTAGATGTGGTGTTTCTTGATTTTCAAAAGGTGTTTGATAAGGTGCCGCACAAAAGGTTGCTTCAGAAGGTTGGGGGCATGGAGTTGAGGGTAAGGTGTTAGCGTGGATAGAGGATTGGTTGTCTAATAGGAGGCAGAGAGTTGGTATCAATGGGTGCTATTCTGATTGGCGGCTGGTGACTAGTGGAGTGCCGCAGGGATCGGTGCTGGGGCCTCAACTATTTACCATTTATATAGATGATCTGGAGGAGGGGGCTGAGTGTAGGGTGATGAAATTTGCTGATGACATAAAGATGAGTGGAAAAGCAAATTGTGCGGAGGGTGTGGAAAGTCTGCAAAGGGATCTGGATAAGCTGAGCGAGTGGGTGAGGACCTGGCAGATGGAGTACAATGTTAGCAAGTGTGAGGTTATCCACTTTGGCAGGAATAATAGTAGGAGGGATTACTATTTAAAGGGCGAAAAGCTGCAGCATGCTACGGTGCAGAGGGACCTGGGGGTCCTTGTGCATGAGTCGCAAAAACCCAGTCTGCAGGTGCAGCAGGTGATCAGGAAGGCGAATGGAATGTTGGCCTTTATAGCGAGGGGGATAGAATATAAAAGCAGGGAGGTCTTGCTGCAACTGTACAGGGCACTGGTGAGGCCGTAGCTGGAGTACTGTGTGCAGTTTTGGTTGCTGCTCTTGTGGAAGGATATTTTGGCCTTGGAGAGAGTGCAGAGGAGGTTTACTAGGCTGATTCTGGAGATGAGGGGGTTAGACTATGAAGAGAGACTAAATAGACTGGGTCTGTACTCAATGGAGTTTAGAAGGATGACGGGGGATCTTATAGAGACGTATAAGGTAATGAAAGGGATGGATAGGGTAGAGGTAGAGAGATTCTTCCCGCTCAGAAAGGCCAGCAGGACTAGGGGGCACAGCCTCAAGATAAGGCGGGGGGGGCAGTTTAGAACAGAGTTGAGGAGCAACTTCTTCACTCAAAGGGTGGTGAATCTCTGGAATTCTCTGCCCGTTGAAGTGGTGGAGGCTACCTCGCTAAATATATTTAAGACGCGGGTAGATAGGTTTTTGACAGACAAGGGAATTAAGGGTTATGGGGAGAGAGCGGCAAAGTGGAACTGAGCCACTTCAGATCAGCCCTGATCTTATTGAATGGCGGCGCAGGCTTGAAGGGCTAGATGGCCTACTCCTGCTCCTATTTCTTATGTTCTTATGTTCCCCTTCAATTCGATTTTCTAGCTTGCTGACAACACCACTGAAATGGGTGGGATCTCAAACAATGACGAGACAGAGTACAGGAATGAGATAGAGAATCTGGTGAACTGGTGCGGCAACAATAATCTCTCCCTGAATGTTAACAAGACGAAGGAGATTGTCATCGACTTCGGGAAGCGTAAAGGAGAACATGTCCCTGTCTACATCAAAGCGAATGAAGTAGAAAGGGTCGAGAGCTTCAAGTTTTTAGGTGTGCAGATCACCAACAACCTGTCTTTGTCCTTCATTGCCAACACTATAGTTAAGAAAGCCCATCAACGCCTCTACATTCTAAGAAGACTAAGGAAGTTTGGCATGTCAGTTACAACTCTCACCAAATTTTACAGATGCACCATACAAAGCATTCTTTCTGGTTGTATCACAACTTTGTATGGCTCCTGCTCTGCCCAAGACTGCAAGGACCTACAAAAGGTCATGAATGTAGCCCAATCCATCACGCAAACCAGCGTCCCATCCACTGACTATGTTACACTCCCCCCTGCCTTGGCAAAGCAGCCAGCATAATTAAGGACCCCACGCACCCGACATTCTCTCTTCCACCTTTTTCCTTTGGAGAAAAAGATATAAAAGTCTGAGATCACATACCAACCGACTCAAGAACAGATTCTTCCCTGCTGCTACCAGACTTTTGACTGTACTTACCTTGCATGAAGTTCATCTTTCTCTACATCCTAGCTATGACTGTAACATTACATTCTGCACTCTCTCGTTTCCTTCTCTTTGAACGATATGTTTTGTCTGTATAGCGCGCAAGAAACAATACTTTTCACTGTATATGACAATAATAAATCAAATCAGATCACAATTTAACCCTCTAATTCTCAGTATAATTCTGGTGAATCTATGGCACATCCCCTCTGACACCAACATTACCTTCCTGAGATGTGGTTCCCAGAACATGCTCTAATATTCCCAGTCCACTTTAAACAGAGCATTGTACAACTTGGCATAGCTTCCAACCCAATTCTTTTGGTTTGAAGTATTTTTGGACTAGTTTCTCACTATTTAGAAAATATTCTGATATAACTTTCTTAGATAAAATGAGAGACCTGCAATTGGGATTTTTTAAAAATTAATTTTATGGGAAGTGGGCATCACTGGCTGGCTGGCATTTATTTCCCTAACTGTCCTCCATTTCAGAGGGCATTTGAGAGTCAGCCACGTTAGCCAGATAAGGACGGCAGATTTCCTCCCCTAAAGGACATTAGTGAACCAGATGAGTTTGTAATGATGACAGTGGTTTCATGATCATCATTAGATGTTTAATTCCAATTTTTTATTGAATTCAAATTTCACCATCTGCAGAGCATAAACCTGGGTCTCTGGATTACTAGTCCAGTGACAATACCCTAGTCCACTGCCTTCCATTAGTATCCATCAGGCTCCAAATGATCTATGAACAATTTTAGAGAAATTTTCATGGCAGTAAAGTATTCCCTATGACTGCACATCAACATTACTAGGTCTATGATACTATTCATATTCCTTGTTATGACTTTTAGAGATAATGATAGGAAATAACCATGTTGAGACAAACATCTCAATGTCTGCAACCTTCTGTCTAATCTGCTGCTTTTCAGTGTTTGTGCTCATTCCAGAAAGGAAACATGTTGAGATCTCCTACCCGACTGCATTCACTGCTAGATAGATCATCCAGTTAACTACTTACCACAGCTCCCTTTCCTTCATTTGATTTGGTTGTGCAACGTCCTTCAAATTTATCCATTTGAATCAATCGTGAGTGTGATGTCTGATCTTACTGTAATGTGCAATGTGAATGTATGGCTTACTATTTGATGCCTTGGTTGGACTCCACCAGTTAAAGACCTTGATGAAACATTGTATGCTGAATAAAAAATCAAAATAAACCATATAGGAGCTGATTAAGGAAGGATCTCTTCACATTAAGGGGAGCAGGAATCTAGAACTCCCCCACCACTCTCCTCGAAGCCATGTTCAATAAAAAAAACCTGTTGATGGGGGAAGGGGAAGTATGAGATGGATTGAAACTAGCAAGACTTTAGATAGACAGTTATTTATTGGATAATAGAAACAAGAGATATACAGCACAAGTGTGGAAATGGAATTGAGGTGCAGATCAGCCATAATTTAACAGAAAGGCACAGTTGGTATGAGAGGCTGATGGTTACTCCCATTCCAAATATTTCTGTGTAATACATGTTGAAGTTTTGACTGATGTGCAGCCTCAGTGTGGACAGTCTAAATCTTTTCATCATTGATCTCCTTTAAAAAAATCTAAAACGCAGAGGAACATTCATAGCAATTTCTGTACTCAGAATTTAGAATGAAGCAATCAAAAATACAGCTTTAAATATTCATTGTCTGAAAGATGGTTATTAGTCATGAGCGTGTAACACATTTGCAGTCAAGGAGAATGAGAAACTGTGAATTAGTACAGTTAGAAAGAGGCCAGTCATTAAATTTGTGCCAGCTCTTCTAAAGAGTAATCAGTTAGTCCAATCCCTTGGTTTTCCCTTAAAAACCTACATTTATTTTCTCCTTCAATTATTTATCTGAATTCCATTTGAGAACTTCTCATAAATCTGTTTCAATTACATTTATATTACATGACAATGATCCCAACTGTACAGAAAAATGTATGATCATTTATATTGTGGATATGTCCATAATCTGTATATATCATCAGTCAGAATATGGTATCAGTTGTTGCGTGACATAGTGGTTGGAGTGTATTAGTTGATAAAGCAACACATTCTAGTAAGAACTGCCCAGCAACACATATATACCACTGACATTTTTGAATAAAGAACTCATAATATTACCAGTCCTACCTGAGTGACTGATGAGATGAAGTTTGAAGGGTACAAGGAAACACAAGAGTTTACTTTGTATTTAACAAAGGTTTTGTACCATCCTGAATCCTTGATGCCTCATATGTTGACTGAGCCTCTATCAATATTCATACAACTCAATCAACAGCTTCAAAATTACTTTAAAAATTAGAAACTACTTCAGAAATATAAACACTCTTAACATTTGCAGAAATTTTTGCTCTATTGTAATAATGAAGGGAGAGATGAATCACTGGTGAATAGAATGTTTTCCCTTTTTTTCCATCCAGATTCAGTATCTCAATCTTAGCTCTGGTTTTATATAGCCACAATGAGGTACAAAACCTCTGCATGGCCTTGTCAAGCTCCCTTGAATCAGGCTGTCTGAACAGCACCTCAGCCAGGGTGACATCTCCATGTCCTGCACTTATGAACCTATGCTGTTGACGTTGCTCCGCATCACTATCCTTTCATCTAAAGCTAAAGGGAAGATTTACAATATCAGTGAGTGGGCATTTTGTTGCCCACTTATTGGCTGAATCTAATAAACGGGGCAGTGAATTGTCTGCTTCCAGTACAGCGATGGTTCAGTTTTTGAATGGGATGTGGAGAAATCTTTTCTTCTTTTCAGTCCTTTGGTGAGGCTTGTGAGTAGGATGGGCATTCTCAACATTACTTGGTTTGAAAATGCTGGAGCAGTGAGATCCCAGCATTTTTCTGCAAGTCAAAGCACTGATAGAATTTTCTGTCTCCACTCAATCTTAACCTAATCTGCTATCAGTTCCTCTTTACAGCCAAGTTGTGCTGCTGATTCTCAGCTATTAGCAACTAGCTTGCAACCACCCAGTCTGATTTCACTTTTCATAATGGCTCTTTAATGCATTCAAGACAGCAGGCAGCTATCCCACTAGAGCAGCCAAGAATTATAATCTGTAATCCAGAAATGAAAGCATGGTGTACTATTCCACTATTGTACTGAGTTTCTAGAGAGCTATTACAAATATTCTCATTGAAACTTTGACAAGAACTATTCGATTGATCCTGTCTGCTATACTTAGTTCTTGGGTCAGGTTTTGCTGTGGGGTATCTAATGGTGCTGGCTGTTTGTTAAAGTTTAAACTTTATAAAAAGTTTTAAAGTTAAAGTTTATTTATTAGTGTCACAAATAGGCTCATATCGACACGGCACTGAAATTACCATGAAAATCCCCTAATCACTACACTCCGGTGCCTGTTCAGCTACACACTGAGGGAGAATTTACCATGGCCAATGCACCTAACCAGCCCGTCTTTCAGACTGTGGGAGAAAGCCAGAGCGCCCAGATGAAACCCATGCAGACATGGGAAAAACGTGCAGACTCTGCACAGACAGTGACCAAAGCTGGGAATTGAACCTGGGTCTCTGGCGCTCTGAGGCAGTAGCACTAACCACTGTGCCACTGAGGATCGCCCTTGCACCTTTTGCGTGGCTGAACAGTGAAGGTGAGAGTTGATAATGGCACAATGAGGTTAACAGGGCCTGCAGAACTGGACTGGGCAGAGCAATTAATTGCATGTCACCTCACCAATCAGACTGAAATTAACAGCACAAGGACTGACAAAGCTGCCATACTCCCAGATAACCTGAAACTGTTGGTGATTTAACCTGAGGGTCACCACATCTCAGGTAAGGTTGAGAAAGCAGGGCTTTCGTGAATAACCTCAGCTGCTATGGGAATTGAAGTAAGAAGTCTCACAACACCAGGTTAAAGTCCAACAGGTTTATTTGGTAGCAAAAGTTACTAGCTTTCAGAGTGCTCCCCCTTTATCAGGTGAGTGGGATTTCAGTGTACAAACAGGGCATATAAAGTCACAAATTCAATTTACAAAATAATGGTTGGAATGCGACAATGACACATGACAACGCAGAGTCACTGAGCAGAAACTGACAGCCAAGTTCCACACACATGAGGACGGCCTCAACTGGGATCTTGGGTTCATGTCACACTATCTGTAACCCCCATGACTTGCTTGGGCTTGGAAAATCTCACTAACTGTCCTGGCTGGAGACAATACACATCTCTTTAACCTGTGCTTAATTCTCTCTCCACTCATTATTTGTACCTTTAAGAATCGATGACCTGTAAAGACTCACATTCCAACCATTATTTTGTAAATTGAGTTTGTGTCTTTATATGCCCTATTTGTGAACTGAAATCCCACTCATCTAATGAAGGGGCAGCACTCCGAAAGCGAGTGGCTTGTGCTACTAAATAAACCTGTTGGACTTTAACCTGGTGTTGTGAGACTTCTTCCTGTGTTTACCCCAGTCTAACACCAGCATCTCCACATCATGGGAATTGAACCCATACATTGGATGTTACTCCACATCACTAACCAGCTGTCCAGCCAGCTGAGCTAAACCAACCCCCAAACAAGGACTGACACAGAATTGAATTCTCCCACTTTCATTTACAATGTCAAATCAGGTGCAGAAAGAGAAATAAAGAATGGGGTTAAAAAAAATTGCTTACGTTGTGATAGTTTCATAATCTCCTGTAACTAAAACCTGAAGGAATGCAACTCTACACTCCTAGTCATTAATTTTCTGTCCCAGGATGGTTAATTGGCTGTAATCAAGACTTACTACAAAGTTAGAAGGGCATTTAGATTGAAATGGATGAGATTTAACATTCTACAACAAATGTGTCTCTATCTACTTTATAAATACATCTACTGATCACTGTTCAATGCATTTATATATGAGGCAGACAATAAAATGCCATTTTCACAAAGTTAGCAAGTAGAACTGAATCTTTTGAATTTTTCAATTTAATGTTGCATCTGCCCCTCTCTGGAATCTTCTCTATTATTTGTGTGTAAAACGCCATTGACTTCATTGTTATTTTGACAGGAAAATCTGGATTTTCCTTAAAAGTCACCATTGTATCTGCTTCCACTACCTCCCTCGGCGGTGAATTCCAGGCACCCACCACCCTCTATGTAAAAAACTTACCTCGTACATCTCCTTTAAACCTTGCCCCTTGCATCTTAAACCTATTCCCCCCCTAGTAATTGACTCTTCCACCCTGGGAAAAAGCTTCTGACTATCCACCCTGTCCATGCCCCTCATAATCTTGTAGACTTCTATCACGTCGCCCCTCAATCTCTGCCATTCCAGACAGAACAAACCAAGTTTCTCCAACCTATCCTCATAGCTAATGCCCTCCATATAAGACAGCATCCTGATAAATCTTTTCTGTACCCTCTTCAAAGCCTCCACATCCTTCTGCGAGTGTGGCGACCAGAATTGAACACTATATTCTAAGTGCCTAACTAAGGTTCTATAAAGCTGCAACATAACTTCCAATTTTTTAACTCAATGCCCCGGCTGGTGAAGGCAAGCATGCCGTATGCCGTCTTGACTACATTCTCCATCTGTATTGTCACTTTCAATGACCTGTGTACCTGTATACCCAGAGCCCTCTGCCTATCAATACACTTAAGGATTCTGCCATTTACTGTATATTTCCCATCTGCATTAGACCTTCCAAAATGTATTACCTCACATTTGTTCGGATTAAACTGCATCTGCCATGTCTCTGCCCAAGTCTCCAACTGGTCTATATCCTGCTGTATCCTCTGACGCTTCTCATTACTATCCCCTATGCAATATAAATCGAGTATTTGAGGATTTTATTTGCTCCTTGTAGAATGGTGTAATTCTGTAGATTGAGCTTCCACAGGATTGACATTAGCAGGAACTATAAATAACACCTGGCACAGCAGTTCATTATTACTTGTGGCTCTCAGTGGGCCCCTTCTTCCTAATTCCTACAATCAGACACTGAGTGCTCTTGAACAAGGGAATTCCCTTGGGAGCCCACAAAATAATAGACCAGGGTTTGTTTATCGTGTTCCTATGTGGTGAGACCCCCATCCATCACAGGGTGAATACCATCAGTGGTGGAATGAAGCTCTTAAGTGGAAAATTAATGCTGACTTAAGGGCTTCAATTGGTGGAGAGGCAGGAAGGCTGTTCTCAAGCCTTCCTGTCGTGGACTTCACTGGGAAGGGAGGGCAGCAGGGTCTACAACCAGCACCCTTCCACTTGATTAAATGTTCCCTACCACCAAACTCACCAGTGAGGAGGACGAAAAGTTCAGCCCATTAACTCTGTTTCTCTTCACAGATCCTGCCTGGCCTGTTGGGTTTTTCCAACATTTTCTCTTATTCCACTTAATTGCTTCTGGGTCAAATCACATCCACTGGGCAACACTCTATCCTACTTATTAAATATCATCTATTGACTCATTCTTTTTACCTTTTGGCCAATGACCGGGAAATATTCAGCACAATGTTCAAATCAAGATCAGAACATTTACTTTGTTATGAAGTTACAAAAATTGGCAGCTTGGGTTGCTTGTGCTGCCTCTTCATGTTTCTGTGTTTATATTGCAGATGTTTATGCCTCTTATTCTTTCAAAATGATTCCCTTGTGGAATTTTGGGATTGCTCAAACAGGGCTTTGAATTGACAGCCTTTCCTGTGAATCAGTCATGTCTGAGATTGTGGTATCTGAATATCCTGATCTTCTTTAAACTACCTCCTCCCATTCCTGGTAACCTGGCATTTGAGGTGTCTTGTGTACTTCCTCTCAAGTCTAACTGTACAGGCTTGCAACTCCTGATATGTAACATAGGTTTTCCTCTATCAGCAGCAGGTGCACAGAATAAACAGCTAGCTTTGCTTTCCTAATACTCTTTTGGTTGTTTGACTGGCTCTTAATTGCAGAGTTAGAGGATTACTACTGCTTTTGTCTCATTGGTTAGAAGAGAAAGCTCAAATTGAGCTCAGATGCTACTAAAGTGAGCCAGCAGAAAATTCTTCCACAAACCTACACTAACTCAAAAGTGAATTTTCCAGCAGTTTCCAGGCTATTATGTTTAATAAAAGGTGGATAACATTTCTCTGGGAAATTAAACTGCGATTGCAGGACAGTCCTTGTGCCTAAATGTACAACATTGGGTAGCAGAAGTATAACAGTGGTTCAAAGGGTGCAACAGTGGTTAGCTTGTGTATGAAATAGTAGCAAACATAACTGTAACAGTGGTTAGCAGAGGTATAGTAATGGGTTTGCAGGAGTCTAACAGTGGTGAGCAAAGGTGTAAAAATGTTTTGAAGAGATGTAAGTTATTAGTAGAGGAGTATGTTGGTAAGCTGATATCAGCATCCCTGTCATCTTTTTGGAAACATGGCCACTTTCTGAGTACTTGTTCCAAACTTGGCTGCAATCAGGAACACTCGTGCTGGGTATCTAAGTGGTACAAGTATTGCACTAGCATTTATTTTGCATTTTATATTTTCCTCCAATGCTTTTATTGCCACTAATGGTAGACAGACAATGAGCTTCTGTCAACTTTGGCATAGCTAGAACTAATTGGCTGACCATATTTCTGCAGAACTAAACCGACTAAGTTTCACCATCTGTTCCAAAACAGACATTTGCTTCTTTAAAGAGCTGCATCCAATGATCCAGGGCTAAATTGTTGCAAGCTAAATTATTAGCCAAGGTTGGAATTTTATCCCTAAACGTCTAGGTGAGAATTGCAGCTTGACCTGCTGAATACAATTGTTCATGTTTATTTTGCTAACTTGTTAAACATAAATACCATGGGGGGAATTCACTGGCCTCATTTGCTGCTGGTGGGAATCCTGACACCTCGCTGAATGGGGCATCAGGATTCCTGACATCCAGTTGCCATTCATCTAGGCAGCCCCTGATTAGGTTCCTACCCACACCAGGCTGGAACCCGTTGACTATGGACAACCACCAATTTTAATGAAATTAACGGGCATGAAGCCCGATTCAAAGCCTTCTCGCTGTTCACCAACCTCCCCAGCAGCATCTGCATTGGGCAGGCTTTGGTGCTGGTCATGAGCATCGTGGAGCTGGTGCGTTGGACCCCAAGGGGTCTTTTGTTTCATAGCTGCAGGCAACTTCAAAGCAGCTAAGTTCTGTTCCCTATAAACATTGTGGTTAGGAACAATGGGGGGGGGATAGGGGGAACAGAGATGCATTCAACTGTGAAGAGTAAGAGAAACACTGCACATTGTTGAAAAACCAAAAGGTTGTCAATCAAAGGCCTGTTAGACTGCACTATGAAACAGAATGAAAGCAAAGGTTTTCAAAGGAAAACAAAGGACTTCAAAGAATTTCCAAGGATCTGTGCTCACTGGGAAGGGTCAGAAACTAGGGATACATGCTGTTATTAAAAATGGGGCTTAGGGAGCATCTGAAGAGAAGGAAATCCTCTTTCCTCAGTGGAAGTGTCTTCTCCTGTCTGTCAGAGGAGCTGAAAGGGGGTCTTCTCATACTTGCAGCTTCTGAGAGAAAGGGGAATACCATCTGCAGAATGGAGAGCTGCTGGTATTTGGAAGCTTGCCAGTTGTCCAGGGGGCACAGAGATTAAAGTGATCAGCCCACTTCAAGGTTTTCACAGTATATAGACCAGAATGAAGGCTTTGATTGAGAAACACCAAAAATCACTAGGCCAAATGTTTGGGGGGGGCGCGTTCAGCATTTCCATTGTGGGGGCAGGGCCTGTCTGTCAGCGTGGAGAACAGCCAGGCTGGTGGGAGTGTTTCCTGCAAAGCATTAATTTGCATCCCTCAGGTGGGAGAATCCCACCTCACAGCAACGATGATGCCAGCAGGAAACATTCCGGTTTTCTTGTTGGTGTAGGAACTTAAAATTCAAAACAGGTGAACTGCAGCCCGCACCACAGTTACTGTTCCATACTTCAGTATTGGAATCTGTCTTATTATGTCTAATTTTAATTCCCATTAAAAGTAAGCCACATTTCATAGGTAAAAGGCTGATTGTTTCTTGTGTGAGAAGCATATGTAAAATCAGTCATTATGCTGATGCAGTTATGACCCTGCTCTACAAGACAGGCATTCTTCTAAAATAATTTCAAGTGAAACAATTTTTCAGAAGTTCAATAATATTAAAGTGTCAATGTGGCAAGTGAATTGGCAAAGTTGCTGAAGCTGCAAGACAGATTCACAAAGTATTTCATATTTATATATGCGTGTATCTTAAAAACCTAATTTATTAAAATAACGTGTGAACGCTTTGGAGTTCTATCAAGTCATCCTGCAAAATTGTACAACACTTTGAACATTGTGCAATAAGGGTGTTAATAGCATAATTGAAAAAGGGCAACAAAGATAGCAAGCACAATTTACAATTCGTACAGCACGGCTAGAATAAATGTGAAAACATCTGGCAATACTTTAACCCCTTAAATGTTAGCCTTGATTGCAATCAAATAACATACAGAGAATCAACAAAGCACATTCAGTAAGGGTTTAATACAAGGTACACAACTACTGGTTACAAATAATTATCTTATCCTTATTGTGTTTTAGTTGTACATATTCTTATATATGCATTCAGAACACACACAACACAAGTGAATACTCAAAGTAAAAAGACATTTAACTTGATACGCATATAAAAAATTAACACTAATAACCACAGTTTCTTGTTTTGTGAAAAGTGAGAAATATAATTTAGTTGGAATACAGAAGTATTATTAGCTATCTAGAGGCTGTTAGGAGAGCTTGTATGCACAACGCACACATTGGGCGGCTGCCATTTTGGAACTCTTACCTCCCACTACAGACTTTTTTTTGTTGTTGTCAATGTAATACTTGGTAATTTAGATTATTTATAATACGGATTAATCAAATATTTGATTGTATTACTGAAAAATACAATTCTGGTTTGTTCAGGAACATTAGATGTAAGTATTTCCATTTATTTGATATTCATTAAGTTGGATGAAAAGCATGGCTCAATATAAAAAGGAAATTTCTGCCTCGTACAAGCAGAGTGATTTGTGCCTTGTGTTCTCTGTAAGATTATTAATTCCATTTCACTCAGTCCACACTCAAAAGAATGCCAACAGTATGTCAGCTTTATGCAGGGAAGGACAATTGTGACTAACATGGTCCAAGTGCATATTGATAAACAACTTTTTCTGAATACTTAGGGCCTTTATTCTCATGTATGGGAAACACAGGGCTAGCTTATGCTTGTCACATCAAACAGTGGTGAATATCCTTTCAGATGGCACATGTTGATTATTGGACCTCAATGTGCATTATCTGAGTAAAATGTACTTAATGAGATTTGGATTGCTTTTCACTTCCTTCACCTTGTAAACAGGAGGCACAAACTGGGGCTGATAGCTTTATCATTGTGTTAATGCAACTGGTTCATGGAGTTTGGATTGCTTTATCAAGTTTAAGGTGCAATATCAATGCAAGTTTATTGTTGTTGGCTCCACTTTGAAAGAAGCAACATGGTGGTTCAGGCAATAGCATCAGAGATCAGAAGAGGCCTTTTGGCCCATCGAGTCTGCACCAGCCTGAGAGAAACATCTGGCCTCCTACCTAAGCCCATAGCCTTGAATGTTACGTGCCAAGTGCTTTTTGAAGGATGCTCCTAGGCAGCACATTCCAGACCATCACCACACTTTGGTGAAAAAATATTTTGCTCACATCCCATCAATAGACACTTTTTAATATGGAAATTGGAGTCTTAAGGCTTAAATGAAACACTCAACTGCCATTTTTTGCTAGAGTTGGTTGGATTCTGTACCATCCACTCTGTGGATGATGGAACTTAAGAGACCTGATAAATACAGGCAGAAGATTGTTTTTGTGAGCCTTGGAGGTGCAGGGCTGCTGCTGCTCTAAGGCCCTCATTCTGCACAACTCAACCCATCCCACTACGATAATCTATTGTGCTCGAGGCTTAATCAACTTTGCCTTAAGACCACAATTCAGTGAACTGAATCTGGATACCTATATGATATTTTTCAACTCATCTGTCAAACTGAATTGAGCAGGGACTCGAAAATATGGGGCTTCTGCTGATTGTTGTGTAAAAGGCAAAATTAACCCCATTATATCTTCATAGACTTAATATGGTTTCTCCTTGTTGCTTTTCTGAAACCAAGTAGAGCTTATCTTTGTGTGTAATATTTACAAATAGCATTACAGGTAGTCTCAGTCACTGCTTTTATATAATACATACACCAGATCATCAAATGCCAATATTATTTGTATGATAGCGTCGTCAAATTCATTGCCTTCTTTCTTTCTCAGAATTAAATAACGCACACTGCTTAAAATAGTTTAAAACAACTTCTTCAAAGAGTTTGGTGCATTTTTGTAGTTATTTTGTGATCATGTTGGATGCATCCAGTAATTTGCACAAGTAATTGCTTACTCTATAAGTCAAATGGAGAAAGTACTTATGTGATTGATCTCTGCATGCTAAACTTCAATAAAACTTTCAAATCAAGTTTTATTTAACACAATATTTTTGTCTTCTGTGATGAAAACCAGATATTTTCTTTTAGGTCAAATATACAACCTAAGCAAACATACTTTTTAACCTAGTCTGAAATAGATGGTAAATTCAGGTGCATCCTGTATGACTAGAACCAGATTACAGAAACTGGAAATAAACTGTTGCAAGAGCGTTAAAAACTTAAATTAGTTTTGTTGCAATTATAACCCCTTTATCAGTCTTCCTTCCTCCATACTGCACTCCTAGGGTGGGAGTCTTTCATCCTATATTCCTCCATAGTTGCCATCACCGTTTCCCCACGTAAAGCCATAGAAAGAATGATTTGCATGTTACACCTTCTTGGCCTTAAGTGTTTCCTCTATTAAACTGGGCAAAATCCAGAAAACTGGTACTCTAAGGATCGTTGACTTTGGGTACCATTTATGACTGGATAGTGACCCTATTTTAATGTATAATAGTCCTCCATGCCATCTGTAAAACAAAATAAATTCTAGTAACTGTTCTTTATCCAAAGTTTCAGAACCAAATGTCCCATTGTCATTATTTGTGTTTTTGATTAAATTGATTTGATTCAGTTAACATTTTAACATTTTTTCCTTCCTTAAGTTCTATTACCGTTACTAGTTTGAAGGTCCAGTCATGAAAATGAACAAAGCAGACAAATGAGCATTTATTTTAATGTCTAACAATATGCTTAATTTACTCCTTACCAATGTGATTTCATTAACCTGCCTTTTTCTCTAGAGTGGAGTTTTGTCTACACAGCAATGAGTTAAATCTCTACCGAGAACACTGGCTGCCCAGTTCACTAAGACTGTACAAACTACATCCTCACGAATACTTTTGATTCCAAATGTTGATGAATGAAAATAAAAGCAATTGAGAAAAGGGGAGGAGCTGTGTCAAAGAACCAAAACAAAGAGAGTGGAGCCATGCCTTTCACATTATAAGATTGCCAAAAAAGGAGATCAAAAATGTGATTCCTTACCCACCCCTAGATGGGAATCACTGACTTGCAGTGTAAGCTAGCTCTGTTAGGATCTTCAAGTCAGCGTCACTACTTTTCACCAATTACATCAAAGGCACTTCAGCAAGGATTTGTCCTCACAGCTGATGTCTTAGCATATCATAATGAAAGCATTTGAAATAAATAAACTTCCATATGGCAGGCTACTTCTTCAACTGACTTGCCATGTGATCTGACAAGCAGTTACTTTTTCCCTTGGGAGTGTGGATACATGGTACAACTAAACTCTCAATAATTTATTCTAATGAAACTACAGCTGCCATTGGAAATGAGCTGTTCCTCTGTACAGTGAGTAACTGATGTTGGTGATAAAACTTAGTAACCAGGAATTATGCCAAGGAGATCTTGTGAGCCACTGCTTAGTGATGACATAGTCCACTTCGTTAGCTTGATTTTTTAAAGCATAAAAAAATTATTTGACTCTGTGATGTGATTGGATTAGAAAGGAAATTCTGTAGAATCATAAAATAGTGGATCATGGTGGAGCATATTTTACAATTGAGATAAAGGAATTTTGACTCTTAAGAACTGCAGTTTCTTGGGAACACCATCACCTGCAAATTCCACTTCAAGCGAGGGGGATTGAATATAAAAGTAGGGAGGTCTTGCTGCAGCTGTATAGGGCATTGGTGAGGCCGCAGCTGGAGTACTGTGTGCAGTTTTGGGCGCCGCACCTGCGCAAGGATATTTTGGCCCTGGAGGGAGTGCAGAGGAGGTTTACTAGGCTGATACCGGAGTTGGGGGGATTGAGCTATGAGGAGAGGCTGAATAAACTAGGCTTGTACTCGTTAGAGTTTAGAAGAATGAGGGGAGATCTCATTGAGACGTATAAGATGATGAATGGGATGGATAGGATAGAGGTGGAGAGACTCTTCCCGCTCAAAAAAGACAGTAGGACTAGGGGGCACAGCCTCAAGATAAAGGGGAGGCGGTTTAGAACGGAGTTGAGGAGGAACTTCTTCACTCAAAGGGTGGTGAATCTCTGGAATTCTCTGCCCGTTGAAGTGGTGGAGGTTGCCTCGCTAAATATTTTTAAGAAGCGGGTTGATGGGTTCTTGATAAGAGAGGGGATTAAGGGTTATGGGGAGAGGGCGGGAAAGTGGAACTGAGCCACAACAGATCAGCCATGATCTTACTGAATGGCGGGGCAGGCTCGAAGGGCTAGATGGCCTACTCCTGCTCCTATTTCTTATGTTCTTATGTTCTAAGCCACACACCATCCTGACTAGGAATGATATCTCCATTGCTTCACTGTTACTGAGTCAAAATGCTGGAACTCCCTCCCTAACAGCACTGTGGCTATGCCTACATCACACAGACTGCAGTTTAAGTAAGTGGCTCATTACCACCTTCTCCAGGATAATTAGGGATGGGCAATAAAAGCAGATGTAACCAGTGATGCCCGCATTGTGTGAAAAAATATATAAAAAAAAACATTTAGCAGATGTGATATAGTTGCAAGATTGCTCCTTTCCAATGAAATCATCTTAGTATCAAATTTAATCATGATCCTGTTGAATATTGTAGAGTTCAGATTTCATGCTGGTTGGACTACCAGACTGAATAAATGGGTGCCTTTAAAATGAGTTCACATGAAATGCCAATTTACTTTGTGAAAAGCAGACATTGTTGACATGCAGAACCTCAGAGAACTGACCTTCCCACCTAGATTCAATGTCCTGGAAAACACATCAGGAGAGAAGGTAACAAATAGAATGTCAAATAAACAGGTGATTAACAGAACAAAATACTGAATCTTTTCTACTTTGCATTGTCAAAAGAAAGCTTTATTGTACTGACTTGAAGAAGATGTTTTGTGCTAATGACAGAGTATGAGATATCTAGATTGCTGCTGACAGTCAAGATGTGGAGGTGCCAGCGTTGGACTGGGGTAAACACAGTAAGAAGTCTGACTACACCAGGTTTAAGTCCAACCAATTTATTTGATAGTAAATTCACAAGCTTTTGGGGTTTGCCCCTTCATCATGTGAAGGGGCAAACCCCAAAAGCTTGTGAGTTTACTATTAAATAAACTGGTTGGACTTAAACCTGGTGTTGTCAGACTTCCGACAGTCAAGATGTCAGGGACCGATAATTCAAGATCAGATATAGTTTCCAATTTCTGGAGAAAAATTCTAATGCCAGGAAGCTTTCACAACCTGTTGATGGCCAGAATTTTAAGATCCAACAGTCACACTGTCCTGGGCAATAGTCACCTAAAGATGAGAAACATTTTGTGGGTGCCAGTCTTGGCTGTATGGTAACCTTTGACCTTTGAGTCAGAAGGTAATGTATTCAAACACCATTTCAGAAATTTGAGTCCATAATCTAGGTTAACATTTCAGTACAATAATTGAGGCAGTGTTGCACTGTCAGAGGTGCTACTTTTCAAATGAGATGGTAACCTGAGGGACCATCTGCCTTCTCGGGTGTAAAAGATCACGTGGCACTATTTTGAAAATGAAGATAATTGTCTTATCAATATTTATTCCTCAATCAACATCACTAAGACAGATTATTTGGTCATTAAGTTACTGCAAATGAGGGATCATCCTGTGCACAACTCGCTGCCATATATTCTTACACCAAAGAATGCTGCAGAAATACTTAATTGCTATAAAATGCTTTGGCACGCCCTGAGGTCATTAAAGGTACTAAGTGAATACAAGATGGTTATTCCTCTTCTTGAACCATCAAATAACTGGCTGTAAACTTTGATGTTTTAAACTGGTGATAGACCCAGAAAGAATTAGAAGCTTTGTTCTTCTTAGTGCATTCAAGGCTTATTGTTATGGTGATGATTAAAAAAACAGGGTTTTTACTGAAGAATTTGCAATGACTGTATAAGGTTAATGTGAAATATATCTACACTAACCAAGATGCATTGCATAATCTCTCAAAAGCATTACTGATATTGGGTTATTAATGAAAAGAAATTCCTGTCAGACACAACTTGTATACAATCATGAGTGGTACTGGAAAGCGTGATCTAGGGAGTATTCTCTTGTGAAGCAGTTATTGATACTGGCACTAACAGGGCAGCAGAAACAGTCAATAAGTTCAGGTGACCTTGGTGGCACAAGAAAGGTCTCTGGTTAGTTTAAATTTTCTTAGAATGTGGTAACATGTCACATAACTGGCCATGAGGACTCCCTGGACTATAAGATTCTTCTAAATACATTCATCAATGTGACCCCTATTTCATTCTGATTTTTTGAAGGACACCAACATACTGCATATTTTTATATGGATTTCAGTATACCAAAGGCTTGACAGAACATCATCCTGAATGATCAAACATGGAGGATGAGTAAGATTTGCTGGAAGTCTTGCTCACCTGACATTGTAGAGTTCACATTGGCCAGACTGTCCTAATTTATTTTCTTTTATTTCTAAGTTGTTCTCTCTCCTTGGTTTTGATTATAATTCAAAATCTCACATTGAGAGAAAGCAATGCTTCCAGACTCTCCTTTTACAGTGAAACTCCCAAGAGTGAATAAATAGAAAGTAGGCATAAAGGAATGTACTTGGGTGACATGGCAATTTAATGTTGCAAGCTTTGCTGTGAAAGCAACACTAACAATGCATTTTCTTACAATATTACTCATAAATATTTTTCCTGTTACTAGTGTCTTATCATTGAAATTGTGGGAATGAACTTCTGTAGTTCCTCTGCTAAACTAGGGCAAGGAGGAAACACCATGCTATTCTCTTGTCTTCCATATTTTTTTCACAGGTAAATTATGAAAACTCTAAGGAAAATCTTATTCCATCATATTTCATCATTGAATGATTTGAAAAAGTTAAGAAACATAAAAGAACTTTCAAAGAAGATGTCCTGACTAGCTGCAGCAGAGTAGAAGAATGCCCTTGAACTAGGGTGATTATTAATATTGCATGTTATTTTAAAACCTCTGCTTTGGAGAAGCAGAAATACGCCATTCAAAAAAAATCATTCTCCCCTGTGTCTTGATGCTCTTCACCATTCTCTATACAAAAGAGAGGGAAGGTGACAAGATTTTTTTCAATACTGCTCGAGAAGGCAGCTAAGAGGTGTGCGGGATATTTTAGATGTCCTCGCCTTTCCCTCATCCTTCCCCCAGAAAGAATCTTCCATCCACCTAGACCTTGGTTGTAGGACCATTTTAGGAACTGAGGCTGCATCGAATTTATGAGACACAAGCATCTATTCTATCACTCTTTGCTATAGTGTATCTTAGCACCAATATATCATGTCAATGTTATGATTTCCAGTCTTCCAGTCAATGGTGCACATATGAAGTTGATTTATGAGTCTGTAAGTACCAGATTAATTTGAATAAAAGCATTTTCACATGAATCTGCAATCACCAAACTGGGAAAGTACACTCTCCCTAGAATTTTTAAAATCAAATGTCAGTTTAAAATATTTTGGAATAAACCTCAGTCAACAGTTTTGCGAAATTAGCTAACAGATTTGTAAATTTTAATTTTTACTTTGGTTAAGTGCATCTGTGTGGTGCTCTTTCAAGGTATAGGCATTCAATTCACGGATTGGCACGATAAAAGAAAAACTGTAATTTGCACAACTAATGAAAGGTAATTAAAGCTTTTCTGTGTTGTTCTTCCTAAATAAAAAGGCACTGTAAAAGAAAGAAAAAGAGTTAAAAGCAGAGGAAAGCACAGGAGGCAGGATTGAGATGGCACTGCAAGATTATGTGTCACAAAATACTATAGTCTGTCATAGACCATATGCTTCTATTTCCAGTTACTTAAAGAACAGCTTCCAAAAATTTTTTATTGCACAACTACATTTTCAAATGCTTTAAGAATTTTAATATGAAAAATGATCTTGTTCACTGTGTACTTGGACATTTGCAAAATGCATTTCATCATACAGTAACTTGTAGTGAAGTTTATGGTGGCGTTCGTTCTTGGTGAGACAAATCTGGTTCTTAAAAAAGTTTTAAATATAAATATGGCAGGCTTACCTAACACTTAACAGCTGAGAATAAAAAGGCAACAATGCAAGGCAGCTGAAAGAACAATGCACATGCAACCTGTTTAAAGATGTTAAACAGAAAAATCTTGGCAAATGTTTTAACACATGTCTTCCAATACAATAATAAATGTTTTTTTAAAATCCTTCTGGTTTTTAAAGTTTTCTAACACTTCACTATGACATGAGTCACTTGGCATTTTGATGGTTTTTGGCACAAGACTACAGTTTGTGATCCTCAAGAGGTTTCTTGTAACGAACAAGGACATGTGAAGAGCTGTGGCTCATTTGACACATAGGCAAATATTTCTTTCTCAACCTTTGCTTTAGTTTTAAACTGACACTTCCAGAGGTTTTATCAATCTGCAGCTGCTGGCATGCCACTGAACAGATTTTTCTCTCTCATGGTAAATGTATACTGTGGGTAATACTGCAAATAACACATGAGAATTTAAGTTTCAAATAAAAATTCAATAAGCACGATTTCAAGGAGTTATAAATTAACAATATGAATGTGAAATATGTTGAAGTATAATACAGTTTAGTTTAGGATCTTCAAATATGGTGCGCATACACTCTCATGGCAATAAAAATAAGTCTTATCCTTTGCATTGTTGGATAATTTGTTCACTTAAAGTGGAGTGAAGAAAATTTATGTTCGGGTAGATAGAACAAGTTACCTAAATCTACACAAATGCCATGAGCATCGAAATGGATTGTATGGGGACCCCTGGTGTTACTTTTGAGGGAATGAAATATTTGCATCCGCTGAACAAAATATTTTCAATTTTACGTTATACTGTTTAGCAAAGACAACTATGAATCATCCTATAGTTTGGGCTGTTTGTCTATGGTTAACTACCAGGTCTTAAGAAAAACAGGTGAAGAATGAATGAATAAAACATTGATTATTTACATCAGTTTACCTTGGCAAATACTTTGGTAGTGTATGGAATTTAAAAGGCCAGGGAAGTAAAACTACACTGCTACACCAGCACATATCTAATTGCTAATGACAATAAAGATGAACAGTGTGACATTTAAAAATGTAATGGATGCAGTCAATTGCTCCCCTTCATCTAATGTGTTATTGCCCAAACTATATTATCTTCCAAATGTACACTCTTTACACATACACTTTTAATTTTTTTAGAGAATTTTTAGGCAAAAATATTATTCTTGCCGAGTTAGCTTTTTTAAACCTAAGATCTTAATATTACAATCAGAAAATCTATCATAAAAGTCCAAAATAGCAATCCTTTTTCAAAGCTCTTCACCATAACATCTTCTTTCCTTCACTTCCATAAACATGCTTAGTTGACAAACAAACAGAATCCAACTTTTTTTCCTATTTTTTAAAACACATTTCCACAGCAGTCCTGCATTTCAGAAGCTGCATTTGCTTCTCAAGGTCTGATTACCAATAGAAATTCTTGGCAGGTCCTCTGATGCTGTGGTTAGTTTGTGAAAGGATGGCTGGCAGCAGCTATAGAATGGTGCAAGGTTTTTTATCCTTGAAAGGATTTTCAGAGGCTGGCACTCCAACGAGCAATGGGTCATTCCGTGCATGCTGTTCACAGTAGTTCATCAAATCTACAGCTGCCTTTGATACCTGTCAAGGTTAAAGAATCATCAATGACATTGACTACTCATAATGATGTAACAGAGCACAGAAAAACATGGACTGCTTGCAGTGTTTTGCACATTCTGCAGCTTTAACCTCGGTCTTACAGCAGTAAAAGCATAAACATGGCATGAAACTACAAAATTATTACTTTCTTCAGAAAATATTTTCTCTCTAAATTATATGTCTAGTTCATCCCCTTATTAGTCCCCAAGGTTGAAAAGTGAGATCAAAATCCTCCAACAGACCCAAATTATTACCATAAATTAGTTGGCTATTTTCCTGAAAATGTTTATATTCTTTCTGTTGCAACAGTAACACAGATCTGACAAATAAGATGAGATCAACCTGCACATTTTTCTTTAACTTATTTGATACTAAATAATCCTAACAATGACCTTGTGGAGTGTCATAGAATAAATATTTTAGAAAGTATGGAGAAAAATAAAATCTGTAATTTGTCTCTTTGGCCTGGAAATGATGCGCAGCAATATTAACAACATTCCTCTGTGCTACTCAGATAGCGGGTTTGGTGCATTTAAAGTAAATGGCTTAAATGTCTGTGTTAAAATAGTGGAGAAAAGAATTTGATATAAACATGTGAAGCATTTGTACAACATAACTCACAATAAACTTCCAGACTTAAATATTGTAAACAAACATAAGAAAGAGTGGAGTCCAATCTCACGGCTGCTCTCGAGGTAGCTGGAGCTGCATTATAAATTTATTTTCTCAGAAAGTACTTCTCTGCAGCCTGAAAAAGAACTCAGTCTCTGCTTTCTTCCCTTTAGCCACTTCTGTATCAATCGCTTTAATCCCAGTCTTTTTAATCCCATCGGCTTTAATTTTACATACAACTTTATTATATGTCATGTTAGTCCATAGACATATCAACCACAGTACCCTCATCAAAGAACTCAATGTAATTAGTTAAGCATGAACAACCTTTAACAAATCTGCCCTGGCTTTCCTTTAACAGCTCATATATTTTCAGCAAATATATCTGTGCTGTGAGATCTCTACTTGAACTGACTTGTATTATTGGGACCTGCATTTTACTGTACATGTACGAAGGAATTACATTTATACAGCACTTTTCATAGCCTCAAGGCATCCCAAAGCTTCACATTCTTTGAAATACTTTTGAAGTATGGTCACCATTGTAATGTAGGAAAACATGACATCCAAGTTGCGTAGAGCAAGATCCCATAAGTATTAATTTCACTCTTCTGAAACAGGAGCCCAGAACTACTGAAAAAGCAAAACCTTTTTAATCTATTATCTGCTTTTCCCTAAAAACAGTTGATAGGTTTAGCATTTGATTCAACCATTAGACGTCTTTACTGGTTTTCTTCATAAATTCTCAACTAGCAATTATGATTTAGCTTGAAACAGTATTCAGGATTTTTAAAAAATTCTCTTAATAGCTAAAATGTGGAGGCATGGGAGGGCAATGAGGGGAAGACCACAGGTGCTGATAGGAACTAAAGTTAAACCTTCAATCAGCCACAGTGGATTCAAGATGGATAAGAGAGGAAGAGTTGGGCATTTTGCAGTATAGTTGAGAACAACCAATGTCGGATGAAATTCTCCCATGCCTTCGCTGGTGGGGGACGGGGTTCTTCTGTTGTGGTGGATCAGGAGTCCCATCGGAGGTCAATGTGAAACTGATTTCTATTCTGCTAATGGGATGCAGATGAAGGCCCAAATGGAATCTTCATTCCACATCTGATTCTCACGACACCATGGGAAAACACATCAGCCCAGAATACATCTGGACCAACGCAGAGTGCAAAAGACGCGCCTTACCTGAAGAAGGCCTTGAATTGCCTCTGGTGTTTGGGATGGGGGACGGAAGTGAACTTGGGCCCTGCAACATTAAAGCAGCAGATGAGGGCAGCATCTATCAGGTCGATCTTCCAGCTTCAGTGCCTTTGAGGAGGTCAATCTTCTTTCTTCAAGAGGCCCATCATCTTTCTTCAACAATGGGCTATTGATGTTGCATTTTAAACATGGCACCAAGATGTGATGGCAGGACGCATGCCATCAAGCTTGTCCTACTAAGAAGATGGTGCAAAACTCCCAGATGCATAATTAGTTGTGCCAGAAATAGAAGATATAGCATGGTTTCCCAATGGCAGCCACAGTGGGGAACATTCCCTGTCCCTGCCATGGGACTTTGTCTCAGATTGAGAATTTCACCTGTCGATACTGGCAGTTTTCATTGCAGATTATTGTAAGTACTTCCTTGATAGCACAAAAAAAACACAATGCACAAGAAAGAACATACACAAATAGTCCACTAATAAAGGTATGGTGATCCACTAATGCAGGCTTTTTCAAAGTGGGGGTTGCAGGCTGGTGTAAAAAGAGTCACAGTGTTCCCTAAGCTCACCTGACTTAGGTATCAAGAATTGCATACACTATTCATAAACGCAACCAACCTCTCTGCCTCAATTTATACTCCCTTGGAACAATAGTCTCTGACCGCAAGAGGCAATAGTGAGCAGGTGAACACACCCCGCATGTATGCTTGGCGCCAAGCGCCCCATATGTACATACGTTTCGCGCAAATTCACTTGGAGGTGAGCATTTTTTACTTGCAAGAAGACAAGAGGATTGTGGACATGGATTGTTTTGTTACAAGAGACAGTCAGAGACACTAATGGGCAATGAACTTACTGGCCAGGATCTCACATTGGAATCTGCTGGAGAGAGCGTCTCCTGAGAATCCACAACAGGACACAGCAGTGCTACTGTTAGCTGTGTACAGAACACCTGGTTATCTGGTGAAAGCCTACAAAGAAGATGCTAAAATTGGGAACAAGTAGTATAAAAGTGATTTCTTGAAGTATGGTTTTCTTAATTGCGTCAATGCACATCAAGATGCAAAGTCCATGTGTGTTATTTGTAGGGAAATACTGGCGAATGAGTGAATGTAGCATGGATCCCTAAATTTGGCCAGTTGGCAAAAGTGAGTCCCAGGAAAAAAGATTTGAAAAGCACTACACTAATGAACGGATTTCTGAAGGAACTGGCTGCATAGTTAGAAACTTGTGCTGCAGTTAATTAAGATTTATTTTCCCATGCACTTTTCTTAATCAATGAGCAGATCATGGAAATGTGTAAGTGAAGCTGGATTTAATCATTAATTAATTTAGTTCCTTAATTTAATTCAGGCCAGCATTTATTGCCCATTCCCAATTGACCCCAAGAAGGTGATGGTGAGTTACCATTTTGAACAACTGCTGTCAATGTGTAGGTGCACCCACAGTTAGTGAGGAAGTTCCAGGATTTTGACCAAGCGACAGTGAAGAACAGCAATATAGCTCCAAGTCAGGATGATGAGTGGTTTGGATGGGAACTTGCAGGTGGTAGTGTTTTCCTGAATCTGTGCCCTTGTCCTTCCTGGTGATAGGGATTATGGGTTTGGAAAGTGCTGCAGAAGGAGCCTTGCTGAGTTGCTGCAGTGAATCATGCACTGCAGTGATGGAGGAGTGAATGTTGAAAGTGATGGATGGGGTGCCAATTAAGTGGGCTATTTTGTCCTGGATGGTGTGGAGCTTCTTGAATGTTGTTGAAGCCATAGTCATCCAGGCAAGTGGGGAGCATTCATCACATCAAAATAAAAGCAAAATATTGCAGATGCTAGAAATATAAAATAAAAACAGAAGGTTGGGCAGCATCTGTGGAGAGATAAACAGAGTTAAGGCTCTGAGTCCAAATGACTTCTTCAGAGCCAAAGGGAGAAATGTAATGATTACATATTGTGTAAGAGGGACTGGAGCAGAGTAGTCAGTGATTGGTGGGAGCAGTATCTGCTGTATCTGCAAAGGGAGAGAAAAGGTAAGGAAAGGGAGGATAAAATAGAGGGAAAGACTGGCGGGCGGGGGGGGGGAGAAGAAAAATAAAGAAGCAAAAAGTAGACAACAGTCAAAAATTAAGTGAAATGAAAACAAAGGGGTCGAGGTGGGGTAGAGCTAATCATCTGGAATTGTTGAATTCAATGTTGAGACTAGAAGGTTGTAAAGTGCCTAGCTGGAAGATGAGATGCTGTTCCTCCAGTTTGCATTGAGCTTCACCTGAACATTGAAGCAGGTCAAGGACAGACATGTGGGCATGGGAGCAGGACTGTGTGTTAAAATGGCAAGCAACTGGACGGTCAGGGTCCTGACTGCACTTAGACCAAAGGTGCTCAGCAAAACGACCACCCAGTCTACGTTTGGTCTCTCCGATATAAAGAAGACCACATTGGGAGCAGCAAATGCATTAGACCAAATTGAAAGAGGCAGAACTGAAATGCAGCTCAACCTGGAATGAGTGATTTGGACCTTGGATGGTAAGCATAGAAGAGATAAAGGGGCAGGTGCTACACATTCTGCGATTGCATGGGACGGTGTGATGGGAGAAGTGTTGGGTATAGTGGAGGAGTGGGCTAAGTTATCCCAGAAGGAATGAACTCTGTGGAATGCTGACAGAGGAAATGAAGGGAAGATGTGTTTGGTGGTAGCATCATGTTGGGAGTTGATGAAAGTAGTGGAGGACTATGTTTTGCACGTGGAAGCTGGTAGGGTGAAATGTGAGAACAAGGGGGACTCTATCCTTGTACTGGGAGGGGGTGGGGGTCATGGCGCAGGGGATGGATTGCATGCTGTTGAAGGCCCTGTCGATAACTGTAGGTTGGAAACCACGGTTGAGGGAGAAGGAGCACATATTAGAAGCGCCACACTGGAAAGTGGCATCATTGGAACAAATGCAATGTAGGCAAAGGAGCTGAGAGAAAGGGGTGGAGTCTGTCTGGATGTAGGGTGCAAAGAGCTGTAGTCTAAATAGCTGTGGGAGTCAGTGGGCTTGTAATGGATATAGGAAGGTAGTCTATTGCCGGAAATGGAGATAGAAAGGTCTAGGAAGGATAGGGAAGTGTGTGAGATGGACCAGGTGAAGATGATGGAGGGTGGAAACTGGAAATAAAGTTGATCAAGTTTTTCAGGTCTGGGTGAGAGCATGAAGCAGCACCAAAATAGTCATTGATGTACCGGTAAAGAAATTCTGGGAGGGGACCCGGGTAGGCCTGGAACAAGGAATGTTCCACAACCCATAAGAGGACAAGCATAGCTAGGTCTCTTGCAGGTACCCATTGATACTCCTTTGATTTGAAGAATGTGGGATCTATTTCAGATTCCAGCATCCGCAGTAATTTGCTTTTATCTAATGACTACTTTCCCCCTCTTTCACGTTGACCCCAGTTTTGCTGGGACTCGATGCTACGCTTGGTCAAATGCTACCCTGAGATTGAAAGCTGTCCTTCTCACTTCAACTCTGGAATTCAGTTCTTTTGTCCATTCTGAACCAAGGCTGTAATGAAGTCAGGGGCTGAGTGACCCTGACAGAATTCATACTGAGTGTCAGTGAGCAGTTATATCTGACTAAATACCACCTGATAGCACTGTTGATGATCCCTTCCATCACTTTTCTGATGACTGAGAGTAGGTTAATCAGGTAGCAATTGGTCAGGTTGGATTTGTCCTGCTTTTTGTACACAGGACATACCTTGGCAATTACACACATTGTTGGGTAGATGCCAATGTTATAGCTAAACTGAAATAGCTTGATTAGGAATGCAGCTAGTTCTGGGAACACAAATCCTTATTGATTTTGATTTGATTTAATTTATTATTGTCGCATGTATTAGTATACAGTGAAAAGTTGTTTCTTGTGCACTATACACACAAAGCATACCATTCACAAAAAAGGAAAGGAGAGAGTGCTGAATGAAGTGTTACAATCATGGCTAGGATGTAGAGGAAGATCAACTTAGTGCAAGGTAGTTCATTCAAAAATGATGGCAGCAGGGAAGAAGCTGTTTTTGAGTCAGTTGGTATTTGTCCTCAGACTTTTGAATCCTTTTCCTTACAGAAGAAGGTGGAAGAGAGTATGTCCAGAGTGCATGAGGTCCTTCATTATGCTGGCTGTTTTTCCGAGGCAGCAGGAAATGTAGACAGTGATAATGGGTATAAATTGCTGGAATATTATCAGAACTCATAGCCTTTGTAGTATCCAGTATCTTCAGCTGGTTTTTGATATCACATGGAGTGAAGCAAATTGACTGAAGACTGGCATCTGTGATACTGGGGATCTCAGGAAGAGGCCAAGATGGATCATCGGCCAGGCACTTTTGGCTGAATTTGGCGTGCTGGATGGGGATAATTGTGGAGCCTCCTCATCCAGTTAGTTTTATTGTCCATCACCGCTCATGACTGGTCAGGGCATGATGTCAGAGCTTAAACCTGCTCCACTGATTGTGGAATCACTTAGTTCTCTTTGCTGCATGGGGCTGTTAGGCATGCAAATAGTCTTGTGTTGCAGCTTCAGCAAGTTGACATCTCATTTTTAGGTGTGCGGAGGGATGCTGCTAGCATGCCCTCCTGTACTCTTCATTGAACCATTAATTGATCTCTCAGCTTGATGGTCATGGTAGACTGGGAGATATGCTGTGGTTACAGATTGTCATTGTATACAATTCGGTTACTGCTGATGATCTACAGCACCTCATGAATGCCCAGTTTTGAGTTGCAAGATCTGTTCATTGTCTATTACATTTAGCACTGCGGTAGTGCCACATGTGATAGAGGGTATCCTCAATGTGAAGATGGGACTTTTTCTCCATAAAGACTGTGCAACGGTAACTCCAAACAATGCTGGACAGATGCCTCTGTGATGGGTAGATTGGCATGGACAAGGTTTTTCTCCCCTGTTGGCTTCTTCATCACCTATCGCAGGCCCAGTCTAGCAGATATGTCCTTTAGGACTCAGCCAGCTTGGGATAATCAGTTTGATATGTACAAGAAAAGGACAGAATTATTGAATAGCTGTAGTCCTCATTGATGGCCAATGGAAACTCCTGTTATGAGATTGTTTTAGGCTTCGTATAAGCAATCTACAGTTAGTTCTGGTCCTAATGATAACAGCCTGAGACCTCCATGTTTACACGTGGATCTGCTGACAGAATATCTGAACTAGTATTCAAATAATAGTCCATTCCATTGCAACAGGAATTCAGCCCTTTGAGTTTATTCCACCATTCAATAAGATCTTTATTCTGATCTTTAACTGAACTCCACTTATTCATCTTTGTTCCATAGTGAGAAGTGAGTTTATTATTTGAAGTCTACATTTAAAGAGAAAATGATTGGCACCTTCATTATCTATTGAAGAGAGAACAGTATAGCAATGTGTGTTGCACTTTTAAACCATTTACTATTAATTTAGTTGCCTTTTTTATACATACAAAACACCTTATTAAGTTGAGGGGCTGGGTTTCAGTTTGGTAAAAGTTCACATTCAATTTATCTTTCAAAAAGAGAAGGGTCATGTAGTGGTTCAAAATGCATTTCAATAGTTGGTCCTCTGTTACAATCCTTGCAAGTTAATTATTATTTACCTAAATATTGGGCAGAAAAAAATCATGCTCTGAATTATAGGGAACATAAAGTGTGCTTAATGGACTGCCTGATGATGACAAAACATGAGAAATTACCTCTTATAAAAACCCAAAAACATGACACAAGCTGAAAAAAAATTGTAATCAAGTCAAATAAAAATAATATAACTCCCAGTATAAATAGTCTGAGAGAGACTTTTGAGATATCGATATTCCTTATGAAAGAATCAATAAACAATGTAGAGATCCTAGCAGGGTGAAAATAGCTGTTCATTTTCAATAAGAGTGACTGACTCCAGCACCAAAGATTCAATTATAAAGAGATGACTGAAAGAACATCTTAAACAAGTATGTAAAAGAATAACCAATTTAGAGAAGGTTCAGAGTGAATTATTTTGATGTAAAATGTGAGGCTAGGACATGGGGAATAGATTCAAGTAAAATGAAAAGTTAGAACAGAAGCTAAGAAGATTTTCTTCATAAGGGAGAGGATAGTTTTCCCTATGCTGGCCAATATTTATTCTTCATTCAACATCACAAAGAAACAACTACCTGGTCATTGTTATAGTATTTTTTATGGAAGTTTGCTGTGCGCAAATTGACTGCTGTTTTTCCTACAGTACAGCAGCGACTGGAGTTCAAAAAGTACTTCACTGGGCTGTAATTTGCTTTGAGATGTCCAATAGTTGTGAAAAATGCTATATAAACGCCACCCCTTTGTTTTTCTTGCATATTCAGTTTGATTTGCAAAGACACATACAAGTTGTTTTAGAGAGACAGAGATTATCAGAGGGGAGAATGGGTAGCTATATATGTTCAGGTTAATTTGGCAGCTAAGAAACTTAGAAAAAAATGGGAAATTGGAATATGGAATTGATATGGACTGAAGAATATTTGGATTGGATGTCACTAATCAAATTCAGGGAGCAGATTGTTTGACTAAGAGGATGGAGGTATAGAAATTTTCAGATGTTGCACCCAACTGAGGCCTATTTACACCTTTCTAAGTCTTATGTCTAGAAAGAGTCTATATTAAGATGGGATCCAAATGAAATAGAGTGCCAAATAATTTATATTTTCTATGGCATTTGGCTCCGAGTGCACAGTCTCCTATGTTTGGGGATTTTCCCTGTGAGTGGATGCTGATACATCTGCTCCAGCTGCATTTATGTCTTACAGCACACTTCACCTACACTGATATTCTGAAGTGTGGGTCAATGAAGTCAAGTGTATCATACTCATCGCAATGACTTAATCAGAGACCTTCCTGAGATACTTCATTCATGGGTTGGTCAGTGCTGATGGGCTGTCAGTAAGGTTTAGTGCTGGTAGCTGTTCAGAATTCACTACAGTTAGTGGGTCAGGAAAGTTATATGGCTGTAGTTCGAAAATGCTGTTGGGCATTGCCAATTTGGAACTGATATCAGATGGTACTGGCTTGGTATGGTGGCCGGTTTCTTCAATGCACTCACCACTGTGTTGGATACTGAGGTGCAGCCAATGCTAGTGAGATGCGGATAGCACTATAAAGAGTGAGCATCAAGATAATGTAAATCAAAATCTCTGATACTGTCTTTGGAATGTTTCATGAGGGATAAGTGGAATGTTGGAACCTTGTAAGTATGCTTACAAACCAAGGGACTGGTGGCAAGATTACTGATGCTGCATTGTGGCAATACACATTTTGTACACTATTTATATCTGCTATTGCAACTTTTACGATGTTTAAACCAAATTACAGCTTTTGAGACTACCATATTCTTTTGCATAAAAAGGTGAACAAGGTTGGCAGAGAAAAAAATCAAGCAGGAGTGGGGAAAAGCATTGGTGTCTGCCTCTACGGGGAGTGGAGCAGGTTCCATGTCATCACATGAAGTTGTGAGATTGTTCTGCAGCATACTGGACTCAGCAGTGTGTGCAGAATGTCAAATGAAAAAGAATAAGTATCAGCATTAGTAACTGGCTGTACAGATTGCCACACCATAAACTAAACTAGATTTACACTTACAGTCTAAGCACTTGAATTGAATTGGAACAACATTAGTAGCTGAAAGGAATTGTGTCTTGGTGTTGGTTAAACATGTATACTGTACTCTGCCCCTCATGAACACGCTTCTGCAATAGCACTGGCAAAACACCAGAAATAGCACAGCTAATCTATCTCTAAATTATGGAATGAAGGCAAATGTCTCCCCTTATGGAAAATCAGAAAATTACACTCCCTTAATGTGCTAACTTGAATTCTAAAAATTAATAGCAGTCCCCTATTATATGTAAGTAATGCCTTTTCAGTTTGTTTATATCTTGCGCAGTGAATAAACTACTTGGTTACCCCCTTAATCTGGGAATATTGATAGTTGGATGGGGTTAACTCTCTAGAATTAAAGATTGACTTCCTAGATACTGCTCCCAGTAACCCTGGACAGTATTTCAGAGCTACAATTTTTTTCCATTTTCTTTGGACATTGATATTTTACTTATACAAATATTGACTGCAAAATTCCTATTTGACTGACAGTCTGAAACATCCAACAGGGTAAAGGAGCATCTGTTCACATTATTACTGGTGTGGAAAGGCATGTATCATGAAGGTGGTTGTGTCAGGCAATGGCAGAAGTGGTTTGAAACTGTAGGGTCAACAGATGTTGGCAAACCTAGATTAAGGAAGCAGGACAAAATGAACAACAAAATGTTAGAAAAGTTAAATAAAGATTGGGGGTCAGGTATCTTTACTGTCTTCCCTTCCTACCTTAGTCATATACAGCACACAGAATCTAATTAAAAGGTAAATATTTCTACAACTTTTACAATGCACTCAGTAAAAGTAATTACCTATCAAATTTCGGACAGAAACATGATGCATATCAACATCAATGAAGATTTGTTTAACCAGAGAGGACAGCTGGTGATATCCACATTCAATCGCTCAAATATCATTTCATACACGTGTATGTATGCTTGTATTGAAGACACTTCCCGAATATTTTGTTGCATCATTAGCCAGGTTGCATGGCAAAGGGCATATTCATGCACAGCAAGCAGCAACTGCTAATTTAAAACACAGTGTAACAGATTCTGAAGAAAGAGACAACTCTTTCGTTCCTAACACTTGCCACTGACCTACGGTCACAATGGTTCATTTTAAAATTAATTACAGAATACCTGATGATCATTAAATGGAAAGAAAGAGATCCTCTTCAGAACCCAACATATTATTGGTATATCAATGCAAACATCTTAAAATATCGTTCAAGTATTCAACGGCACAGCCATTGTGGAGCAATGGATATGTTGGCGTAACATTGGGTTACATCTTAAATGTCAGCAGTGGGATTGGTGCATTTGCAGTCTGCCAAGAGACTGACTATAGGTCAATGACTCAGTTTCAGCTGATCATCTCCAAATTTGTTGTTTCTGGAAAATCTAGGTGACCAGTAAGTGACCCAAGTTTTCCTAGGTTTTCATTAAAGATAAATTAATTAACAAAAAGTTAACAAAAATGTCAAGCCAAATCTTCCTCAGAAAATAACGGCATATTAATACTGCAGGCCATTTTTAATGTGTAGATCATCCAGCAAATTCAAGGGTTTTAAGATGTGGTAAAAACTGCAGGTCTCCAGAACTTGTTGGGTCAATTTGTGCTGCTCCACTGATTGTTTTGCACAAACTACATCTTGCTTGTAGCCTCACTATTATTTTTAAGAACTTGTTGAATTTGCAAATTAATCGCTTATTAAACTCACTGCACAAAGGTAGGGTTCATACTTAATACTGCACCTATCCTTTCAAATGAATGACTCTGTTTAGTTTCCAAGTACATGCACCATACATTTTGCCTGTTCGTAAAGTCTCTGAATGAGCTAGACTAAGTACTCCAAACATACTCGGAGATTTCCATAACTCTACATGGTGGACTGAATCAGAGGCCTTTGCACAGTCTAACCATAAATTCTTTTCATTTTGCTTTTTGACATACTTTCAATTACATTACGCAGACTAGAATAGCATCTGATATCCCTTTGCCTGTGGTGAAACTGAAGTGTTGCTCAGCTATTCCTGGTGTGATTAACTATGAAAGCCTTGGTCTGATCATTTCTAGCACTTCTGAGGCCCGGGTCTGGATTTTCATAGTGACAGAGAACCTCTCAGTTGTTGCAAAATAGTGAAAGAAGCTTGATTAGGAAGTCCCCGTGGCACTGGCCATTTTTATGGACTTAAGAAATGGGCCTAGGTTGGGATTTGTGCAGGAACATTTCAAAGAAAACACTGCCCATAGAAATCACCACTTGCGCGATTTTGGCATGAGAGCTCCCTCCTTCTCCAGTATTGGTGCCAGAGCCCAATGAATTGAAATTCACTTCTCCCACACCATCTTTGAGTCACACATTCAACCTTCTGACCTTATTTATTCAATATTATTTACTCAATGTCAATTTACATGTGGCTCAGGTGGTAACCTAGAGATGATTATTTTTATGGTTCTGCCTTTTAATTTGGCTGTGGACATGTGGTCAAAAATTCATTTCAAGTTGCATATGACATTAAGCTTGCAAACATACCTCAGACAGTTATCAGGAACAGGGATGGAGTCAATAACTGGGAACAAGTTTGTAGCCAGGACTGAAAACATAGCTTTAGTCTTTCAATATTTCATTGACAGATTTACTTTCATCCAATACTGAACATTGAACAACTGTGGAGTTGCGAGAGATGAGGCTGAGTAGTGCTGGGCATCCACAGTGTGAAAACTAACAATGTCACCGAGGGGTATCATGTAGATGACAAATAGGAAGTATCCATGACACATCTGGGGGTGGGTGACACCAAGGATAACAAAGCTGGAATTCTTTATACAAGAGAATTGTGTACGTACCATCAGTGGATGTATTTAAGGTTGAGTTAGGTAGGTTTGTGGTCCATCAGGGAATCAAGGGAAATGGAGGGTAGGTGAAAGAATGGAGTTAATGCTCAAGATCAGTCATGATCATATTGAATCATACAGCAAGATCGAGGGGCAGTACAGTCTACTCCTGCTCCTATTTCTTATGTTCTTATGGAAGTGTGAGGAGTAGTCACTGCAAATGATGTTTTAACTATGATTAGATAGATAAGAATGGGACTAGGCGAGTGTAGAGCACTAAAGTAGGTAACCAGGAAGAAGGGTTGGAGGGAGATCTTGTAGTCTGCCATGCCAAAGGCTGTGGATAAGTCAAAACGGATGAGCAGTGATTGTTTAACTTTATCGAATCCCGGCTCAGGCCACTGTCTATGTGGAGTTTGCATATTCTTCCTGTGTCTTCATGGGTTTCCTCCGGGCGCTCCGGTTTCCTCCCACAGTCCAAAGATGTGCAGGCTAGATTGACTGACCATTCTAAATTGCCCTTAGTGTCCCAGGATGCATAGGCTAGAGGGATTAGTGGGTAAATATGTAGGGATATGGGGATAGGGCCTGGGTGAGATTGTGGTTGGTGCAGACTCAATGGTCGAATGGCTTCTTTCTGCACTGTAGGATTCTATGATTTCATAGTCATATTGGATGTAATTTCATGCATACATGCTATGAAAGCATAGCAAAGTCAATAATGCTATCACTAATTTTTTTTGTCACTGTATCAATGGAGAATCTTGACAACATTCTGAGGGTATGAATTTAAATAGGGAAATATACTGGGGCAAATGATGCAGAAAGTTTAAAGGACCTAAAATATAAAAAAACTGCAAACTAATGTTAAAATTATTACAGTCCAATAAATAACAATTTAAGTAGGGTGTGTCGGTGCGGCAGAAATTTCATCTTCTGGAAGAAATTGAAGAAGGGATGGAAAATGTGTGAATTTGACGACACAAAAAAGGAATGGGGAATAGAAAGAAGAACTTTGAAGTACCTTTCTCATTCATACTGAGCTCCACTCCACCCGACAAGCTAATTGGAGGAAGCATTTATTGTATAAAAAGTTAAGGATAAGGGCTGTCGTAACATTTCACCTAAGGCAAAACTTTTCTCCTACTTTCAGCTGGAGAGTCACAGTAGGATCTCAAAAACTTTTATTTTTCTAGTGGTTAGTTAACTCTATCAGAATGGTTTCACAATTTTGCAATTTATGAATGTATATAAATACAATAGTCTAATTTGAAATAACAACTATTTAGTATAGGTTTCTGACTTTTTTCCTTAGTTATCACTATACTGTGTATTTCCCTGCACAGTAAGAAGTCTCACAACACCAGGTTAAAGTCCAACAGGTTTATTTGGTAGTCAACGCCATTAGCTTTCAGAGCGCTGCTCCTTCATCAGGTGAGTGGGGAGTTCCGATCACAAACAGTGCATATAAAGGCACACACAGTTTACAGAATACTGATGAGCTGTAAAGACTCGCATTCTAATCAGCTAATCAAGTCTTAAAGGTGCAGATAATGTGAATGGAGAGAGCATTAAGCATAGGTTAAAGAGATGTGTATTGTCTCCAGACAGGACAGTAAGTGAGATGTTGCAAGCCCAGGCAAGTCAGGGGTTACAGATAGTGAGACATAACCCAAGATCCTGGTTGAGGCCGAGCAGAATCACTGATCAGAAACTGATAGCCAAGTTCTGCACACATGAGGACAGCCTGAACTGGGATCTTGGGTTCATGTCACACTATCTGTAACCCCCATGACTTGCCTGGGCTTGCAACATCTCACTTACTGTCCTGTCTGGAGACAATACACATCTCTTTAACCTATGCTTAATGTTCTCTCCATTCACATTGTCTTAGTCTTTAAGACTTGATTAGCTGTAAAGACTCGCATTCTAATCAGTATTCTGTAAACTGTGTGTGCCTTTATATGCCCTGTTTGTGATCAGAATTCCCCACTCACCTGACGAAGGAGCAGCGCTCCGGAAGCTAGTGGTGTTTACTACCAAATAAACCTGTTGGACTTTAGCCTGGTGTTGTGAGACTTCTTACTGTGTTTACCCAGTCCAATGCCGGCATCTCCACATCATGTCCCTGCACACTCAGAGGACTCAATTTTGGCTTGGGCACTTAAACCCATTATAATATTCACAAATTAATAATCACAAATTGGGTGAGATATAAAAGGATGAAACATGTCTGTTGACCAGCACCCCAGGAAGGAGTTGACATCTTCAGGAAAGAAAAAATAAAGTGCTGAGGATGGGACAAAGAATAGGTGAAATGTTCAAATGAACAAATGTCTTGCAACCATCCTTACTTGTTGTCCATTATTTGTCACGACCAATAGTATGAGGAATCCCGAAAGGTGTGAGGCAAATGCATTTGTTCTTATGTCTGGGTATAGTGGATTACTTGGGCACAGTGCACTGGAAATTAGACAAGGAGCACCTGTGTGCCCACTTTGGAACCCAGCTGATTTTTTGTGTTTTTAAAGGAAAAAAAATGGGAAGTCAGGTGGATTGCCTTGTGGGGGTATGTCTACCCTAACTGATTCTGCTGAACTGGATTATAACTCGAGCCCCATTATTGACTATGTGCGATCGGGACAACTCCCTTAACAATCACCTTCACTTGAGTTCAAGGCAACAACTTCACTTTTGTCTCTAAGAAAATGAACCATGTATCCCCCAAGGAGAGGGACCATTAAGAGATGTTACCTTTCCACAGACAGCCTGTTAAATATTTTGTTGCCGAAGTTATAATTATTCAAATACCATAAGGGTCCGGGGGTGTCTCTTCAAAAATTGCACCTTCCCATTTTCAGGAAATACCAAGTGAGGAGGATTATTATACTGCGTGCAGAAGACTCAGAGACATTATACTTTACCAACTTATTTATAAGTTTATTATAGAACTGTTTAACACCACGTACACTTTAAAGTGGATAAGTATATTGCAACAATTAGTTCTGATACAGAATCCAATAAAACTTCAAAAGTACCACAGCTAATACTCATCAACATTTGAAGTAACGTTTTATGTGAATCCCTGAGTGAATCAGTTGTTGAGAAGCTGGATAGAAAAGCTGCCTGCTTTACAATATCCAACTCCACGGCAACCAGAGAGATATTGAGGCAATGCTCCCAGTACCCTTCCACTATGTCTATAATGTTCTGAAAAGAAACTGGAACAGTTATATGTTCCTAAAGCAGATTACATCACTCTTTAGCAGTAATGGGTGTTGCCTCTTTGTTTAACTCCTCCTCTTGGATATGTTCCTTTTATTTACTAATTTAATTGTTAATATTAGCATGCGCACTTAACCTGTATATGATCATGTTTTTAAATATGTCCTTAATATCTTTCCTGTTTACCTCCAATTGCTTCTATATTTTATAGCAGTTATCTTAAACTTTTAATAGAGGGCTGTATATAATAAAGTCAGTTTTGCTAATTTGCTGAAGTAAGATCTAGGAATGTCTCCTGAATAGGTAAGGAGAGAAAATACCATCATGAAAACTTCTAATGTACCTTTAAAAATGATTTTAGTGCTTTTTTGTATTTGTACTTAGTGCTAAGAGAACTTGAAAGACTTTGGGCCTGATTTTACCATTGTGTTGCACCCTTTTGTGGGCGCCAAAACTTGGTAAAGCCAGTCATGAGGTGAGTAATGCGATCCGTGCCTGCCTCTGCAGCGGTTCCCCTTTTACCAAGGCTTAAAAATGGCCATGATTGGGACTGCCCCCAAAAGAGGCGTGACGATCATTTAAATGCATTTCATGCATTTAAACTGACTTAATGGGCTGCACACCCAACTTTACCGGCACTTCCACCTTTCTCACTGCGTTCATCTATTCGGAATTGGCACGAAACACACATGCTCCATGCACATCTGATTTGGGTGCTCCAGTGAACATCTGAGGCTCTCTGCTTGAGACTGGTGGGGAGATTTGGGGGGGTGGGGGATGGGAAGCAGGAAGGTGGGTCCGCTGTCACTCTGCCTGAGATCAGTGGAGGTGAAAGGGGGTCCGCTGCCACTCTGCCTGAGATCAATGGAGAGGAAGGGAGCTCCACTGTCAATCTGCCCCAGATTGGTGGGGGGAAGGGTGCGGGGCCTGTAATCGTTCTGGGTGGTGGGAGGATAAATGGGTTAGTAATGTTGTGGGGGAGGGGCAGTGTCTGTGGGGACCAAGGAGGGAAGTGACAAGGGGGCAGCATACTATCATCTTTTTTCTACACATGCGCAGTTGGAGACGCCGATCAGAGCCGCAGGACTTTGTGTGTGTTAAGCCCCACCCACGGGCTTGTGCAGCATGATTTGAACTTGCTGATATTTTTGCAGGTAGAATGTATATGGGGGTGCCTCAGAACGTATCTAAAAGTGGGACCTGAAACACTCTCAGTTTCAAGTCCACCCAGCACTTTGAATCAAAATGGTAAAATAGGGCCCTTTATGCATGGCCCAGCCATTGTCGGTTTAACATCTGTTGAAACCAAAGTTGTCAGCTAGTGCTGCCATTACACACTTTAAGGCTTCCGGGTAAAAATAGTTACTCATGAGTATGTGCTTACTTTCTCAATTCTAAAGTATAATATCCTAAATACATGTGAATTCTACCTATTCATTCATGCATTTCCTTCACACTATTATATGCCAAACGCCAGAGCAGGCAAGTCTGGCAAACTTGCAACCTTTATTTTCCATAGCAACTCTCAGACCTGAGTCCTTAGCCTTGCATTCCAAAGCTCAAGGGCATTTTTCAAGACCTCTGACTGGATATGGTTTCCAAGTGAAAGGAATGTAGAATTAAATCCAAAGCGCACAATTCAATAATGTTTCATTGGTTTGTGCTATTTCCAAGGACTCAGGTATTCAATGTTTATAATTGCTTCTAAAAGTGTTATGAAATGCTTTAACGCAGTGTTCAGAAATATTCTCCTAATTTTCTCCAAAACAGAACTGTTTTATTTAATTCTGTGTAATGTTATGAATTTAGATTGTTCCTGTCAGCATGTCATAATTACATACTTACAGTTGTGCAACCTATTCTTAAAAGAATTCAAACAATTCCTGTGCATTACTAATAGCATACAAACCAGTGCCTGGAAGGACAAAGGACAATTAAATAACACAGAGGGTGGCACGGTAGCACAGTGGTTAGCACTGCTGCTTCACAGCTCCAGGGACCTGGGTTCAATTCCCGGCTTGGGTTACTGTCGGTGTGGAGTTTGCACATTCTCCTTGTCTGCATGGGTTTCCTCCGGGTGCTCCAGTTTCCTCCCATAGTCCAAAGATGTGAGGATTAGATTGATTGGCCATGCTAAAAATTGTCCCTTAGAGTAGGGAGATGCATAGGTTAGAAGGATTAGCGTGTAAATATGTAGGGATATGGGGGTAGGGTTTGGGTGGGTTTATTTTGGTGCAGACTTGATGGGCTGAATGGCCTTCTTCTGCACTGTAGGGTTTCTATGATCCTTTTTATGATTCTACGTGGAGGAGGAAGTTTCACAAATATCACCATCCTCAATGATGGGGGAATCTAGCACATCAGATAAGGCTGGAGCATTTGTAACAAACCCCAGACGTGATGAGTGGACAACCCGTCTTGACCTCCTTCAGAGGTCCTAGCATCACAGATGCCAGTCTTCAGCCAATTTGATTTACTCCACATGATGTCAAGAAATGGCTGAAGGTACAGGATATTACAAAGGCTCTGGGGCCTGACAATATTCTGACAATAATACTGAAGACTTGTGCTCCAGAACTTGCTGCACCACTAGCCAAGTTGCTCCAGTACAACTGCAACATTGGCATCTACCTGACAATATGGAAAACTGCCCTTGTGCATCCTATACACAAAATCTGGACAAATCCAACCCAGCCAATTAGCTCATTGGTCTATCTTCATCATCAGTAGAGTGATGGAAGGGGTCATAAACATTTCTATCAAGCAGCACTTGCTTAGCAATAGCCTGCTCACCGATGCTGTTTAAGTTCCCACTCACCTACTCAGCCCCTGACCTCATTACAACCTTGGTTCAAACATGGACGAAAAAGCAGAATTCCAGGGTTGAGGTGAGAGTGACTGCCATTGGTATCAAGGCTGCATTTCGCTGAATATGGCATCAAGGAGCACCGGCAAAACTGGAGTCAATGGGAATTGGGAGGAACACTCTCTGCTGGTTGAAGTCAGAGGAGGGTAGTTGTGGTTGTTAGAGTTCAGTTGTCTCAGCTCCGAGACTTTACTGCAGAGACAGAATTATATGCTGCCCAACAGCAGATTCTGAGGTGGGAGAACATAAAATTGAGTGGGTTGGGTTCCCCCAGGAACCAGACCACCAAATGCCAGGTGCAATTTCACATTTGGATGGGCAGAGCTTTGGGCAGGAAACCCGCCCATTCACATATTATGGCCCTTAAGTGGCCATTCACTGGCTGGGAGAGGGGAGGGTGAGAAAACGACATTTACTCATTTCCCCATCTCAGGTGTAAGGCCTCACTCTGAAGGCTGCTTTGGAGTTGGGATGCCCATCCTACCAGGATGTTGGAGCTCTGGGATCCCCCTACCCTGTGACACCACATTCATCACTCCCTCAATCACTGAATCCCCCACTATAAATATCCTGGGGGTGGTTTCCAGTAACCAGAAAATTGAACTTGACTAGACATAAAAATACCGTGGGTAAAAGAGTAGGTCAGAGACTAGGAATCCTGCAGAAACTCACCTCCTGACTTCAGAAAGCCTGTCCACCATCTTCAATACACAATTCAGGAATGTTATGGAATATTCTCCATTTCCCTGGATCAGTGCAACTCCAGCAACACTCAAAAAGCCTGACACTATCCAGGACAAAGTAGTCCATTTAATTGGCACCCCATCCACAAACATTCATACCCTCCAACACTGATGCACAGTAGCAGCAATGTGTACTATCTACAAGATGCATTACAGGAACTCAACAAGCCTCCTTAGACAGCATCTTCAAAATCCACAATCACTACTAAGGACAGCAGAAAGGTGAGAACACCACCACCTGAAAGTTCCCCATCAAGCCACACACCATCCTGACTTGGAATGATATCGTCATTCCTTCACTGTTGCTCCCTCCATAACAGCACTATCGGTGTACCTACACCTTCCTACACCTTGGGGACTGTAGCAGTTCAAGAATACAGCTCAAGGATAAGTAGCAATGGGCAATAAATGTTGGCTGAGCCAGCAAAGCCCACGTCCCGTGATAGAATAAAAAAATCTTCAATTTTGCATAATGTAGTGCAATCACGGGAGCTCAGAACTGACTTGTTTAGGCAAATTACCTGGATTTGTGTTCATGTTTAGCACACTTGGGAGCCACAACTGCACCAAGTTTAGTAAAACATGAGGTGCAACTTTTGTGTGGTGGGATTTCTATACAGCAATGTAGAGATGCAACACTCACCATAGCTGATTTTCAGTTATTTCCCTCATTTGATTAATTTTGACAGGGTCAGTAGTCTTTGCCAAATGGCCTGCTAAAAAGTGGTAGGGGTTTTCTGTAGAAAGTCTCATTAGCTGCAACTTAGCAGTGCTGGTGGCAACTCTGGACGTTGAAGTTGTTGAAGTGGTCGTAAAGCCTTTTCATATATGCAAAGGTAAGCATTTAAAATTGACCTTCTCTGCCCTGACTATACCAGAAATCAGCGATGAACAGGTTTCCCTAGACCAGCCTTGCTATGATGCAAATGATGGGCGGCAGTTTGGGATGTCATATTTTTGTTGTTTACATATTAATACACTGCACCCCCTCATACTTGGACAGACATGTTTTATAACCTCTTTATCATGTCTGGTAACAAGTCCAAAAAGCAGCAGACTGAGTTGTTGGATTGGCTGAGCCACTCTGCCAGAAATATGAGAGGACACCTTTGGTCTTAATTTCTTCTTGTCGCCCACTCATAACAAGTGGTTGGATAATGCAACCCATATGAACATCAGAATTTTTAGCAAGGAATACAATATAACTTCCTCTTCTACAACAATCGTATAACAATATTATCTGATGAAGAAAGGAATAAATTTTGTAAAACTATTTAAGTTGTATTATAAACATAAATAGAAGATAAAACCTAGAAATACTGGAAATATATAAATATTACAAAATGCTGGAAGCCTGCAAAATACAAGCTCATCAGTATCTGAAAAAAGTGACAGTTTAATATTTTAACTGTCGTTTATTAGGCCTATTGTGTGCTTCCAGCATGTTCTACACCTTAATGTAGTCGCTGCCTCACAGCACCAGGGACACAGGTTCGATTCCCCTTTGGTTCACTGCGAGGAGTCTGCATATTCTCTCCATGTGTGCGTGGGTTTCCTCTGGGTGCTCTGGTTTCCTCCCACAGTCTGAAAAGCGTGCTGGTTAGATGCATTGGCCATACTAAATTCTCCCTCAGTGTGCCAAACAGGCACTGGACTGTGGTAACTAGGTGATTTTCACAGTAATTTCTTTGCAGTATTAATGTAAGCCTACTTGTGACACTAATAAATAAACTTTAACTGCATGTGAGGAGAACTAGACTATATTTTGATTCCTTTAGTGGATTTCCAGAATCACACATACTTCAGTGAATGAATTGCAATTAAATAGATTTTTTTTTAAACAGAATCCCTACAGTGCAGAGGGAGGGCCATTTGGTCCATCAAATCTGCACCAACTACAACCCCGCCCAGGCCTTATCCCCATAATCCCATGCATTTACCCTAGCTAGTCTCCCTCGCACTAAGGGGCAATTTAGCATGGCCTATCCACCTAATCTGCAAATTTCTGAACTGTGGGAGGAAACCAGGGCACCCGGAGGAAACCCACGCTGACATGGGGAGAGTGTGCAAACTCCACACAGACAGTGACCCAAGCTGGGAATCAAACCCAGGTCCTGTGAAGCAGCAGTGCTACCACTGTGCTCCGTGCTGCCCTTGTCCCAAGTACCTACCAATACTGCTATGAAATGTCTATAGATGGCATGGGATGATGACTGAATCTCCCCCTCCACCAGGAAAGCAAGTGAGCATCACCACTTGCACTGAGAATGGTAGCCTGCCAAGTGTCAAGAAGTTTGGTGAGAACTATTTTCTACTAACCTGTGGTGCAGTATGACAGGCCTTTGATACTTAGTGCTAATGTATGTCGTGGAGCTGCCATTTTTATCTATTATTTTAAATAGTGCAAAGATCGAAATGAGGAGAAATCACAAACTACACATTGCAAGGTCCAGAGCTCAATTAAACTCAAAATCTGATTTGTGTAATCAAGAAAAGTTCCATCAATTCCAGTTGGCTGAGATTACTATTAATATTAACTTGAACTAAAGTACTAAAATGACCACCACATGGAGAAGGAAGTTGTGTGGTAGGTATGCGATTTCTCACACAGGTAGTTTTGCATCTGATTGAATGGGAGCGGATGGCGGTGCCTGAGAAAAATGCTAACAGTTAAGCAGTCAGAGTCAGTTTTGTTAAAACTTCAAGCAACTGGTTACAGAATATCTTCAAACACGGGCCTCAAGAGAATGTACTGTCCATTTTCTGGATTGAATAAAAAATAATACATGGCATGTATTTTGGAAGAAAATATAATACTTTTTTAATGGAAAACCTTCGTCAACAGGCACATTTCTAAATCTTACCTTGATCCTTTCAATACCAGCTTCAATCCTTAACTGTTCCACCATTTTCCTTGCCTGTGCTATGTTGTTTGTTGACATTTTCACAGTTTATCCAATAGGCCAACTTTCTGGATAAGAAAGAAACAAATCATTAATTATCATAAAAGGCAGAAACACAAAAATACTTATGACAACAGAAATTATGGTATCAACTTTTATGGCAGGTTTAGTGGTATTCCTTAATATATATATTTTGAAAAAAATTGCAACTTAAAAATCACTAGGGTATTGGAAATTTGGCAGATTCCTACTCCTGTTAGCTATCTAATCATTCTTGATGGAAACTGGACATTAGATGAGGACAGTCTAGCACTCAATTGTGAACCTGTGTTGACCCTGTCTATCCTCAAAATACACAGAAAGTGCCCATTTACCTCAAAAGCAGGAAGAAAAGTCAGAGGAAAATTCAAAACATCTTCTGTTTTCTTGGAAAGATTAAAACCAAGGGCTGGATTTTGGGCTCTCCTGCTCACTCACTCTGTGTTTCAGGTGGGCGTCACTGCCTACCTGCCAGATTATACCAGTGGTGAGATTTAATCCATGATGGCAGAGACCTAAGCCATATGCCCTGCTTGGCAACATTCCATCTGCAGGACAGGGGGCGGGGTCTCCCTATCCTGCTGATAGGGAGGGCCGCCAGGGTCCTTCCAGGTTCTCCTGCCTCCACCACCGGCCTTTTTACCCTGGTCCACCCTCACCAGAGCCAGCCATCCTGGTCTGGGCGAGATCCCCAACACTTACCTTGGGCGGCATAGTAGCACAGTGGTAGCACTGCTGCTTCACAGCTCCAGGGACCTGGGTTCGATTCCTGGGTTGGGTCACTGCCTGTGTGGTGTTTGTACATTCTCCTCGTGTATGCATGGGTTTCCTCTGGGTGCTCCGGTTTCCTCCCACAGTCCAAAGATGTGCGGGTTAGGTTGATCAGCCATGCTAGATTGCCCCTTAGTTTGTGATGCTTAGGTTAGAGGGATTAGTGGGTAAATATGTAGGGATATGGAGGTAAGGCCTGGGTGGGATTGTGGTTGGTGCAGACTCGATGGGCAAATGGCCTCTTTCTGTACTGTAGGGTTTCTATGATTTCTGTGCTGAATACTGGATCCAGAGCCACATGCCTTCCTCTCTGCTTTCTACGGTGTCAGCAGTGGCCACTGCTCCATGTGGCACTGCTGGTACTGTAGAGCTGCTGGCCACTGATTGGCTGGGAACTCAAAGACAGGATTTCCTGTTGCTGAAGGTCAGAAGTCCTGCTCAACTCAATAGTCAATTGGCTGTTTAATTCCTGTGGGGTAGTTGTTGGACCTGTGGATGGATGTTTTAGCGCTGGTGGGCAGGGGGGGGGGTGGAGATTTGGCAGGGATTATGATGTCCCATTAAATCTAGCCCAAGGTTTTCTGAACTGAACTTCCAATGACATTTTTTATTCTGCGTTGTTCAATAACATGCTATCAATCATATTTCAACTGGAATCATTTGTCTACGAAAGAAGCTATTTTAAAATCAAAATACTGGTTAGATAAGTTAGAATTCTCTGTGTAATTTTCAGCTGTGATCAAGTGGCTCTGGGTTTCATTACAAAAAACCTTACAATGAAATAACCTAATTTCAAAACCTCTCTGAACATATTTGATAGTCTTTGTAAGTCTAAGTTAATAGCATCGCTTTACAATACAATATTTTGAAAATTTAAGCAAAATATGATAATGAAAAAAAAGCAAAAAACTCAGTGGAACAATGTAACATTAAAAACTCCAAAGAAAGTGGATACAAAATTAACACGAACTGCAACTAGTAATCTGGTGTTGGAATCAACCCATTAGAACTCTATCCTTAACACTGAGTTCATTAACATGTATGATTCATGTCACAACAAACCCAGGTTAGAGTGAGTTTGTTAAGATACTGATGCATTAATACTTTGTATGAAACAATATGCTTCTTAAGATTTCTAACTTGTACCTAGACAGGTCTGCAATGCAGTTTTGTCTGATGAAGCAATAATGTTTTGTAACTGCTCATTGTGTCATGATGTGTATAAGCGATATAAACTAGTAAAAGTCATTATTTTTAGTGAGATGCATACTAATGGGCTTGATTTTCAATCTGGGGTTAGAGATCCATTGCCCAGATAAATTTGGGGTTCTGACCCTGCAACTCTATCTTCAAATCATAACGCTCTAATTGGGTTGGAGATGAACTTGGCATTCAGTTACAAAAACAGAAAATGCTGGAAAATCTCAGTAGGTCTGACAGCATCTGTGGAGAGGAAGAGAGCCAACGTTTCAAGTCTGGTTGACCCTTCGTCAGAGCTAAAGACAAAGAAAATAGAATGAGATTTATACTGTAGGAGAGGGGGAGGAAGGGGGTTGTGTGATGACCAAAGTGTCAAAAACAAAAAGACAAAGGGAACATAAATGAGTGGAGGGTGCTAACAGCATCCATTAAGAGATTGGAATGGCATTCAGTTAGTGGTGCCGAGCTCCGTGAGGAGGTAGCAGCTGCCTGCAAGTGAAATGGCATCAAAAGCAGATAGCAGCCATGAAGAGGTACAATTGAGGAGGCTGTCCAGCACAAGAGAGGAGGCTGGAATTCAGAGGGCCTAAAGCCTCAGCATCAAATGGTCAGCCAAGTGCCCAATCTCACAGCGAAACCCCTGATTTAAAAAAATGTTGCAGCTTCCTGCAATAACTGCAACAGTTGTGCATTCATCTGCACCAAGTTGTTTTTGTTTTGCAAGTTCCTACTTGAAAATTGGCCCATGACCCTCCCTGGCCAGTTTATAATCTCTGCAAACATCTTAAAGGGAAGGTATATTGGAGACGGGCCGGTTTGCAATTGCCCCCGCCCCCCCCACCCCAACTTTATTTTGAAAACAGCATTATGCTTTGCAGGAGTTAGAGTCCAATAACACTGTCCAGGTGTGAAAATTTCAATGTGCACCTGCACTGCTATACACCTCTGTACCTCTAGTTGAAAATTCAGCCCATTAACTCAATGAAAGTACAATATGAATTAACATCTTTGTACATGACTAAAATAGTACAAAAGTGCAAGAAAACATAAGAATATAGACATAGAAATCCTACAGTGCAGAAGGAGGCCATTTGGCCCATCAAGTTTGCATTGACAACAGTCCCACCCAGGCTCTATCCCCACTTAGTTATCCTGCTAATCCCACTAACCTATTGCATCCCAGGAAACTCAGGGTTAATTTAGCATGTCCAATCGACCTAACCTGCACATCTTTGGACTGTGGGAGGAAATTGGGGCACCCGGAGGAAACCCACGCAATGGCTTGACCATAGTAACATTCAAATCATTGCTCTTCTGTGTTATTCTGAATGTAACATAGAATTTGTAGTTTTTGATTTAGACATTTCTCAGATACGGTACTGGAATTTTATGTTTTCCCCAAGGGAGAGTGAGGAGGCCATTAAGTGGCCAATTAATGGAATTTACTAGCAGTGGGAAAGCCCAATGCCATATCTCCAGGATGTCCAGCAGGACCTGTCAGCCTGGTGGACAGTTCAGGGTGGATAGGGAATGGTGTGTTGGGGAGAGAGTTTGGGGGGCTTCTGGTAGGACATTCTGCCCATTGGCAGCCTGCAGTGTGAACTCTTTCCCCACAGCAGCCTTCCTCCCACACGGCCTGTCAATGCAACTCCTCAACTCTTTGCCTGCCAGCCTGATCCTGGTGGAACCCAGGACTCAATTCACAGTCGAGATCCAAAGTGCTTCCCAATTTCACTACTGAAAGGCCTGATTCTAATTCTTAGGGTACATCCCATGTCATATTGCCCCAGCCAGTGGAAATAGTTTTTTCTCTTGCTACTCTATCTGGTCCCACTAGTATTTTGAAAATTTTGATCAAATCACTGTTTAATCTTCTAAATGCTAAGAGATGCAACCCCAATTTGTGTAATCTCTCCAATTAATCTGACCCTTGAAGTCTGGGTTTGATTCTTAAAATTTACTCCCTCTGCCACCAACATATAGTGGCAGCACTGAATAGTATTTACAAGATGCACTGCAGGAACTCTCCAAGGCTCTTTCGGCAGCATCTTTGAACTGTAACCTCTAACATCTAGAAGGACAAGGGCAGCAGATACATGGAAACACCACCACCTACATGTTCTTTCCAAGCCACGCACTATCCTGACTTGGAAATATAGCGTAATTCCTTCAAATCCTAGAACTCCCTCCCTAATAGCATTAAGAACATAAGAAATAGGAGCAGGAGTAGGCCATCTAGCCCCTCGAGCCTGCCCCGCCATTCAATCAGATCATGGCTGATCTGAAGTGGATCAGTTCCACTTTCCCGCTTCCTCCCTATAACCCTTAATTCCCTTGTCTATCAGAAATCTATCTAATATATTCAACGAGGTAGCCTCCACCGCTTCAATGGGTAGAGAATTCCAGAGATTCACCATCCTTTGAGTGAAGAAGTTCCTCCTCAACTCCGTTCTAAACTGCGCACCCCCCACCCCCCCCCCTTATTTTGAGACCGTGCCCTCTAGTTCTGTATTTCTTTCTGAGCAGGAAGAATCTCTCTACCTCTCCCCTATTTAGCCCCTTCATTATCTTAGATGTCTCTATAAGATCCCCCCTCAGCCTTCTAAACTTTAATGAGTACAGGCCCATTGTGGGTGTACTTACACCATAAGGGCTGCAGCGGTTCAAGAAAGTGGCACACCGACACCTTCTGAAGTGAAATCAGGAATGGTCAAATGCCAGCCTAACCAGCAATGCCCATATCCTGTGAACAAATAAAACAGACCTTTTGTAAATCTATGCTGCACTTCTTCCAAGCCCAAAATACCTTTCCTCAGATGTGGCAGCCAGAACTGCTCTTAACAGGGCTTTGCATTGCTAACACTTGACCTCCACTCTTTTTACTAACCTTCTGATAATTTTTGTACCTTTCCATGACATTTTAATGATCTGGGATTCTTGGACCCCTAGCCTCTTTTCAGCTCCATTGCTTGTAGCTTTTCACCTTTTAGAAAGTACTTTGATCTATCCCTTTTAGGTCTAAATTGAATGACGTCACACTTGCTTGTAATGAAATCTATTTGCTCAATTTTTCCGATTCACATATTCTATTAACATCTCTTTGCAATTTTATGTTTCCATTTACATTGCTTCGAATGTCACCTATGTTTGTGTCATTGGCAAACTTGGATGTACGGCTGTCTATTCTGTATTCCAACTTGCTAATATAGATAACTATGGGACATTAATAGTCACATCTTGCTAATAAGGTTACCTACCCATTGTCCCTACTCAGCTGAGCCAATTTCCTAATTAGGTCAATTCAAAGATCTTCAACTTCAGTCACCAGTCTTTTCTTACAGACCTTTTCCAAAACTTCTGGTAGTCTGCATTAATTAGATTCATCAGACATTGACCGCCACTTTACAAATCCACACTAGCTCTCTCTCTAATTAGTTGAAATTTTTCAATATTCAGTCTTCTATCCTTAATTATAGATGCTGGTCATGCTCACCTGACTGGTTTATAATTCCTTTAATTCCCTCTTACCTTCCTTAAATAGCATAATGACATGCAATTTTTCAATCTGAGGGAACAGTTCCTCAACTGAGAAAATCTCAGAAGATTAGTTAGCGCAAGATGATCCCAGGATGAAAACAGTCTGGTCCTGGAGATTTGTCTTTCATGAATTGTATTCTTCATTGCTTTTAATTTCCTTACATTCATTACGATGAGTTTAAATTCCTGATTCAATGTTATATTCCTTGGGAGGTCCAGATTGCTGTTCTCTTCCTCTATTGTAAATAGTGATGCAAAGTAATTATTTCATAGGCTTGTCAATTCCTTATTTTTATTTAAATCACCATGATGAGATTTTAAGGGTCGCATATTACCCTTACCATAATATAATTCCAAAAGTTTTTCAATTGATTTTGATAACGCTTGCTAGTTTATTCTTATATTTGCTTTTTGTAGCCTTTACTATATGTTTTATCAGCCATTGCTGTTCTATGCATTTCTGATTCTGAGTTATTTTCTACATTCATCTATGATTTTTCTTATGACTTGATATTGTTTGTGCCTTGTCTCTTTATTTCTCTATGGCTGTTTTTCTCAGCAAGAAGAGTTAATGTCCTTTAGAGGTATAAACTTACAGCATAAATCCTCTTATGCAGTCTGTCACTGCCCTGGGCTTAGTATTTTACAAGCACAGAAATAACTAGTTTAATTAGAGCTTAAACGCCTTGTTAAGCTTCAATCCATCTCTAAAAATTGTCCAATATGAACATAAAACTGATGCAAAAATGTTAACAACAGCATCACTGAATAGCAGATCATGCAACGTACTGAATGTCTCTTATCTCTAGAAATATTTAATCTATGAGAGATACTCTCCTCATTTCTATCTTCAGCCTCACTGTTTTGCCTGACACAAAACATACAACTTGTGTATGACTGCACAAATCTGATTCTTTACCTCGAAACGAACTCTGGAGTTTGCTTGGTCTGCAGTTACCATTGAAACAATGGATTTACAGGTACCTTCAACAGACTACAAATACATTTTTGCTATTGGCCAACTCTTGTCCACTTACAAATAGCACAAAATAAAAAAGTGCATCTTTTATCCCTCCCATCTCTCAGAGTTACCTATAAATTGTGCAACACTATCTTAGAGTTCCCTATTGTCAACACTAACAGCAAGATAGAAGATGTGAATTCTCCAGCTCAGTGCAATTAGGCAGTTACTCAGATTAGGGAAATGCCTAGGTCTCTGGAGCAAAAACTAACTTATCTGGGGTGTTTTGATGACATGGGCAAATATGCTTTTTCCAAGCAATATTTCCTGTTTTTATTTGAGGATGAAATTCCTGGAATTTTAATTATATGGAAAAAGTACACACAAGTACAGAGGAATACCAGTTCATATTCGTGTCAACCTGTTTGCTAAACTCCAAGATTGCCGCAAAGTTTAGAATTGCAGGATAACGTCAAGTGAGGAGATACAGAAACAATTTAACGGTTTTATGCAGTGGGTAAGGAATATGTGGAATAGACCAACAAAGAGACAGACTGCAGAATTATTTATGGGAAAACTGGATAGATGTTTGCGTGCTTTGGTGTTTGGGGAATATTCTGGGAATACCAATATGAGCTGTAGAGCCTTTTCCAGTCTTTCAATTTCCTGTGTAAGTGTTCCATTTAGACAGCAAGGTACAAAGATAAGTTTTCTGAGTTGAGGATCTCAAGCACAGAATCTTGTCCGACAGGAGTAAAGAAGTTGGTGCTTCTGATTCATGGTACATCTAGACTAAAGTAATTCATGGAAAATTTAGTTGTCCATAATTTGAGTGTATTCATTCTTACCATAGATACGAATTTTTTTTTATATGCCAGTACAAAAATTTGATCATTTGATTACGACGATGAAAGATCTCAGTCCCTTACTGTTAATTTTGGTCCCAAACTTATCTTTGGAGCAGGGTGGAGTTAGGAACACCCTGGAAATACCGAGTTCTTGAATTTCAAGAAAGCCAAGCTGTAAGCAGGTAAAATCAGAAAATAGTACACCACAGTACGGGTTATTTGGCCCATCGAGGTTTGTTTTGGCTCTTGCAAAGAGCAATTCAGTTGCTTGTACTCCACTATTCTCAGCCCATGTCAAGACTATTAGAGGATCTGTAACCACCACTCTTTCAGCCAGTGCATTTAAGCACTCATGAGTTTTTTAAAAAAAGATTTTTGTCTTGTTTGGTACTTTGCCAAACACCTTCAATCTATGCCCTCTGATTTACTCTTCCATCATCAAAGAGGGAAATTCTACCAGAACTCCTAATCAGTTCCTTTGGGCCTGAATCCTTGACTTGATACAAAGCTGACTATAGGGCTTGAGGGATGGAATCAGAAGAGAACGCCACCTTGGTCACCTTTTTTAAAAAAAAGAATGATCAATGCATGGACATCAATGGTCAGGAGGAGGTTTTTGCATTGTGGCAATATTATCAGCTGTGAATTTGTGAGCATAGGATTCAAATCTATCTCCAAGTTTTCTCAGTGACTGCAGACCAGAACTCTGGCTCTGAATTCTGCACGGTCATCCAGTGAGTCAGCAGGAGGAGTTCTTCTACCTCTCCCTTTCTCGAAGCAGAGTTTTACAGGATTTGCAGGCTGAGTTGGGATAGGAGAAATAAAATTACCAGAGTGACTTTACCACTGCCTTTCTGCCTGCCCCAGCATGATTGCAATTTTATGGGGGGAGTGGGGGTGTATGAGGACTAGGACTAGGACACCAATTTAGGTGTATTTGAATGACTGACATCACAGAGCAGTTGCAGATGAGCCACACTGCATGTGTGAAGATGGTGTAAAATAGACAAGCATGACATGCAATGACAGAAGATCACCTGGTAGGAGTAGTTACAAGCAACAGCAATTGTTGCTTAAAGTTAAGCTTAAATTGCATTATATTTGTAATGGTTTTGTGTATGGTAAGGAGAGCGAGAGGATCACAATAGGATTTACATGCCATATTTTTATTTCTATTCAAGAAACACTAGCATGATTTTGACTGTCAGCTTTTCAGCTCCCTTTTGTCCTTGGATACTTTTACGTTTATTCCTTTAAGCTTGTTAGTTGCTAAATTGAATCCTCATGAAACAAAGTCAACACGTATCCAAGTAATTACCATACTTGCACTTAGTAGTTCATCTATTCACAATTTTCAAACAAGCTTCGATTTACTAAGCTAAATTAAGTAAAGATGCTCACAGGTTAGGAACAATCAAGAATATCTACACAAAAAGTAGATAAAGTACGGATAGGAGATGGACCTACAGCACTAAGTTAAATCTAAACCAGGACAGCAGTCCTGAGATAAGGTGTAAAAATTAGGTAACCTACTTAACAAGGATTGAACTTCTGAAGTGTCAAAATTATAAGAACAAGTCAAATAACAATTAAGAATTTCAGCATAGTTGTCAACTCTCTACTTTTTGTGTAAACATCAGTTTTTCTGGTCTTCAGTTATTCTGTTGACAGAGGGACCACGAAAATAGCTTATTTCCAGACCCTAGCACAAAGAGCGTAACTGAGAACTGGAAAAACTGATTTCTGCATGAAAAGCAGATGGCTGGCAAATGCATGCATTTTTCATTTTTGTTATCTGGCCAGGCTTATCAGCTTTAAATCTCTATCCATCCAAATCCATATGAAGGATTTAATACATATTGACTAAAAGTGAGAAGAGTAGAAGATTTTTCATAGTGACAATGAATGAAAAGCAACATTTTATAGAAAAAAGTGAATTGTTGAGATGATCTTGAAACACTAGTAAAGATCTTGCGTGCTAATGTAGTTAAAAAAAAGGAATTTAGTTATTTCAGTTGCTTTCAAATGATGGTCTTGATCCCATTTGATCAAGGCTACTTTTCAGTCAAACAATGGATTTTTGAGTTACCTTGCTTCATCAACATTCCCTAGTTTTGCATCTTAGCAGTTATGTATCAGAAATTAAGAACTATTGTTAGGGAAGTGAGACAGCCACCTGTAAAATCCCATTGATAGAGATGTGTGGACAGATAGGCTTTCTGATTTCTTGGTCAGCGAAGTAGGGGGTAATTTTGCTCTGTGCTGCCTGGCCACATGCCCATTACAGGAACTGTCAAATTTTTGCTCAATTGGTTAAATGTGAAGAAATTACAAGCCACGGGGGTAAAACTAAAAATTTTTGAAATATCTGATGTTCATAAACTGAATAATGATTAAATATTAATGGCCAATTGTGAATATACAAAACCTTTCAAATCTGGCATGGATAGAAGTACTGATCAGTGTACTATATTCTAAAAAAAACTCTCCAATGTAGGAAAGTTAATTCTTGAATGTGTCAAGCTCTTTGTGTTCAAAAAAACTAATGGTGTGAGTCATGCATGAAATACCATCTCTGACTGTGCTAACCTTTTATTTTTACACCTCAGCACAAGTCTTTGCATCACTCTCCTTTGAACAGCTATTTCCATAGTGGTATCAGGAGCCTTGAACATAATGCCTTAATAATGCTTCTGTGCTTTTCAGAAATACATGGTCATCTTTATGAATCTACTTCAGCCTTGACCAATCGCTGTCCCATATCCCAAAGGGAGACAAGCTGATTCTCCTCTGCGAGAGTCGGGAGGGAAAGGTGTGTTAGGCAGAGAAGGTGTGGGGAAAACAAATGCCAACAGAGTCTTCCTCCTGACAAAATGTCTAGAACATGACATTAAATTATGAACACCCTATTCCGCCAGAGGGATGAGCCAAAAACCTCATGACAACACCCTGCTCATCGCACAGGCACGTAATAGATTATATCATCATTTGAGCGAGGGACTACAAAGATGTCTGCATCATTCATGCTACAACAGGAGCCGATGATTGCTGGACCGACCACTGACTAATCCGCTCCATCAAAAACTCTGCCCCAAACTAGCAGGGATAGAAAAAACTCTGTCTCAAGAAATCTCATGTTGCTGGACTCAAAGACCCTGAGGAGAAAGACTACTCAGTTGGTACCTCATAGCTAACCTGGTGATGATCAATGAGTCAGAGCTGCAGACTGCCCACAGCGCCTGATCTGCCATTGTTAGCAGTTGTGAGGGGAAGCTTGTGCTCTCAACTAGGAAACACCGTGACTGGTTTGGAGAGAATGATCAGGAGATTCAGGATCTCTAGACTGAAAACATGAGGTGTTCCTGAACTGGCAACATCACCAAAACTCGAGTGAGAGAAACAAGCCTGCAGGCACCTAAAGGCTGAGATGCAACAAAGAACTCATGACCTAAAGAACAGATGGTGGGTGAAAAGAGTGCGGGTGACTTGCCAACAACCTCAGCCTTTTCAGCACAGTTAAAAACATCTGTGGTTTGGGTACCCAGGGACCCATCCCATTTGAGAGCCAAAACTGAGAGGTGCATATCCAAGACAGAGAGGCGCTTATCCAAGACAGAGAGGCAGTCAACATCTTCTAGACAGAACACTTCGAGGACCTCCTCAGCCAAGATGAAGCCTTCAATGCAAGTGTCTTCGACAGCATCCCACAACACACTAGCCATCACCATCTCAGTGCAGCCTTCAGCTCATTGAAGCCAAGCACTGATAGCAAAAGCAGCATTTGGCAGCCCAGGCATTCCACCATCCTTCCCTCTGACCACCATCTGCCACACCTGTGACAGAGACTGTAGGTTGTATATTGGACTCCTCAGTCACCAGAAAATTCATTTTTACTATGCAAGCAAGTCATTCTTGACTCCGAAGATCTGCTAAAGAGAAGTTGTTATCAGGCCGACTCCAAACAGATTTTGTTCCACCATTTGATTTGTGACCCTGAACCTCCTGAAACGGTAGTGTTCTGACAGGTCAAGGAAGCATACCCTCTGCTTGAAAACCTCATGTTGCAGGTATGGTCTCCTGTGAGCTGCATCTCTCTGTTCACATCTTTCACGTGGAGCAGTAGATCTGTGAGGAGTAGGTTGTTGCTGATCCTGCTGCTGCTGTTTACTATTGGTGCTCTTCCTCTTGATGCTACTGATCACCTTGCCCTCATCTGAGACTCAAAGTCAAACAGAATGACTGGCATGTATGATAGATCAGAGCTCTAAAGCCTTGGTTCCCAACCTTTTCAGTAACATGGCACACTTCAATAAGACAAACAATTCTTTGGCAAAGCCAATTTTTTTCAGCTGAATCAATTGCTCATAAGTGCCCCATAATGTAATAGTGAACTGACAGTGGCCAATCACATACAGGGGGTGGGGGGGGGGGGGGGCGGGATCTCTGTCCAGTCTCTATGGAAATGGAACATGGGCACCTGCTACATTTTTGGCTGGTTTTGCATGGATACTTGTCATTTCAGGTCTTTCAAACATAAAGATTTGAAATGCTGACAACATGGCTTTTATTTGTAGAGCAAAATACAGGCCACCAAGTAATTAGCAGTAAAATTAAAATAAGAATGAGAACATAGATGGATTTTTTCCAACTATGAAATTATAATCTTCTTCAAGGAGGGGGAGGGGATTCTGTAGAGTCAGTGGGCTCCAACTATACACAGTATTCTAGCTTGCATAAACTGGTATAACAGTGATGGCTTTTATTAAAACAACCATCATTTTCTGCATCCCCAGACATCTTACATAAGTAGAGCAACTCAAAGCATACATAACAGTATATCAGCAGGGCTGGACCGTTACAAAGCAGTGTATTATAAACAAACTAAACATCTGAATTACCAGAAATATATAATCATGGTTGGCAGTGAGAAATATCCACCCATTGGAACTCTGATGATGAGGCAGTTAAATGGAGTGGATAAAATACACTCCAATTCCAGATTTTACCAGAATTTTCAGCTGTAGTAGGTGCATACATTCATGCAAATTGGACTCCATGTAATAGGACCTCAAGACAAGTTAACCTGGTGGAAAGTGCAGCCTCTACAACAGCTATCCTGACAGCAACAACCTAACAATACAGGAGAACAATAAAGAGACGATGTAAAGCGAGCTTAAAACTCTGCAAAGGGAGGAAGGGGTCCGTCCAGGAGGAGTGATGAAGGAACAGTGTTGTAGGCGCTGCTGTAAATAGCTTTGGGAATCTTGCTTTTTTCCACTGAAATCAGGGCTCAGAGTCTGTCCCGCAGTTGCTGCTACAGTTCACTTGTACACTAGTTGAAAACCACTGATATATAGTGTCAGGTCACAGGATCTGGTTTTAATTATAAAGTCCTCCTTTCTTTGAGTTTTCATTATTATTTGTTTGATTGACCTTAAAATAGCCCTTGTAATGTCTGCTCAGAAAGGCGGCATCACTTCAGAATCTGATGTGGTGGAAACTTTTGAGAAAAGACATTTTTTACGATGATAGTAATGGGAAGGAATCTGCAGTGATTTATGAGCCACGTTTTGTTATTAGGTAAGAACGGTTGCTGCACTTTGAACCAGCTTGGAAATGAAAAGAATCACTCCACCTTCCCAAGTGGATGAAAGACACCTGTTTCAGCCAGAGGGGGAGAAAGGAGAGGGATGGGGGGGGTAGCGGGGGGAAGAAGGATCATTGTTCCCTAGTCTGTTATCCTTTCCTTGTCAAGCTCTCTGAATTGCACCTCCAGTTAGTTTCACTCCATTTCCCAGACTCTGGCTTGAGATTGCCACTGTTCTTTCTGTGCATACCTCAAACTGTCTTTCCCAGCCTCTGCCTCCTAATCTGTGTATGAGTTCATGATTTTGTGAGATTGCCTGTTGAATGTATCTCTCTCGCCATCACAAATGGCTTTAGGCAGTCTGCATTCTTTTTATACCAAAAAAATACTTGGGGTACACTGGTTGAAAACCACTGCTCTGAAGTGGGATCAAATGTACAAATCTCCAAAGCTGTCAAAGTCTCTCCAAAGTTGTAAAAATCACCACTCAGGTTGTGAAAGTAACCTCTCATTCACAGAAGCAGGAAACAAATCAGTTATACGGTTTCAGCACTTGCTGTCGCATTTTCCTGTCATGTTTTCAGCCTACTCAAATGCCAATGTGCTCTTGCCTTACTTTCACTTGAGAGTTCCAGGAAGCCCACAGATAAATTCAAAGACATGTTTGTATCATTCTAATAGCGTGATTAACATATTGAAATTCACAATCTGCCTCTCTCTCTTGCTTGATTACAATCTAGCATGCTGCAATTAATTGTGTGTTTCAGATTTGGGCCCATCTTTCCAATATGTTACCTCATTTTTAACCAGCTACCCCTGACCTATTCTCAAAGCCAATGAAAGTTAAAACGTTCTATCTGAGGTGAGGCCACAAAGGCAGCAGGAGGAGAACAAAAGGAAGAAAGATACAGAATGACGGGTGAATCTGTCATAGTCAATCTAGCTTTCCATGTTAAGCAATCACCCAGGTGAGCCTGCTACACCCATGCTCAATGTTTTTTTAAGTAAGTTGAACTTACGTAAGTTATGCCTCATCTAACATTAACTCAGTGTGTCTATAAGGTTGAATGAGTACACAAGTTTAAGGTCCAGATCAGTTATATTCCCGGCTCTACATGAGCAGATATAGAGCAGTCGGAGTCAATTTCCATAAAAAAAAGCAAGGAATTGGACTACTTAAGGGTACAACCTATGCCACTGAAATCAAGGTGGTACCTGTGGTTTATAGCATGCAAGTCAGAATGAGATAAAATCAGAAAATTTTGGAAATATTCAACAGGGTCTGTACAGCCCAAAATAAAACGATTAACATTTCATGTTGATCTTCGTCAGAATCTTTTGAAAAAAAGCTCCGAGTCAGAAGATTTATATTGTACTATGGACTTGAGCACATAACCTAGGTGGACACCTTAGTATAATATTGCTATAGGAGGGAGTCCTGATTTGCTGGAGGTATCCTTTTCTCTGCTAATATCTATTTGATACACCAAAAATGTATTGTTCATTTAGCTGCTGTTTGTGAGGCTTGCTGTGCTCAAACTGACGACTGTGCATATCTATTTAACAAGCGAGGCACCGATTAAAAAAAAATCCATTGCTTATAAGGTGCTTCGTGTTGTCCTGAGGCGTGATGAAATGTATATAAATAAAAATTCCTTTGTTCTTTAACTGTTCCTTATTTGGTAATTACTGTTATGCAAGAATAGCTTGGATGACTCATTTTGCATCTTGCCCATCTTGTAGAATTAGGAATTTGCCACAGTGGGTAGTACAGGAGGAAACCTACATCTTCCATGGCAAAATGATGCAATGGCTCTGCCAATACATTTAATTATACCAGCTGCTTGAGAATTTCCCCCTTCAACTATCAGCAGATATCTACATGGGGAACTCCCAAGACAATTCTGCTGTACGTTGTTCCAAATTAGTCATAGATTTTACCAGCAAGAAGCATGGTTATGTACTAGCATGGATCTTTTGACTAGTATATCGTAACTATTGGCATTTGAAAATATAATTTTACAACTCACGCATTTTCTCAGTTTGAGTGAAAATATGGCAAAGTTGCGGAAAAATTATACATATTTCTGAAAATTGGGCTAACTGTTCTTTACTTACAAATTTTCAGAGATGTTCTTGTTTCTCACAGCCCTTTCTAAGTTTGTACATGGGTCTAAACACATATTATACTTCTCAATTTTCATCAGGTAAAGACAAGGTTTAGGAAAGGGGACTGAACACTTGATCAAAGAGGTTGAATTTCAGGAAAGTCTTGGAACAGAAGACAGAAAGGCAAGGTGTTTTGAGGAGGATATTCCTGAGCTTAGTGCCCAGGCTACTGAAGTGGGGCAAAGGAAATAGGGGGTGCACAAGAGGACAGAGTTGGACGAATGCAGGACAGAGAGAGCTGGAGAGGTTTCCAGAGACAAGGAAAATCACAGGAGGATTCAAAGTCTAGTAAGAGAAAGGAATCACCCGATTAGGTCAGATCCTTCCAGCCACTTATTAACACATTTCACTGCTTCTAACATGATTATTATTGTTCAAATGCATCATTGTACTTGGGAATATTCAGCAGACTTCAATATAATACAATTCAGGCACATTGTCCTCCACTACTCAACAACGTCCATCTCCATTTTGTGCACTGTGCCCGTTTTATGTCCAAGGAATGACAGAAAACTGGAACTGAAAACTTCTGACAACTGCTAATGGAGGAAGAATAAAAAAAGATATAATGTAAATTGCAGCACCTTAAGCAAGGTATAAGAAGAGCCATTGAAAAATCATACATTGCAAGCATCATACCCTGTACAAATTTTCAAAACGTACCCTTTCAAATCAGAGAGGCTATTGTTGGAAAGGCATCCTCCTCCACCATATCTTACTCATGTCCTTGCACCCAGCCATTCTGGATAACCATGCTGTCTTTTTTTTACAATCCCAATTCACCTAGTGATGTAAACACAGCTTGATAATTGAAGACCAAGGGTGGTTTCAATCAGCAAACTAGTGTAACTCTCACAATTCGCTGTGAGGAAATGCAATCTTCTCTGAGGTAAAGTACAGCCCTTCCAAAACAAATATAGAACTTATACTAACAGGAGCATATAACGCCTGATCTCTTTTTGGCAAGTAATCTGGGTCTGTATTAGATACCCTACACAACAATGAAATATTGCTGCCTCAGCACAGCAACATATCCACTGACCATGAAGGACAACGCCAGCTGACTGATAATGAGCAGGTGTGCCTTCTTCCCCATTTCCAGGCCTAACCAACTCCCAGGAACAAAAACAAATTTCTTCAACCTTTGATCCACATTGCTCTAAGTGCGAGGTAAGTTACACTAGAAAGTTGGATGTCAATGCAGTTCTCGTACATACATCATGCAAGAAAAATGTATTTAAGCTTCATAACATTAATAATCTAGACTTAAAAATAACTTCTTTAACATACAGAATTAGGCTAGTTAGTCCATTTAGCTTTTTCCACCACTCAATTAGATCATAGTTGATTGACACCTTTACTTACCAGCCTTGTTTCCATATCCCTCAATACACATATTAAACAAAAATCTAGCAGTCTCAGTTTTGAGCATTTCAACATTCATATACATAAATGCACAATGACTTCATAAAATACATGTGAATGTACTTTCTTGTAGACATAATGAGTGTAATTCTATGAAGCTGACTAATGCTCTTTGTATTCAATAATTCAATAGAATCAAGTTATAGATATGTATTTAGCCTCTGTACGATCTAAAGTATGCAGAAATGTAGCGCATTTATCATGTAGGAGGAGGTTGTTCGGTCCTTTGCATGTGTGCATGGCCAGAAAATACAAGGACCTTGATAGCTGGCTATAGCCACTTGCCATCTTCAGTGAGCAATAAATAATAAGACCTTCCTTAAAACCTACCTTTTAGACTAGGTTTTTGGTCAGCTGTAGTAATATCTCCCTTTGTGGCTCTGTCTCACGTTTTGTCTGATAATGCTCTTGTGAAATGTCTTGGGATATTTTACTGCATTCAAGGTGCCAAGTAATTGCAAGTTTCTGTTGCTGATGTTTTGAACAAAGTGGTTTTTCAAGGAATTTTTTTTATCTTCAGCACGAAGCTTTGCATCAGAATCACTGCAGACTTAATGAAAGGTATCCTGTAAAAACCAATCCAAAGAAAGCAGTATCTAAGTGCAATGGGTGACTTTCTTGCATTGTTTTGAAATTTCAGGCAAATGTGCACAGTAGGACTAATTGATGAAATCATACAGAAATCTCAATGCTTGCAGTATAATACAAAAAACAAGACATTGGCAATTTCATGTAGAATGTTGCCTGTCATAAACTGCAATTTTCATCAACTTTTATGTTACTCATTTGATACAGAACAACAGCCTTGGTCTGCGGCCAGACCCTGGAGTTGTACTAGGATTATTTACAGTTGCACTGATTTACAGGTTATTAGCATCAAACTGAAAAAAAGGTTTCCCACCAGTTCCAGCTCATTCAAATGTCTGCTAAAGTGGAGATTCACTCAAAAAGCCTGATACAGAGCCACTGCGTTAGTCTCTCTTTGCTCTGGTTTCCAAAGACACAAAGGAATACAAAAAACATAATTCAAAAAATTATGACCAAAGCAGATAAATTGATAACATTCACAATTAATCAAAGCTAAGGAAACATCTTCTGCACCAAATGATCCAACAATCAAAATGGGTTTCCAAGGTATCAAGGAAGCTGCTCAAGTATCATTACCTTCAAAACAAAAGTGGAATGGAGAACCCTGGAAAGCAACCACCCCAACCCAAAAGGATCAAATGTTGGGTAGCCAACTGCATCTCACCAATATTCTGTAAGATATTTTCATTTTGTCCCACATCCTGTTTTCCCAGTCTCCATTAAATTTTTCCATTTTAGATTTTTATCTGTGGATTGAAAATGAAATTGCCTGGGATCATATTATGGAATTGACTAAATTTGAACAAATCATTCGTAGGTGATCATTAGCAATTATTTCCATTAGCTGTTATCAGTCCTTCTAAATGTAGGCGAGTGTTCTACTTGTGAAGCGATAGACTGCACACCAATGTTGTGGATTATCTCCAACACTGAGAATATAAACCAGCAGAGAATTTTGCTCGGCATGCAATTTACAGGTGACATTTTAATATAATAGTTTGGTGGTCCAGAAGTTGAATATTGTTGAAAAAAATGTTATCAATGCTTTTCATCTTGAAATTATCAGGATAATTTGCAAGAAAGGGGAGAGCAACAATTTATATTGCGTGTGAAGAGAATACTGATTAGTTGGCAAATGGACTCTGACGAAAACATTGACATGGAGAATACAGCATGAAAAAGAGAACTTCGCAGCTTTTTTTCAATTTCAAACTGGGCCAGTCAATTCTGCTATGTCAAGTTATTCCTCTGGGGAATGAACCAGAGAATGACTATTGCTCAAGCCTCTGTTTAGTTGAAAAAGGCACATTGTATGGACATGTTCCTTCTTCTGTACAGGGCAGGGCACTGTGTGAATATATGTAGATCCTAACATGCTTGTTGAACCACACCAAGCCAACTGAAAATCTTAAATAGATTTTCCGCAAATGAGCAATATGATGTATGAATTTCAGTGCCAATGTGATGCCAGGTACATAGGCAGGTACATCCTAATGATTGGCAGATTCTATCAAAGAGCATGTCCTTTCAGCTATGACCGTACCTAACCAGTCCATGCTTGCAAAACTCAAAATAGAGCAATTAGACGTAATCTTGTGAATGGACAAACCCTGCTAAACAATCCTGATTGTGCTAAGAATTAAACTGAAAACCAATTTAGGATCGTCAGATGGCTGTAATATTATTATATGTTTGTTTTTGTTGAGTAGAAACAGAGTATGGATAAGGGTATGTTAAAATATAAAGGGGTCATTTTTCAGTTTGGGCACACAGCCAGAATGCCACTTTTCTTAGGGATTGTTAGACTCTGTCATTTATGTACATAGCTGTTGAACTGCCCAATCTCGGTGTTCTGAGACAAGTCGCTAGTTGTAGAGGTCATGCAATCAAACTAACTGTGCCTGAGAAGTGGGGAGGAGGATGTGAGAGGCACTTAGGAGGGACAATACGAAAGGCCAGATTTTTTGTGGGTCAAAATTATCATGACTGATTCTCCTGGCGCACAAATATCAAACGTATAAATTTATTTCACTGGCCTCCAGTGTCCACTTCCAAAGGTCCCTAGTTAGACCATGCAAGGCCTGTGCATAGTTACCTTAAAATTGCACTCAGAACCCTTTACATCTTCATCATGAGGGTATCAAATGACATGAAACAAGCTAGCTCTCTGATCAATCACGTGGACAGAGTGTCACAGTGTTGGTCTGTTACAACCATGGTTACACTTCAAAAATACCTAATTAGTCATAGTCATTTTGGCATCCTGAGATAATAAATTATAAATACCAGTCTTTCATTTTAATCAAACCATAATCATATTACTTTGCTGGATAATTCAGATCTAATGCATAATGCAATAACTATCCAAGAAGATGTAGCATTGTCAGAAATTGAGCATATATTCCATGGCATTGACAGTAATGTCATGTTCTGCATTCTTCAAATATCAGTACAACTCATCACAGAACATTGAAAGTTGACTGAAACATTCAGTAGGGAACATGTCTGAACAAAATGGACAGGTTTATCTTCTGAGGTTGGAATCATGACATCAGAATCAAATCTGGGTCTCAGCCTCACATCCTACTGGTGACAATCAGCCGACTTTGGAAGGATCGGCCAATTAGTGGTCAGAATGCACATTCGCCACAAATTAAAGGCAGCATGTGTGTGGGCTCTTGAAGCTAAAAAGTCATGAGGAGGTCCTCCAGCACTGACAGAGCTGTAGCCTGGCAATGCAGGTAAGAGAGATAGAGGGCACCTCCACCTTGATGCAGCCTCTAGGTACACACGCACGCGCGAACATGCGTAACCACCACCATCAACCCCCCCTCCCCCTCCCCTCCTACCCCCCTCCCCCTCCTCTCCCCTCCCCCCACACCCCTCTCCCCCTCCTCCCCCCCCCCACACCCCCCTCCCCCTCCACACTCCCCTCCCCCTCCACACCCCCCTCCCCCTCCACACCCCCCTCCCCCTCCACACTCCCCCTCCCCCTCCACACCCCCCATGCAACCCCCCCCGCACCCCTCTCCACCCCCCCCCGCCGCACCCCTCTCCACCCCCCCCGCCGCACCCCTCTCCACCCCCCCCCCCCCCACCCCACCCCAAAACCCTGGTCTGCTGCTGTGAGGTTCACTCCAGGCATCTGCTATGCTCCAGATGCTGCGAGGGGCCAACAGGCTGACCAGAAAAGCTGACTGGCTTCTTACCAATTATTTTAATTGGCAACTTAATGACTATAACAAGTTACTAGTCATTTGCAGACAGGTAGCCATTCCGCATCCGATCCGACCTCAAGGAAACTGCATACCTATCCATCTCCACGTTTGCCTCCATTTTCTGCTTTTTACCCCTAAATTTTTCTGGTTTGTTTTATTATCAATTGCACATTACTTATCTTCAAAACTATCACATTTTATTTTGTTACAATTACAATGCATTAATCTACCAGACTTCAGAATCCTGGAACTCCCTTCTCAACAGCACTGTGGATGTATCTACATCATGTGATTGGAAGGCAGAGGAAAATAACTTTTTCAGCCAAAAAACTTAAGTTCAGTGCTTTGTGACCCAATTTGCAACAAAAATCCAGTCCCTGATTCAAAATACAGATTTTGAAACAGTTGCATAATTGTACAATTGCATTAAAGGTTTAAAAAAAGAGCTGCATGGACAAGTTTGTCCAATGGGCCTGTTTCCATGCTGTAAGCCTCTATGACTCCATGACTATGAACTCCTGCTGCCATATCTTGACACTGACCTTTCCTCAGTTCATCTGTTGATGAAAGCCTTATCCAATCCTTTGTTATCGTGGGGACTGACAAATTCAACACTCTCCTGGCTGGTCTCCCATCTTTTACCCCACATAACTTTCTGGTCATCTAAAGCTCTGCAGTCTGTTACAATTATGAAGTTTATAAGATTATTAAAATTAATGTTAATGAAGTGGTTTGATCATAACAGACCAACAGAAGGTATAGACAATTTTACTGAGAAGATACAAGGGCCTCAGCACCTCCCTCTGTGACTGGATCCAGAACTTCCTAGCTCACAGACCATAATCAGTAAGGATAGGCAACATCTCCTCCATGATCATCCTCAACACCGGTGCCCCAGGATACTCCTTATACACCTATGACTGCGTGATGAAATTCCCCTCCAATTCGATTTTCAAGTTTGCTGACGACACCACTACAGTGGGTCGGATCTCAAACAATGACGAAACAGAGTACAGGAATGAGACAGAGAATCTGGTGAACTGGTGCGGCAACAATATTCCTTCGAATGTCAACAAAACGAAGGAGATTGTCATTGACTTCAAAAAGCTTAATGAGAACATGCTCCTGTCTACATCAATGGGGATGGAGTAGAAAGGGTCGAGAGCTTCAAGTTTTTAGGTGTCCAGAACACCAACAACCTGTCCTGGTCTCCCCATGCTGGCACTATAGTTAAGAAAGCTCACCAACAACTCTACTTTCTCAGAAGACTAAGGAAATTTAGCATGTCAGTTACAACTTTCACCAACCTTTACAGATGCAACGTAGAATGCATTCTTTCTGGTTGTATCACAGCTTGGTGTGGCTTCTACTCTGCCCAAAACTGCAAGAGCTACAAAAGGTATGAATATAGCCCAAGCCATCATGCAAACCAGTCTCCCATCCACTGACTCTGTTTACACTTCCTGCTGCCTCGGCAAAGCAGCCAGCATAACTAAGGACCCCTCACACCCCAGACATTCCCTCTTCCACTTTCTTCTGTTGGAAAAAGATACAAAAGTCTGAGGTCACGTACCAACTGACTCAAGAACAGCTTCTTCCCTGCTGCTGTCAGACTTTGAATGGACTTACCTCACATTTAGTTGATCTTTCTCTATACCCAAGCTATGACTGTAACACTACATTTTGCACTCTCTCGTTCCTTCTCTATGAATGGTATGCTTTGTCTGTACGGTGCGCAAGAAACAATACTTTTCACTGTATGTTAATACATGTGACAATAATATATCAAATCAAATTTGTGATTGAAGATAATGGCTATGATCTCTTGGTTTTACAATTTGTTGACGTGTGAGTCTCTAAAGTTCGAAGAAAGTGTTACAAATGTCAGATTGTAAAGACACTTGGGCTGTAAACAAGCTGCTTGCATCGAAGATGAAAGGGAGTTGAGGTCAAAGACAAATTATTAGTATTCACACCGAGATACAAATATGTGTTTCATGTTGCCATGGAAAAGAAGGCACGGAAAGCCATTTCTGAATTCAGGTTACAGGCTACCCTACAAATCAAAGAATATCATGTACAGATAAGAGATTGTGTGTGTTCAACAAAAAGTAAAGGTTACTTGATTCTATGAGCTACCATAGTCAGATGTGGGAGGGAGACGATCTCTAATCAAAGTGATGAATCTTGTAGCCATCTGAGCATTCCGGGAGATTTGGCCTGGCATGGCCAGGGAAAAAGAACTAGTGAAACAGACTTTGCTGCTGATGGTGGATTTAAGCAATTCTTTGAAAACAGAGCAAAGTAGCTGGAGATAGCTACTCGAAGTTACCACAATAAAATCAAAATACTGCAGATGCTGGAAATCTGAAATATAAACAGTAAATGCTGTAAAATCTTAGTGGGTATGGCAACATTTGTGGGTTGAGAAATAAAGTTAATGTTTCAACTTTGTATGACTTCATCAGGGCTATTGGGATGGAGAAATGTGATGGATTTTATACTGCGTAAGAAAGGGTGGAGCAGGTTGAACCAAACAGAAAAGGGTGTGAACGAAGAGAGAGTACACAAAGATCTTTAGGGCACAAGGCAAAGGAAATGTTAATGGCAGTGTTAAGGACTATAGAAGGTGCATAATTGTGGCATTAAGATAAGATAGCAGAATGTGTTAATAGAACAAAGATCAGTGCTCAGTGAAAGCAAAACTTAAGACCAAGTGACGGATGACCAGGAGGGCAGAGGAGTTGCATTGACAAAAAATTTGGATTTAAAGGCAAGGGTCAAGACGGAGGAAAATTTTCACAGTATAAAGTTGCTGAACTCAGAAGGCTGTAAAGTACTTAGTTAGGAGATGAGGTGTTGTTCCTCCCATTTGCTTTACTGGAATGCCGTCATAGGCCAAGGATTCACATGTGGGAATGACAGCAAGATGGTGAGTTGAAATGGCAAAAGTCAAAAAGGTTGGGGTCATGCTTGTGGACTTAGCGAAGGCATTCCGCAAAGCAGTCACCCACTTGCGTTTAGCTTCCCCAGTGTAGGGATGGCCACATTGGGAGCAGCGAATGCAACAGACCAAACTGAAGGAGGCATAAGTGAAACGTTGCTTCACCTGAAAGGAGAGTTTGGGGCCTTGGACAATGAGGAGGATGGAGGTTAAGGGACAAACGTTACACTTCTGTGATTGCATGGGTAGATTCTATGGGAAGGGAATGAAGGGTTGGGAGCAATGGAGGAGTGGACCCAGGTATCATGGAGGGAGAGGTCTCTGCGGAATGCTGACACGGGGGTGAGGGTATGTTTCATGGTGGCATCGTGGAGTTGGCAGAAATGGCAGCAGAATACTGAGGCTAGTGGGGTGAAAAGTGAGGACAAGGAAAATCCTACCATGGTTCGCTGAGTAAGGTAAAGGGGTGAGGACAGAGTTGTAGGAGGTAGGTCAGACATGATTGAGTGCCCTGTAAATCACTGTGGTGGCAGCGGGAGCCTTGGTTAAGGAAAAAGGGAGGCATGCCAGAAGTGCTGTTATAAAGATAGCATCATCGGAACAGTTGTGATGGAGGCGGAGAAACTAGGAGAATGGGATGAAGTCCTTGAAGGAAGCGGAGTGTGAGGAGCTTAGGAAACCTGAGGAGTTACTTGAAGAAGTGAAATGGGGTTGCGGGAAACCAATAGAAACTGGGACTAACTGTGGACAATTGCTAAACTGGCTGTAATTCTACGGCAAATGTGATAGATGCGAAGGAGAATGTCACTTTCTGTAATTAAAGTATTATAAGTTGCCCACAAAACAAAAATAATGTTTATTCATTTCTTTTAGTCAAACGTTACAGTAAAAGTTTAAGAACATCAAATTTTGTTGGTCACTCTTTCAGCTAATAACCAGAAGTTAAAATCTTTTAAAATTTATCGGTATCTACAGAGATAGTAACAAGCCCTTATTTTAATTCTCTCTAAGCCTCATTCATGCATCACCCCTCTGCTTCTTGACATTCTGTGGCTCCCGATTCAACACTGCCTCAATATTAAAATCCTTCCTGGCCTTGTTCCTCTGTATCTGTGCCTTACTTTCAAGATCTTTGCATTTCTCCAAGTCTAGCCTCCTGATTTTAACTGTTCTGCCACTGATGGGGCTGCTTCCAGCTGCCTTGGCCCCAAGCTTTGGAACTCCCTCTTTAAACCTCTTGAATTTTCTTTCACTCTTTGGCTCAGATGGCTTTTAAAAACTTATCCATTTAATTAGGTTTTTGGTCATTTTTACTCATTTCTCAATCTATGGTTTAGCGTCAAAACTTTGTTTTGAATTGTTCATAAGTGCCTTAGGATGTTTGCCTACATTGAATGCATTATATGAATGTAAGGTTTGTTTTAAATATTATCAAACTTCATTGGATTACTATGGTCTATCAGCAAATGTAAATAAACAGAATTTTGTGCTAAATCAAACAAAATTAATCAGCAAAAGTTAATTTGTTTATGAAAGATTATCATTTCTTGTCTGTCCTTAATACTACAAAAGCACGTAACAAAGTTGAATACACTCAAGCCAAGTGGCTTGAGGAGATTCACCTGTGCTTTTTGATGTGGTTACTTTAACAAAGAAAGTTTTCGGAGACAGGAGGACAAAGTCAGGTTGCAATGATTGATAGCATTTGTAACCCGATATCAGTGAGGTTAAACAGCTGGCTTTCCAGCGCAGACTTGAATATCCATATGGCCAAACATTACATTTAACATGGAACAAGAACAATTAACACGTGAAAAGATTTAATGTTTTAGAATCAGTCACCTTTGTCCTTAACCTAATACATTAGCAAGAACTCTATTCATGGTTATTTTATTGTCTATATCGATACAGCACACTCTTAACACACTATTTGGATAGAACACAATTTTTACCCGGTTGACATAAGGCATTCTACTTATTGTTTTAAACTGAGAATGGTGTATTGTTTAAAGTCAGTATGATGTATAATTGTAAAGTGAACACATTTGAGTTGAAAAGGAAGATTAGTAGGTAACAAAAAAATATTAAAAATGCATATGGAGTTTTGAATCCTACAGCGCAGAAGGAGGCACATCAAGTCTGCACCGATCACAAACCCACTCAGGTCCTAACCCCATAACCCCATGCATTTACTTTGGCTTGTCTCTCTGACACGAAGGGGCAATTTAGTATGACCAATCCACCAAACCTGCACATCTTTGGAATTTGGGAGGAAAGCAGAGCACCCGAGAAAACCCATGCAGACATGGGAACAATGTGCAAACTCCACATAGTGACCCGAGCCGGGAATTGAACCGGGTCCTGGGCGCTGTGAGACAGTAGTGCTAACCACTGTGCCACCTCTGGGGATATATGGGGATTTGAAAAGGGGAAAAGACAGGTTAAGGATGTGGACGTTGACCCTTCAAGTTGGAACTGTGGCAAGCCTATTATATCATTACTTTTGCAATCCAAAGTTCAATGAGGAATATCCTTGCACTGGATGTTGACTGGCAATGATATTGGCTTTGGAGTGATGGTGCTTATTTAATGTGGTGGTCAGAAGGCTCGAATCAATTACAGCTTGGGGCCCCATTAACATTTTCTCTGTAATCTGCAGACACAAAATGAGTGCTTGCCAGTTTGGTGAGCAGAACAATTGATCGATTATTCCATGTACAGAGCCAGAAGTCAGGCTTGTTGGGGGGAACAGATGTGAGGCAAGCTGTAAGCAGGGTCAGGCATTTCTACATTGGCAGCAATGCAGAAGATCTTTGTGGGGTCCGGATAGACACTCATTCTCCTCCAGCCCCCACAAAAACTTTAACTGCTACAAGAAGCCTCCAGTGAGCCAGTTTAATAAGAAAGCTGGGGGGAGGTGTGGGTGGTGTTGTGTGATTAGGCAGTAGGATGTGGGGATCTCATCAGCTTCCCATTGCCATCTGATTAAGGCTGTGTTAGGTAGGTTTATTCCTTCCTGCCCGGAGACCAATGGTGGCCACTGATTAATGACCTCATCTCACCATCACTGGAATTCAAACAGCAGCAGGTGAGGGACACTGTTCAGCAAACCATATGCGGTCTGCCTGTGGCCTTCTTAGGGCTTGGTCCACTGTTCAAATGCACGCTGCCTGATCAAAGGACTCGGCATTGGGAAGGGGGAACTTTCTTCTTTTTTTTATTTTGGGGCTAAAATGGAGGTTGAATTGGCATGGGTGCCAAAAGATTTCACTGCAGATGATGGGCTCCTGCTACACATGTTAAATTCTGCCCTGTAATCCAGTTTAAGGACAACCTAATAGTACAATAGCCTAGAATATCTCTGTATAATGCCAGAGTTGATGTGAAGAACTTGATTCTGTGACATAGCAAAAAACGTCATGGCTAATGAATATTCAAAATGTAATGTAACTATTTTTATTTCATTGTTCATGTCGCTGGTGCTGCTACATCATAGTGAGGGGGAGATAGCGCAGCCAATCTTTTGCCTATCATAGTGTGCTAATTTGAGATTGGCAGTGTTATAGCAGCACTTCCCACGTGGAACAAATGTGCTTCCACAGGTACCTATCATAATAGAGTTTCCCTTAATAACTGTAGCAAAAATCATAATACCAAGATTTCAATAGAAATTTGTCCAATACTTTTCACAGAATAGTATTGAAGGAATTATGTTCTTAACATTTATTTTGAACTATTCATTATTGTGCTTTCACACTACAGTTAGACATAAAGGCTTTGAAACTGATTGCTGAATTGGAGTGGCTGGAGGATTCATTTACTTGAGACCAGTGAGCTGCAGGTACCTGCCGGGTATCTCCAGGCAGCTCAATGGTGAAAAGGATTTCAATTCTGGGCTGCTGTGTCACTGGCACCATAATCAGGTAGACCCTAGGAGAATGGAGTGATTGGAAAAAGGAGGGGGCAAGTGAAAGGGGTGAGACAATCAGGGGATTTGAGGATGGGTGTAATAATCAGGAGGAAGTAAAGTGAAATCAGGTACCAATTTTCAGCACTGCAATGAACCCAAGATGAGCACTCGGGCACACTGCACACCACAATCCATTAAGCATGTTATAAAAATCGGAAGAGGCCAATTTTGCAAAGACCTCAAACAGATGTGAGGTTATGTGTCACTTGATAACATTGTTCGTGACCCCCTTTTATCATGGGTGCCAACGTGCATAAATCATCATTGAAGATGACAGGACTGAGTGAGAAGCAGTTAATAAATCATACAGTATCTTTGGTATTTAAATAGGGTTATAGAATACAAAATGAAGGAAATTATGTTGGGCCTGTAGCTAGTTCAGCCTCAAGTGAAGTATTGCACCCAATCTGGCCAACACACTTTGGGAAGGATGTGAAGGCATTAGAAGGAGTGCAGAAAAAGTTCCAGGGATAAGGAACATCAATTACTAAAGTTGTTACTTTTCTCCTTGGAGAAGAGAAGACAGGGTGGATACTTGATAGCAGTATTCAAAATCATGAAGGGTCTGAATAAAGTTGATCAGGAAAAATCGTTCTCATTGCTGGAAGGTTTGAAAACAAGACGGAACAGAATTAATTAATTAGCAAATAAAGCAATGGCAACATGACAAAAGACCTTTTCACACAGCAAGTGATTGGGATCTGCAAAGCACTGTGTGGCAGGTTCCATTGAGGCACTCGAGGGGAAACTCTATTGTTATCCAAAATAGCAAATTGTGTGCAGCTCCGAGGGGAAGACAGGAGAATGGCACTTGGTGAACTGCTCCTTCAGAGAGCTAGCACAGACACGATGGGCCAAATAGCTTCCTTCCATGTTCTAACCATTCTGCGATCCTGTAAATAACCATGAGTTGAGGCATAAGTACTGGTCAGGGTACTTGGAGAACTTCCTGTCTTTGAATAGTGTCATGGGATCTTTCAAGTCCACTTGAACAGTCAGGGTTTTGCTTTAAAGCTCACTGAAAAACAGCACACTCTTCCTCAGTACCACACTGAAGTGCCAGTCTAATTATTTTGCTCAAGTTCTGAACAAATTACCTTGTGACTCAAAATTGAAAGGCCAACTCTTTCTGTGTTTACAGGAATAAAGTGTTGGTTTTCTCTCAAAGGCAGAAAGATACAGCCACCTTTCTGTGGGTCTGTAGTACGTGATTCCTGGAACTTGAGTTGTTTAAACCCATGTGTCACAAATTGGTTCCACTCCTTTAAGTATAAATATGAATTCTATGTGAAGTTACAGAAAATCTTTTCCATTTTTCTTTCATACGGGAATAATTTAAATGAACAAACCAAAAAAGGGAAATTAGGCAGATTGTTAGCAATTTTCTATCCCATCAATTTTGCTTAATATTACTGCTCTGTTAATCATTACTTTTCCACTCAACGGTTTGAAAGCTGATGTTGACCTTGTTTAGATAAGTGTTGCACATAGGGATTGCATTTTTTTAATGAATGTTTTTATTGAGGGTTTTCCATTTTACAATTTACCACAGCAACAAATCCCCAAAATCTAGTACAGTACAGATCCATCATTATTCTACATATACATACAGAAATAAACTGCAAGTACTCAACAGATTATCAATCATTTGTAATCATTGTAGTGGGAGTTTCCTTTCGTACAAATAATGAGAGGATACCAGAAAGCCTGGGGGATCTCAGGATAACAAGATAACAGGATAAAGCCATGAGCACATGGCACATGGTACACACCCTCCTCCACAATATAACAAAGACAGTTACACAATATAGGGGATCCCTTGTAGGGTAAAATACAACCAATCGGTTCCTAACTCAGCATCCCTAGATCTTTAAGCAATGAATGGATACCCCAACAAAAAGGGAACATCAGAATACCACCAGTGGTTAGAAGACATGACATGGTGGTATATATTTTCGTTTAGAGGAGCCAAAGCTCCAGGGACCTGGGTTCAATTCCCAGCTTGGGTCACTGTCTATGTGGAGTTTGCACATTCTCCTCGTGTCTGCGTTGGTTTCCTCTGGGTGCTCGGGTTTCCTCCCACAGTCCAAAGGTGTGTGGGTTAGGAATTGACCATGCTAAATGACTGCCCCTTAATGTCTTGAGATGCGTAGGTCAGAGGGATTAGTGGGTAACTATGTCGGGGTATGGGGTAGGGCCTGGGTGGGATTGTGGTCCGTGCAGACGCAATGGGTCCAGTGGCCTCTTTCTGCACTGTAGGGACTCTATGGTTCTTTTACCACACCAAGACTTGCAACACAACAGATCTCACTCCTTACCAGCCACATCAAAGGCATCATTCAGGCCCTACTGTCAGGGGAAAAATTAAACCATTTTCCACCAAGGAAACCCTATCAACAAGAAAAAAAAATTGTCAAGACATGCCTCAACGGGATATTTTGGAGAGGAAATATAACTTTCCTCACCCCAACAAGATAAGGGAAACCCTCCAGAATGAAATATACAAATTAAAGCCTGTATCAGTACCTCAACCACCTAGAGAGAAAGGAAACCCCAGAAAGAGAAGAATAGCAGGATTAGCCAATAGACATGTGATGTGGTCTAACAGTGTACACTTTCACAAAAAGGATATGAGGAACAGAACAGTATAACTTCACAAGAAATAGGATATTGACCCCACTTCAGGAGAGCCCAAGCCTTAAGACGGATGGCAGTCTTTTTTTTTCAGTCTCTATATTGGAGGAGGGTGGCCCATTCCTCCATCCAGCCTAATCTCCAACTGAAGAAAGACTAACAACACTGAACCAAAGCATCAAGACTCATACTCAGACCCCGCAGCCAACAGGATACTACATCCCCAGGGAACCAAGACTCAAGAAGGACAATAGTCCAGACGCCCCCAAAAAGGATCTCTAGGGGGAGGGGGACCTACTCCCCTGCTCAATGTATCCATCACCTGACCTGTATTAGCACAGTTATTATTTCCCTAACCTACTCAATCGAGCTAAACTTGGACCAAAAACACACTGGCATAAGGGCAAATAGGTCATGAATACTCATATCACTCTTTTACATTGAACAAAGCAAACTACTCCTATCTCCATGTGCCTCAGAGGGGCATCTAGCACCCCTATCAACAACATTCCACCCAGTTCCCTTGAGCATACACCGGTACATATTTCTCCCTACTCCAACAACACCAGAGGTGTCTCATAGGAGACAAGCAAGGATTCCTTAATCCTAAAGTAACAAAAATACAAAAGAGAAACAGAACATCAAAAGTTCTAATGGGGGCTTTTATCACCCACAATGAGGATTTGTAAGGGCAGCACAGTGTCACAGTGTTAGCATTTCTACCTCACAGTGCCAGTGACCCAGGTTTGATTCCCGGCTTGGGTGACTGCTCGTGCGGAGTTTGCATGTTCTCACCTTGGCTGTGTGGGTTTCCTCTAGGTGCTCAGGTTTCCTCCCACAGTCCAAAAGGCATGTTAGTTAGGCGCCTTGGCCATGCTAACTTCTCCCTCTGTGTACTTGAACAAGCACTGGAATGTGGCGATTAGGGGATTTTCACAGTAGTCCCATTGCCATGTTAATGTAAGCCTACTTGTGACACTAATAACCAAACTTAAAAGCACCTACCACCTCTACTCCAAACCATCTACTCTCCACCCTGCTGTAGTGCTGCTCATCTTATCTGTAAATAAAGTGAAGGGTATCAAAATATATACTCCCTCAGCGTAAATATAAGGATTACTGCAGATAATACAAACAGGTAAACACTGTACAACCTTATGTCGGGCAACCAGCTCAGCATGCTGCCCAATAGAAAGGGGATCTACAAACATTGTGCAAACAAGGAAATATCTCTGTATTTCAAACACTGAAACCTGAGAATTAGAATTTGACACAGGGCCAGAAGCAGGGTGGGTAGACCTCTTCCTGACCCCACCGCCCTGGCACCACACATCAAAACCAAGATTGAATGCAAATTGTAATGCACATTAAACTAAGGCCTCCCTCATTCCATCACTGGAGCACGGCTGTGAACGAATACCATCAAAGAGAAAAAAAATTGACAATTCTGACTTTCACGGTATAACAGGATAACAAGCAACAAACGCCTCTGTGCTCATATATCATAAACCCTTGTCAGTAATGTCACAAAATCAGGAGTACAATGATAAAGAAAGAAAGTTTAGGATTAATGATGAACTGCAGGATGATATAACCTCCCATGGAGCATGAAAAGGTGAAAGCTATGACATGATCCTAAGTAATACCTAGGATTCTTCCAAAGTTTCACCAAAGTCTTTGCACCTCCACCATGTTGTTCCCCCCGAAGGCAAAGAAAAACCTAGGCCTTGGAGAGTGGTGAAGACCTGTCACATTCAGCTGCCTCCAATCCTGCTCAATGAACACAGAAGACAAGATAATGTAAGACCAGTGGTCAGAGTCTTTGACCAACCAGAGGGCTCAAAGATCAGATACATTATATTCAAAACGCACAGCCTTCAAATTGAGATTGTGAAAGCAGCCAGTTTATAATTCTTAATAATTGAAAAGAAATCTTGAAGGTCTGTGGCTGCAAAATCAATCACAGTTGGGAAAATTCATGATACTGCACAGTATATTTTAAGAAATCTTCTAAAGTGGGTAACCTTGAAATTCAAAAGTTTAAGATTATTATAACAACTGAAAAGTACAGTCTAAATACAACTTAAAAAACCTTGTACTCTATTGAGAATAAGTGGCCCGAGGCAGAAGTTTAAAAAAAAGTTGCCTTGTTTATACATAGCAATGTGCTATGTGCTATTCTTTACGTCAGGTGGTGATGAGGGTGTTGGTGCATGAATAAACTGCAGAACAATAGGGAGCAAGCTCAAAGACTTTTAATTTGCTTTGAAGTCAAAAGATGAAAAATGTTGCAAAGCAGTTATCTGATACATTGAGCGAAAAATTACAAAAGACATGGTAGCTAAAAAGAATCCACTAATCCGTGAAAGATCAGCATACTGCAAAGCTTGGATATCTACTTCAGTTCAAGCTCTCACTTTATTCTATGTATCACTTAGATTGACACAGCAATTTAAAAAGACAGCCAGTTCAATAATTCTAAATACTGCTGATGATACCAGTCGGCACAAATATGTTTTATAATGGAGGACAATTAACTACAGTATTTTGATCTCAAGTAGCGTAATTAAAGTTCACATTAATGTTACTTCAATTTTTTTTATCTTACACTCCACTCTTTTGTTTCTTTGTCTTCCTGCATCACAAAGCAAGTGTGGCTGAGTGAATGGATAGGGAACTAGGAAAATTTGTCCTAACTTTCCCCTTTGCCTGGCTTTTGCACAATTTCACAGGTCTCTCAACTGTAAGATGTTGTGTTTAGGATTCTTCAGATATGAATCTATTTCTAACCCTTGTAGATATTATATGTCCTATAAGTTTGTACTTTCTACAATTATTTATTGTCTAAACAACATCAATAAATGAAGGCCACAAATTGAATCATACCGCTGTCTCTCCCTTGAACTTGCATATCTCAGTTAGTTTCAAGGATCAGCATGTTGCACGCCACATAGCAACAACGATGAGGGAATGTGAAAGCGGATGGGAAAAAACCTCTGTTTTGCCTTTCATTTTATAAACCTATCAAAAAGTAGTGCAAGTCACACAAAGTCCAGTTCATCCCACCTTCCTAGCTGAAGAATGGTGCTTCTGGCAGCTTCCATGGGGAGACAAATAAATATCACACTATCAGTACCTTACCAAGACATTGCACTCTTTCAAGTAAGCCTATTTCCTAAAAATCCAATATAACATTTGTGACAGCTATGACTAAAGGCAACCAACTCCACCTGATTTATATCTTTTTGATGTAAATCGTTTCTGCTCTAAAGCCTCAGAGATGTCAACCTACAATAGTAGCTAGTTGCTATGAAAAGTTAATAACACACTTTTGAAGTGACAATTAATAAAACAGCAATAAGTTGTGGCCTGTAACCACATGTGAGGAACAAAGTTATAATAATTAAAGACAAACACTTTTTTCCCCCTGTGATAGGCCTAATTTGTAATTCAATGCCCTTGTGATGATCAAATAAAAAGGTTGTGTGAACATGTAAATGTTTTTTGCAGTTTGCTAAATTACAGTTGTGGTCACTGTACAAAGATCAGCTTCCTTTGATGTTTTGCAGGACAGGCATATGATTGCAGTGGCTGAGATATCTGAACTTTAAAAAAACAGATTTTCTTCTTAGAAGAACTTACTCTATAGGTATGATGATATGATTTATTACTAATCAACAATACACAACATGCAGATGTTATGCCCCGCTGTACAACACGTCAGCACTTGCTCTACTTCTGTTGCTCTTTTTATAGATCCAACAAGGGCAGAAACAACCTGTTCCAAGATACTGGCATTTGATTATCACTGTGTTTCCGGCAAATTCTGGAATGTGAGCCAAGTACTTTATTGCAAGCATTCAAATAAACATTTACAAATTCCTACTGATTACATCATGTCCTGTGCTTTGACAGAATGTAATTCAACTTTGAAGGTGCCCTGACCCAGCCAAAGTATCAGCAAACGCTAATGACACAAATCTTTAGTTGTGTAAAACATTCTCTTTTTATGCATTATGTTATCAACTGAATATTAATTTGAACATCCCACAAGATGGTTCATTACATTACATGCAGAGATGGAGGTAAAACATCCCATGGCACTATTTTGAAGAGAGTTGGGGCAGTTCTCCCCCAGTGTCCTGGCCAACATTTATCCCTCAATCAACATTCACTCAGTCACTAGAGAGGTAGTGCTTGATCGACTAGCGGGACTGATGGTGGACAAGTCCCCAGGACCGGATGGAACGCAGGGTTCTGAAGGAAATGGCAGAGGTGATAGTAAATGCCTTAGTGATTATTTTCCAAACCTCGCTGGATTCCGGGGAAGTGCCAGAAGATTGGAAAACGGCTAATGTTACACGACTGTTTAAAAAGGATAGCAAGCAAAAGGCAGGGAATTATAGGCCGGTCAGTTTAACGTCTGTTGTGGGAAAATTGCTTGAATCCGTCATCAAAGAAGAAATAGTGAGGCACCTTGAGAAGAATTGTTTGATAGAGCAGACGCAGCATGGATTCGTTAAGGGGAAGTCGTGTCTGACGAATTTATTAGAATTCAATGAGGATGTGACTAGTGCGGTAGACAGAGGGGAACCGGTAGATGTGGTGTTTCTCGATTTTCAGAAGGTGTTTGATAAGGTGCCGCACAAAAGGTTGCTTCAGAAGGTTGGGGGCATGGAGTTGAGGGTAAGGTGTTAGCGTGGATAGAGGATTGGTTGTCTAATAGGAGGCAGAGAGTTGGTATCAATGGGTGCTATTCTGATTGGCGGTTGGTGACTAGTGGAGTGCCGCAGGGATCGGTGCTGGGGCCTCAACTATTTACCATTTATATAGATGATCTGGAGGAGGGGGCTGAGTGTAGGGTGTCGAAATTTGCTGATGACACAAAGATAAGTGGAAAAGCAAATTGTGCGGAGGGTGTGGAAAGTCTGCAGAGGGATCTAGATAGGCTAAGCGAGTGGGCGAGGACCTGGCAGATGGAATACAATGTTAGCAAGTGTGAGGTTATCCACTTTGGCAGGAATAATAGTAGGAGGGATTACTATTTAAAGGGCGAAAAGCTGCAGCATGCTACGGTGCAAAGGGACCTGGGGGTCCTTGTGCATGAGTCGCAAAAACCCAGTCTGCAGGTGCAGCAGGTGATCAGGAAGGCAAATGGGATGCTGGCCTTTATAGCGAGGGGGATAGAATATAAAAGCAGGGAGGTCTTGCTGCAACTGTTCAGGGCACTGGTGAGGCCGCAGCTGGAGTACTGTGTGCAGTTTTGGTCGCCGCACTTGCGCAAGAATATTTTGGCCTTGGAAGGAGTGCAGAAGAGGTTCACTAGGCTGATACCGGAGATGAGGGGGTTGAACTATGAAGAGAGGCTGAATAGACTGGGTTTGTACTCGTTGGAGTTTAGAAGGATGAGGGGGGATCTTATAGAGACGTATAAGATAATGAACGGGATGGATAGGGTAAAGGTAGAGAGATTCTTCCCGCTCAGAAAGGACAGCAGGACTAGAGGGCACAGCCTCAAGATAAGAGGGGGGGCAGTTTAGAACGGAGTTGAGGAGGAACTTCGTCACTCAAAGGATGGTGAATCTCTGGAATTCTCTGCCCGTTGAAGTGGTGGAGGCTACCTCGCTAAATATATTTAAGACACGGGTAGATAGGTTTTAGGTAGGCAAGGGAATTAAGGGTTATGGGGAGAAAGCGGGAAAGTGGAACTGAGCCACTTCAGATCAGCCATGATCTTATTGAACGGCAGGGCAGGCTCGAAGGGCTAGATGGCCTACTCCTGCTCCTATTTCTTCAGTTCTTATGTAACATCACCAATACAGATTAGCTGGTCATTAGCACATTGCTATTTGTGGAAGCTTGCAGTGTGCATATTTGTAAGCTTGTGGGACAAGTGCAGGAAAATGGGATTAGCGCACCTTTAGTGGTAGATTTTGTCAGTACAGAATCAATGGGCTGAAAAGCCTCTTCTGCACTGTGTGACTCTATATGGTCTGCCATGTTTCCTGTATTACAACAGTGATTATATTTCAAAGTATTTCATTGGCTGTTTTGAGATGTCCTCTGGTCTCACTCTGAAAACTGTTATGTAAAAGCAAGTCTTTTTTTCCCAAGTTTTAGATTCAAGTTCCTTACAAAGCAATTAGAGCATTGACAACTATCCACAGTTTGGGAAAAAAAGATAAGACCAACTTTGGTTAAACATTTTGGTGTTGCAAAAATAGCAAGTTGAAACATCCCTGATGGTTCAGATTCAGGTTCACTGAGTTAGCTAAGGTAGGGTGTAACAATTAACCTCAGAAAATGTGAAAGGCACAAAATAAATAGATTTTTTTCTTCTTTTTTACATCTTATTCTAAGGAACTAAAAACTTCAGCTTGTAATAACCCCGACTGAAAACTGTAGATGTGGATCTTTGATAAGGATTAGATCAAGTTCAACTATATTATCCATAAGGAGGTATAAATTTATGACATGCATTGCCTAGGCTCAATCATGGAATCATATTCCAGTATTAGAAGATGAAGGAAAAAATGGAAAGAATATTCCCACAATCTATTTGTGACATGTAACCATACTGTAAATTTGGTTATTGTTAATTTGTTTTTTTTAAACACATGACGGAGAGGATATGGATTGCTATTGCAGAACAAATCTTCCAAATCCAATGTAAATTCATTCTGATTAAAAACAAGTAAAAACAAAATTGGTCATTTGTTTCATTCTGAAATCAACCAAAGGTAGAATGCTGAGTGACACCTCTGAATGAACAGGCCGCCTTGATTCTGGATGAAATTTAGGAAATCAATATAACTTTGGAAGCCAATTCTATCTTGTCCAAATATCACCCTATTTGCAACTTGCCCTTTTTTCTCAAGTCCTGTATTTTACCTCTCTGTTCAAAAGCTTCCAGTCAGCTTCTGCCACACACAGCACTGACATTTCACAGGTCAAAGTCACCAATAGCAATCTGTGTGACTGTGCTGTCCCTACTCTCCAGTGCCTTTGAGGTCACTGCCCACTCCAACGATGGTTCAACTCCTATCTTTTGCTGCAGAGTCACTGAGCAGAAACCTACTGCCTTTGAACATAATCTCTGATCAGAAACAAATGAGAATCACATTTCTAATGGCTGGTGAGTCCCTCTCACCTGTGCCCTGTCCAATTAAGGATGTCAAGCAGGTTCCTGAGGCTGCAGGTCCAATCACAGGGTCTGCAACTTTGGAAAGCCGCAGTCACATAGGGAGCAGTGGACGTTGCTTAAGCAACAAGTTTAAGTACACTTCAATATTGAACTGTGTAATGAAATGAAAAATAGTGAGAGCTATTAGCAGGTAGGCCCCTTGTAGTGGAAAGGAAACTCGCTGGTGGGTTTGTTTGGGCTGTGACCTTTTTCTGTCCACAGTTGGGGATACAGTGTTTGGCTCCAAGGTTACCCTGGGGGGGCAATTCTCCCAGCCTGCTGCACTGCTTTAGCCAGGAAATTCTTGGATTTGAATCTCAGCATGTTTGGGATTGAAGTCTTCAAGCCCACTAACCCCCACTCCCGCCAGGAGTGTTTCACTCTAGTGGGATTTACAATCCCACTTGCGGGGAGTTGGCGGCCCAACCCCATGGGAGTGAACGGGAAACATGGAGGCCCTCAAGAGGATCAGAGATAAGCAGGGGTGCCGCTCTGGTCTTTGCCAGCTCAGCAGTGCCAGCCTGGCATCACCCAAGGGGCAAAGTCGCAATGCCCATGGGCATCTGAAGAAGCAGCAGCACTCAAAAGCTTGTGATTCCAAATAAAGCTGTAAGAACTTTAACATGGTATTGTGAGACTTCTTACTGTGCCTACCAGGCATCTGGCAATGCCAAGGGAATGGAGGCAGAGTGGAGGAGGGGCTTATAGGGAAGAGATTGGTAGCAATGGCAGGGAGGGGGATCCCACATCCACTCTGCAGTCAATGGTGACAGAGGGAGGGAGGTCAGCGATTGGGGTTAGCCATCGGGGTGGGGGTGTTGGCCAGCCAGGGAGTCGGGGCTGCGAGACCGGGAGATTGAGACTGCTAGTGGAGGGTTGGGGTGGGGGAGGGGGGGAGGATTTCTCCAGCCATTTATCATGGTGATCAAATGCCCATTTTCTAGAGAAAGCTTGTGGTATTAATTGTGCATTAACTGTGTCTAATTGTATACAGATGGCAGGCATTAACTGGGGATTCACTTGAGCCCATACAAATAAGAGCAGGCTAAAAATGCAGTTGTTGAGTTCAGAGGTATATGCCTGTAATTTGTATCTGTGATAAATTGAAAAATGCATAAAGATTGGCTCCAGTTCTTTGTTCACCATCTAGCTTTCTGAAATAAAACATTTGGAATTGAAATTGGCACAGATGGGACTGAATATGAAACTCACTTTTGCTGGGGAAGATGGGAAGAGGATAGGCACCGAGAAGAGGAAATGTGCAGGCTGGTTCTTTCAATGTCCATCCCTCAAGAGGACAGCCACTACTCTGTAAAATACTCCCAGCTATTTCTTTACACAAATCTAAGTGGTATAAAGCACACACATGCATACATAAATTGTTTTGTCATATTGCCCATTTAAACTGGTTAACAAATCCACAGGCTTCTTTAGTGCAATCCATGTTTGGATTGCATCAATGTCAAGTCATAAACTATAACAATCTTTCAAAACAACAGCAAATTTTTACATTGGTTGACTAAAATCATAAATTTAACCCGGGCAGATGTGGTCACCTAATTATGAGTAAGCATGCTGGAAATTCTGGCGTCATGTGGCACACACTCTGAAACCAGTCTGTAGGCTTGAAAATGTCATACACATCTATACCCCTAGACCAAAGTCATTAAGGTAGAAATCATTTTCAGTCTCATTTAAAACAAAGTGGTTAAAAATAATGTGCATATGGTTTTGTTGGGCATGGAACTCTTACGCAAATAGAACAATACATCAAACAACGATGTACATTGGATCACATTATCATCACATCAGTGCATTATTCTGCACTCTAATTGGAAATGGATGCAAATACTGCATTTGTTTGGAGGAAATTACAATTGTCTACAACAGTTGAAGCCCTCTAGATGGGTACATTAAAAATTTGAGGGGTCCATATCATAGACAAAACTAACATTATACGAATCACTGAAGGATCAGGACCGGGCGTATGGAATACAAAGGATCGATGGGGTCAGGCCTGAGACTGGGAGAGGCCAGGCTTCAGAAGTGGTGACAAATGGAGTGGGGTGGTTCAGGAGGGGTAGCAAGATTCAAACATAGGGCCAGGAAGAACATTCGTTCCTCTGGCTCCATATTCAGGTAAGTAAATATGTTAACGCCTTGAAGGTCACACGCAATCCCATAGACTGGTTTCCCTGAGCATAGCTGGCACTTATTTGCATATGCAAAGAGTCTAAAATCTATCTTTCCCACATGGTAGGTTTAGGAGGCTAGTACCCGAAATAAGTGTTGAATGGCCGTGTTTACAGGCCACTATTTCGAATTATACTTGAAAAAAATGGTATTAGAAGTCCCTGAGCAATATAAACAAATATTAACAACACCATCCATGAAAAATACTATAAGCAAATGAAAATATCGTAAAATCCATCTACACTTTAAGTTGATATTTTCCCAACAATCTAAGTGAGTAAATACAGAATACATGAAAATATAATAAATATATCTGTTCAACATCTGCTGTATTCCAAAAATTCTATTCAGTACTAGAATAATATAACCACAGTTAAATAAAAAGTAGAAAAATAATAAATGCTTTATGTGTTGAAGACATGCCACTTGGGTTTTGTCAATATCAGTTGCTGAACTTTGGAAAAGTACATTTTGTAATTGTACATTATGAGGGTAACTTTAAAACTATCTGAACAGCAGGGAATCTTTCACACCACCTACACAAATTGTAACCTCTGAAGGCACAATTTCCAGTCAGGATGGATCTGCACAGTTAGTTGATAAGTTTTTCTCCAGCAACATTGCCATAACATGATCTTGTGTTCATTTTATAGGATTGTAGCTTTAAAGTTTAAATTACATTATTTTAAACGTTGTGCAACTTTCAATAGCTTCAGTGCTGGCCTTCAATTTTTAACAGGTGTGGTGGTATTGATAAACTGTTGTTAAATTCAAAAGGTCTCAGCGTCTATTAGGTGGTCTACAGAAACAGTGTACACTGGTTTGTCTTGGAATAGCCATAGCTGCATGTATGAAAGCAGGCAAACAGTGAAATATTGCCCAATAGTAAAAACTTAAACAAAGTCTTGTTGTACTTGACATGTTTTTTGTGTCAAAAGTCATAAAGAGCAAGAAGAGTTTTGGTTCCTCCACAAGGTTGGAAGTCTGGATTGGAGGCCGCCACAGCTGCAGTTGAATTGGGTAAATCCTTGCAAAAAGATCTACAGATAATTCAACAAAGTAATAAATGGCAAAATCCCAAGCAACATAGAGGGTGATTGCTGGTTTTGCAGCAGTGCTGGAGGGAGCAGATTCATTTGTCCAGTCTAGCTGCATAATATTATGAAAGGTAATCAAATCAATGAACCCGCGTTCCAGAGCACTAGCCTCATGGACCTCTGGATTACTAGGTCAGCGACATTAACACTCTGTCATCATCTCCCCTTTGGCCAGAGCAGAGGGAACTCTGACCTAACCCTAGATATTCTCAAATGGTATGAGCTATAAAATGGCCTATTCCTATGGCAAATAAATGCTTCTAGCTACACTAGTATAATGAGGGGGTATGAAGGTGTCTTGTGGCAAATGTGTCCCTTGGTGTGTTATAATTAGTCCTTTGAATTATAAGCTGTAACCTGGAAAACACCCTTTGAAGGATCCTATAACGACTTGCAAGCATTAGGTTTATACCTTGTTCTTAACTTGCATGAAACCTAGGAACTGATCCATTACTGTTTTACTCAGTGGGTCAGAGTAAAACAGGCAGAAAAACCAGGGGTGGGAATCTAAAATGATGATTTTATTCAGCTGAAGATCTTTGAGCCATGAGGTCTTCTGATTGCTGTATTTGGACAGCAGCAAGAAAGAACAAAGTCGAAAGTTCTGTTCTTATAGGACTCTTCACTCAGGTGTATTCCATGCAACCTGGGCCTCGTTAAGGAAGAAGGAATGTAAAATCAATGAATCTAGCTTCGAGGTACCGTTAGGCAGAGAATTTACTGCTCATGCTCTACTATTTGGTACTTGGGTAGAGCCATCTAACTAGCTGTTATGAAAAGGGCCAGTGGAGGCACTCAGAAAACTGATAAAGTTAAGTTTTCAAAGCTCCTACTGGCCCCACAAAATAGTTTCCCTCTGTTGACCACCACTGTGCACTCCCATCTCAGCATTGCATCTTTCCCTTTATATTATTAATTCCAGCTTAGCTTGGTGTAGGAGCTGCTGTAATTCCTACTCTCCTGAAAGACTTGTGCTTCTTAGCAAAGACATCGATAGGTGGGGTAATTGTACCTCTTGCCTGGTGTCCGATCAAGGTTAAAATTGTCCCCCAGTCAATAAACATGAGGGCATAACAAGTTGATTAAGGTACATGTACATTCAAACTACCTGCACTATATAGAAAATAAGATTTTTTAAATGATACTTTCACTTATCAGAGAGCTGAGCCTTGATAATATGCTTTGTGTCTTGTGGAATATATGTAAATATTTCTGAATTTTGAAGTCAAATCACAATTGTTTCTTGTATTTTATACAGCACCCTCCTGCATATTTCAATGTATTTGTCACCTATTTTTGTTTTTTACCAGCCACTGAAATAATTAATTTCAATCATACAACATTTGTGGTGATTTAGGAATTTGTTCATTTTCTTTAGTGTCATTGGCCATGCAAGCATCTTTCAGCATTTGGGATTGTTAAATTCTGTCAATCCCTCGTTTTTCAGCATCTGATCACTAACTAAACTGCTTTGGTAAATAAATCATATTGTGTAAAATGGTAACTTTTCAGTTAAACTTCACTTACGGTTTGCGTCATTTACTGCCACCAGCATATGATATTAGATAAAACACTGGTGTCAAGTTGAAATTGTGCATATCAAAATTTGCAGTGTTCTACTTGAATGACAAATTAATAGAACTGGAAGAAAACTGCCCAATGTGCTGCAACACATCAAAGGTGGGTTACTGCTCCTAACATGCAAATTTCAAGCCTGTACGCATAGATGTACGTACATTTCTTAAGTATAGCTGTTATTTTTAGTACTCTGTGGTAACAGATGGCATGAAGAGAGGGAAAATTCACAGACAGAAGGTCTGCAAATTAACCCCCAGTCTGCGCTCACAATAACTGCAGTGTCTACTTTGGGAAGGAATCTTCATTTGCCCCAGGAACTTGGACTAGGAGTCCTCAGCTCTGAGTTGGGGAAGCGATGATATTGGGATAATATAAGTAGATTAGTAATCCAGAGGACCAGGCTAATGTTCTGGGGACATGGCTTCAAATTCCATTATGACAGCTAGTAGAATTTAAAAATACAATTAAAAGCTAGTCTAGTGGTGACTACAAAACCATTTCCAATTGTCGTAAAAACCTACCTGGTTCATCAATATGTTTTACGGAAGGAAATCTGCCATATTTACCTGGTCTGGTCTACATGTGACTCCACACAGACAACAATGTGATTGACTTTTAAAAGGTTAGTGGAGTGGCACCAATACTGGGGAAAATTGAATCTGATCCATTGGGATAGTCTTCACCTGAACCATGCTGAGGCCATGTGTTGTGCGAGTTGCATAATGAGGGATGCAGAGAGGGTTTTAAGCTAAGTAGTGTGGTAAATCAAAGAATAAAGACAAGGCAAAAGAGAAAAATATTATTATGGGAAATGAGAAACTGGCCATCACAGGAAGGTACAGAGTACAAATCTAACAGTAAATCAATAAATGAAACTAGATGGGGGTCTACTGGCTACATTTATCTTTGCTGCTCTGGGAAAGGTGTTGTTCATTTTCAGGATGGTGAATTCAGATGTCATCTGGGGTAAGATATTCATTATTGCCTCTGCCCTCAAGTGCCCTGGTCGTTTCGATATCCATGCCCATTGGACAGCACAAAAAAAGACCCTCTGGCTTATCATGTCTGCGTTGGCCATCAAGAACATATCTATTATAATCCCATTTTTCAGCACTTGGTCTGTAGCCTTGCAAGCTATGGTATTTCAAGTGCTGATCTGAATGCACCTTGGCTTCCTCTGTAGGTCTCTAGCATTACAGATGCCAGTCTTCAGCCAATTTGATTCTTTCAATGTGATAGCAAGTCACAGGATATTGCAAAACTATTGGCTCTGACAACATTCCGGCAATAGTACTGGATGCTAGTGCTCCAGAACGAGCCTTATCCTTAGCCAAGCTATTCCAGTATGACAGTGGTTTAGATATGGCCATGTGGAAAATGCCCGGGTATGTCCTGTCCACTAGGAGGACAATGCAGCCAGTTATCACCCCATCAGTCTTCTCTTGATCATCATCAAGATAATGAAAAGTGTTATTGACAATGCCATCAAATGGCACTTACTTAGCAATAGCCTGCCCATTAACGCTCAGTTTGGGTTCATTCAGCTCCTGACCTCGTCACAGCCTTGGTCCAAACGGGGTCAAAATTCTGGAAATCCCTCCCCAACATCACTCCTTATACCTCAAGGAATGCAGTGCTTCAAAAGATAGTTCACCACTACCTTCTCAAGAATAACTAGGAATTGGCAATCAATGCTGGCCTAGTCAGCAACATTCATGTCCTGTAAATTAAAAAAGGAGCTGAATTCCAGAGTTGAGGTGACAGTGACTGCCCTTGCCATCAAGGCAGCTTATGATCGAGTATGGCATCAATAAGCTCTTACAAAATTGAAGTACATGGGAATCAGGGGGAAAACTGGTTGGAATTAAACCTAGCTCAAAGGAAGTCGCCATGAGTGTTGGAGGTCAATATTCTCAGTCCTGGGGCATTGCTGCAGGAGTACCTCAGGACAATGTCCGAGGCTCAACTATTTTCAGCTGCTTTCTCAATGACCTTCCCGCCATTATAAGGTCAGAAGTTGGAATGTTTGCAGATGAGTGCACAATATCTAGCACCATTCACAACTCCTCAGATACCTAAGTACTCTGTGTCCATACACAGCAAGATCTAGATGATATTCAGGCTTGGGCTGTTAAGTGTCAGGTAATTTCCACACCACATAAGTGTTGGCAATAACAATCTCCAATAAGAGAATCTAACCATTTCCCCTTGAAATTCAATGGCATTACCACTGCTGTATCACCCACTGTCAACGTCCTAGGGGTTACTATTGACTAGAACCTGAATTGGACAAGTTAAGTAAATACTGTGGCTATAAGAGCAGGTCAGAAGCTGTGAATTTTGTGCACAGTTATTCACTTCCCAACTTTCCAAAGCCTGTGTACCATCTAACAAAGCTCAAGTTAGGACTGTGATGAAGTTCCCTACGCTTGCCTGGATGAGTACAACACTCAAGAAGTCAGCACCATTCTGGACAAAGCAGCCTGCTTGATTGACAACCCACCCACCATCTTCAACATTCATTCCCTCTACTGTTGAGGCACAGGGCAGCAATATTTACCATCTATCAGAAGCATCGCAGCAATTCACCACGACTCCTTTGACAGCATCTACTAAACCTGAAACCTGTTCCAGTTAGGACAAGGGCAGTACCTGGGGCACAGAAGAATAGAGGACTTCCGCTGCAATTTGTAGCTTTCGCAGTGTGGCAGAACCCTTTGAAAAACCAATGTGGCGATGGTAGCCATCAGCAATATTTAAACTGTGGAACCTCCCCCTGATCGCACATGGTCAAGGTTCCCAGTTTTTGCATCCTAGTATTTAAACTGGACATGAGCCACCGTCCATCTACTGATTACGAGAATACTCTGATGTTATCACAAAGGTAAAATATTTTGCCTCTTCTCTGGCATCCAGAGCATAGGCTGTCTCTGGTATTTCTCTTTCTGTGTCTCATACTGTTAACATAGAACATTACAGCGCAGTCCTTTGCACTGTAGGGATTCTATAGTACAGTCCTTTGGCCCTTGATGTTGCGCCGACCTGTGAAACCAATCTAAAGCCCATCTAACCTACACTATTCCAACATCATCCATATGTTTATCCAATGACCATTTAAATGCCCTTAATGTTGGCAAGTCCACTACTGTTGCAGGCAGGGTATTCCATGCTCTTACTACTCTCTGGGTAAAGAACCTACCTCTGGCATCTGTCCTATATCTATTACCCCTCAATTTAAAGCTATGTTCCCTCGTGCTAGCCATCACCATTCAAGGAGAAAGGCTCTCACTGTCCACCCTATCTATTCCTCTGATCATCTTTTATGCCTCTATTAAGTCACATCTTAACCTTCTTCACGCTAACGAAAACAGCCTCAAGTCCCACATCCTTTCCTTGTAAGACCCTCCCACGAAACCAGGCAACATCCTGGTAAATCTCCTCTGCACTCTTTCCTATGCTCATGTTCCCTTTCAAAAATGTCCAAATCTGCCAATTACAGAAATGTGTTTTATCTATTTAGTCTTCCTATTCCAGAAGTGGGAGTATTTTAGGTATATCAGCAACTAAAATTACAAGATATTTATACCCTTCGCACGTCTTATTTTCTTATAACTAGTTTGCTTGAGTTATTGATTCAAAAACAATGGCAGTTCACTGGTTTTGGGATAGGCCAAACTAAGAGTACTTTGGTTCATAGTTTTGAATTTGATTTACACTAGACTTTAATTTAAACATTTTTTTTCTCTGTTTCTGGTAAACACTGATTATAACTCATGGCCTTTTCACCTTACATCATATTGCCTTGTTTGGGTTGTTAAGATTTGAGTAAGACTGCATCAATAATGAATTTTCTACCCAGGGCTTTGTACTCAGTTTACTGAATTGAATCTTTGACAATTCCTGAAATGATTTAACAAGTTTGGCCTAACAAGAACACATCTATGGATCTTATAGAATATTTCTGAATGCAACCTCTGCTGGGCCAAGATCTTCTCTTTGCCAGAAAAAAAAGGAGTTAGAAATTAGGTGGAATTTACTCAATAAATAAGCTTTGCTTTGCAAAATGTGTCAAAGGTAATTTGCCATGTTAGTCCAACATAAAAATGAATAAAAATTGTATAGAACATTGATCAGTCAGATATTTTTAAACTGTAGTGGCTAAGACCTTAAATTAATTCAAGAATAGCTGGCTCGGAAAGTAAAACTGCTGTGTACGTATAAGGGACGAAATATATAGAAATTGCAAAGCAATAATATTCCTCTTGCTGCATTATACAGAATATACACATAAATAACAATCCAGAAACTAGCAACAGCTGATGAGCAACTTCAAAATACTGACAACTTACTCCTGCTCCTATTTCTTATGTTCTTATTTCTTTGACTACTTTTCTATGCTATCTGAATAAATTAAATTCAGCTTTTCAGTAATTTGGTGAATTATACTCTGCAATCTGGTCTAGATTAATGGTGAAAACTTGTCAATAAGGTGTGAAAATAAGAAGTGCAGTGGGTATAAACGTCTTATAACTTTAGTTGCTGGTATACCTAATATACTCCCACTTCTGGAATAGGAAAACTAAATAGATAAAACACATTTCTATAATTGGCAGATTTAGAATTTTTGAAAGGGGATATAAGCAACCAGTACATTGGTATGGTGGCACAGTGCCAGGGATCCAGGCTTGAATCTGGCCTTGGGTGACTGCCTGTGTGGATTTGCACATTCTTCCCGTATCTGCGAGTGTTTCCGCCCACAGTCCAAAGATGTGCAGGTTAGTTGGATTGACCATGCTAAATTATCCCAAGATGTGTAGGTTAGCTGGATTATGGTAAGTGCGCGGGGTTACAGGGATAGGGCACCTGGATGAGATGCTCCTTCAGAGATTGGGCTGAATGGCCTCTTTGTACTGTAGGGATTCTATTGTACATCTGTCTTATTTCAATATAGGGTGGCAGGGTAGGGCAGCACGGTGACACACTGGTTAGCATTGCTGCCTCATGGCGCCAGAGACTCAGGTTCAATTCTGGCCTCGGATCACCATCTTTGTGGAGTATGAACTTCCTGCCTATGTCTGTGTGGGTTTCCTCTGGGTGCCGTGGTTTCTTCCCACAGTCCAAAAATATGCGGATTAGGTGGATTGGTCATGCTAATTTGACCCTAGTGTCAGGGGGATTAGCAGGGATTATGGTCAGTACAGATTCAGTGGGCTGAATGGCCTCCTTTTGTACGGTAGGAATTCTGTGATTTTATATAAATCATAATTGTATATAACTGATAATTGTTTATGAAATTACTTTTATGTGACTGTTTAAATAAGGTACACTGAGCAGGTAAAAGGATTCGGATTAGTTCTTCTGTTCCACTCTGTTCCCAAACTAAAATAACAGGCTAGCAAGAAACTTACTTTAAAGAGACAGCTAATGTTACTCTTCAGCCAATCTATAGAAGTTACTCGTTATGCTATAAACATATGTAATCTGCAACATTCTGCAATTTTGCTTCCTTTGGGCTAAGTGCATCACCTCAGCTGAAATCAGCAACCTGACATGTGGAAATTTGCAAAGTGTTATTCTACCTTTGAGTGGCACAGCCTTTTGGAGCATCAGCACACTGCAGTGCCCATCTCAAGTTGACCTATTTAACAGTGAACATTTGTGTTTTCTTCATTACTTTCAATGGAGATTTTCCATATTATACCATCTAAACGTGTTCCAAAAAGTTTAACATAGGTTTAAAGTGGAATGGGTTAACAGAAAAAATGCAGAGAAATCCAAAACGCTCTAGTGGTAGAAATGATAAAAGCTGTAAAAGAGGGAAGAAAAAGTCAGAGGACTGAAGGAAGGTTTAAGTGTGGAACAAACAAGTATCCAATTTTTTTTTTGCAGTTCTGATGTTGAAAATATTGGAGACAGTGACTACCACAATAAACCTAAATCTATAGTAACAACTTTTGTGCAAATATGTATCATTGAAAAAGCTGAAACTTTGGTGGGTCAGTCTTTAATCATACAGAGTTATGGACACAGATAATTAAGACATGACTGATTCTTTACAAAGGCTGATTCACCACGTGGGTATTTCAAAAGGTTAACCTACAGGTTTTTAGGACCTTGAAAATGCATTCCCTGTGAAAGAATCTGTGGAACTGTGGATTTCACTATATATATATCTTTTTAAACAGTGTTCCTTGTGGCCTAATCTGAGTCACACACATTGCATTACCCCAATCTTCAATGACCTGAGTAACAATTACCTGCTTCATATGGTGCATGATTTAACTATGGTAAAATACACTTGGTAGGGAAGTGGGGTGGGGGGGGGGGGGGGGGGGGGGGAGAGAGAGAGAGAGAGAGAGAGAGAGAGAACAGGATAGAAGGCAAGCAGCATGCATGCCAAATAATACAGCTTTCACATCCCACACTGATGATGCTGAATGATTGCGAGAGCTCTTAATTGAGTCAACTGTCTTCAAGCTGTGCCCATATCTGCTTGGAAATCAATGCTTCACTTGCGCAGTGTTATGTCAATAACAATGTATGTACCTCTTTTGTCTTTTGTTTCCAGGAAAATGCTCTGCAATCTGCGGGAAAAGTTAGAGAAAGTAATATTAATGCTTTATTTATGTTCAAATATATATACACAGACATAATTCAAAAACCAAATTCATACAGTCTGGTTACAAATCAATCATATGTTGAATGCTTTTCTCCCGTTGCCACCACACCCCCACCGTCAACAAGGTGGAAGGAATTAGGATATTTGCTCTACATGATTAGTGAATTCTATTGTTAAAGCACAACTCATTTTCCCTTAATTTAGTTAAGCAAACATAAATTAAAAGAATTACCTGAAAACAACCCTAGATTAACTTATAATGAACCAGAGTCCTGGAATCAATTACAGTATAGATATATAGAGCTGGCTATACCTGATGCTAAAGGTTGTTCACATTGTGCACGGTGGCCACTGACATGCTCCCTCTGCGTGGAACAGGAGTATAACATTGGTGGGATACATTTTATTTCTCAAAGCACATCTCCCATTTGCTGATGTAGAATAAGACTATTTCTAAGGTCAAACAAGATTGGGTTGTCCTAATTGAAGGAGGTTAGGACAATGGTAATAAAAGATAATTCAAGATCATTAAAAATATTAGAAAGGAAAAAGGAAATAATAGATTCCTTCAGCAGATTGTGTAATAACAAGTCTTCAGTGCTAGAGTGCGTCTGTTATCTAAAATACTTGGTCATCGTCAAGAAATAAATATACTGTTTTAGAATGTAAATGTACTGCACTATTAACTTTTGATTTGATTTGATTTATTATTGTCACATGTATTAACATATAGTGAATAGTATTGTTCCTTGCGCGCTATACAAAGCACACCATTCAAAGAGAAGGAAACGAGAGACTGCAAAATGTAGTGTTACAGTTATAGCAAGGGTGTAGAGAAAGTTCAACTTAATGCAAGTAAGTCCATTCAGAAGTCTGAAAGCAGCAGGGAAGAAGCTGTTCTTCAGTTGGTTGGGATGTAACCAAACACCCCCAAGGTCTTATATGGTTCAATAAGATCACCACTCATTCTTCTAAACTCCAATGACTCAACTGTTTTCCTAGGATATGCCCTTCATCCCGGTAAGGAGTTGAGTAAACCTTCTCTGAACTGCTTCTAAAATAGTTACATAACATTCATCTTGAATGAATCTAGACATATGGGGAAATTTTGTTATATTAGTAATGTCACAGGACTAGTAATCCAGAGGGTTCTCAGGACAAGGAGTTAAACTCCACCATGGCAGAAGGCAGAATTTAAATTCAATTGCTAAAATTTGGAATTGAAAGAGCCTCAATAATACAAAGCATGGAACTGTTACAGATTGTCTTTAAAATACTCACAAGATTCATTAATGTCCTTTAGGGAAGAAAATCTGCCATCCTTACCTGATCTAGCCTACATGTAACTCAAGATTCACAGCAATGTGATTAACTCATAACTGCTCTTCAAGGGCAATTAGGAATGGGCAACAAATGCTAGCCTTGCCAGTGACACCACATCATATGAATGAATAAAAAAGGACAGAGTGTCAGCAATTTGACTATGGAAGATATCACATCTGAATCTGACCCTGTCCTCACCTAAAAGCCACACATGTATCATTTCTAGTGGAGGCTGCTGGTTCTGGTTAGGAGTTGGAACCCAGGCTGATGTTCCTCCTTGCTAGGTTTTGGATACTGATGTCAACTACATTATTTCCTTTGACTTGGCTGAAATCAGATTTTAAACTCAGTACCATCAAGAAGCTGGAATCTTTCCACATAATTCTTTTGCAAACTGAAAGGAGTGAGAAAATGCTGCACATAAAGAACACAAAACTACTTAAAGATTTATTCAAAATAATTTGAGGTATTTAGAATTTATGCAGTGTAATAGGATTTGCTATGCAACATCAAAAACTTATAAGACATTAATCATTCAACAAGTAGGAAAATACGAGACAATTAACAAAGCAGTGTTAAGACTGTGACTATTTTCAGTATTATCAGATGTATTTGTTAAAGAAAAACCATGCAGAATACTTAATATGTTATTACAAAATCATATTCAAAGAATTGATGAACTACTAGAAACTGGGAAATCCTCTTTCCCAGTAATACAAGTGAGTACAGTTGGTAAGTTCCAACAATAATTAAGGCTGTCACAGCTGTGCCCCCCCACCCCCACTCGTTTAGATAAGTGATTACTAACTTTATTTTTGTTAAGCTTGTTAGTAGATGAAAGAAAGGATGAATATTAATGATAGTTTCTTTTATTTTTTACAAAGAATTTATGCAAGTATCTTTCTATAAGATTTCAGATAAACAATGGCCTGCTGGAAGGCAAATTAATCATACTAATAAAAATGCAGGAAGTAAATTTTCACCTCTCCCAGTCTGTAGCTTCAAATACCAGGAATGATCTTGGGTACTTGACTGTGCATCAACTATAATTTTCCTACCATCTAAACTAATTATACTGAATGTCTGAATTTTTAGCAGTTCAGGCCAGGAGTGTGAAAAAGAAAGAAATACCCCTGAGTTAACTTTATTTTGTGGCCATTTATTTTCCCTCAAACTTCTGTTTCTGAATTTGTTGGCACCAAGTGACAGATCCAAGACTGAACAAATATATTCGACAATATTATCGTGCATAATTAGTGCTTCAATGTGCTAGAACGTTTATGTAGTACCAGGGAAGAAACATCCCCCCATGACCCTGTAAAATCCAGGATGGAGCAACAAGTTTAATAACAAAACAGAACTAAAATTATTTTTAAAACCATTGTAAATTCAACTCCTAACTTTGGAATTTAAATAATTCAATTTTAAGAACATTGCTGCTAACATCCCAAATACTGTTTGAGTTCAAAACATCATTCATCTAGAAGTATTTCCAGAAACATAAGAACAAGGAGCAGGAGGCCATCTGGCCCCTCGAACCTGCTCCGCCATTGAATGACATCATGACTGATCTTTTCATGGACTCAGCTCCACTTACTCGCCCCCTCATCATAACCCTTAATTCCTATAGTGTTCAAAATGTATCTATCCTTTCTTTAAAAGTATTCAATGAGGTAGCCTCAACTGCTTCACTGGGCAGGGAATTCCACACATTCACAACCCTGTGTGTGAAGAAGTTCCTCCTTAACTCAGTCCTAAATCTGCTCCCCCTTATTTTGAGGCCAATCCCCGGTTCTAGTTTCACCTGCCAGTGGAAACAACTTTCCTGCTTCTATCTTATCTATTCTCTATATAATCTTATATGCTTCTATAAGATCTTCCCTCATTCTTTTGAATGCCACAGTCTACTCATTCTCTCCTCATAAGCCAACCCTCTCAACTCCAGAATCAACCTAGTGAATCTCCTCTGCACCCCTTCAAGTGCTAATATATCCATTCTCAAGTAAGGAGACTAAAACTGTACATAGTACTCCAGGTGTGGCCTCACCAGTACCTTATACAGCTGCAACAAAACCTCACTATTTTTAAACTCCATCCCTCCAGCAATGAAAGACAAAATTCCATTTGCCTTCTTAATTACTTGCTGCACCTGCAAACCAATTCCTTGTGATTCTTGCATAAGGACACCCATGTCCCTCTGCCCAGCAGTATGCTGCAATTTTTTACCATTTAAAAAATACTCCATTTTGCTGTTATTCCTACCAAAATGGATCAGCTCTCATTTACCAACATTGTACTCCATCTGCCAGAACCTTGCCCACTCAGTTAGACTATCAATATCCCTTTGCAGACTTTCAGCATCCTTACACACTTTGCTCTGCTACTCACCTTAGTGTCATATGCGGATTTTGACATACCGCACTTGTTCTCCAATTCCAAATCACCTCTGTAAATCGTAAACAATTGCAGTCCCAAAACTGATCCCTGAGGCACATCATTAGCTGCTGATCACCAATCTGAAAAACACCCAGTTACCCCCACTCTTTGCTTTCTGTTTGTTAACTAATCCTCTATCCATGCTAATACATTACCCATAATACCGTGCAGCTTTATCTGATGCAGCAGTTTTTGGTGTGGCATCTTGTCAAATGCCTTCTGGAAATCCAGATACACCACATCTACAGGTTCCCCATTGACCACTGCACATGTATTGTTCTTAATGAATTCCACCAAATTAGTCAAACATGACCTGCCCTTCATGAACCCAAGCTGCGTCTTATCAATGGGACAATTTACATCCTGATGTCTTGCTATTTCTTCCTTGATGACAGATTCCCTACTACAGAAGTTAAGCTAACCAGTCTATAGTTACCCGCCTTTTGTCTACTCCCTTTTTTAAACAGGGGCGTTACATTTGCAGTTTTCCAATCTGGAGGAACCACTCCAGAGTCCAGCGAATTTTGGTAAATTACGACTAGCGCATTTGCAATTTCCCTCACCATGTCTTTCAGTATCCTGGGATACGTTCCATCAGAGCTAGAAGACTTGTCTGTCTTTAGCCTCATCAGCTTGCCCAAAACTACCTCTTTCGTGACAAAGATAGTTTCTAGGTCCTCATCTGCCATAGCCTTCCTGTCATCAATTTTTGGCATGTTATTTGTGTCTGACATTGTGATGACCGATACGAAATACCTGTTCAGTGCCTCAGCCATTTTCTCATTTCCAGTTATTACAACCCCCTTCTCGTCCTCTAAAGGACCAATGTTTACTTTAGCCACTCTTTTTTGCTTTATATATTTGTAGAAACTTTTGCTATCTGTTTTTATATTCTGAGCTAGTTTACTCTCATAATCCATCTTACTTTTCTTTATAGCTTTTTTTCGAGGCTTTCTGTTGATCTTTAAAGAGTTCCCAATTCTCCAGTTTCCCACTAATCTTTGCCACTTTGTATGCATTTTCTTTCAATTGATACCCTCCTTTATTTCCTTAGATATCCATGGCCGATTTTTTTCTCTTTTTCTACAGTCCTCCTTTTCACTGGTATATACTTTTAAGAACATAAGAAGTAGGAGCAGGAGCAGGCCATCTAGCCCTTCAAGCCTGTCCTGCCATTCAATAAGATCATGGCTGATCTGAAGTGAATCAGTTCCACTTTCCCGCTTTCTCCCCATAACCCTTAATTCCCTTGTCTATCAGAAATCTATCTACCCTTGACTTAAATATATTCAACGAGGTAGCCTCCACCACTTCAAGGGGCAGAGAATGCCAGAGATTCACCACCCTTTGAGTGAAGAAGTTCCTCAACTCTGTTTTAAACCACCACCCCCCCCCCCGACTTATTTTGAGGCTCTGCCCTCTAGTTCTGCTAACCTTTCTAAGCGGGAAGAATCTCTCTACCGCTACCCTATCTAGCCCCTCAGCCTTCTAAACTCTAACGAGTACAGACCCAGTCTATTCAATCTCTCTTCATAAGCTAACCCCTTCATCTCTGGTATCAGCCTGGTGAACCTTCTCTGTATTCCCTCCAAGGCCAATATATCCTTTCGCAAACACGGGGACCAAAACTGTACACAGTACTCCAGCTGCGGCCTCACCAGAGCCTTGTACAGTTGCAGCAAGACCTCCCTGATTTTATATTCTATCCCCCTCGCTATAAAGGCCAACATTCCATTCGCCTTCTTGATCACCTACTGCACCTGCAGACTGGGTTTTTACAATTCGTGCACAAGGACCCCCAGGTCCCTCTGCACTGAAGCACGCTGCAGCTTTTCGCCCTTTAAATAATAATCCGTCCTACTATTACTTCTACCAAAGTGGATAACCTCACATTTGCTAACGTTATACTCCATCTGCCAGGTCCTCGCCCACTCACTCAGCCTATCCAGATCTCTCTGCAGACTTTCCGCGCCTTCTACGCAATTTGCTTTTCCACTCATCTTCGTGTCATCAGCAAATTTTGTTAACCTACACTCAGCCCCCTCCTCCAGATCGTCTACGTAAATGGTAAACAGTTCAGGCCCCAGCACTAATCCCTGCGGCACTCCACTAGTCACCAACTGCCAACCAGAAAAGCATCCATTGATTCTAACTCTCTGCTTCCTGTTAGATAACCAATCCTCAATCCATGCTAACACCTTACCCCCAACTCTGTGCACCTGGAGCAACCTTTTGTGAGGCACCTTATCGAACGCTATTGCTGAGCACTATGAAAGATGGCTGTGAAAGTCCTCCACTGTTCCTCAATTGTCCCACCATAAAGTTTTTGCTCCCAGTTGACCTTAGCCAACTTGTCATCCCAAAGGTAGTCTCCTTTGTTTAAGCACAAAACACTGGTATTGGATTTCACCTTCTCACACTCCAACTGTATTTTAAATTCAACCACAGTGCGGTCGATTCTTCCGAGAGGATCCCTAACTGCAAGATCATTAATTATTCTTGTTTCATTACATAGGACCAGATCTAGGATAGCTTGCTTCCTCGTAGGTTCCATTACATACTGTTCAAGGAAGTTATTGCGGATATATTCCGTGAACTCCTCTTCAAGAGTGCCTTGATCAACCTGGTTTGACCAATTAACATAAACAGACAATGGGCTGAATTTTACCAGCCTTTTAGAGATAGGCTGCTATATGACAAGACTGGCAAAATGACGTAGAAAGGCAACATGGAGCATGCCTGTCATCTTCCTAGCATCATGCCATTTTCCCAGCAATAGGAAAAGTGAAAGATAGCTTGACTATAGTCACAATGAGCCATTTAAGTGGCCAATTAAGGGTCTCTTCTCACTTCCACTGGCAATTTACCAGCCACTGGGTACTTGCTGTTGCATGGGGACACCACACATTGAAACCTTGTGATCTTCCAGCAGACTGTCTTCCTCAGCAACTGTTCCTCACCCGCACTTCAGACCCCAGTACTCCAGAGTTGGGCTACCTGACTTTGAGGGTGCACAGCCATCAATGTGCATTTGGAAGCCTTATACATCTCAGCTGCCACTTCTTGCTGTAAATATTAGACAGCACTTTTAGGTTCCTGGTATTCTGTTTTATTTCATGAATGTTCACACTCAGAAATGAATCAAAAGACTTTCAATACAAAAAGGTGGTACTTGTCAACATGCAGACAATAACCAGTTGTTGGTTACATTTAGTCTAGGAGGAAACATCATCAAAATTTACCCACTTGTATCTAAAATATAGAGTCAATTGTTTCTGACCCATTCTCTTGCTCTAAGGCCATAGCCCTATATGTCCTCCAATTTTCCTTTGAAATCATTCATCATCTCAACCTCCATCACTTTCTTAGGCAGCAATTTTCAGGTCATTACCATTTTGCTGCGTAAAAATGTTCATCTTACTCACCATCTCTTGCCCAAGATTTTAAATCTGCATCCTCTGGTTATTTTACCATCAGCTACTGAGAATAGCTTTGTTTTGTCTACTTTATCTTGTACACTTCCACCAAAACTCCCCTCAATTTCCATTACTCCATGAACAGCATCAATCATTTTGTAGCTAAAACGCCTCATCCCGTGGAACCATCCAGGTAAATCTCTTCTGCAGCTCTCAAGTCCCTCACATCTGGCCTAACCAGAGTTTTACAAAAGTTCAACATAACTTCTCTGCTTTTTGTACTTGATACCTCTATTTGAAGCTCAAGATCTCGTATGCTTTAAGATTCTGTTCTAATTTGTTATCCAGTTTCCTGCACCTCCTAAAATCTACGCACATAAACAAACCCAAGTCTCTCTGTCCCTCCACATTCTAGAATTGTGCCTTGAAATGTATATTGGATCTCCCTATCCTTTCTGCCAAAATGCATGTTTTCACACTTCTCCATACTTTGGACGTTCTGAAACATCATATTGGATTTGAAATGTTAAACCTGTTTCTCCAGAACTGTTCAGTTTTCCCAGCATTTTCTGTTTTATTTCAGATCTCCAGCATCTGCAGTATAGTGATTTTATTTAAGTATTTTTGACTTGTTTATGTAAAATAAAAGTTGTTTAAAACATCTTTGTTGGGTAAATCTTGTTTCCCTAATTGCTGATTAAATAAATAACTAAATCACAGCATATTTCCTGAGAAATAAGTCCCCGATATTTACTGGTTATGTAATGGATTTTAATAGCAAGAATGCACTGTTAACATATCAAAATGCATCCCTCAGGAATATAAAGTCTGCAGGGAAGTTTAAGATAGTTGGGCTTGCTGAGGTGACTGCTAATAGGGCTGCAGGCTGGGTGTTCCACACAAACAAAACTAACTCACAACTTGGCAAGGTTTCAAAACAAAATTGTCAATCATGCCAAGAATAAAAAAAATGACTGAACAAAGCCAGCAGCTTTTCCAGATCAGTCACTGACCAGCAGCAAGACTTTCAGAATCAAAGTAAATTACTGCAAATGCTGGAATCAGAAACCAAAAGAGAAAATACTGGAAAATCTCAGCACGTATGGCAGCATCTGTAGTGAGAGAAGAGAGCTGATGTTTCGAGTCCAAATGATCCTCTGTCAAAGTTAAAAGGCATAGAAAGTACGAGATATTTATACTGCAGGGTGAGGGAATGAAAGATGTGTCATAGCCACAGAAATCTGGGGAAAATACTGCTAATAAGAGCATAAGAAAATAGGAGCAGGAGTAGGCCATCTAGCCCTTCGAGCCTGCCCCGCCATTCAATAAGATCATGGCTGATCTGTCGTGGCTCAGTTCCACATTCCCGCCCTCTCCCCATAACCCTTAATCCCCTCTCTTATCAAAAACCCATCAACCCGCGTCTTAAAAATATTCAGCGAGGTAGCCTCCACCACTTCAACGGGCAGAGAATTCCAGAGATTCACCACCCTTTGAGTGAAGAAGTTCCTCCTCAACTCCGTTCTAAACCGCCCCCCCTTTATCCTGAGGCTGTGCCCCCTAGTCCTACTGTCCTTTCTGAGCGGGAAGAGTCTCTCCACCTCTATCCTATCCATCCCATTCATCATCTTATATGTCTCAATGAGATCTCCCCTCATTCTTCTAAACTCTAATGAGTACAAGCCTAGTTTATTCAGCCTCTCCTCATAGCTCAACCCCCTCAACTCCGGCATCAGCCTAGTAAACCTCCTCTGCACTCCCTCCAAGGCCAAAATATCCTTGTGTAAGTGCGGCGCCCAAAGCTGCACACAGTACTCCAGCTGCGGCCTTACCAATGCCCTATATAGCCACAGCAAGACCTCCCTACTTTTATATTCAATCCCCCTCGCTATGAAGGCCAGCATCCCATTCGCCTTCCTGACCACCTGCTGCACCTGCAAGCTGGGTTTTTGCGACTCATGCACAAGGACCCCGAGGTCCCTCTGTACCGTCGCCTGCTGCAGTTTTTCGCCATGTAAGTAATAATCCTTCCTATGATTATTCCTACCAAAGTGGACCACCTCGCACTTGCCAACATGAAATTCCATTTGCCAGTTCCTGGCCCATTCGCCCAGCCTATCTAGATCCTTCTGTAGACTCTCCACACCCTCCGCGCAATTTGCCGTTCCACCAATCTTGGTCTCATCAGCAAATTTTGACACCGTACACTCGGTTCCCTCCTCCAGATCATCTATATAAATGGTAAATAGCTGAGGCCCCAGCACTGACCCCTGGGGCACTCCACTAGTCACCAACCGCCAATCCGAATAGCACCCATTGACCCCCACTCTCTGCCTCCTATTTGACAACCAATCCTCTATCCACGCTAACACCCTACCCCCAACTCCATGTCCCCTGACCTTCTGCAATAACCTCTTGTGAGGTACCTTGTCAAACGCCTTCTGAAAATCAAGAAAGACCACATCCACCGGCTCTCCTCTATCCACCGCCCTAGACACATCCTCATAGAACTCCAGTAAATTTGTCAGACACGACTTCCCCTTAACGAAACCGTGCTGCGTCTGCTCTATCAAGCAATTCCCCTCAAGATGCCTCGCTATTTCCTCCTTGACGACGGATTCTAACATTTTACCTACAACAGACGTTAAACTAACCGGCCTATAATTCCCCGCCTTTTGCCTGGCACCCTTCTTAAACAATGGCGTAACATTAGCCGTTTTCCAATCTTTCAGCACTTCCCCGGAATCCTGCGACGTTTGGAAAATAACCACCAAGGCATCCACTATCACCTCCGCCATTTCTTTCAGAACCCTCGGATGCATTCCATCCGGTCCTGGGGACTTGTCCACAATCAGCCCCTCCAGTCTGTCGAGCACTGCCTCTCTAGTAACAATAATGTCATTGAGACCCTCCAGTCCTACCACCTTTCCATCTCTAACACCCGGCAAATTATTCACGTCCTCCTCCGTGAAGACCGAAACAAAAAAGTTATTCAAGACCTCAGCCATTTCCCCATCCCCTACCACTAAGTCCCCCTTCTCATCCACTAAGGGTCCAACATTCACCCTAGTCAGCCTCTTCCTTTTTATATATTTATAAAAACTCTTGCTATCCTTTTTTATATTAAGCGCTAGCCCAGCTTCATAGTTTCTCCTACCCTTCTTTATCAACTTCTTTGTCAATCTTTGTTGACATTTAAACCTCTCCCAATCCTCTTCTCGCCCACTACTCTTAGCTACTCTAAACGCCTCCGCTTTTAATTTAACACTTTCCTTCACCTCCTTCGTTATCCACGGCTTATTACCTCTCCTCCTACGGTCCTTTTTGACCATCGGAATAAATTTCTGCTGAGCACCAAGAAAGATCTCCTTAAAGATCCTCCACTGCTCCTCAGCAGACCTACCTTCCAACGCGCTCCCCCAGTCCACATTCGCCAATTCTTCTCTCATCCTACCGTACTCCCCTCTGTTCAAACAAAGGACGCGTGTCCAGGAACCCACTTTCTCCTCCTCCATCTGCACCAGAAACTCCACCATACAATGATCACTCTCCCCAAGAGGATCCTTCACCGCAAGGTCCCTAATTCTACCCGCCTCATTACATAACACCAGATCCAAGATAGCTCGCTCCCTCGTCGGCTTCAACACACACTGTTCAAGGAAACTATCCCGGCAGCATTCCAACAACTCCTCCTTGAGCCCACCGCGTCCAACATGGGTCGATCAATCAATACGTAGATTGAAATCCCCCATAATTACGGCCGTCCCATTCCTGCACGCCGCACTTATTTGCGCATTAACAGCCCGCCCCACCTCCAGATCATTATTCGGGGGCCTATAGACGACACCCACCAGCGTCTTCCTCCCTTTGCTGTTCCTAATCTCTACCCACAACGATTCCACTTTCTGCTCCTTGGCTCCAATATCATCCCTTGCTACCACCCTGATGCTATCCTTAATCAGCAGAGCTACGCACCCCCCTTTTTCCTCCCGCCTATCCTTCCTAAACACTTGATACCCCTGGACATTCAGCTCCCAGTCCCTGTCACCTTGCAGCCACGTCTCTGTAATGGCCACCAGATCATATCCATTTGTGCCGATCTGCACCACCAACTCATCCACTTTACTCCGAATGCTTCGTGCATTCAGATAAAGTGCCTTCATCCCAGCCTTCACCTGGACCCTATTTGCCGGAACGCCACCAACCATACTTACGCCCCCTACTCCCTTTATTATTGGGACATCCTCAGCCTCTTCCCTTACCTGTACCCTCTCCTTAACTTTAGGCCTTGTAATGTCACCTACCCTCGCGCACCCCCCCCCCCGGCTAATTAGTTTAAAGCCCTGTCTACAGTCCTCTTTACACGATTCACCAGGACTCTGGTCCCAGCACGGTTCAGACCAACCCCATCCCGCCCGAACAGTTCCCACCTACCCCAATACTGATGCCAATGCCCCATAAATTCAAACCCATTCCTCCCACACCAATCCCTGAGCCACCCATTCACTTCCTTAATCCTATCAACCCTACGCCCGTCTGCCCTCGGTTCAGGCAGTAGCCCAGAGATAACCACCTTGTCGGTTCTACTTTTTAATTCCATTCCCAGCTTTTCATACTCCCTCCCCAGATCCTCAGTTTGCATTTTGCCTACGTCATTGGCACCCACATATACCACAACGACCGGATTCTCACCCTCCCACCCCAGGTTCCTCTGCAGCCCAGATGCGACATCCCGGACCCGAGCACCAGGCAGACAACACACCCTTCTGTGCACTTTGTTATTGCGACAAAGGACAGTGTCAATACCCTTAACCCCACTATCCCCAATTACTACTACGTTCCTTTTCACCTTCTCCTTGCCTATGTCCTGCTGCATCACTGTACCGTGTGCAGTTTGCTCACCGTCCTCACCTCCCTCGTCCTCGTCCACACTGGAAGCAAGAACCTCAAACCTGTTATGCAGAGTGAGAGGCTGTGGCCTCCGCTCCCCACCCCCTTCCTCCTCTCCCCACCCCCCTTCCTCCTCTCCCCACCCCCCTTCCTCCTCTCAGCAGCCCCCTCTTGTTCCTGACCCTTAGAGTTAGCCAGTCTGGGGGGGGTGGATGTCACTTGCACCCCATTGACAATGGCACCCTCTCTCCCCCTGATGAGCCTCAGTGTCTGTAGCTCAGAGGCCAGCTCATCTACCTTGAGCTGGAGCTCCTCCAGCAACCTGCACTTACTGCAGACATGGTCACTGGGAAGGACCCTGGGGTCCACCAGTTCCCACATCATGCAGAAACAACACATCACATGCCCCTCCATTATTCACTGTAGTAATATTGAAAATTTCCACACGAACTTACCTGGCCCTTTTTCCCCCAAGCCCTTTTGATCCTAAGCCCTAGTAGCTCACTCTGCTTCCCTCTCACTCCACTGCCCGCTCCAACGCTGCCTGCTGTCTACACCAGGCCTCCTTTTAAACCTGGCGCTGTTTTAAAGGCTGCTCCCCCACAACTCCCTCCTAACCACTCCCTTAGAATTCTTAAAGCGGTAAATACAAAAAGTCTGCAAAAATGCTTTTAAATGATTTAAACAGTTCTACAAGGTAAGTTCTTACTACAAAGTGCTTTGAACTTATTTAAACAGGTTTTTAACAGGTAATTTCTTATCTGTCTCTCTGCTCCTTCACTCGTCTGCTCCAGCAAACAATGGCTGTCCAAAGAGAGAATAAAGGGTGTGTGAATGGCCAAACGGCAGAGAACTGAAATCAGAGGATAATCTGTGACAGGTGAAGACGTTGGGGGGAAGAGGGGGGAATGGATGGGGCAGAAGTAAAATTTAGAAAAGGGGAAGCGAAGGGGGAGAAAAGGCAAGGGAATGGGGATAAAGGAAAGGGAAAAGGGTGGGGGGGAGAAAAATGAAGAAAGACAATAAAGAAATAAAAGGTAGAGAACAGTAAAAGCTTAAATAAAATAGAATGAAAACAAAGGGGTCGAGGTGGGGGGTAGAGCAAATCATCTGAAGTTGTTGAATTCGATGTTGACACCAAAAGGTGCCTAGCCAGAAGATGAGATGATGTTCCTCCAGTTTGCATTGAGCTTCACTGGAACATTGCAGCAGGCCAAGGACAGACATGCGGGCAAGGGAGCAGGATCATGTGTTAAAATGGCAAGCAACCGGAAGGTCAGGGTCCTGATTGCGCACAGACCAAAGGTGCTCAGCAAAGCGATCATCCAGTCTATGCTTGGTCTCTCCGATCTAGAGGAGATCACATTGGGAGCAGCGAATGCGACACACCAAATTGAAAGAGGTGCAAGTGAAACGCTACTTAACCTGGAATGAATGTTTTGGACCTTGGATGGTAAGCATGGAAGAAGTAAAGGGGCAAGTGTTACACCTTCTGCGATTGCATGGGAAGGTGTCATGAGTGACGGGAGAGGTGTTGGGTACAGTCGAGCAGTGGACTAGTTTATCCCAGAGGGAATGCTTTCTTTGGAATGCTGTCAGAGGGAGTGAAGGGAAGATGTGTTTGGTGGTGGCATCATGCTGGAGTTCGTGAAAATGGCACAGGGTTATGTGTTGCATGCGGAGGCTGGTGGAGTGAAGTGTAAGAATGAGGGGGACTTTATCCTTGTTCTGGGAGGGAGGGGGTGCGGTGAGTGTCATGGTGTGGGAGATGGACTACACACAGTTGAGGGTCTGTCCCTGTAGATGAGAATCCACGGTTGAGGAAGAAGGAGCACTTATTAGAAGCACCACTTTGGAAAGTGGCATCATTGGAACAAATGTGACAGAGGCAAAGGTGCTGGAGTCCTTACAGGATGGAAGGTGTGAAGAGCTGTAGTCCAGATAGCTGTGGGAATCAGTAGGCTTGTAATGAATATTGGTAGATTGTCCATTGCCAGAAATGGAGACAAAAAGGTCAAGGAAGAGAGGGGAAGTTTCTGAGATGGACCAGGTGAAGGTGACAGAGGGGTAGAAATTGGAAGCGAAGCTGATGAATTTTTCGAGGTCTGGACAAGAGCGTGAAGCGGCATCAAAATAGTCATCGATGTACCGCTAAAGGAATTGTGCGAGAGGATCTGGGTGGGCCTGTAACAAGGAATGTTCCACATACAGCATAAAAAGACAAGCATAGCTCGGACCCATGCGGGTACCCATTGCCACTCCTTTGATTTGGTGAAAGTGGGACAAGCTAAAGGAGAAGTTGTTGAGAGATAGAACAAATTGAGCCAGGCAGAGGAGAGTGGTGGTGGATGGGAATTGTTCAGGCCTCTTTTCAAGAAAGAAGCAAAGAGCTCTCAGGCCGTCCTGGTGTGGGGTGGAGGTGTTGCGAGATGGTGAATAGGAGGCGGTTAGAGCCTTTGAACTGGAGCTGTCAATATGACACAGGGCATCAGAGGAATCCCGAATGCAGGTGGGGACAGAATGGGTTTTCTAACCCTATTATGAGGCATAACCCTCAGTATTCAACACTCGCCACCTCTGTGGTTACCTCCAAACTGCCTCCCGAGCAAATGAAGAAGGATCACTGAGTTGGGAGATTTCCAGACTCATGTTTCCTGCCTTGATGGCACACGTCCAGCCCATGTATACCAATTACTACCTCAAAGTCTGCTCAGCTTTATTACCTCATTTTTTTAAAGCGAGAGCAATAACTTAAAAACAAAACCAAAATAACAGCTACCCATTGTTGAATGCTGGAAATCTATACAATGTATTAAGTAAGAGTTTATTTATTAGTCACAAGTAGGCTTACATTCAAACTGCAATGAAATTACTGTGAAAATCCCCCAGTCGTCGCACTCCAGTGCCTGTTTGGGTACACTGAGGGAGAATTTAGCATGGCCAGTCCACCTAACCTGCATGTCTTTGGCCTGTGGGAGGAAACCAGAGTACCCGGAGGAAACTCACACAGACACAGAAAGAATTTGCAAACTCCACACAGACAGCGACCCAAGCTGGGAATCAAACCTGGGTTCTGGCACTGCGAGGCAGCAGTGCTAACCACTGTGCCACCTATTATGAGGTGTAACCCTCGATCATACCAAATGATCCGCGTGTTGTGACTAGCAGTTCTTTTCATGAATGCCTCTAGTACTATAATGTATAAAATTCACTACATAACTGTACCAATTGCTGCCAAAAGAGGAAACTCAGTAGTTCAGCACTTTTGAATGTTTTTTTAAGAAGTGAAAGCCATGTACCTCAATTAAGTACCAGACTGATTTTCCTCTACATCTTGCTGAGACTCTACAGTCCAATTATTTTGAGTCAGCTGGCAGAAGTCACATGTTCTGCTTTAATAAATAAGGAATGGATTTGGCACTGGATGGTACTGGATCAATAACAGGACCTAAACAAATACCTGTGTAACACAGTGTCCAGGACAACTCTGTGTGAAGACAACAAACGGAAACTGCAAACTGAACTTCATATTTCATAGAATGCAAACTTCTAGTATAGACTTGGGAGAACTTTCACGTATAGAATGTGCAGTTGAAATTAGTGGTGTACATTCATGCTTAAGATAAACATTTGCAATGTCACTATGAATTTTGTGCCAGAGAAAAGGGTGAGGCTTTTCAGGCCACAGGGATCTGTACAGGGATCATCCGGTAGGTGACATGACTGCCTGGTACATAAGCTTATGTCTTGCCTGGGATTCAAATCTGAGATGTTCAGATTATGATATAAATGTTTCATGTTTGCACTACTGAGCAGCCCTCAACTGATTTTTCCTCCAAGTTTTATTCTTGTGCCATGTGTCATTTACTAGCTGACTGCAGCCCAAGCCAATGTAAATGTTGCTCCAATTAGAAAAATGTGAAAGCAAGAAAAGCAAGCCAGACTAGCTGGTTTGCATTTATATGATGCCTCATCAAATTATGAAGAAAGAACAAGAATTTGAATTTATATAATGCCTTTCATTCACAAAAACCATTCTAAGGTATTTCACAGGGTGAAATTAAAAATAGACTGAACCACAGAAGGAGAAGTTAGAAGGGGACCTGGACAACAGATGGTACTTAAAGAAGGACTTGGGGCGGCACGGTGGCACAATAGTTAGCACTGCTGTCTAACAGGGCAAGGGACCCACGTTAAATTCCAAGCTTTGGGTCACTGTCTGTGCAGAGTCTGCATGATCTCCCTGTGTTTGCATGGATTTCATCCAGGTGCTCCGGTTTCCTTCCACAGTCTGAAAGACATGCTTGTTAGGTCACTGGCCATGTTAAATTCTCCCTCAGTGTACTTGATCAGGCATCGGAGTGTGGCGACTTGGAGTTTTTTTTTACAGTAACTTCATTGCAGTGTTAATGTAAGCCTACTTGTGACACTAATAAATAAACTTTACCTTTAAACTAAAGGAGGAAAGAGAGATGGAGGGGTTTTGGGAAGGAATTTCAGAGAAAGGGGCTTAGATAGTATTTTGGTATTACTTTTACTTTGTTACTGTTACTTTCAGAACTCAAGTAACAAAGATGAGCTGTGATGGGTAGGTATCAGGAAGTCTTTGGGATAGTAATTAGTATGCATTGTGTCTGTTTTTTGGGTAAGGAGCATGTGCAAGGCATACCAATATAGAAGCGAGTTGGTGTGGATTCTGTTTCTTAAATGTATAAGTCAGGAACCTGCAGACTGTTGGAGGACCCCATTGGGAAATCAATCTGCAGTAAGGAGGACAGGCACTGGACCCTCCCCACCCTGGAATACTCAGCAGCTTCTGCAGCCACTCATTCTTAGTAAGTTATGATAAAAGTGGTGGTCTAAAGGAAATGAGGAATGTACAAGATGCCTGAGTTGTAGGAAGAGAGAACTTAGGGCGCTTTTAAAAGGCTGGAATGATTATAGCAATAGGATTAGATGGTGTCAGGAAAGCTTTGATTAAAAGAATGAGAATTCTAAATTTGCGACAGTGGGCCCTAGATACACTAAGCTAAGGACAAAGACGATGGGTGAGCAGGACTTGTTGCAGGATTGTAGTTAGCAGAATTTTGGCTATTCTAAATTTATGGAAGGTACAGGACCACAAGCTGGCCAAGAGATTTAAATCTGGGGGTGGCAAAGCATAAATGAGACTTTCAGCAGCATAATGGCTGAGGTATTGACAATGTTTTATAGATGGAAGTAGGCAGATTCCATGATGGAGAAGATATTGTTTTGAGTTTGAATAGAACGTCAAGGTTCCAAGGAGTCAGGTTCCTCCTGAGACAGTGACTGGGAAGAAGGACGGCATCAGTGACAAAGATGTTTGCGCTGGGAGCCAAAGATGATATTTTGGTCTTTCCAATATTTAACCGGAGAACCATGCAGTTTACTACTGACTGGAAGTCATGTGAACAATGTGGCAATGCAGAGATAGTGGAGGGATTAGGACAGCTGGTATAATGGCTGCACCTTGTAAGCATAATTATGGAAGTTAACTGCATTCATGTAGAAGGCGTCACCAAGAGACATCATGAAGATGCACATCAAGAGATGGTCAAGGATTAATCCTTGGGCGACTCTGGAAACAAAGCGTGGGTGGGAAGAAAATTAATTGCTAGAGATATTCTGGCTATGATTAAATAGGCCAGAGAATTGGTGGGGAGATTGTGATGACGACTGTTGTTTGCTTCCTTTGAAACTAAGTTGTGGTAAACTCATTGGGTTGAATTTTTCTCTAACAACCCATAAAAAAAGGGACAAATCCTAGCATTCCATCTCCTCCAATCTTTATGCTGGCCGTAATATCCTGCTCAGTTAGCACAATTTGGTCCTTTCCTTCTTCAAGGTACACTCCTTCTGCTGCACTCTTCTCACCCATGCCCATCAATTCAAGCAGGAACTCCTTTCCCTCCCATCCTTGTTTATGCTCGCTTTCTCTTTTGATGGCATGCTTATGTCCCTTCCCTACGACCTTTGGCATCTTTCTTCTCCCTGAGTTTATAGAGGCACCCTTCTGGTTCCTCTGGGAAATTGCCACGTGACTAAAGTACATGACCTTATGGGCAGCACGGTAGCACAGTGGTTAGCACTGCTGCTTCACAGCTCCAGGGTCCTGGGTTCGATTCCTGGCTCCGGTCACTGTCTGTGTGGAGTTTGCACATTCTCCTCGTGTCTGCATGGGTTTCCTCCGGGTACTCCGGTTTCCTCCCACAGTCCAAAGATGTGCAGGTTAGGTTGATTGGCCATGCTAAATTGACCCTTAGTGTCCAGGGTTAGAGGGATTAGTGGGTATAATATGTAGGGATATGGGGGTAGGGCCTGGGTGGGATTGTGTTCGGTGCAGACTTGATGGACCGAAGGGCCTCTTTCTGCATCATAGGGTTCTATGATGATGAGATCAGCATTCAGTTCCCTTGGGCAAACAGAAGACAAGAAATGAGAGGAATATAAAGAGTGGGTTAGAGTGACATTAATTTCCATCTGCGAGTAGGGACAAAATGGTGATCTACATTTCACATGAGCATTCCAGGAAAAAACTGAAGAAGGACTGAGGCTACGGGTCTCATATATTCGCTTTGTCTGGGGTGGAGTAGCCTTATGGGAGTTCACTTTCAGTTGGGTAAGGATGGGTCTGGCCTAGATAATTTGGAATAAAAGACTGGAGGCAAAACAATAACAGAACAATGGGTCGTTTTTAGAGAGGAGACGATTTGGGTACTGATGTGGTACATTCCCAAAAGGGAAAAGATATGATAAGTAAGGCCAAAACTCTCTGGATGACAATAGGGATATAGGCTGGAATTCTCTGATGTCAATGTGCCCTGCCACCCCGCCACTGCTGGCAAGAATGGAGTATTAGGTACTCAGCCAAATTCCATTTACTACAGCAGGACCGGAGAATCCCAGCTGTGGGCAAGTTCAGAGTGTAAAACAAATAGAAAAAGGTGCATATGATAGACGTTAGGTTGGTAATACAAGTGAGAATGAGGCTGACAAAAGAAAGTTTTGAGAAGTAAAAATAAAGAAAAAACAGAAGCAAAGAAAGAGTACGAAAAGAGACTGGGAGTCAATATAAAAGGGAATGCAAAAGTGTTCCACAGGCACATAACTAGTAAAAGGGTAGGAAGAGCAGGAGTAAGGTTGATTCTGGACCAAACAATGGATCTATGAAAAGAGCTAAACTGCATGCATGAACGACTAAATGACTGCTTTGCATTTGCTTTTACCAAGGAAGAGGAGATTGTTGAGGTACTGGATGGGTTCAAAGTTGAAAAAAAAAGTTATTAGAAAATATAGTACTTAAAGTTGATAAGGACCAGGACTGGATGGGATGCATCTGAGGACGTTGGGGAAGTAAGGGCGAAATTTCAGAAATGTACTGCAATCTGAGAGGACTGGAGAATTGCTAATGCTACACCCTTCGTCAAAAAACGGTGCAAGGATAAACACAGCAACTAGTCATTTTAATCTAATGGTTTTGGGACAGGCTTTAGCAATGATAACCCAAGATAAAATTAAATCAATTGGACAAGTGTAAATGATTTAATGAAAGATAGTTTAGAACAAAGAAAATTACAGCACAGGAACAGGCCCTTTGGTCCTCCAAGCCTGCGCCGACCATGCTGCCCGACTGAACTAAAACTCCCTACCCTTCTGGGGACCATATCTCTCTGTTCCCATCCTATTCATGTATTTGTCCCAATACCTCTTAAAACTCACTATCGTATCTGCTTCCACTATCTCCCCGGCAGCAAGTTCCAGGCACCCACCACCCTCTGTGTAAAAAACTTGCCTCGTACATCTCCTTTAAAACTTACCCCGAGTTTCTTTATTCATGTCACAAGTACGCTTATAGTACAGATTTGTTGAAGGCAATTTATGTCTAACCACCTTGATTGAGTCTTTTGATGAGGTAGCGTCGAGGTCTGATGAGGGCAATGCAGCTGACATGGTGTAAATGGATTTCCAATAGATGTAACAGTCCTGCCAGTAAAAACTGAAGGCCATCCATAGAGTCATACAATTACAGAATCATAACAGTGCAGACGGCCCATCAGGTCTGCACCAACTGTCCAGCAGAGCTGGACCCAAGTCCAGCGTCCCCCCCTCCCTCATCCTATTCCTGTAACCCCTTGCAATTACCTAGCTAAACCCAAACCTATAGACCTTGGGACATCAAAGGGCAATTTAGTACGGCCAATACACCTAACCTGTACATCTTTGGAAACCAGAGCACCTGGAGGAAACCCATATGTACATGGGGAAAACATGCAAACTCCATACAGACAGTTCCCCCAAGGCTGTCCGGATCCCTGGTGCTGTGAGGCAGCAGTGCTAACCACTGCTGAATACAAGGAATAGGTGCAGCATGGATGTGAAGTTGTCTGAGTGACAAGAATCAGGGAGTAGTAGAAATTGGTTGTTTCTCAGATAGGAAAAAGGTATACGGTGGAGTTTCCTCGAGGATGAAGGATGGTGCCAACACCACTGCTTTTCTTGATTAAAAATAATAATCTAAACTAGAGTTACAAGCCAGTTTCAAGATTTGTAGATGACACAAAATTTGAGTACTGAGAACTGTGACGAAGGTAGTGATAAAGTTGGATACAGTTGTTGTTCGTCCATCATCATCAATGAGGACCTCGACACCATTAGTCATTTTGAGGCTGGTTGCGGTGTGTCCGAAGATGACTAATCAGGCCAATTCGGGCACGGAATGTCTTGACACATATTGGACAGACTTGTGTAGACACTGTAATTGTTGCGCTGGTGGCTCTGGACTTGCGCAGCTTGTGCTTAAATTGTGCTTCAGAGTACACCTTGCTTCGTAAGCTTGACAGCCTTTGTGGATGAGGCAGCCCCAGGTAGGGCAGTTTTGTGCCAGCGTTTCCCAGGTGGTCGTGTCTATGTCAAGCGACTTCAGAGAGGCCTTCAGTGTGCCTTTGAAACGTTTCTTCTGCCCTCCATGCGAGCATCTTCCAGCAGAGAGTTCCCCAAAAAGGAGCTGCTTGGGTAAGCGCTCGTCTGACATACGGATGACATGACCTGCCCACCGGGTCTGTGCTCTCATCAGCAGTGATGGTAGACTTGCTCTAGAGAGAACTTCAGTGTCTGGTACTTTGTCTTGTCATCTGATGTGTAATATTCTACGAAGACAAGTCACGTGGAAATGATTGAGCTATCTTGCATGCCTTCGGTACACAGCCCACGGTTCACAGGCATACAGGAGGGTAGTGAGTACCGCAGCGCTGTAGACCTTCAGTTTCATTGCTGGGCTGATCCCTTGATATTCCCATACAGTGGAACGCAGTCTACCGAAAGCAGAACTTGCCTTTGCTATTCTGCAGTTAACTTCTGTATCAATAGTCACTGCTTGGGAGAGGGTGCTGCCAAGATAAGTGAACTGGTTCACTGCCTGTAGTTTTTGTTCTTTGATTGTGATTAAAGGTTCTGTGCACAGTGCATGAGGAGCAGGCTGGTGCATGACTTTGGTCTTTTAAATGTTGATGGTGAGTCCAAAGTTGTCACAAGCCATGGAAAATTTGTCCAAACTGACTTGCATCTCTGGCTCTGAGCCAGTATACAGGGCACAGTCATCGGCAAGAACAGTCTCTTTTACTTTGGTAATAGCTTGAAGTCTCCTCAGGTTGAAGAGATTCCCGTCCACTCTGTACTTGAGGCTGATTCCAGCAACACTGTCCTGGAAGGCATCATTCAGCATGGCAATAAACAGTGTGGGTGCGAGCACACAGCCCTGCCTGATGCCATTGATGACTGGGAATGCCTCAGGGGATTCTCCACCATCCAATCATGGAACTGGCCTCCCATCTGAATGAATCTGGGGGGGGGCAGCTGAACTTTGACAAGATCCTCCACAGGCCTGGTCAGCTTACAGTGTTGAAGGCACTCATGAGGTCAACAAAGGTTGTGTAGAGCTTGTGATTCTGCTCCTGACACTTCTCCTGAAGTTGGTGCGCAGCAAAAATCATGTCAATAGTCCCACGACCTTTGCGGAAGCCACACTGACTCTGGAAGCAGGCCCAGCTCCAGATGAGTGACCAGACGATTTAGCAGGACTCTTGCGAGGGTATTTTCTGGGATGGAGAGCAGCAAGATTTCTCGGTTTTTGTCGTATACTTGTCAATTGCCCTTCCTCTTGTAGAGGTGTATGATGGAAGCATCTTTAAACTCCTGAGGAATGGACCCTTGCTTCCAAAAGGACTGGAACAACTCGGTGAGCTTCTCGGTAAGTACAGGACCAGCAGCTTTGTAGATCTCTGCGGGCATGGCATCTGCCCCTGGGGCTTTGCCACTGGATAGCTGGCTGACAGCTTGCGTGACTTTGGCTACTACTGGTGGATCATCCATGGCGCTGTTGATATCAACCTGGGGAATCCTGTCTATCATTAATAGATGACAGTCGGTTGAGGACAGCTTCAAAGTGTTCAGCCCATCTCTGCAGGATCTGAGCCCTCTCTGTAACGAGGATTGTACTGTCTGTACTCAGGAGGGGGGAACTCCTGAGAAATTGAGGTCCGTAGAGAGTGTTGAGGGCTTCATAGAACCGTTTCAAGTCGTTACTGTTAGCGTATCCCTGCGTTTCATCTGCCTTGGCGCTCAAGGCAGATGAAACACTGCCTTTTTACATAATTTATTCTGGACTGTCCTGCGAGCATTTTTCTTGGCAGCTGATGATGGGTCATTCTGACAGGCCCGATGAAGACGGTGCTTTTCAACAAGTACAGTCTGTATCTCCTCATCATTCTCATTGAACCAGTCATGCTGCTTGTGGGTAGGGGGCCCGAGCATCTTTAGCGCAGATGTATGGACAGCATCCCTGAAGCATTCCGAGTCGTCCTCAGCGCTGCCTGCGAGGTGTAGGTCAGCAATCTTGATTTCTAAGTCTTCAGCCAGTGCTGAAGCTATGCTGGGGTTCTCTGGCTTGGCCACATTGATTATGTTCATAACTTGCTTCCTTGAGGTCGCCACTTGGGTCTGATGCGGAGCCTCATTTTGGAGACAATGAACCTGTGATCTGTTTGGCAGTCAGCACCACGCATGGTCTTAGTCACTCTGACATCCTGCCTGTCTTTTCCCCAATGACATAATCGATAAGATGCCAATGTTTAGAGCGGGGGTGCATCCAGGAGGTCTCGTTACGGGTAGGCAGACGGAAGGTTGTGTTGGTGATGAAGAGGTCGTGTGCTGTACAGATCTTCATTAAGAGTATGCCATTACTGTTACACTTGCCCACACCGTGCCTCCCAATGACTCCCTGCCAGATTGCAGAGTCACACCCTACTCTTGCATTGAAATCACCAAGCAAGATCAACTTGTCGATACTGCTCACTGCTGATAGTAGGGTGTCTAGTTCTCCACAGAACTTGCCTTTCATCTTGTCCAGATTGTTCATTGTGGGTGCATAGGCGCTGATCAGGAAGGCTTGACTTCTGTTCTGCAGTGGAAACTGTAATGTCATAAGCTGGTTATTCACACCCTTGGTTGGGCTATCAAGTTTCCGAACAAGGTGACTCCTGACAGCTAATCCAACTCCAGCATCACGACTCTCATTGCTGCTGCGACCGCTCCAGATAAAAGTGCATCCAACTCCAGTTTCAGTCAACTGACCTATATTGGCAAGATGAGGGCTACTCAGGGCTACAATGTCAATGTTGAATCTTGCAAGCTGTCCGGCAACTAAGGCTGTTCTTCTCTCTGGGGTTGTCCAAAAGCGTGCGCACGTTCCAAGTGCCAATGGTGAGTGGTGTCACCTTGTGTTTTATTTTGTTTGCTCGGCCGCAAGATGGGATCGCCACCAGCCATGGTAAACTGACCAGGGTGTAGTGAAGCAGGCAGTGTTTAGGGCACCTTTTCTAGATCCTTCCTCATTCTACGGAGGTGAGCAGTGCTTTCCTGAAGAGGACTGCTCAGTTGCCCAGGTAAATGCCGAGTTTCACTGCTGCTTCAGTCAGCGGAAAGCGATCATTAGGCCTGAGCCGCCTGCGTGCAGGTCTGTGACTACAGCTCCCAGTGTATCCACACCTGCTGCTTCGTCTCTCGCCCATCGACACAGGACTTCAAGGGTTGAACAGGACACGGATGATGATGATGGTGTCGAAATTAGCACTTGATTTGGATTAAAGTGAGGGAGAGTTGCGCAGCACCAGCCTCACTCTCTCTTCCCAATTCCCATCTGGATCCAGTGGCAAGATAAGAGTCAAGATGGCTGGAGATGGGACTAGGTGTTGTGGATGACCAGGACATCTGTGTCGTTATTTGCCCTTCGCGTTCCACGACGCTTGTAGGGATTGCCTTCTTGACCGTTGGACCTTCCATTGGTCTTGTCCGCTCAATCCGCTGGAGTCTGTCTTCACATGCTGGGATAGACATCTCCCTGTCTCATCGAGAGTTGAGACCCGTCGGCTACCCTCACCTGGTTTAGCCGGCTTGTCGAAGCTGTTGCCCGGGGTGTGGCCGCTGTCGCATACAAACAGCTGTGGGGAGCCACAGGTGAGAGCTGAGTACCAGGTGGGGACAAAGGGTGGACAAACCACTCTGAAATGACGCGACATGTTCCCCCACCAGAGATAATACCCTCCCTGACATCCCATACACACCCATACATATTTGGATGTAGACAGGCTGGTGGAATAGGCAGACAGGTGGCAGGTGAAATTTAATGCAGTGAAGTGGTATATTTTGTTAAGGATGAGGAGAGGCAAAGTAAAGTAAAAGGTACAGTTCTCTAAAAGGACAATGAAACCTGAGGGCTGATGTGCACAAGTTATTGAAGGTGCAAGGCAAGTTGAGAAAGTAGTTGCAAAAACATACGGGATCTGGACTTTATAAATCATGGCAGATAGTACGAAAGCAAACAAGTTATGTTAAACCTTTATAACTTAAACACAGGTCTGGCACAAAACTGGATTATAGTGTGATTATTCTGAACACTGCACTTCAGACAATGCAAATGGTTTGCAGCAATAGTTCCAGGGATGAGGGTGTTTAATTACATGGATAGATTAAACCTGGAGTTATTCTTCTTAAACATAAGGTGTAGAAGAAACTTGATAGAGGTGTTCAATATCATGAGATGTCCAGACAGTGTAGATAGAAAGAAACTATTCCTATATTGTGCTGTAGTGTTCTATGGTACTATGGTTCTATTGGTGGAGGGGCTCAGAACCAGAAGATATTGGCTTAAGCTGATTGGCAAAAAAAACAAAGGTGACAAGTGTAAAAGTATTCTTCTGCAGCAAATGGTTAGGATCTGGAATGCACTGCCTTAGGTTGTAGTGGAGGCAGATTCAATAGTGGCTTTCAAAGGGAACTGGATTAGCACCTGAAGACAGAATATTTACAGGGCTATGGTGAAAGGACAGAGGGAGTATGTGAATTGAGTTACTCTTATAGAAATGTGGCATGGTTACGACAGGTTGAATAGTCACAGTACAGAAGGAAGGTATTCCATTATTCTATGAAGAGAACTCATTTAAGATCTCCTAGCCGGTCAATGTTTCAGAACATTTTGCTTTCCCCCAGCATCACCCTGACTGCTGCCTGCCACCTACCCTGCCTGCTGCTTGTTCAAGACCTGCTGTCCAACTCCAACAGAAGAACTGCAACACGTCTAAAAGTGAAAATGCCCACTGTCTTGAATTTTAATTGGTCCAGGACCATAGAATTTCAGGTCCTTTGATATATTAAGAAAAGTTCATCAATATATTAAGAAGCTGACAGATACAGACCATTTTTATCTTGTCAATGGAGTGTTTGGTGGCTGCCACTCTGGAAGTCACCAATAGTCTTATTTTGACACTGTCCTGCATGGTTTGACAAACTTCCTGCATCTTATTTTAAATGAATCTTGTGAACTTGGGGAAACAGTGGCAAAGTCACTGGGCTAGTATTCCAGAGGCACAAGAGTACATGGATTCAAATCCTACCATGGGTGCCAGTGGAATTTAAATTCAATTAATAAAAATCCAGAATACAAAGCTAATCTCAGCAATAAAACAATGCCCAGGAAGCTATCGGCAATTGTAAAAACTCATCTAGTTCACTAATGTCCTTTGGCTCAGAAAATCTGTTGCCCTTACGTGTTCTGGCCTACACGTGACTTCCGATCCACAGCTAATTCTTAAATGCACTCAGAAATAGCCTAGCAAGTCACACAGTTCAAGGGAATTAGGGATGGCCCTGCCAGTAATGCCCACCTCCCAAGAAAGAATACCAAAAAAACCCCTTCCATCTATCACTCACTTTCTAGACTTCCTAACCCACAGACCACAATCAAAGGATAGGCTCCAACACCTTCACAATAATCCTCAAACTGATACCCCACAAGGCTGCGTCCTCAGCCCCTTACTATACTCCTTATACACCTATGACTATGCAGCCAAATTCCCCTCCAACTGGATTTTCAAATTTGCTGACGACACTACTGTAGTGGGTTGGATCTCAAACACTGATAGATGAAGTACAGGGAAGAGAAAAAATCTGGTGCAACAACAATGATCGCTCCTTCAATGTCAAAAAAATGAAGGAGATAGTCATCAACTTCAGAAAGCCTAACGAGGACATTCCCCTGTCTACATCAACAGGGACAAAGTAGAAATGGTCGAAAGCTTTAAGTTTCTAGGTATCCAGATCACCAACCCGTTCTGGTCCCTTCAATTCCATAGTTAAGAAAGCCCACCAACGCCTTACTTTCTCAGGAGGCTAAGGAAATTTGGCACGTCCACTACGACTCTCACCAACGTTTACAGATGCACAGTAGAAAGCATTCTTTCTGGTTGTATCACAGCTTGGTATGGTCCCTGCTCTGTCAAAGACTGCAAAAAATTACGAAGGGTCATGAACAAAGCCCAGTCCGTCACACAAACCGGCCACTCATCCACTGGCTCGGTCCACACTTCCCGAGGACTCGACAAAGCAGCCAGCACAATTGAGCATCCCACATAGCCCAGACATACTCTCTTGCACCTTCTTCCATTGGGAAGAAGATGCAAAAGTCTGAGGACACATACCGATCGACTCAAGAACAACTTGTTCCCTGCTGTGATCAAACTTTTGAATGAACATACCATGTATTGAGTTGATCTTTCTCTACATCCTAGCTATGACTGTATAACTACTTTCTGCACCCTCTATGTATGATATTCTTTGTCTGTATAGTGCACAAGAAACAATACTTCTCACTGCATACTAATACATGTGACAAAATGGGAGAGGAGATTGACATTCTTGAATCATTGCTTGTTTGAGCCTTTGGGTTCCTCAATTGAATGCAAATGATTTTTCACTCCTCGAATATTTTTCTCAATGTAGTTCATTGGTCATTCAGTAAAACTCTTCTGATTTTCTAACTAATTTGTCCAGACTGAACGAGGTGATATTGAATTAGCCACCCATTATACAGCATGCCTGATTCTCCAGTTTGCTAAAGTCATTAAAATCAAGTTTGGCAGACTTGATAGGCTGGGATCCAAGGTCTCCATAATCATAATCACTGTGATCATAAGAGAAATGGAATTGATGCTTGGGTTCTGGCCCATGGGACACTGCTGTAGGTGACTATAAAATGTACATGCGCTCTATGTTGCAATCTTGGGTAAATCTTTTGTGCATTGCTACGGAGAGGAAAAGAACAACATTACTGTTCCTTCTCAAATGTACGTTGTAAAATGTTCAGGTTAGCCTCAATGTCTTTTAGCTTGAATGAAACAATTCATCCTGCTTTGAAAGTCTAGATCAAAATGACTGATTTATTCGGCAAATTTCACTTCATGTAAGTATGGTTTCAAAATTTTCAGGCTCTCAAACATAGTCATGCTCTCTGGGAGCAGCATGATCTCTTACCAAGATTAATCCTCTTAAAGGATCCCTCTTCGTTCTCTAAGTTGTTTCTTACAACCTAATTTCCACAGTTTCAAGTCTGAGTTGGATTGGGCAACTGTTGTGGTGGGCAACCTGCGACCTGGGAGCCACGTGCAGCCGATGAGGCTTCTGAATGTGGCCCACGAGACCTTTTGTTGATCACTGCCCATGCACATGGTTGCCACATTCCTTTGGTTTCCATTTCTGTAGTTTTTTTTACTACTGGCATGACTAAAGTGTAAAGCAAGGACATGTGAAGTGAAGTGTGTGCTAATTGCACGCAGCATTGACTAAGAGCTGTGTGCTCCCTTTGTGAATAACCAAAGCATAAATCTTTCTTTTATTTTTACCATTTGAAGTTGATAGTTCTATTAATATATAAATGATTAAGCATTTTCTATAATTTAAGTAGTTGGCAAGTAGTAAATGCATTCAATCTCATTCATAGGGTCATGTTTAGTGAATATGTCTGATTTCAATCTTGCAGCCCACTGGGATGAAGGAGGGTCACTCACTCCAACTCACCAACTAGGTTGCCTAACATTATGTTACAACATTTCAAATTTGTTCTTTCACTTGCAATTACAACAGCTACTGTCTGATTGTTGTTTTAACATACGATAAGAAGATGGAAAGCACGACTGTAAAAAAAATTCAATCTACTTCCCCAAATAGTCCATGGAACATATACAGTGAGTATATGTATCATAATGGCCAGGTAGGATACCCTAATTCTGCAACTTGAACAATTACACTTGAACAATTGTTATTTGGATGAGGTAACAGAAAATATCCAGAACATGTGGAATGTACCTCTGATAGCATGGTCAGGAAACATAATTTAAGAAATTATGTCATAAAATAGGGATGAGCCAGGAAAAATAACATTTAATAATTATAAATTCTGCTTTAGCTTTCATTAAAAATGGCTGTAAATGGGCACAATATATTCCTTCAACAACTATTATGATTGAAGCTTTCTGTTTACCACATACTACCTTATCAATGTCTGTGTGCCAATATCTGGTGCAAACTGCAATCAAACCACTGTAACTAAAGAAAATCAAGGCTTATGTTTTTGGGATAGGAAATGTCTGAGACACAAAAGTACAGGTGATATATACAATATTATACAATTAGAAATTAGAACCCAGAAGGTTAAACAAAAAGCACTGAGTTTGAAATAAACATTTTTACCTTTTTAAATAAAACTTAATATTTTACAAATTGTTGGAAAAATATGGGCTCACTTTAATAGTTACCAGGAGTGCAGATTGTACAGTCAACAAAGAGTAAAGGACATCTGTGGTCATCATGTGAATCAGTGTCCAATCTTCACTGGTGGTCTCTGTCCTAATGTCATATATCATTGAAAGAGAGCAGGTGGTTATCTCAAAACAGTAGTGAGGGTAGTGGAGCAGGAATTTTACTGTTTTGTTTATTGTTATTTGAAGAGCAGGCACAGCACTGTAGAGAAAATGGGGGCATTCCTCAACAAACTCCTAGCTACCTTAGCCAATAGCATGCAATTAATCTAGCATGGTTGAGTTACAAAAACTAATTTGCAAAACTTATTGAAAAAGGCACCCAGCTCTGTGAACATTTGTTTTTCAAATTTTAATTTATGTCAAGCGTAAATATCTCACAAATTTGAAAAGAGCAGTTTGAAGAAAATGAATGCATGGAATATTACAGATTTTAATTCTATGCCTCTTGCATACAGCATTCTGTCACATGAAAATTTAATTAAAACTTCTTATGCATAATATTTTTTAATTTGTAAAGTTATTATTATATGCAAGGACTGCAGAATAGCCAAAGCTAGGCTGCCCTCTAAAATCAAAGCTTGCGAATTTTCAGTGTGGTACTTAATATTTAATCTGTGACACTTTCATGATTATGTACAATAGCCAAACATTATTTCAATGTTTTGAAGACTACCTTGTTGTAATGTGAGATGTTAGGGGTTTGCATGGGGGTGGGGGGCTGCAACTTACTTGGAAAGTGGCTGCCTGCTGTTATTAATTAATGGAAATCTGGAAAAGTTTACTCTTGGGGCAATTTTATGAAAAAAATTCTAAGTCCAGAACAAGCATGAAAATGGGGGAGTTCCTGATCCATTCTATTCAGCGAGTCCGAATCTGGTATCCTATGATCTTATGCGCTTGCAGCAGAAAAACAGACGTCAAAATCCATTTCTCACTTGCAGGGGGAGTGGGCAGGGCATAAATCACCCAAAAGATCGTTGATAGTAGCAGAGAATGCCATTATGCACGTGCAGGTCTCTCTGTACTGAACAGCAGAGAGGCTTGTCACTCAGACTCTGCTGCTTCCCACAAGCCTCTGTGGCCTAAAGCAGATTTCCTCCCCAGCCACTGCTGATCAGGAGCCCACAACCCCCACCCCAGACCAATTCCTCCCCTCTCTACAGATCGGCCTGCCTAGAACCACCCCCCTCCCCACGGCCAGCCCTGATTGCTTTCCTCTCTCTGCCAACGATTGCAAATGCAGAGTGGCAGCAGTCTCCCATTCTCCCACCAACGATAGGCCTGCCACCTTGCAAATACTCATAGAGCACTGTCCAGTGCACGGTAACAGTGCCAGTTTGGCACTGTCCAAGGTCAAACCCTCTCCCCCGGCCCCTTTCCCCTGTCCTCCCAGAGAGGCCTCAATAGTGATGCCATCATGTCTGGTCCCCATTGATGAGCACCAGTTGTGATTCTTGCTGGACAGAAGCGCTGCTGGTGAGGCCAGAGACACAAGTGAGTCCAGATGATTGGGTCCTGGGCTTGCTAATCACGTTAGATATATTAAATTTAATTTAAGTAATTTATTCAGCCTCATGCCGGAAATGGGCGTGAGGCTGATTGCATCAGATATCTGGTGTCGGTAAGATCAGTAAGAAGTCTCACAACACCAGGTTAAAGTCCAATAGGTTTATTTGATAGTAAACACCACAAGCTTTTGGAACGGTGTTCCTTCATCAGGTGAGTTCTAATCAGAAAAAGGGCATACAAAGGCACACTGAGTTTATAGAATACTGATTAGAATGCGAGTCTTTACAGCTAATCTGCTATTCAAGTCTTAAAGGTGCAGGCAATGTGAGTGGAGATAGCATTAAGTATAGGTTAAAGAAACATGTACTGTCTCCAGACAGGACAGTAAGTGAGATGTTGCAAGTTCAGGCAAGTCATGAGGGTTACAGATAGTGTGACATGAACCCAAGATCCCGGTTGAGGCCGTCCTCATGCGTATGGAACTTGGCTATCCGTTTCTGCTCAGCAACTCTGCGCTGTCATGTATCGTGAAGACTGCCTTGGAGAACGTTTACCCGAAGATCAGAGGTGAAATGCCCACGACTGCTGAAGTGTTCGCCAACAGGAAGGGAACAGACAATATACATCTCTTTAACCTATGCTTAATGCTATCACCATTCACATTGTCTGCACCTTTAAGACTTGCATAGCAGATTAGCTGTAAAGAGTCACATTCTAATCAGTATTCTGTAAACTGTGTGTGCCTTTATATGCCCTGTTTCTGATCAGAACTCTCCACTCACCTCACAAAGGAACAGCGTTCCGAAAGCTTGTGGCGTTTACCATCAAACAAACCTGTTGGGACTTTAACCTGATGTTGAGAGACTTCTTACTGTGTTTATCCCGGTCCAATGCCGGCATCTCCACGTCATGACTACCATCGATGCCAGTAAGATCACCAGAGGCAAGAAATCGGGCATGAAACTGATTTCTTGGTTGTCTCTAGCAATCTTACCAGCTCACTCCATCCATCGACCAGCAGGACTCGACGGTAAGTCCCTTCTCTTTCCTTCTTATGTAAACTTTTTTGTCATTAGACTGGCCACCAAAAGCTTTATTTTCGGCATTCTGAATATCTTCAGAAGTCAAAAGTTCATTTTGAGCTGCTGCGATTATGGAAGAACGTTAAAAAGTGTCAACCAAAGAAAACAATATGGTCTAAAAAATTGCTACTGGTTTTTGTTTTATTTTATCATAACTTTAGATTCATTATAGAGAATAGGAAAAAGATTTTGCACACATGGGGAAATGACGTATATTAGTGAATTACACTGAACACAAGAACAATAATGTTATAGAGAACAAAAATACTCTTTTGAAACTAAAAGGATGGTGTATAACACTTCAGTGCTTAATAAGAAAGGAAATGTCAAACATAAAGAATAGTTAGTTGCTCCTGACTGAACTGTCAGTTCTTAACTGGACTTTTATTTAACGGCACGTGATTTTTATAAATTGCATTTCCATTGCACAATAAACATTAGAACTGTTGTTGAATAGGGAAAAAAAATGAACCACTATATCTATGAGTAGATCTGCAAGACAGGAACAAATATTCTATGCAGTGAGGTGGTGCTACTGACGGGCAAGTTTGAAACTGTAAAATCAGTACAAATGGTTAGTGATTGTAAGGAATTTTACCCTCTCTTAACAGTGATATCTTTTAGTTTGAGTTTTTCTTTCTGAATAATCTTCATAGTTTCTTATAGCTAATAGTGAGAACAAAAAGGGCTGAACAGTGGGTTTCCATCAACCCGTTCATCCCCAAAATAGAAATCTTTGTTTGTGGGACCGATGGAACATAGGCATGCCTCTGAGATGAGGTGATGAATTAGTGCTCAAACTGTGTCATACAAGAGCACTGCTTTGATTGTATATCCTCATGCTGCACTGATATCATAATTAGTACAAATAGCCAATTTGTTCAGTCAATTCTCCATATGCTGTCCTCAGGTGACATATTACCCCTCAGATCTGTGCAGATATAAAGAGAATTTTACAGAATTCAAACTACCTACTTCTCCCAACATTTCATCACAATCAATATAAACTGCAGTTTTACTGACATGTCTCTCAAGTCCTTGAAGGGAATAACATACACCAATCCAAGCTCATTAACAAATTATGATTTGACAAATAGAAAATAATTTGTCAAATAAGTGTGTCTATTTTAGAATGTTTATCCAATTAGAAAAAATTAAAGCAGGTAGTACTGTGGCTACCTTCCAAGAATTGAAGTTTGTAATGTGAATAGGCTGAAAGCTCTGTGGCTCACTGCATTGTTCAGCATGCAACTAGAAAATTCTGAGACAAACCGGACCTGTCAGGTTGATAGATATCCTATCTTGTTTCCAAATCTCATATTTTGCAAAGTGATCTTCAAGAATAAAAAACTATCAGGGAAATTTTCCAGCCCCAGTGCCAACTTTAAAGAACTTTCAGTGATTGATGACCTAATTTATTGAGATTTATTGAGAGAAGACCAAATAGCAAATTATAGGAAAACGGAAAATAATACACCCACTTAAAGCTAACAGGTCACAAAAACAGCAAAGATTTTTAAAAAGCTTTTCTGAAGTTTACATGAAATAAGTAAACTTGAAAGTCAAGCAAGTTAAAATATTGGTGGTCAAAAATCAGTGGCAGACAAAACACAATTGGAGGCAGTGAATAGAGATAGTGGTCAGGAGTGTAGAGGTTCAATTCTAGTTTAATAACTGATGAGGGGGACGTGCTACTTCATGCTGGGAGTGTGGGGAGAATTGCCCTCCTTGGCACTGCCAGAGGACAGCAGAGCAGCATGCTTACCATGATATCATGGTAAGGCTCAACAGTGTCCACTACGATAGAAGAAGATTGTTGCTAACCTCCCTGTGCTCTGGGAGCCACAGCAACTGTTCAATGCTCCTGGTGCCATTCAGTGGCAAAAAAGATAAAATAAATGGATATGCTGACTTACACATCAGTCATTTGTTCCATTCATTTGTGAACAGGTTGATGCAGGTTGGCTGCAAATGTCCTTGAAATTTGCTCCATGCTAATTTTGAACTTGCTGATATGATCAACAGCATCATTTTGGGAATGTCCAATCAATTCTTGACTTCTCTGATAGTCCATCCTTCATCCAACTTTTAAAGGGTGAGGTAATGTTACTGGGGTGAGTCGCATTTTGTGATTTTTAATCATCTTTACACAGAACGCATATTTAACCAATTTTCTTACAGCCAGACAGTGCAGTTTCTGATGCAGTAGAGTTTAAATCATAGATCATAGAATCCTACAGTGCAGAAAGAGGCCCTTTGGTCCATCGAGTCTGCACTGAACACAATCCCACCCAGGCCCTACCCCTACATCCCTACATATTATACCCACTAATCCCTCTAACCTACGCATCCCAGGACACTAAGGGACAACTTCTCAGCATAGCCAATCAACCTAACCCACATATCTTTGGACTATGGGAGGAAACCGGAGTACCCGGAGGAAATCCACGCGGACACGAGGAGAACGTGCAAACTCCACACAGACAGTGACCCGAGCCAGGAATCGAAACCAGGTGCCTGGGTATATATCCATCCTCAATCCATCCATTGAGGATGGATATATATATATAATGACCAGGGACATTTGGCAATTTGTAAGGGATGGCATGGCGGCAGAATGATTACAACTGCTGCCTCACAGCGCCAGAGACACAGGTTCGATTCTGGCTTTGGGTGATTGCCTGTGTGGAGTTTGCACGTTCTCCCTGTGTCTGTGTTGGTTTCCTTCACGTGTTTCGGTTTCCTCCCACAGTCACAAAGATGTGCAGACTATATGGATTAGCAATGCCAAATTGCCCCTTAGTGTCCAAAGATGTGTAGATTAGATGGATTAATCAGGGTAAATGCATCGGGAGGGGATGAGGAGGGCCTGGGTAAAATGCTCTTTCAGAGACTCAGTGCCAAATGGCCCCTTCTTCACTGTATGGATTTGATGATTCAGTGGTAATTTGGTTTCAGACTTTCTACAAATATTCACATCTACTAATATTGATATTCCTTTTAATAAGCAGATTAACAATTTCTACTCTGCTGTGTCTCATTGAAATCTTGTCAAGTTTGCTTACTGAAAGTTTGGAGCAGTAGTTATGGGGGCAAGATGAATGTTGTTGCACCTATCTAAGGCAGATTTGAAATTTCTAACAGGAGACTTCTAGACTAACCCTCAGCTCTAAGCTGGCAGGTGATTGCCAGTTAGCACTGCATTTGCAGTCATCTCCAGTTAGATGCCCCAAAATGAACAGTTGATATTGCAGAAGATACTTAACAGACTTTGCCTTATTTAAGGATACTGCTATTTTATAGAACAAGTGTTTCTGTACATTCAATTTGGGAATTATTGTTAAATTTCAGACTTCTCCAAATTCTGCTGGTGATACTGACTTTGCTTGGCAGAAAATGTCATTACTGCATATTTAACAAATCAACAAGCCATTGATGCCCAACAGTTACTGGATTACAAAAATGAAAGTTTATGCCAATGTCACATGCACAGATCAAATGATCATAGCAAAACAGATTTTCTAATTAATAAACCCTATATCAACATCTATTTTCTCTGAAACGCTGTGCTGAAATCTTCCCCGATTGTATTTAATTCTATCTCACACTGTGGGCATCATTGGCAAGGTCACTTCAGTGGGCAGTTAACCATGAAGCACAGAAGGTTTTCTTCTCCACAGGGCATTAGTCAACCAATTTTCATAGCAATCTGTGCTCATTTTTGATGATATCAACTTTTCATTTCTAGTCTTTTTAAACTGAATACATATTCTCAAAACTGTCATGATGAAATGTGAACGAGCCTTCATAGATTATGGTGCAGGCCTATGGGTTATTAGTCATGTAACATATATTCCTAATTAAATAAATATATTGCACGGTATGGCACTGTAACATTTGTTTCCCGTGGTTTGCTTTGTGTACTGAGTTAAGACAGTGGATAGAAAAATAATAGTTTGTTTTTTAAACAGAAAACAAATCAAAATTGAAATCGAAGGAAATAGGAAATTAACCTAAGATACCAGAAATTCCAAAGTGAAGAAAGCAATGAGAGGGGAAATAGAGCAAAAAAGACACGAGTTGATACAATGGGTCAAAACAATTACTTCATCTCTGTGACAAGTAATGTGACGGAAAGCTTGGGCCGGATGGTGCTGTGAGACGCTGGGTAAACCCTTGGTAGGAGTACCTGACTCCAGGATTCCTGACTTGCACTATTTTCCAAGGGTGGTGGGGGTGGGTGCGGGAGAGAGTGATTTCAGAAGCCCTTCATTTTCATGGGTGGACATAGTTGGGCAAAATCTGTTGTGACATTGGGAAATTTCCCAACTTGTGACTCCCACCTCAAAAAGGAAAATCCAGCTCCCACTCATCTCTAATGGCTTTAAAGGAGCTTTTAAATTCTGAACAATGCACAGTGCTGCAAGGAAAGGATGATAACTTGTAGCCAAGCCAAAATGACCAAAAACAGATACTCAATTTCCATTGGAAATGATGAAAAATATCTGGAATTGGTTCTGGCTGACAGCACTACTACCATTTCTAAAGGGATAACTCAGAATAATCCCCTTCTGAATTGGGCTGATCAGATTTTGACAGGTTTTAGGACCATGATGCAAAGAAAGTAGTCAGACTTGTCCAGAAAGACAAGAAATAATCAACTACAACATGAATTAAGATAGGTTGTCTGTTAATTTTGTGATATTAAGCTTATAACGCAACACTTTGAGCAGGTGATTGTTAACAGTGGCTGGAAACCAGTCAATGAAAACCTTACTTTACAATCCAACCCAACACTTTTTCATTGGTGAAAGACTTTTCTATTCATTCCATAAAATCTCAGTGCAAATAGTTTAGCAAAGCAACAATATGATGCAGTTGCAAGCCTACTACAAATGCACCTTACAACCGAGACCAGCATTCAAGCGGACGTTACAGAAAAGAATTAGGCCAAAAGAAAAGGTCATCGATCTGAAACATAAACTCTTGTTTGTCTCTCCATATCTGCTGCCTGACTTGCTGAGTATTTCCAACATTTTCTAGAATTATTTCAAATTCCCAATATCCTCAGTATTTTGCTTTTGTACTGGTAAATAAATGTGCAAGACTGATGCTGCTGATACTAGAAGACAGTAGGACTAGGGGGCACAGCCTCAAGATAAAGGGGGGGCGGTTCAGAACGGAGTTGAGGAGGAACTTCTTCACTCAAAGGGTGGTGAATCTCTGGAATTCTCTGCCCGTTGAAGTGGTGGAGGCTGCCTCGCTAAATATTTTTAAGAAGCGGGTTGATGGGTTTTTGATAAGAGAGGGGATTAAGGGTTATGGGGAGAGGGCGGGAAAGTGGAACTGAGCCACGACAGATCAGCCATGATCTTATTGAATGGCGGGGCAGGCTCGAAGGGCCAGATGGCCTACTCCTGCTCCTATTTCTTATGTTCTTATGTTCTTATGAGTGTACATGCTACAAGCAAAAGGCAATGAGCCTGCAGAAGATATCTGGAAATTCACCAGCAATTTATTCATGAAAATAAATATGTACAAGTGCTGTAACATTTTCAGCATCTGTTAATGTAGTCATATTCTTATATTATTCAAAAAAGTTAGGGACTATATTGTTATGTGCATGTATAAACAAATATCCAGAATTACACCACAATGTACCAAATACAATCATTTTTGTTTTACAGCAAATGCTGAAATTTGAGAAATACGTTTACTATCAGCTCCTGCATATGTGTAAAAAGTGTGATTATTTTGAATGCCTAGGAGCCACAAGATGTAAAATGGTGGCAGTAGATGTTTGCCTAAAACCCATGCATTATAACAAAATAAATGCTAAATTAGACCGAGAAAAATAACCCAAATTAATGCCAGAGAAAGAGAAATCAGTGAATGGGTTATGCAAACATGGAATGGCCACTGCCACAGCCATGAATGCACAGCTCTAGCCCCAGTCAAATTGCGAGGCTGATGATGTTGTGGAGGCCTTTGAGAAGTTTTAACAAACTGCAGATTGACATTCTGTAGTTTTCCAGTGAAGAGGGAAAGGTCAGCTTCGATGAACGGGAGAGAGAAGTTTCATAGCTGGAAAATAAATGGCAATAAAAAGCCAGACAACATTTTTGAGAAGCCAAGGTCAAACCATCATTAATTTGAATTTCTGAACTTCAGGCAGGTGAGTCTGTTGACAATTTCTTCACGAATTTGAGAAATGAAGCCAGCAAGTGTATTTTCAAGATAAGATGAAAAGTTAGTGAATCTGCTCACATGGGGCACTGCACACCCAAAAGCTCTGACTGAAAAGGACAAGCTCACAATCTCACAACCTGTAGATGTAAACTCTACCACAGCACAAAAAGCTCTGTGTAGATAGATGAAGGAAGGTGCTAAATACCCAGCCTTCAGGTAAGTGAAGAGAAATGCAAGATTGATGCAGCGTAACAGCAACAAAAGAATGCATACTAGATGGAGGAAAAAATGTATAAGAGCCGTGGATAACAGCAAGATCACAGACAAGAGATGTATCCAGAATGCAGAATGATACATTCTTGCTTTCGTTGTACTGACTGTTCTGCAGCATGTGATGAGATCCGAGAAAAAAAAGATTTGATTTGCCTAAGATAGTTATTTCAGATTATTTCAAACTTCCAGGAACCACAAGACAGATATTGTTTGTTGTCGGAATACTCATCATCAAGAGAGAAGAATGAAGAATGAAGCTGCATTTTCTCTGTTGGTTCTAACAAAACAACTGCGAACAGGACATTGCCACAGGAAAATCTCACACAAAGCAATATGGCATAGTAGTTGCTTAACATCAGTTACTTTAATTACACAATGACAACTGTATTTGGCAGTGTAGAAGCAGCAGATCAATTTTGAAGAGTGAAGTAATGGTACAGTTTCACAGTTAAGATTGCATGGCTAACAAACTGTGGAGAGGCAGAATGCTATGGGATCATGCATAACCAGTCATGAGCTAAAGGGCAACTTTCTTTCTTAAAGGTCACTTACTAGCTCTACTCCTACAAACATCCCACAAAACAGATAAGGTCGCAACTTCATCTTCATTGTGTGCTCAGGGAACAACCACAACCATTGGTACCGGTTCTAAGCATGTAATCTGGGACACATTTTATTTCTGATTTATTGAATGCATTAATGCAAAATTGCTGCAAAACAGCTTTCTTATTCAACAATGTGCTGCATTTCACCTGCTCCCATCTATAATTTCAACCTGACTCACCACCTCCCAGCTACTTGGTAAGATGGCTGACTCATTGGTAAACAGCTAGCAACAAAAAAAACCGCAAAGTGGGTAGTAGATAAATGTCTCATCTGTCGTAAGCATGCGCAGATCATTCACAGCAGCTGTGCAAACCCTAAGTAAATAGATCTGCTGAAGAGATGAGAAGTTTTAGATCCCATCTGTGTTGTGAAAAGGTCGACTTCCACCACACCCCCAGACATTGCGAACCACAGAACACCAACGCTTTAAACTTTCATGGTGCAAAATATTGCTGAAAACATATCCTTTCTGGGATTTTTCTAATTATCTTATATTGAAAAAGAATCACCAAGGAGCCAACAGAACAATAAAACTGAAAAACAAACAACTGCCAAGATTTCAAAAAAGGGCAATGTTTTGGTATAAAAGATAGAGAGTGGGTTAGCTTGATCTTGGGTTCAGACATGGCTCGGCACAACATCGAGGGCTGAAGGGCCTGTACTGTGCTGTATTGTTCTATGTTCATCCCTCAGGAAAATACATGTTTAGAAGTGAACATTCCAGAATGGCGAGCAACATAATGGAGGGAATTCTCCCATCCCGCCCACCACGAGAATTGTAGTGGGTAGGGGAACGGACCACGCAAAGTCCATTGACCTCGGGCAGGACTCCCCAGTTTTGGGGTGAGCGTGGCCAAAGAATCCCACCCAATATTTGTTCCATACTCTATTCTACATGAGTACTGTGTACTGTTCATCTTTTGTTTGATTTTGCAATTTTAATCCCATTTCCTTGTTCTCCTGACCTGCCACTTGCAGCCAACAGAATGAATGCAATGTTGCTCAAAGGCTACAATTTTGGCTTCTTGCAGATAATTGCCAAGGCGTTCCAGGGAATTCCTCAAAATGAGTCTGTGGTTCTATTTTCTTCCCTTTGCACAAAGAAATGAATCAAATCCATTCTTGGCAATTGAATGGCACTAAATCAGCACACATCTCTGAGCTGATCCTATGCTACTACTCGGCACTACTGTATCAGCACACATTTATTATTTCTAACCTTAGTTTTAAAAACAACTATGACATCGACAAAAAAGATTGAAAACCATCTGTGCTCTAGAGGCAGCAAACAACCACAGCAACTTGATCTGCCACTAAAAACGCAACAATGGCAATATCAACCTTTCAAATAAAAGAAAGCAAAACACAGCTGCAGTTGGTTGTAAAAACCATACACACAATACAGCTTCTGAAAATGCAAAGCACTGGAAAAGCACAGTATCACAGCTGACTGACGGGACTTTTAGTTTCCTGATTTCAGGAACTTGTCCTCACTATACTGTCACAGAAAAGCAAAACTGCACACGATGCACACAAGTGTTATTACATGCCTTCTGGGCAATAAGTACAATAACTTGAGAAATTATGTTCTTTCATAACTTCATGCAAATTGATGGGGTGAAATTCTGCTCTTTGCACCTCCCCCTCCCCACCTTCATATTCCACTCTATGTCAGAAACATCATTGTAGAAGTGCAAAAAGAACCTGTGCAGAACTCCCACCACATAATTTCTCAACTTATCTCCGGTGGAGTGACTTTTGCACCTGACACTATAAACAACAAATCCAGTTCAAAGCAGTAATTTTCTGGCTCATTGTGGTTTGCATTAAAACAAAAGGGCACCTTTAACTCCAAAGGAACACTTTGAATGCCATCTGCACTATCAATGCAGTTTACAATACACACATTGAGTGGCAAAGGAATTTGGATGCCCATATACACAAATCAGTAAAAGCTAATATCGTACAGAAAGTAGCCAAAAAGGCTAATAGATTGTTGGCCTTTGTCTCAAGAAGATTGGAATACAAAGGGAAGTGATGCTTTAGTTACATGGAGGCTTGGTCAGACTCCATCGAGTGTACTATGTTCAGTTTTGGACACTGCACTTCAGGAAGGATATGTTGACCCTGGAGGGGGTACAGCCACTTAGCCAAATCATATAAGCAAAAATAAAAATGTCAATATTCTGGATTTGTTTTTCCTCAAATTTAAAAGACTGAGAGTCATGTTGCAACTAGGAATGTTGTGAAGCAGACTATCAGCATCCAGAAGCAATGGTTCTACTGCCAGGACTGCAAGGGAAGGGAATCCTCCCATACTTACTGCAACGCATCTCCCAATTCACCATGCTTTGCAAACTGGTCATCACAATGAAAAGGCTGTGGCTAATCCACTGAAGCACAACGCCATATTTGGAAAAGGGAACTGTTAGAAACCATATGGTAAGGTAGCCATGAAGGTCTTCCTTTCATTTCTGAGCACCCTTTGCAAGACACAACAGGAGGAACAGCAGAAAGGGTAGCAACATAATAAGATCTCCAACACTTTTCCTTTCCAAAGCCACCAACATGGAAAACTGATCTGCTGGTAACAAGTCAAGTTACTAACTTTGTGACCGCTAAAAGTCCACCTCTTTGAGAGAATCCTGCAGTGTCTCCGATATTTGACTTAGGTTGCTGAATTCAATCAACTACACACTCAAGAGGTGAAAAACCTCCTCTTCACCAAGCCTGTACCATGTGTTTTCTAAGACAATCCAATCACATGAATCACTAACTATTCTTTTGCTTATGACTTGTAAAAGTGCACATGGGGTCAAACTCCTGGAACACTCTCCCTAACAGCACTGTCGGTGTACGTATAACACATGGACTGCAGTAGTTCAAAAAGGTAGCTCACCATCATCTTCTCAATGGCAATTAGAGATGGACGAAAATGTTGCTCTAGCCAGGCCATATCCTATGAGTGAATAAAAAACTTTTCTCTTTAACTGTATTTTCCTCACCGTGTGTCTTGTAAGTATATGTGTTTGTGTGTGAGTATGCATGGGTGTATGATTAAGTAACATAGCATTAGATTTTTGGGATGAAGTTGAATAAATAATCCTCTTTATTTAAACCCACAAAGATCTTGCTGCTGGTTATTCAAATTGTCCATTTGCTCAAGGATTAAAAACACATATTCCTCTTCCTTTATAAAACAAATGCTGATTATGGACAGAAGGGGAAGGGAACATGGGTTTCAGTTCTCCCTCATCTCTGTCTGTAAAGGTTTGGTGAATATTGTACTTACTAAACAGGAAATTGCAACTTTTAGGGAAATGAACTTAAAAAGGAAAGAAGTGGCATTTGTAAAATACTTTTCATGTGCTTAGTTTGTCCTCAAGCACATGCAGGAAACTGCTTTTAAAATATTGTTATTGTTGTTTTGTAGGCAAACAGCACAAATCTCACACACATAGCACAGCTCTCACAGACACTGCACCTTCTGACAACAATCCACATATACTTCACTTACGGTCTGCCTCCTAGACCTCGTCAATGCTCCACATGTTGCTGCCTTGACAATCTGTTTCTTTGACGCTCTGCACTGCTCCTCAACACACAAACAGACACGTCTTTCCCATTCCTGTCCCCCCACTGATTCACTCAGCAGCCCCTTTCTCCAAATCCTTTTCACCCTACTCTTTCCAAGGATCTGACCATCTGGTAGATGAGTCTAATTTGAAGTCATCCAAAATATGTCACTTCTAACCCCTCAATAATTTTTCCATGCTGCACTGAAATGTCAGTCCAGATTATGTACTCTAGTCATGGAGTATAATTTGAACTCAAAGGCGAGAATGCTATCAACTGAACAACGATGATGTTTTGTCACCTAATGTCAGCATCAAACATAGCAAAGTCAGATATAGCACAGACAACTACTGTGAAAAACTCTCATACTAGCCATCTTCATGCCTATTTGAATATGACTACCAATTCTGTTAAATTAGTGTCACTCAGTTTTGGTTTTGTCACTATGGAATTGCATTTCCTGGGGTCCGAAGTGGCTAGTACTCAATTTGCAAAGAGCTTTAAAGCCAGCAGAGTGTGGAAACATCTATGCTATCAGTTGGGAATGAACTTAGACTTAGAAATAAAAAAGTCATTTCTCCAACCTACCGAAACCTGCATTTTAGGCTCTCAATTATTCCTCATACAAGTCAAGTTACTTCTGGTAAGTTAATAGGCTTGAAACCCCAAAAGAGTATTGTACATTGTTTTCAGTATTTTTAGTGTAAGCTTGATTTATTTACACAACAACTTCTGGATTGTTCCAGAATACGCCCTTAGCAAATGTAATTTCATTACAAAAATACTTTTCCATCTCTTTTCCCTAAGAGTCAATAAAACTTGCACATAATATAGAAAGGGTTTTGATAGAAAGAAACAAATTTCAAATAATAAAAATCTGAAATAAAAACTGAAAATGCTGGAAATACATAGCATGCTCATTATGATCCATACTGCATTGTTGACTGTTAACCTGTTCTCCTTTCCCTGAAACTCTGTGCTGTGTGGTGTCTTACAAAGCAGATTCGCTATTTTTTTTGCTAATGCTCTAGCTTTCAGTTCTAATGATAGTTCTGTATCCAAAATGTTAATCCACTTATTCTCTTTCAGGTGCTGAAACCTCATGTATATCAACATGTTGTGCTTTAGTGAAGGCTACAGATGTTTTGGAGAAAGGAAAAAAAATAAGAATTTATTCATTTCTGAAGTGTTTTACAGCCCAAAGGGAAGTATTTTTTGGAGGATAGTCACTGCTGTAACCATAGGAGCCATGGCAGCCAATTTGCATTCAGCAAGCTTTCAAAAATAGCAATGTAATTATGATCAATTTTTTTGTGGTGTTAAGGGATGAATACTGATCAGAACCTAGAATAAATCACTTGCTCGTTTTCAAAATGGGATCTTTCATGTACATCTGAGACAGCAGACTGACCTCGTTTTACATTTCAGCAGAGGTTGACACAGCCAATGCTCGTCAAAGTGATCATGGCTCTCAGTTTCTATGCCAGTTGATTCTTCCAGACAGTATTGTAGCCAAACAGGCCATCTAAAATGGCGTTTTGTAAAGCACTCTGGGACAACTGGGCAAGAGACTAAACCGACAGGCTGCAGTTTAAAGACAAACAGGCTGCAACCCTGATGAGTGAATACACAGGATATGGGCCATCCCCAGGATGAAAGAGACTTTCTGATCACGCTGGGTTGTGTGCCAGATGTAAAGGCACCGTGAATCCTTATTTAGGAGGAAGGTATGTGACCTATGTGCCTACAATACATACAGGCATGGCCGCCAGGGACACACCCAGAGATCGGTGTGGTAGCACCTGATTGGACTCTTATCAATCAGGGTGATCATGTCCTGATCGATTGATTGGCAATGGCCAAAAAAAGGGCGTGAAACCAAATGGGGCATAAAGGATGCTGCACAACCAGGAATCTCGCTCTCTCTCTCTGATCCCACGAACGAGCTACAACAATGGTGAACATCGCCAGCAAGAGGAGAGCCACCACACCCAAGAAGGAAGAAAGAGAGACTACAGCCAGAATGCCAGACCAGAGCAAAGGACCAAACTACACAGACAACTACCAAGACCAGCACACAGATAAAGGCCAGTATCTGTTTGGGTATTTGTCAGTCACACAAAGTTAAGTCAAGGTCTTGTATTGTACTTGAATTCTAGCATTTCTGTAAGATAACTTATTGCTGGTTGGGTGGGTGATTATTGATTGTGTGGGTTTAATTAAATATTGTTTGTACTAATAAGACGTCTACTCAAAGTTATTTGTCCATTGTATAAGGGTTAAAACAGACTGATTTTTACAACAGTATGAAGCAACATTGCAACACAGTACAATTTACTGTCCATGACTGCATCATGGCGACCAAAGAGTCTCTGTATGTCAGCTGAGTTGACTTCATTATCCTCCTTCTAAGCAGGAGAAGTGCATAGGTAGCTTTCCAGAATAGAGGGGTTTTCCATCGCGCAGGGAGTCATTGTATGTGGCCTTGCTGGTGTCGCTTCTCAATAGAGAGATGTACTATATGCGCAAGAAGTGCAATGGTGTGAAACCAAAGCCTCACAACCTTATTGAATGCCCACTATCCTGGCATCAGATACAATGCTTTCATTCTGCACCAGCCTCTTTTTCCAGCTATCCCAAGCCACTGAAACTAACCAGAGGGTTGTTCACTGAAAAGAGCTATCCAATGTGCATGTGTGAGTGGCTATTTTTTAACATCCAACTATAGGTGCCCAATGGTATAATGAGGGCCATGCCATTTCTAGGAATATTGTAAAGCTGACTACTGGCATCCTGAAGGAATGGTTCTACTGCCAAGATTGCTAGGGAAGGGAGTCCTCTTATACTTGCTGTATAGGTCTCCTCATTCGCCAGACTATTGTGACTGCCACAATCTAGTCATCATAAGAGTCCCCTGCAGAAAAAAAAGAGGAGGAAGGGAGGAAGCAGTCAGTAGATCCCTATACTGGACATACTGTCCATGACCATCTTACCGGGCCCCAGTTCCTTTGAATAAATCCTCAGATGTCCGTTACTCAACTCTTCCCCACCTTATTGCTCCTCTGTTATTGATAATCATAGCCCATCGCCACAATCCAGAAATAAAACATTCCACAAAATAACTACCCCAACTTCTTCCAAATACACTTCTAATCACTAATGTTCTTTAGGGCAACGGAATCTGCCATCCTTGCATGGCTAGGCCTACAAGTCACTCCAGATCCATAGCAATGTGATTGACTCTTAACTGTCCTGTAAAATGGCTTTGCAAGCCTCTCAATTTAAGTGCAATTAGGGATGGGTGACAAATGCTACTTTGTCATGATGCTCACATCCCACGAAAGAACAGATTAATCCAATGTTAGGGACCAGATCAGAAACTCCAAGGTGTATTATGAAGTTAGCCTAGGCCCCAGCTTTATTTGATTTTTTTTGGCATTAGTGCGAGCATAAGGTATTTTGCTCCTGGTGTGATTCTATTATCCCACTAGGAAGCTATTATGAAAACAAACTTTATTTAATAACACAGTGAGAATATAATAAAAAAATTTACATAACTTCTACCAATTGAAATATTTAAACAGGATAAGACATAATTCTTAACAGCTACCTATCTCTATGGTTTCCAATTTAAACAGTATCTCCACAGACATACAGCCTTCTTCAGAATCAGTTAGACAAAAAACAAAGATGCTCACATGGGTGCTATGTTTCTAGCTTTTTAACCCCTCTGGAAGAGATGCATAAAGACATCTGTCTTCTGACTCCTGTACAGCAGCCTCCAGAGAAAGATCTGCCTTCAAGCAACTGAACTTCAAGAAAGAAATCTATTTCGTTGCAGATCTCAAGTCTCCAAATCCAGAGAAAGAGACAGACAGAGAGCTATTTATTTTCTCTACAGATTTCAAGTAGCAACTAAGCTTGTTTCTCTGTGAGCCTAGTCCTGTCCAGTCACAAGACTTTTCCTGTCAATCAACCTCATCAAACCCCACTCTGAAATAAACCCATGGAAAAACACTAAAACATTCCAACAATTAAGATCAATTATACTTCTGCAGCATCAACATGTAGGCTGCTGATTGTCGATAAAGCGGCACAGATGTATACTGACTGCTTAAAAAAAAGGCTGCGCAAGTAACATGACCCAAATACATTTCACCTAATCCACCTAATTTGTACATCTTTAGATTGTGGGAGGAAACCAGAGCAGCCAGAGGAAACCCACGCAGACAAGCGAAGAACGTACAAACTCCATACAGCAAGTGACCCAAGCCGGGAATCGAACCTAGCTGCTAACCTCTGTGCTATTATGCCATCCCATGTCCCCGTATCTGCACGGGTTTCCTCCGGGTGCTCCAGTTTCCCCTCACAGTCCAAAGATGTGCGAGTTAGGTGGATTGGCCATGATAAGCCGTCCATTTGTGTTGGGGGATTAGCAGGGTAAATATAGGGAGTTACAGGGATAGGGCTTGGGTGGAATTGTTGTCGGTGCAGGCTCGATGGGCTGAATGGCCTCCTCTGCATTGTAAGGATTCTATGATACATTCCTTAAAGGCACAGTGTTGTCATATCATACAATGCTCAACCACTCACCTACGTGTATTCTCTTTGTGCTTGTTTTGTGGATACCTTTGGCTGATCTAGTGCTCCTAAGCAGTCCTACTCCAGTGCCCACAGCAAGGCTGTTGGAAGACCATTGGTGAGGATACTGTTAGTGGTCTAGCTGTATACCCTCAAGTGGGTCCAGGCTTTAAGGACCAGGCTTTGGCCTGTACAATTTCAGCATGAGAGGCAATAGTCTGGGCTGGTTAACTAACGTGCAGAAGTACTGGTGAAGGGGCAATGATGGAAACATGAATGATGTCATCCTGAGAAAGGACAGTAAGCTCATGCAGCAAACAGCTATTGTCAATCCCCTTAGCAATCCTGGTAATCGGCTGGAGCATAGCTTATTGATCTACTGAGAGACAGTGCATGCATGACTCTTTGAACACTGGTGCCTATAGCCATGATGGCACCAATCTGAGCCTGCATAGCAATAAGCTGGACTTACATGGTGACAAGCAGAGATCACATGACCTAAGTCTTAGCTTCCACTGCAGCACAGTAAGAAGTCTCACAATACCAGCTAAAAGTCCAACAGGTTTATTTGGTAGCAAAAGCCACAAGCTTTCAGGCCCCTGACCCTTCATCAGACTCACCTGGCAAAGGGTCAGAAGCCCGAAAGCTAGTGGCTTTTGCTACCAAATAAACCTGTTGGACTTTAACCTGGTGTTGTGAGACCTCTTACTTTGTTTATCCCAGTCCAATGCCAGCATCTCCACATCATGACTTCCACTGCAGCACTCAGACATCACAATACTTCTGCATGTGCCACACAGGAAGCTAAAACATCGGCCATCAGACTTTGGCTTACAGGTACAAAGAACAGCACAGGAACAGCCCTTCGCCCTCCAAGCCTGTGGCAATCATGAAGTCTGCCTAAACTAAAACTATATACACTTACGTAATCCATATCCTTCCATTCCCATCCTAGTCATGTATTCGTCTAGATGCCCCTTAAATGGCACTACCGTACCTACTCCCACCACCTACCCGGACAGTGCGTTCCAGATATTCATCACCTTCTATGTAAAAAAAAAATGCCTTACACATCTCCTCTAAATTTTTCACCACACATCTTAAACCTATATCTCCTAGCATTTGACTTTTCTACCCTAGGAAAGAGCATCTGACTATCCACTGTCCATGCCACTCATAATCCTGTAAACCTCTATCATGTCGCCCCTCAACCATTATTGTTCCAGTGAGAACAAGCCAGGTTTATTCAACCTCTCATCATAGCTAATACCCTCCAGACCAGGCAACATCCTGGTAAACATCTTCTGTACCCTCTCCAAAGCATCCACATCCTTCTGGTAGTGTGGCAACCAGAATTGTATACAATATTCCAAATGAGGCATTACTAAGGTTCTGTACAGTTGCAGCATGACCTGCCAATTTTTATACTCAATGCCTCGACTGATGAAGGCATCCTTGCCATTTGCCTTCTTGATTACCTTATCCACCTGTGTTGCCACTTTCAATGATCGATGGACATGTACACCCAGATCTCTCTGCTTGTCAGTGCTCCTCAGGGTTCTACCATTCAAAGTATAATTCCTACATATATTGGACCTTCTGAAATGTATTACCTCACATTTGTCTGGATTAAACTCCATTTGCCATTTCTCCATGCAAATCTCCAACCGGTCTATTTCTTGCTGTATCCTCTAACAATTCTCTTCACTATCCACAGCTCCAACAATTTTTGTGTCGTGTGTGAACTTATTAATCAGACCAGGTACATTTTCCTCCAAATCGTATAGATATTTATTACGAACAACAAAGGTCCCAGAACTGATCCCTCTAGAACACCTCTAGTCACAGCCTTCCATTCAGAAACGCACCCCTCTACTGCTACCCTCTGTCTTCTATACCCAAAGCAGTTCTGTATCCACCTTGCCGGCTCTCCTCTGATCCTGTGTGACATCTACTTTCGTACCAGTCTACCACGAGGAAGCTTGTCAAAGGCTTTACTGAAGTCCATGTATAAAACATCCATTGCCTTTCCCTCATTTAATATCTTCGTCATTTCCTCAAAAAACTCGATCAAGTTAGTGAGGGACAGTCTCCCCTTCACAAAACCATGCTGTTTATCACTAATAAGTCCATTTGTTTCCAAATGTGTGTAAATTCTGTCCCTAAGAATCTTTTCCAAAAACTTCCCCACCACTGACGTAAGGATCAGCAGCTTATAATTTCCTGGATTATCCCTGCTGCCCTTCTTAGACAAAGGAATAACATTGGCTATTCTCTAGTCCTCTGGAACTTCACCGCCAATGAGAATACAAAGATTTGTCAAGGCCCCAGCAATTTCTGCTCTTGCCTCCCTCAGTATTCTGGGGTAGATCTCATCAGGCTCTGGGGACTTGTCTACTTTAATGCTTTTTAAGATGCTCAATACCTTTTGAAATTGACATGACCCAGAATATCTACACACTCTACCCCAGGCTCCTCATCCACCTACTCCTTTCTGGTGAATACTGAGGCAAAGTATTCATTTAGTATCTTGCCCATCTCCTCTGGTTCCATGAATAGATTCTGAAATCTGGCACGTTTATTCCCAATGAAACAAGTAGGATTTCACTCTACATTTTCTGTCACTTTGTAAAAATCTTAGCATGTTTCACCCTGTCATGTTGAGGGGCTGGCCAAAACACACTGGTAATGCCTGGCAGCACTGAGGAAACAAATATGGAGATCTCAGGGGCTCTTACCAACCCCCATGCAATCAAAGTAGGCCTCTCCACCCCCCCATGCCCACCAATGCAGTCAAGGCCACCACCTGTGTCCCATCCCCTCCTCCGAATGATAAAACCCAACATCCCCCCTCTCCACGATCAAAGTCAGCATTTCTATCCCCCTCAACACCCCCTCCAATGAAGCTCCCAGTAGGATTTGCCCAAGCACTGCGCCAAACCGTGACATGGGGATGCTCCAGGGTATTGCCTCGCCATGCCCCTCTCTTCTGGGGGTCCCACTCACCTTTGTGTCCCTGGGGGATCCCCAAAACAGATTCATATCTGGGTGAACCTGTTGTAAGCCCCACTGACGTCATGTCAGTGATGTTTGAAAGTAGATGGAATGACGTGGTGATTGGGGTCTTTAATTATACTGAAATGTATGCAAAAGTATTGTAAACAAGTTCATGCTCATTATGGATGTGAATCCGGTTACATTACCGGTGGGGGTGGTGAAAATCAAAGATCGTGATCTCTCTTTTTTTTGTTTTTATTCCAATTCAATCAGATCAAATGCAGAGTCAACAAGTTGAGACATTCCCGATCCAAGCTGACCAGACAGGGCTCTTACTTCCTGTCCTGGGCTTGATCTCCATGATCCAAGCTGATTGGAGTAGGGCATAGCTCCTCCTCCAAGGCTTGATCTTATTTGCATTTTAGTCAAAAGGCTGAAATGCCACGTTTAAAACTTGCTCCAAATGAAGATAAAATGTACCCTAATGACTTCAACTAAGCACAGCATGTCGATACTACACTTGATTTTAGCCAAAAGGCCGAGGGTGAGATTCACGATTTCCAGGTTTCGCTGGATTTTGAGCCCCTGCAGATAGGAAGTGCAGGCTCAAGATTACTCTCATAGGATCCTGAGGGGAATGACAGAGTAGATGCTGAATGGATGTGGGACAGACTAGAACTAGGGTACACAGTTTAAAAATAATGGGTCTCCCAATATGAACAAAATTAAGAGAAATCTTTATTTCAGAGGTTTGTTAGTCTGTGGAAGTCTCTCCCCCAGAAATGTAGTGGACACTGCATCACTGAGTATTTTTTAGATTGAGTTAGACAGAGTTTTGATCCACAAGGAAGTCAAAGAGTGTAGAAGTAGACAGGAAAGTAGAGTTGAGGCCATAATCAGATCAGCCACGATCTCATCAAAAGTCGGAGCAGGCTTGAGGGACCAAAATGGCCTATTCCTGCCTCTTGAACCTAATTTGTATGTCTGTGTGTCTCAGTACCTCTGGTTGCAAATGGAGATTGCAGTGTGAGCTAAATGTGCTGGCGGGTCCATATAACCCAGTGAAAAATAGAGAAGTTTGGAAATAAATCACGGTGATATTTCATGTTCAGAGTGAAATTAATAAAATAAACTAGAAATTACTAGAGAAAATGGATGTAAGCAGACTAAGAATAACTACAAGAAAAGGTCCATGAAAATGTCTAAGACAAAATACAGTTGAAACTATACGAAAGCAATGAAGACAATAACTTGAGAAATTGAGGTAATAGGTCAGAAAAAATATTAACACAGACCAAAGAGTGAAAAGATCTACAAACAGAACAAATATTTTTGTTCAATAATAAATTATTCAATAAAAATAATTCAATTTCAGAACAGATGTGTATTGGAAAAGATAAAAGAGGGATTATTATAATAGAATATAGAAAACATACAGTAAAAAGTTACAGATCATTAAAACAAAAAAAGTTGCACTTATGACATCTGACAGGTATAACCAAGTAAGAAGAATTGTGATGATGCCAAATAAAATATATCAGGATGAGAGGAGTGGTGCATATTGCTGATGCTGTTACGTAACCAGAGCGGGCACAATAACCTCTGTGTTACGAATGCAAACTCAGTACCAGTAAATATAATAGTTGCACTAGTAATGGTCTGTCTGAACATCAAACAGTGTTGTGAAATACTGACAAACAGATGCAAACAGACATCCAGTACCTGTAACTGTAGGTCGAATCAATAGACAACTACTCAATCTACCTTTGCTTGGAGGCAGTCTTGGGTAAAACGTAGTATCCACTGAAGTCTCTCTTTTCAAGCTTACGTAGAAGCAAATTTCCAGTTGGTATCTTAAGTTTTATCATGTGGGTCAGGTCCACAGAGCAAGCACAGAATGATTAATGAAACCAGAGAAATGATAGATGTCATCACTTTTTTCATTACATTCTTACTTTACAAGACGCCACATTTTTAACACTGGTTTTACTGACTTTCTTAAAATGTTTTCTATAAAGGAAATGTTAGTTTACACATACTGTAATTATGCTGCATAGCTATACTGATTAAATTGCATGAAGATGCATTGAAACTAATTATGTCAAGGCGAGTGATACTGTATTTATGCTGCAGTCCAAAGTATCACAGAGGTTTAGGGTTTTACAGAGTCTCACATAGTGACGTGATTTGTACAAAAGTAGTTTTTTAAATATATGTATTTCTCATTCAGAATAGCAGAAGTGGTCTTCCTTCTCAAAGCTTTTTCCTTCAAAATGCATCATTGTGATTTAAGATGACATTCCCATATTTATCCGCTGTAGAGTGTAACAGCACCATCTCATGCCAATCTGAATTTACATGCTACTGTAAACATGTTTTAGTCTTAAGGACTAGTAGTTTGCAACTACAAAAATTATATTACACATAAGAAGATTATTAAAAATTTTGGAAATTCAGGTAGTACTGATATGACCATCTGCAACTTATACAAATTTCTGTCCAAGGTGCACCATTCCTTTGTTAGCTTTGCAAAATGATGTTCTGCATTTATCACACTATTAAAAAGTGTTGAATGTCACAAACATCTTATATTATAAATATGGATTAAACCCATCACAGAATGTTAAGTCCTGTTTGTTCTTTTGTCAATACCCTTTTGACTTCATGATGTGTTAACTACTGCCAATCAACTACGATACAAAGTCTCATTCCTTCAACTTTTGACTGTACATTAACTGTCTAATTTAAAATCAATATTAACAAATTTCCTTTTTGTCTCTTTGCCTCTCCTGATTGAATCATCCTTCTATCTCTTTATTTCTCTTTCTAGACTAACTTTCTATTGAATTCATTAAATTAATGAATAGGATAGCCTAAAAGTGATGAAACTCCTTTGGCCATGTGGTTTGAGCTGAAAAGTTACGGGGTTCTCTGCTAGAGAACAAAATGGAGGACAGCAGAAAGAGGGGCTGACATACGTGTAGTTGGATGACAAATGTCACAGAGTGATTTCAGATGAGCCACAGTGGATTTGTGAGGATGGCCAAAGACAAGTGGGTGTGACATACCATGACAGCAGATATCCTGGTACAAGCAGCTACAATCAGACAAAGAGGGAGGTCAAATTAAGTTTCTATTCAATGGTGAACCCCCACCCCCCACCAAATGTTGATGGTGGGGAATTCAATAATGGTAATGCAATATAAAAAATATCAATATGAACAATAACAAATTGCATTTATATAGAAGCTTAAATGTAATAAAAAGTCTCAAGGCATTTCACACCAAGCCATACATGGAGATGTTAGGATAGATGCTAAAAGCTTGGTCAAAGTGGTAAGTTTTTGCAGCAACTTCAAGGAGAGAACAGAGAAAGAGAGATGGAGGGGTAATCTCAGGGCTTCAGGTCTTGGCAGCTGATGACATAACTACAATGGTGGATCAGTTAAAATTGTGATGCTCGAGAGACCAGAATCTGATGAGTGTAGACTGTGGGCTGGAGAAGATTACAGGGGCAAGGGATTTGAAAACAAGGATAAGTATCTTAAAATTGAGGCATTGCTTGATCTGGAGTCAATGAATATCAGTTAAAGCAATGGTGATGGGTGAATCAGACTTGGGGCAGGCAGCAGAGTTTCAGATCAGCTCATATTTATGGAGCACAGAATGTAGGAGACTGGCAAACAATGCACTGGAATTGACATATCAAGAGATAACACGAATGAAGGTTTCACAGGAGTATGGCATGAATGTAGTTGAGAAATGGAAATAGATAGACGAAGTATCAAGGGAGGGTGAAGGGGGTGGGCTGGATTCTTTCTTATTGGAGATGATCATTGCATGGCACTTTATGTTCCTTATCAATAATCACCCCGAGCTTGAATGTTTACCAGGTCCTGCTGCTTTGGGCATGGAGTGTTTCTTGGATAGAGTTGGGCACTGATTACCAATGAACATCCTCACTTCTGGATGAAAGGTCATTGATGAAGCAGCTGGAGATAGTTGGGCCTAGGCATTGCCCTCGAGAACTCCTGCACCAATGTCCTGAGCTGAGATGATTCACCTCCAATAATCACAGTCACCTTCCTTTGTGCTAGGTATGACTCTAGTCAGTGGAGGGTTTTTCCCTTTATTTCCATTGACTTCAATGTTACTGGAGCTCCTTGGTACTACACTTGATCAAATTCTGCCTTGATTCATGTCAATCATTCTCACATCACCTCTGGAAGTCAAGTCTTTCTACATGTTTGCATCAAACTGTAATGAGGTCCTGAGCCAAGGAGTCTTGGTGAAACCCAACATTAGCATCAGTGAGCAGGTCATTAATGAGTAAGTTCCACTTGTTGATACTGTCGATGGCACCCTCAATTACTTTTGTTGATAGTTAAGAGTGGATCAATGGAATGCTAAGTGGCTGGATTGGATTTGTTTTATCTTTTGTGAAAAGAACACACCTGGGAAATGTTCCACATTGTTGGATGGATGACTGTTTTAGCTATACTGTAACAACTTGGCTGCAGTAGAAATCTTCAGCACCACAGCCGTTCCTTGATACACTGTAACCTCTCCGATCTATTGTTTGAAGACCAGTTGTCTGGAATTATTTTGAGCAGACCTAAGCATTCCCTCTATGTCATTGGGAGAGCAGAAACATGGGAAGTATAGTCTTCAGTTAAGCAAAACAATTGTTATTGCTGTTTTATAATGTTTTATTACTGTTTTACACTTCAGGTAAATAATTATATCTATGAAGCTTTCTAGTTCACACATTCATGGTTCAGCATTTTAACATCATTCTGTAATTCAGAAAATTCCAAATCCAGAAATGACTTGGTCCCAAGCATTCTGGAATAGAGTTACTGTATATCATATATCAAATTAGCTGAAGACTCAGGAGGCTTCAATGGTGGCAGTTCTGACGAAAAATGGTTGGAAATGGTGTAGGTTTGTCTTTTACATTCACATGCTGGGCTCTGTCATTAAGGTTGAGGGTGTTCATGGAGCCTCCTCCTGCTTCTGTTGCGTTGAAATGCCCATCACCATTCATGACTGGACGTGACAAGAGCTTTGATTTGATCCGTTGGTTGTGGAATTGCTTATCTCTGTCTCATAGCTTGCTGCTTTCACTGCTTAGCATGCATGTAATTTTATGGTTTCGCTCCACCAAATTGGTACCTCAATTTTAGGTCTGTCCAATGCAGCTCCTGGCATGCTCTTCTACACTGAATATTGAACCAGGTTTGATCCTCTGGCTCAATGATACTGTGAGGAATATGTTTGGACCTGAAAAGACTGATTTTGGTGTGATACAATTTTGCTGCTGTATATGGTCTCATGAATGTTCGGTTTTGACTCTTAGATCTGTTCTGAATCTATTTGGCCTTATGGAAGTGCCACACAACATGGTGTAGGGTACCCTCACGTATGGAGATGGAATTTTGTGTACTGTCATTGACAAATGTATCTACAATAGATAGATGTCAGGTTGAGCTTACCAATCTATGTCCTACAGAACCCGGCCAGATCATTCAGTAATTCTGCTATTGAACCATTCCAGTGATGAACTTAAAGTACATTCTGTGCACTTGCTATCCTTAGTACCTCTTCAAAGTAGTGTTCAATATAGAGGACTATTGACGCATTTGTTATGGTCAGCAGTTATTAGCAGATTTCCTTGCCCATGATTGACTTGATGCCAGGATACTGAACCAGGTTCAAAATCAATATTAAGAGAGACCTCCTTGAGATTTTATATAATTGTATTGCCACATCTGTTCTATTGTTAGGACAGGGGAAACCAGGAATGATAATTGAGGAGTCTAAGATGTTGATTTAAAGATATGATTCTCTGAGTATGACGGTATTTTCCTGTTACTTGCTTGAAGACACAATCCCAGAAGTTAGTGAGGAGGACTTTGAAGGATTCATTTGGTGTTACGCCCAATTTACATCCCTAGGTTGATTCCGGGTGGTTGATTTGATTTTATTCTCATTATACTTTGTTTGGTACAATTGAGTACAATTGGTCACTTTAGAAAGCATTTCAAAATCAGCCACATTATCATTGGGTTTGGAATTACCGGTAAGCCATTCTGGGCAAGAACAGTTAATTTCCTTTCCTAAATTAATGAATCAGATGCTTTTTTCTGTGACAATCTGGTACTCGTTTTTCTAACTTACATATTGTGGTTCTGACTCAGAGCTGTTTATTAACAATTCTTCGTTGGATTAGTTGAGGGGATACACAGCTATATGCACTGTTCACATCAGTTCCAGATGCGCTGCGGATGGTCCTGGGCCGTTTACAACTCGCAGCAAACCAGTAGCATGGAGTGTAATGAAACTAATAAGTTTGATGAATGGCAAGTATCATTCCTTTACTGCTATTGTAAATTCTGGTCCATCGCTGATTTGATGACCTCTTATTCTGCAACTAACCAGAATTTTGGAAAAGGGTGGTTGGGCTGCTGGTGGCCGCTACCTTTGGTAAAACTGTCCCATTTTAAAAAATGAACAGTTTCCACAGAAGAAATCCGAATGCTGAATGTACAAATAAAGTCAAAATACTGCCAATGCTGGAGATCTAAAATAAAAGCAAAAAGCTGAAAAAAATTCAGCCGGTCTGGCATCATCTGTGGACATGATGTGGAGATGCCGGCGTTGGACAGTAAGGAGTCTCACCACGCCAGGTTAAAGTCCAACAGATTTATTTGGTAGCAAACGCTACTAGCTTTCGGGGCGCTGCTCCTTCGTCAGATGATAGAAAGAGAGTTAATGTTTTGAGTCCAATATGACTTCTTCGGAACTGACACTGTTTCTCTCCCCACAGATGCTGCCATACTTTCCACCATTTTCTAGCTAGCTTAAAAGTTTGCATTTAGAAGTTTATGTAACAAACTGTAACAAAAACAGAAAATGCTGGAGAAACTCAGCAGGTCTGACAGCATTCTGTGGAGAGAGAACAAAGGTAACGTCGAGAGTTAGGATGACCCTTCATCACAGCTGAAGACAAAGGAAATCATAGAACATAGAACATTACAGCACAGTACAGGCCTTCGGCCCTCGATGTTGCTCCGACCAGTGGAAGCAATCTAATGACCCTCTAACCCAAACTATTCCCATATTATCCACATGCCTATCCAATGACCATTTGAATGCCCTTAAAGATGGCGAGTCCACAACTGCTGCAGGCAGGGCATTCCATGCCCTTACTACCCTCTGAGTAAAGAGCCTACCTCTGACATCCGAACTATAATTATCACCCATCAATTTAAAGCTATGTCCCCTTGTGTTAGCCATCACCATCCAAGGAAAAAGGCTCTCACTGTCCACCCTATCTAATCCTCTGACCATCTCGTATGTCTCAAATAGGTCACCTCTTAACCTTCTTCTCTCTAACAAAAGCAACCTCAAGTCCCTCAGCCTTTCCTCATAAAACCTTCCCACCATACTAGGCAACATCCTGGTAAACCTCCTCTGCACTCTTTCCAATGCTTCCACATCTTTCTTATAATGTGGTGACCAGAACTGCAAGCAACACTCCAAGTGCGGCCACAAATCAGACAAGATTTACAGTATAAGGGTGTGGGGCGGCAGTCTGTAATTGGATAAAGGGAATGTAAATGGTGATGATAAAGGCTGAGAAAGGTGCTAAGAGTATCCATTAATATATTGGAATGTGTAAATGGCAGAAGAGGTACAGATTATTAAAGGACAGCGTGAGCAATGTGGCAATTGGGAGTGGGGGACAGTTTGGAATACAAGATGGAGAGTGAGATTTCAGGAGTGGAAAAATAAAAAAAACTAACAAAATAACTAAGATGAAAAGAAGAAATGAAATAAATGAAAATTGGGTGAAGGTGGAGGACAGAGTTCATGACTGAAATTGGTGAACTCCATGTTTAGTCCAGTCGGAAGATGTGATGCTGTTCCTCCAGCTTTTGTTGGTTTTCACTTGAACATTGCAAGAGGACAAAGGCAGACATGAGGATAGGAGAGCAGGTCCAGATGAGAGCATGAAGTGGCCTGACCAATCCCCATCCACCACTACTCTCCTTTGTCTGGCTGAACTTGTTCTCTCATTCAACAATTTCTCCTTTAACTCATCTTACTTCCTCCAAATAAAAGGTGTGGCTATGGGTAACCGCATGGGTTCCAGTTGTGCCTATCTTTTTATGGGGTGTGTGCAGCATTCCCTGTTTCAGTCCAACTCCAGCCCCCTCCCATAGCTCTTTCATCAGTACATCAATGTTGATTTTGATGCTGCTCCGTGCTCTTGTCTGCATCTGGAAAAATTTATCAATTTCGCTTCCAATTACAATCCCTCTATTACCTTCATAGGGTCCATTTCTGACACTTCTTTTCCCTTTCTTGATCTCTCTCTCTCTCCATTTCTGCTGATAGATTACCCACTGTAATCTATTACAATCCTATCAACTCCCACGGCTCCCTTAACTACAGCTCTTCACGCCCCACATCCTGTAAGGATTTCATCCCATTACCTCAGTTCCTTTGCTTTATGGGCAGCATGGTGGCAGAGTGGTTAGCATTGCTGCCTCACAGCGTCAGGGGCTCAGGTTTGATTCTCGGCTTGGATCATTGTTTGTGTGGAATCTACACATTCTCCCTGTGTCTGCATGGGTTGCCTCCGAGCGCTCCGGTTTCCTCCCACAGTCTGAAAGACTTGCTGGTTAGGTGCATTGACCATGCTAAATTCTCCCTCAGTGTACCTGAACAGGTGCCGGAGTATGGCAAATTGGGGATTTTCACAGTAACTTCATTGCAATGTTAACGTAAGCTCACTTGTGACACCAGTAAATTAATTATAAACTGTGCCGTGTCTGTTCTGATGATGCCATTTCCAAAATATGTTGCCGATATGTCTTCCTTCTTCCTAAATTGTGGTTAACTGGGCTCTTGTCCTATTCATTTCCTGGACCATTACTCTCACCTTCCTCTCCTCCCTTCCAGAACCAAGATAGGGTCCCCCTTGTCTTCACTTTTAACCCCACCAGCCGCCACATTCAAAGAATCATCTTCTGTCATTTCCACCAACTTCAGCATGATGCCACCATTCAACACATCTTCCCCTCATTCCTCTATCAACATTCTGCAGGAGCTGTTCTCCTGTTTCATCGGGCTATCCTCTGTCAATCTATCTTTGTTCTGCCATTCACACATTCCAATTTTTTAATGGATGGTCTTAGCACCTTTCTCAGCCTTTACTATCATAAGAACGTAAGAAATAGGAGCAGGAGTAGGCCATCTAGCCCCTTGAGCCTGCCCTGCCATTCAATAAGATCATGGCTGATCTGAAGTGGATCAGTTCCATTTACCCGCCTGCTTCCCATAACCGTTAATTCCCTTATTGATCAGAAATCTATCTACCCATGACTTAAACATATTCAACGAGGTAGCCTCCATCACTTCAATGGGCAGAGAATTTCAGAGATTCACCATCCTCAGAGAGAAGTTCCTCCTCAACTGTGTTCTAAACTGACACCTCCCCCCCTCTTTATTTTGAGGGTGTGCCCTCTAGTTCTGGTTTCCTTTCTAAGTGGAAAGGATCTCTCTACCTCTACCCTACCTAGCCCCTTCATTATCTTATATGTCTCTATAAGATCACCTTCAGCCTTCTAAACTCCAACGAGTACAGGCCCAATCTACTCTATCACCATTTACATTCCCGTTGTCCAGTTATAGCCGGCCCAACCCTCTTAGTACAAACATTGTCTGATTTTCTTTGTCTTCAGTTCTGATAAAGGTCATCCAGACTCTCAATGTTGCCTTTATTCTCTCTTCACAGATGCTGTCAGACCTGCTGAGTTTCTCCAGCATTTTCTGTTTATGTTTCAGATTCCTGCATCCGCAATATTTTGCCTTTAGCATAATGAACAGTGGTGTTTCAAATTTGAGAAATATACTGGAGTTATTTTTTAAAAATGCTGATAATCTACAATTTTGCAAGACAGTATTTCATAAATGCCATTTGCTGCTCTATACTGGAGTGATGGTTCATAAATTTACTTTTCTACTGCTTTCACGATCACCTGCCCACTCCACCAACACCACCCCCCCAACAATACTACTTATTTATAGTACTTGACTGAAATATTAGCTAAAAATTCTGTCAAATAGGATCTTAATAACAGGTAATGAAATAGTTGGTATTTAATGTATTAGGGCAATTCTAGCATAATCTGTCACAAAATAAATCACTGTTACAAGAAAATTCTGACTAAAACAGCTAGATATTGCCAATAGAAAGCACGTTTACTCTGCAGTCAGACTTTACCATAAATTTGCTATGTGCAGTTGCTATAAAGAACTTCCTGTGCATGTGGTTGCTAACCAAGGTGGAATTCCTGTAAGCAAAATATAACTTCCTTAACTAACAAGTGGGTACATACCAGAGAGCACAATACCACAGAGTTATTATGAATAATGCGGTGAACAGAAAGCAAAACTAAGCAAATGACCTGCTCAGAGGCCCATTTCAATGATGCGCTGAAATAGTTACAAGGAAATACACCAAGGTAATTCCATGATATGTCCCCATTTGATTTTTCCGATATCTGTCAACAGAGACGTGACCTTGGCCAGGAAGTCAGTGGCTCTTACAGTTATATTAATTGTATTCACCTGGAGTTTCCTATCAGCTGAAGAAAATCTGAGTATTTTAAAATTCAGTATTTTGGTATCTGTAGATCTTGCCTTCAAAAGGCTAATTCACAATGTAATGTCATTGCTTTACTGAAGGATAGGGTTTATATTGTATCATTGCATCATCAGGAATATGTTACATTTCCTTCCCTAAAGGAACATTAGTGAACCAGATGGATTTTTCTGACAATCAACAATGATTTCATGGCCATCATTAAACCTTTAATTCCAGAATTTTTTAAATTGAATTAAAATTTCACTAGCTGCTGCATTGGGATTTGAAGCCCAGTCCCCAGCTCTTGCCCTGGGTCTCTTTGATGACTAGTTAAGTGGCAATGTCACTGCAAGCCTACATGTAACTGCAGATCCACAGCAATGTGGTTGACTCTCAAATGCCTTCTGAAGAGTAGCCAGCAATGCTCAAGTCCTGTAAAATAAATTTTAAAATGTTTTCCATTTCCTATTTTCACAATGGGATTCTCAAGAATGAACAGGGATGCGAAATAAGCCTCCACTAGATTCCATTTATAGTATTTTCAAGTTAAACTGAAGTTATTACATTCAGGTTACCTATTTTTTTCTGAATTGAATTAAACAAAAATGCCAACTGTATTATTTTACAATATTTAAAATTCTTAACTAGATATATTGTATTATCTTTTATCGCTGAAAAGAGAGACATATTGCTGAAGCTTTTCATCTTGCACATAATAAAAGAATGTCACATTTCAAATGATCACAACAAATTATACTGTAGGAAAAAAGTGTTAATTGGTTAACAAGCGAACGCTGAATAGCTGAGGCCTTGCTATAGAGAAAGCAATGAGCACCAAAATGCTCCCTAAGTTTCTAGGTAATTCAAAAAGATGCAAGGCTTGAAAATATTCCTTTTGATTGCACAGACTAGGTCCCTGAGTATGAACTTATGTTGTTTTTAACAACTGTAAATGAACCACTTTTTGCTCGACTAACTACCTTAAATTGGTTGTCAGTGTATCTATTAGTGTACTTAGGATTGTTCAGCTAGTGCTGCCCAATCACGGAATCACATCTAACAGTAGACGTTTTGGGTTTTGCAAGTATAGTCTGTACATTGCCTATTATAAACAGCAGGAAGAATATGTTGTGCAAACAACTAATCATTGTTATGTATGGCCTAAATGCTGGGCATTGCACAGGTACTGAAATTTAGCATGACGTCTTTCAATTGTGTACTTGGCAGAACATTTATTTGGACTGATGGCAGTATCCTATTAGTGGCAAATGTGCTTCAGCACTGCGTAAAAACTTGTTTCACCTGTTTAAGTTTTTGAAATACTTTGCCTTTTGAAATTAGTTTGACACAAGCCAAGCATCTTTCAAGTTCAAAAGTAGCAGCCTTTGGCCCATTTATGAATCTGAGTGATATACTCCGAGCAATGATCTGATCAGGACAGCCATTGTCTGTAGGAATACTTGAACGTATTCTATTTCTGCATTGAGCTTGTAATATGAGCAAATGGCACAGGTATTATTCACAAAATTGCTGATAAGGTCAATCTTATACCACATGGAACTACATGAATCCAACATGTATGCTGACTGGTGAAGCTAGACTTGAGCAACGTCATGTAAGAACATCTGCACTGGTGCAATGCTAGGTACTAAGGGCGTGTAACCCAATAATTGGCTGATCAAATCAAACAGCACATTCCTCTACTTGTTCAACCAGTCATACTTGTAAAACCCAAAACAAAGCATCTATTTTAGATAGGATTCTGCAATTGGGTGGCACTTGCTGTACAATCTTGAGTGTGCCAAAGGCTCTACTAGCAACCAATTTAAAATAATCAGTTTGGTTCATTTACACTTCAACTGACTTACATTCACTAGCTGGGACCTGTTCTTGGCAAACGAAGAAAAATATTCAAACCGCGTGCCTTTTTTGAACTACCTGGAATCATGGAAACCTAAAGTACTTGTTGTTTTCTCTATGGCAATGCATCAGCCAGAGTCAATTTGCCAAATAATCAACATGTTCAGTCAGCTACTGGTGGCAGCAGCCCTGATTTTTAGGTGGTGTCAGGAGAATCATTCCTGCTCCTTCTAACTATGCAGCCACATAAATATTTTCCCCAACTTCTCTTTTAGCCCACAATAATCCCTTTAAGATTTACTTGTTAGGTCATATGTGGACCAGCTTTTCATGCATGCAGCAGGCTTGCATTGGCTGTGTGCACGGCAGCCCAATTAATCAGGCATTATGTCCTCTATTTGCTAAACGTTTTCCGAGCACAGTTTATGACTATCATAATGGCGATCAGGAGGTGAGACTGTTGTATTCAATGCTGCTGCAAGTCTTTGATAGTTTAGCGTTAATTTCCTTCTCTCCCCATGGGAAAAAGTCTCATCTATATTTTGGCACTTTTTTGTGACATGAACAAGATCAAAAATCCAATGCCTCTTTTCCTGGCATTTTCTCTTCTGGATATGGACCGAGAACCTGATTCAGGCCAAGGGGCCTGATTCATTTCAAACCTAACAAATTTACCTGAAAAGAGGCCACATTCAAGACTTCCGAGGCCCATTTCATCAAGATTAAAGTATTGAGATATGGCACAATTTTGTGTGGAAGATTAGGAGACATTTCAAAGTCTGCAGCAGAATCTTAAAAGTTCCTGGTGTTCCTGCAGGCAAGTTTTGTTCAATCCTGATCTGAGATAGAGAGAAGTACGGAAACATCCAAAGGAGCAGGAAGCGTTCAAAGGTTTTCAAAGGGCTGTAAAATATGGTTCAGGAGAAATATGCTAAAGACCTCACAGATGTATGGTGCAGAATACCTGATAATTTAGTGTCAACACATTAACTCAGACAACAACATCCACAGAACATGCTTCTGTGTCAACAGTAACATCGGGGCCTCTAAAGATAAGTGAAAGAAATCATATTATTCTGCTAAGTGTGACAGCAGAGTGACATATTGGATTCTTTCAGGCCCTCAGCATATTTGTCAATCATACGAACCAGGCTGTCCATTTTGCTAAAAGCACCTTTGAGATAAACAGCAGCCAATTACAAAGCTGCCTTCTTTCACAGCCTTTCAAAGAAGCTGCACCTTACTTTTTTTTATTACTAATGTAGTTGATGATGTATGTCTATGTAATCACTTCTCTATTTGCAGAATAGTCCTGAGTTATTCTTTCATCTCCGCTTCATAATATGAATATTTACCTTCGCTTGTCTCTTCCAGGACATAACAGACTTGCACGGGAGATTGGACATGCAACTACTATTTGGCTGCAGAATAGATAGAGAAGTTGCTGCCCTTCCTTACTCTTTCATGGGATGTGGGTGTTGCTGACAAATGCAGCATCTATTGCTCCCCCCCCATCCCTAATTGCCCTCGAGAAGGTGGTGGTGAGCTGCCTTTTGGAACTGTTATAATCTTTGTGGAGAAGGTAGGCATACAGTATTGTGAGGAAGAGTGCTCCAGTTTTTGACCAGCAACAGTGAAGAATGATGATATATTTTCAGGACTGGACAATTTATGGCTTGGAAGGGAACCAGCATTTGCTTGCTGAATCTCTGCATTTTTCTTGTTGTTCTTCTAGGTGCTAAGGGTGAGTTTGAAAGGCATAAAAAAAACCACTGGTATGTTGTGTAGTGCAATTTTATATACTATCAACTGTAGACATGGTATGCTGGTGATGGAGAGATTTAATATTTACAGTGTGGTGGATGGGGATCTGCTTTTTCTTGGATGGTGAATGCTGAATGTTTTTTGAATGATGTTGGAGCTGCGCTCACCTAAGCAAGTAGAGAGTATGGCATCATTCTTATGGCTTGTGCTTTGCTGATGATGGATAGGCTTTGAGGAATCAGGAGGTGAGTTACCCACTACAGAATTCTTAGCGTCTGATCTGCTCTTACACTGTAATATTAATGTGCCTGGTCCAATTAAGTTCCTGATCAATGATGACCCTCAGGATATTGATGGTGGGGGATTCAGCTGTGGCAATGCTATTAAATACCAAGAAGAACTGGTCAGTTTTTCTCATCGGTGGTCACTGACCAGCAGTTGTCTGCTGTTAATGTTAGACAACTTATACATCCACTGCTAAAAATGTATGCACTCAAGCAAAGAATGATATGTCAAATGCAAACAGATTTATTGTAAAGTATCTTGATTTAAACCATTTTGTGTAAAATGGGATAAATCTCTGGTTGGTATTGCCCCAGATCTCCCAGCATCCACAAAACATAGCATAACTCCCTATGAAGACATCTAGAAAGGTGGATTTAGTGATAATTTTAAGGATACAGGGTGCATCTCAACTTTCTTTTGTTAATATTAGATAACTCAAAAGCTAAAGTAAGCAGGAGGAAGTGGCAGTTAAAGCAGAAGAGGAGCAAAAATCTGCAGGTCATAGGACCATCTGAGCTGGAGAAGAGATACAGGCCTTGGAGAACTGTTTTAAAAAGCACAACTACATGATAAATTTTCTACCTGCTGTCTTAAGGGGTCATCATAGAAGAAACATAGAATCACTACAGTGCAGAATGAGACCATTTAGCCCTTCGAGTCTGCAGTGACCTCGATCCCACCCAGGCCCTATTGCCGTCACCCCACATATTTACCCTTTTAATCCCCCTGACACTAGGGTCAATTTAGCATGGCCAATCAATCTAACCTGCACATCTTTGAACTGTAGGAGCAAATCGGAGCACCGGAGGAAACCCACACAGATATGGGGAGAATGTGCAAACCCCACAAAGACAGTGACCCGAGGCTGGAATTGAACCAGGGTCTTTGATGCTGTGAGGCAGCAGTGCTAACCACTGTGCCACCGAGCTGCCCCGTAAGGTTAGGAGACCAATTAGTACTCCCAAAATGAACAGTTAAATTTTTATGCCAAATCATTGAGTGGTTCCAGCACAGAAGGTGGCCGTTTAACTTGTCTCTGTGCTGACACTCTGCAAGAGCAATCCACCTAGTTCCACTCCATCACCTATTCCCCAAAACCCTGCAAAATTTAACTTTTCAAATAATTATCCAATTCTGTTTTGAAAGGCATGATTGAGTCTCCTTTCAGCAGTGCACTCTAGAATTGAAGAACTGGAGTTTGCCTTTGCAGGTGGACTCAACAAGCAGAACAGGTACTGGGAGTGGATGAAGGCTCCTGTTTTTACTTTTATGATACTACACATGGTGGCTCTTGGTGTTCTTATTTAGTCCGATAGCTATTTCTGGAAAATTTTCTTTGTCTCTCCATGTTGAGAAGCAGTTTCTGTGTCCATGTCACTATCTCTCTCCTAATGTTCAAGTTGGTTCTCTTTTTAAGCAGCTTCCAGCCTTAACTTATAGTATGAAACCCAAAAATGCTTGCTCACAAACTAACAAATTGCGCTTCCGCATTAGGTATTGGCCACTTACAGTTTTTCTCCCATCTGCGGTTCTTTTTTAGCTTTTAGTAAGGACCTTCAGTTAATTCTCTTTGTTTTGAAAGAAGGCCAGCAGGTAGAAGGGTCTCATTTACATTTCATAGAATCAACAGCACAGACACAAGCCGTTTGGCCCAAACTGGTCCATGCTGACCAAAACGCCCATCTAAACTAATCTCATTTGCTTGTATTTGGCCCACATCCCTCATCTTTTCGATCCATGTATTTGTCCAAATGTCTTTAAATGTTGTCAATGTCCCTGTCTCAACCCTTCTTCCAGTAACTCATTCCACATACATACCACCTTCCGTGTAAAAAAGTTGCTCCTCAGGTTCTCATTAATTCTTGCCCCTCTTAACTTAACTCAGTCCCTTCAGTTCTGGCAATATCCTTGTAAATCTCTTCTGCACTCTCTCCAATTTAATAACATCCTTCCTATAGCAAGGCAACCAAAACTGAACATAATATTCATGGTGCAGCCTCACCAACGTCCTGCACAACTGCAACATAACTTCCCATTTCTATACTCAATGCCCCGACTGATAAATGCCAGCATGCCAAAAGCCTTCTTCACTGCCCTATCTGCCTGTGGCTCCACCTTTACAGAACCACACACCTGAATTCCAAGGTCCCTCTGTTCCACAATACTCCCTAAGGTCCTACCATTCACCATGACAGTCCTACCTTGATTTGACTTTCCAAAACGCAACACCTCACGCTGATCTGTATTGAACTCCACTTGCCATTTCTCGGCCCACTTCCCTAGCTGATCATGCTCCTGCTGCAATTTTTGATAACACTGTCTACAATACCACCCATTTTAGTGTCATCTGCAAATTTACTAATCATGCCTTGTACATTCTCATCCAAATCATTGATATAGATAACAAACAGCAATGGGCCCAACACTGACCCCTGAGGCACACCACCACCACAGGCCTCCAATTCAACAAGCATTCTTCCACCATCATCTTCTGCTTCCTACCATCAAGCCAATTGTATATCCAATTTGCCAGCTGTCCCTGGATTCCCTGAGATCTAACCTTCCAGAGCAACCTACCATGTGGAACTTTATCAAAGATCTTACTGAAGTCCATATAGACCACATCTAGGGTCCTGCCCTCATCAGCCTTCTTGGTCACTTCATCAAAAAAATTCTAACAAATTTTAAGCCATGATCTCCCATGCACAAAGCTGTGTTGACTATTCCTAACTAATCCCTGTCTTGCTAAATGCCTATACATATTATCCCTCAGAATCTTCTCTAGTTAGGCTTACCATCTATAATTCCCAGGTTTTCTTTGCAGCCCTTCTTAAATAAGGGCACCCATGGCTAACGATGATGTAAGTACCTCAGCCAGGGCTCCTGCAATTTCTTCTCCAGCCTTATGCAGTGTTCTTGGATAGTGTTGTGGCCAGGACCAGGAGATTTATCCACCTTCATATATTTTAATATGTCGATCACCTCCTCTACTGTGATGAGAACTGTCCCTAATATATTGCCACTAACTTTCCCAGGTTGCCAAGTCTTCATGTCTTTCTCCATGGTAAACACAGAGGAGAATCTCACCCATCTCCTGCGGTTCCACACGTGTCCATTTTGGTCCTTGAGGGGTCCTATTTTCTCTCTAGTTATTCTTTTTCCTGTAATTTACTTAAAGAATCTCTTTGGATTCACCTTAATCCTCTCACCCAAAGCTATCTCACGCCCCCTTGTTGCCCTCCTAATTTCCTTCTTGAGTACACTCCTGTATCCCCTGTACACCTCAAGGGAATCCAGCTGCTTGTACCTGAGCCATGCCTCCTGGCCAAAACTTCAATATGTTTTGTCATCCAGGGATCCCCACCGCTGCCAACCTTACCCTTCACCTAATAGGAATATATAGACCCTGAGCTCTAGATATTTCACTTATAAAGGCCTCCCATTTATCAGAGGTCCCTTTGCTTTCAAACAAGCTACTCCAATCAACCTTTGCAAGCTCCTGATTAATTCCATCAAAATTCACCTTGTCCCAATTTAGAACTTGTACCTGTAGATCAGTTTTGTCCCTTTCCATAGCTATTTTAAAATTAATAGAACGACGGTCATTGGTCCCAAAGTGGTCCCCCACCATCACCTCAGTCACTTGCCCTGCCCTATTTCCCAAGAATCGGTCAAGTTTTGCCCTTTCCCAAGTAGGACCCTCCACATACTGCCTGAGGAAACTTTCCTGAACATACTTAACAAATTCCACCCTATCTAAGCCCTTAATACTACGGCAGTCCCAGTCTGTGTTCGGAAAATTAAAATCCCCCACAATGACAACTCTATTACTCCTGCAAGTTGCACCAATCTCCCTCCATATTTGTTCTTCTAATTCCCATTGACTACTTGGGAGCTTACAGTACAACACAAATTAGGTCACTATCCTATTCTTATTTCTTAGTTCCACCCACAAAGCTTTGCTGGATGATCCCTTGGTTATTTCGTCTCTGACTATTGCTGTGATGCTCCCCTTATTCAAAATGCAACTCCCTCTCCTCTCTTTCCTCCACCTCTGTCCCACCTAAAGCATCTGTACTCTGGAACATTAAACTGCCAATCCTGTCCCTCCCTTAGCTATGTTTCAGTTATGGCTATAATATCCCAGTCCCATGTACCACCCATGCCCTGAGTTCATCAGCCTTACTTGTCAGCCCTCTTGCATTGAAATAGATACAATTTATGCAACATAAATGCAATTGTGGAACATTTATTGAAAACTGTCCTCTGTGATCCTCTTTGACATGGGCAGTCTGATAAGCTATCGAGCCAACACAAAAACTTGCCAAGTTGTCTGTTCCTACATCCCTCCACTGAATAAAGGCCTTTTAATGTTTTTAAGCAAACACGTACTTTTCAAACTGTAGTCCATAAATATCTATACAATCATAACTACATATTTGTGACATGCCCAGAACTGGTCAGCTGCAAGACTCCAGTTGAGGCCAAACCAGTGTTGTACACAAATTTATCAATACCACCTTGCTTTTGTACTTCAAGTCCCTATTCATAAAACCCAGGATCCCATGTGCATTATTAGCCATGCTCTCAACCTGCCCTGCCACCTTCAATGATTTGTGCATATATACACGCAGGTCCCTCTGCATCTGTACCCCAAAATAGTTCATAAAAGCAGCCGCTTGATAGTACAGAATTTGAATATCGCTGAAAAGAGAGGTGTTGTCAAAGCCTTTCATCTTGCACCCATCTGGACATTTGGCAAGAGTACCAAATTTTGAACAATCACAACAATTTATACCAGAGGAGAAAAGAGTGCAGACTGGTTGACAAATTGACTCTATTTGGCTGAAGGATTGAAAATTGGTATTCTTGCATTTCTCCTGAACAATGGAGGACAAAAAGCTTTGTCAACATATTTCTCTCTTTAGCAACATGAGCCTGTATAGCCAAGTTTTAAATAGTAATCTTATAACTCATATCAATGGAACGGTAATACTGTATTTTGACAAAAGGGAACAGGATTGGGAAGTTCTGCCATCACTGCAGTGTTGTTCAACCATATGAATACCAGCTTGCCTAGTACTATGGTCTGGAAGCATTCCACAATTAGCTTTAGTCACTTGAAAATAATGTGCCAGGTAGACTGCTGTATAATATACTTACAGCAAACCTAAATCCCTTTCATACAGATGCATCACCCAATCAGGGAGGCATCTGTTACCATTCACTTCTGAGAAAGGTCCAGCAAGGTGCTATAGTAAATTGGCTTGTGGTGATTACTAGATGATATCCAAGACAAAATGCTTGCCTGATTAGTCATTATTGGTTGGGAAAGGTGACAATGCAGAGGATCATTAGATGAGTAGTTTCTGCTGAAAGTTTCATAAAACATAATGTTTTGGGATCTACACCCCAATTTCTCTCAAATAGCATACCAGAATTCAATGCATGCAAAGGAATAAACCCACTTATTTACCCAAATTTACATCCAGCCCCTTCAGATGAATAATTAGATGCAATACATATATTTCAAAAATATGTCCTCCCAAAGACCCTGTAAACACAGAAGGAAATGGTGGGCTTGTTTAAAAATGTTGAATAGATATTTCCTAATTTTGGAATCCATACCCCTATTCAGGCCTGCACCTCTTGAAAGGGGACCCAAAGTGTACTCTTCAGCAAATTTGGAAAATCTCATTTGGTTTACCAGCCTCCAAAATTATGCCAGGTCCACTGATATCAGGGATTTGGGAATTCCTATTTTAAGTTTTTCGCATAGCCAAATGAGAAAGAGGACCATTTTAGGCGTCTAAGATCTATTTGTTGGGCCTATGTTGTATTCTTTCTGAAGTTATTACGGAAGCTTATTGGAAAATGTATGCCTTTGTGGAGTCCATGAGGACGATTATCCCAGCCTGCTGTGCCACTCGAGTAGTGCAGTGGGCTGGGAAACATCAGCTGGAAGTCGCGACTGGTATCTGACTGATCGAGTCTTCCAGGCTCTTTCCTTTGACAGTATGAGGTCGATTACCATATGGAAATTCACATTTCTTTATGATTAGCGAGACCGGGCCGTATTCTCCAGGTTCACTAATGTCTCCCACCTGAACGGGGTTAAAGCTGGTTCTCATCAATGGAGTAATCACTCCGCTGGCAGGGACAGGAGCCATTGAGATCCACCCTGGGAGGTCGGGGACAGGGGGTGCCCCTTGGGCAGTGTCAGCCTGGCAGTGCCATCCTGGCATCCTGGCAGTGCCCACCAGGCATTGGGCAATGCCTAGGGACTGGAGCCTGAAGGGGCAGGGCTGATCAGTGGTGAAAGGGAGCAGGGGAAATTCTGAATTCTGCAACGGAATTGGTGGTGGGGGGGATTCGGGCTGCATTTGGGGGTGGGGGGGGGGGTGGTGGAAAATCAGACAGGCAGGCCATGGAGGACTGGCAATTGGGACGGGGAGGGGAGAGCAGGCAATTTGGGTTGGGTGTCGAGGAAGCCAGCAATTAGGAGAAGGGGGCCTGGGAAGAAACCTGGAAGCCAGTGATCAGGAGGCCAGCAATGGCGGGGTCCAGTGCACATGTGCTGATTTCCCCACCGACAGTTCAGCGCATGCGCAGTGGCCTGTTCAGTGCACTGATTCTGCCCTCTTTAGCAGGATGAGCCCCACCCCCCCTTTCCCACGGCCACTTATTGTCGTGAATTCCCCTGAGGTACTTTGTGGAGCGCAGTGCCAGAGATTCGTTCAACTAAGTACACCCAAAGAACAGGTGGGAAAATTTTCCATTTTCCTGCCCATTGGGCACTAAAACTTTATTGGGAGAATCACCTCCCCATATCTTTTAAATACCCTGTCCCTACAAGTCCTAGCACGAGTGCAATTTTTTTCACATTTCTTTGAAAAAGACCAACAATTTATGTAGGTTTATAGATACTCTTGGCACAAGGTAAAAAAAAAGATGACTCAGACTGATAAAATTTTAATTTATTTAGGACCTAGATGTAAAAGACATTCATCTTATTATAAGTCTCAGACTTATGCAACCATACCTGTATGTTGTGGTTATTAACAATTTATCCACATAGATCCAATACACTGCAATAAGCATTGGAAGAATCTTGAGTTTATTGTTGTGAAACTAGTTTGTGAAGATAACTTTTATAATGCAGGTTCTTTATTGACATTTTTCACTTATGCAAGGCAGCTTCTGTAAGCTGACCCATGTTTCCTGTAACATGAAATTTATAATGTTGAGCATAACATATGGGTTAGTGGACTGCTGGATTAACATTTAGCCTTTTAATGCAGGGTTTTCTAATGGAGTTCCATGTTGGCTGCTCACCTTGAACTCCTATTATATCTTTTCCCAAAGGACAGAGGAACACTGAAATTAGGTGATAATATTAAGGCTAAAACTATATGCTGCAAGAATCACGATGCACAATCAACCTATATCCTTGCAAACATTGTTCTGCCTTATAATTTGACTGATAGTACTACTAAGTGTGCTGTTGAGAAGCTGCACTTCAAAGCAGGGGAGCAAACTCTTTAAGCAGAATACCAACTCACGCTGCTTAAAGCAAGCTTCATCTCTTAAAAGGGATGTGCTTTTTGACTGAAGCAAGCGCTGATAATTATTCTAGCAAAGAATGTGACAAAAGAAAGACACCAAAACAGCACAACATGACAGAGTACAGTTCCAACATTCTCTCACATAGCACTGGAGGTCCTAATGCAAGAGGAAAGGGTTCGTCTATCCAAAAGAAATGAGGGGCCCCTCCAGACACATAGTGCAAAAGATACTACTGAAATATTTGCAACAACGTTCAGCCAGAAGTGATTCATCTCGGCCTCTTCCAGAGATCTGCAATCAAAAATGCCAGTCTTCAGTCATATCGATTCACTCCTTGTGATATAACAAAATGGCTAAAGGCACTGTATACTGCAAAGCCAATGAGCCCTGACAACATTCCAGCAATAGTACTGAAAACTTGTGCTTCAAACCTTGCTGTGCTCCAAGCCAAGCTATTCCAGTACAACTGCAATACTGACATCTACTTGGCAATATGGAAAATTGCCCAGGTGTATCCTGTACACAAAAAGCAGGACAATTCAACCTGAATCAATTACCCAACCAGTCTACTCTTGACCATCAGTAAAGTCACGGAAGAGGTCAGCAACAGCGTCCTCAGCATTTACTTAGCAATAAACTGCTCATTGATGTTCAGTTTAAGTTCTGCAGGATCACTCAACTCCTGCCCTCGTTGCAGCCTTGGTTCAAACATGGACAAAACAGCTGAACTCTAGAGGTGAAGTAAGAGTGACTGCCCTTGACACCAATGCTGTATTTGACCAAGTGTGGCATAAAGAATCCCGCAAAACTGGAGTCAATGGGAATCAAGAGGAAAACTCTCCGCTGGCTGGTGTCATACCTAGCACTATGAAAGAAAGATGGTTGCGGTTGTTGGAGGCCAAACGTCTCAACTTCAGGACATTACCACAGGAGTTCCTCAGAGTAGGATCCTAAGCTCAACCACTTTCAGTTGCTTCATCAATGACCTACCTTCCATCACAAGGTCAGAAGTGGAAATGTTTGTTGATGATTGTACAATGTTAAGCATCATTGCTGACTCGTCAGATACTCAAGAAGTCCATGTTCAAAGCAGTAAGACCTAGGTAATATCCAGGATCACACACCGCAATCAGTAAGGATAGCCAACACCTCCTCCATGATCATCCTCAACACTGGTGCCTCACAAGGCTGTGTTCTCAGCCCCCTATTATGCTCCTTATGCACCTATGACTGTAGCCAAATTCCCCTCCAACTTGATATTCAAGTTTGATGATGACACTACCGTAATGGATCAGATCTCAAACAATGACGAATCAAAGTACAGGAATGAGATAGAGAATCTGGTGAATTGTGGTGACAATGATCTCTGCCTCAATGTCAATAAAACAAAGAAGATTGTCTGCGACTTCAGGAATCGTAAAGGAGAACATGGTCAAAGGGCACGGTGGAAAGAGTCGAGAACTTCAAGCTTTTAGGTGTCCACATCGCCAACAACTTCTCCTGGTTACCCCATGCAGACACTATAGTTAAGAATGCCCACCAATGCCTCTACTTTCTCAGAAGACTAAGGAAATTTGGTATGTCAGCTACAACTCTTACCAACTTTTAAAAATGCACCATACGAAGCATTCTTTCTGGTTGTATCACAGCTTGGTATGGTTCCTGTCTGCCCAAGACTGCAATAAATTATAAAAGGTCGTAAATGTAGCCCAACCCATCATGCAAACCAGTCTCCCTTCCATTGACTCTGTTTACATTTCCCACTGCCTCAGCAAAGCAGCCAGCATAATTAAGGGCTCCGCCCAACCTGGACATACTCTCTTCCACCTTCTTCCTTTGGGAGAAAAATACAAAAGTCTGAGGTCATGTACCAACTGACTCAAGAACACCTTCTTCCCTGCTGCCGTCAAACTTTTGGACGGACCTATCTTGCATTAAGTTGATCTTCCTCTGCACCCTAGTTCTAATTTAACACTACATTCTTCACTCTGTTGTTTCCTTCTCTATGAATGGTATGCTTTGTCTGTATAGCACGCAAGAAACAATACTGTTCACTATATGTTAAAACATGGGACAATAATAAATCAAATCAAAAAAGGCTGACAAGTGGCAAGTAACAACCATGCAAATGACAGACAACGTCCATCTCCAACAAGGGAAAATTTAACCATTGTCCCTTGACATTCAATGGCATTACTATCACTGAATCCCACACCATCAATCTCTTGTGGGTAAGAAACTGAATTGGATGAGCAATATCTACAAGAATAGGTCAGAGGCTAGGAATCATGTGGTGGGTAACTCACCTTCCAACTTGCCAAAACTTGTTCACCACCTACGAAGCTCATCAAGAGTGTGATGGAATACTCTCCAATTGCCTGGATGAGGACAGTTTTACTTAAGCTTGGCAACATTCAAGGCAGCCTGCTTAACGGGCACTCCATGCGCCATGAACGCATAGCGACACAGTGTGTACCATCAACAAGATGCACTGCAGGTTCCTTTGACCATATTTTCCAAATCAACGACCACTACATCTACAAGGACAAGGACAGCAGATGCATGGGAATACCACAACCTGGAAATTCCCCTCCAAGCCACAGACCATCCTGACTTGGAAACATATCGCTGTTCCTTCACTGTTGCTGGCTCAAGATCCTGAAACTCCCTCTCTAATAGTACTATGTGTGTTTATACCACCGAACTGCAATAGCTTAAGAAGGCAGCTCATCAGCCAACAAGGTCCACGTCCAATGAATGAATAAAAAGAACTATGAGAATGCAGACAATCATCCAGGTCAATACCAGGAGTGTAGCCCCCAGGACCAAGATGCAGCGGTGCAAGAAATTCAATGACATTGCATGAGTGATCAATTTCAGTTAGTGTACCTTCAAAGATCACATCTCGCCAACTACACTGAATAGGCTCAAGCACTGATCAATCCACAAAACCTCCATTACTCATTACCAACAAACTCTGTCAATCAGGACTCACATCCTACATTCACAACTTCACTTCACCCTCATTTAGTACTGCTGCAAGCCAGTACTTAGAACTGCTGCTAGCAAATTGCAGCTGGCATATAGTGCCAGCTATTCAGCCACAACAAATAAATCACCCCAAAACACTACACTCCATTCACTGAGGTACTTTCTTTCCTTTTGTAGTATTAAGTGATGTGTACCCGGAGGCAGCAGTAGCCAACCAATGGTGGTGGTGGTGGTGTGTGTGTGTGTGTGTGTGTGTGTGTGTGTGTGTGTGTGTGTGTGTGTGTGTGCGTGCGTGCGCAGACACAGATGCATGTCCTTATCCCAATGGAGGAGACAGTGCTCATCAATAGTGCGGCCATGACTGAAGACATGGTCAGCATTGAGACTGAAAGCACCAGGGTGTTCATATATTTGATTCTTCTTTTCATACCCCACTTCATCTTCATCTCACAATCTCTTCTGATTTACAATTGCAGGTCGTCTCAGCATGCACTCTTAGTTGCCCACCCACAATCCTATGCTTGTGCCTTTTTCCTTTCAGATACCTACGAGTCGTGCAGCAGCAAGACATGGAAAAGGAAAAGGACTGATGATGAGGAAACAATAATTCGCTCTCACACTCACAGCCACCTAGTCAGTTACTGTGCACACTTTCAAGGCTTGATGTAGTTGGGACCTGCATTTTTTTTTATTGACTTGTGGGACAAGGGCATTGCTGGCTGGTTAGCATTTATTGCCAATCTCTAGTTGCTCCTGGAGAGCAGTCAAGAATCAACCACGTTGCTGTGGCTCTGGAGTAGGCCAGGCCTACATTTAGGCAAGACCAAATAAGCACATCAGATTGCTTTCCCTAAAGGGCATTAGTGAGCCAGATGGATATTTCTGACAATCGACAATGGTTTCATGGTCATCAGTAGATTCTTAATTCCAGATTTTTTTATTGAATTCAAATTCCACCATCTGCTGTGGCGGGATTCGAACCCGGGTCCCCAGAGCATGAGCTGAGTTTCTGGATTAACAGCTTAACGATAATACCACTAGGCCATTGCCACTACAGCACTCTGTCATTGGATGAGTGCTATAGTGGAAGCTCAGAGTGAAAGTCCTGCAAGCTTAGCTTTCCACAACTAACCCATAGAGGCATCGTACTGAATATTGCAGTCTACAATTCAAATTTATTGAAAAATGGAAAATAAGCAAAATAAGTACAATACCTCAAATCCGGCTACTCAAAAACTGGCAATGTCCAAGAACCCGTGCTTCTGAGTAGCTTACCGCACCCTGATCTCATCAAACCTAGTTCAGAAAAATTCAGAGTGTTGCTGCACTGGACTTTTCCCACATTCCAAGTGGCTGACCGAACCTTAGGCTGACCTGACTCAAAGAGAAGAGAGATCATATCATGTCTCCTATTGACTGAATTAAGAGGTTCTGGGTTTTTTGCCTAAAAAACTGGTAAGTTTCAGAATCTATATCGATTTGATCCTGAGGTTGCTGGATTTTAGATACTTTACCTGTACGTCAAAATAATGTTAAAATTTTACAGGCAACTAATGTTGCTTGAAAACTAGACTCTCTGGAATCTCTCTTTTACATAATCATTAAATGGAGTACTTGGATAATCTTCCATGAGGGGAGATTCCTATGGACCAACAGAGTACTGGTTCCCTATCACCACATGAAATTATAGCTAAATTAAGTGAATAAATGATGGGCAACCAATGAATTACCTCTAAATGAAAAGAAATTCTGTTACGCCACAGGTACTGTTGCACCAAATCTCTTTCTTTTATAACGTTAATTGATGAGTCAAATATTACAGGTAACATTTTTCTTCCCTAGTGGGCCCACTTACATTTATACAGAACTGTAAATACGTGAGGTCTACAGCTGAACGATCTAAAATTGATGCGGTTAAGATTTAGTTGATCCATTAAATTAACTGAGCTCAAAATGGGTTTCATGTATTAATTCAAAGCACAAATACGACAAAGATATTTCATTTTAGGTAATTAATAAAGATCCATTTTAAATTCTACAGTACACTGGATGAGCTGCAATTTCACAAGAAATATTTTATGATGTGTTTAGCAAAATTGATCAGTTTATTGCTGACAAATTGTTTTTGTGAAAGTAGTTATAGATATACAAGGTCAAAACAATTTTCTAACATTTGCACAGGGACATTCTAGCTTTTGTTCTCAGTTTTAAGATTTCTACATTAGCATAAGTCACAGAAATGTGTACAGTTTCGAAACCACAGATCAATTCCAAATAATGTATTTGTTGAAACGCAGCAAAGCTGAAACACTTACAATATTTTTAAGGTATGGGGTGAAATTGGTCTTAGTCAATTGCGCTAAATGAGCGCGAACGATAGCAAATGAACAGTTTGTTTTGCACCCTGCTGACTGTCCTTTCCATCAAAATCAATAGAAACAAAAATCATGCAGGCCGTTAAATGAGCTGCCAAGTCAATATCAGCTGTTTTGCATGACTGACCAAGACTAATGTCACTTCCTCAGATCTCAGTCCACAGGATAATAATATTGTAAGAAAAACCTGGAAACATATGTCAGGGCCATGCACATCTGAAAACAGAAAAGACAGATGTATGTTTCAGGTAACGGCTCCTAGCCACAAATGAAAGAGAAGGCCCACTTTTGCTTTACTGCAATGCAATATCTATTCATTATTTATAGATGCGGGTGAACCCAGTGTATATTTCCATCATTTCTCATTTATCTTAGATTTCCAACATCTGCAGATTATTTCTATTTAAGTGTGCAAACTAGGGCAATTATTCATTTATACAGTTAGTACCCAGACATCTCTTAATTTCTGGCTATCTGTTGGTCATACAAATAGCTCTGTACTCTTGCTGGTTAAATAAATTCTGGGCTCAGAGTTATATGTAAGTTATTATGGCTTTAAGATTAAGAAACATGGATTTGAAATTCTAAAATGGGCTCTCCATGAAAATTTGCTAGTTCTCTGGTTGGGGTCAGGGGACTAGGCCTGAATTTGGGTGTTACAGTAGCACAGTGTTTAGCATTGCTGCCTCTCAGTGCCAGGGAACAGGTTCAATTACCAGCTTGGGTTACTGTTTGTGCGGAGTCTGCATGTTCTCCCCGTTTGCGTGGGTTTCCACTGGGTGCTCCAGTTTCCTCCCACAGTCTGAGAGACACACTGGTTAGAAACATTAGCCATGCTGAATTCTCCCTCAGTGTACCTGAACAGGCACTGGAGTTGGACAAGCGAATTTTCACAGTAATTTCATTGCATGGTTAACGTAAGCCTGTGATATTAATAAATGAACTTTAAAAAAAATCCATTCCAGCAAAATTCTGATCTGCTTGTCCTGCAATTATGACTTATGGAGGGGGATTGGGGAAAAAGCATGACTCTTCTACCTTATATGCCATGTCTAGGGAGTTCCTAAAACTTTCACCATATTTCTTTGCAGAACTCAACAGTACTCTCTTTAGGTGGTTCAAGTTCAATGAGGATCCTAGAAAGATCCCAGAACTCTTGCAATCAATCCAGAGGGGATTGTCTGTAGCAAAAAAAATTCATCACTCACTCACTGTCCACTCTAAGATTTAATACATTTACTAACTGACTGGGCCCTTCCCGAGCCTACTCTCCCCTGATGGAGCAGTGTAACACCTCTCCAACTTTACGACTGGGAGTTTAGGCAAGTCCTGTTGGCGCAGACTGTCCATCTTGAGTTATTTTGTGTAGAATGAGAGAGCGGTCTTCACCTCCCAACTCGATCGACTTAGATTCTGCTCCATTGTGTTTTGTCAGGAAAGAAGCTATATCAGAATTTCAGCTCCCATTTCGTTGTGTTACTTCTCACACTTCTAATCTTATACAGCATTAAAGGTTTGCTGAAGGCAAATCTCAAATCTAGGACAATCCTTTGCCCAATTAGTAGATTACAAAAGTGATTAGGCAGAAAAGTCTTTGTAATTATGTAACACACAGACCAAAGGCCAGATTAAAATTAATTAAAACTCAACGTCTAAATTAAGTTTGTTATAGAATGGCTCTCCACCTTAAAAGTAAAAGGCAGCACCACAGAAATAAAGTGCGGGATTTTCTGGACCTTCCTGCCGAGTGCATCTTTCAGTCCTGCCCCCGAAGTGGGTTCCCTGGTTGCGGGGCAGGTGAGCCATGCAAAAGCTGATAGACTTTGGTGGAACCAGAAGATCCCGCTGCTGGCTAATGGCTCACCGCATCGGCCATGAAAAGACCCGCCATCAGAAAGGCCAGAAAATCCCAGCAAAAGACAAACTGGATAAATCATTAAAAAGGAATAAAATAATGAATATAAAAGAACAAGGGCAAGTTAGTGTTATTAGTCTACACAGTTGTAGTTGAAGAGCTCAATATACCAGCACAGGTGTTAGCTACAGCCAGCTGCTCTTCAACTCGATGCTCTACAGCCTGGAGAATTCTGGAGGGAGCTTGTCTCTCCAGTGTCAGCTGTTTTTGGAACAAAACTACCATGATTATAATTTATTAATGCCAACGGAGGGAATGGTATGGTGGCACAGTGATTAGCGTTGCTGCTTCACAACTCCAAGGACCTGGTTCGATTCCCGGCTTGGGTCACTGTCCGTGTGGAGTTTGCACTCCTGTCTGCATGGGTTTCCTCTGGGTGCTCCATTTCCTCCCACAGTCCAAAGATGTGCGGGTTAGGTTGAGTGGTCATGCAAAATTGCCCCTTAATGTCCTGGAATGTGTAAATTAGGGGGATTAGTGAGGTAAATGTGTGCGGTAGTGGGGCTAGGTGGGATTGTTGTCGGTGCAGACTCGATGGGCCGAACGATCTCCTTCTGCACTGATGGGTTTCTGTGATTAGATGTTGTTGCATTAGTGCAACCTGTAAAAATCCTACAGTAATGAATTGGAAGCCCCACTTTTTGGCAATTTGACCAAAATCAAACGTCGGCTGGATCAAGCCCATGATGGGGTGCAATGCCTTATCTTGACAGCTTGGATCCTGTTTGTTTCTCTTGTGGGGCCCATGAATTGGATTCAATTGGAATCCAAATTTGTTTTTTTTGGAATGAACAAGGAATGGATTTAGGTTTGCCCAGTCCATTCTGAGCATTGGCCTTGTAATTTTAAAAATGGAGTAGAAAATTAAAACAAAATCTCTGCAATACTCGACAAGATTAAACAGTTCTACTTATCTGCAAAAAGTGTTGCATTGGTACAAGCTTAGATTTTCCACCAGTACTGAATACACCAGTGAGCTTTTGACTGTGCTTTGTTTAATAATTGTAGTCATCATTAGTTGACATCAGTTTGAAGCAATATATCAATGCTGGAGCCACTGGCTACAAAGTGAAACCTGAAGATGGAATTATATACTCACTCACAGTCTCCTATTTCTTTTAAATTTGGCAAAAAATAACTCAATGATTTAATTGTGCGTCTTTATTATATGCACTTGTATGTTATAGAGTGTTGCAGAGGAAAGGGAAGAAAGAAGATGTTGAGGCATGGCAGAGTCGCTACAAAAGTGCCATTATGTTCCAACGTGGCTAGCTTTTGGTTTTCTGTGTATCGCTAGTGGTGTCATGGACATCTATTTTGCATCATGGACTGAAATGTACTTGCTGATAATGACTTGGAGCAAGCAGACCTAAGTTATATTGCTGATTCCCCTGAGAAATTGTTGTACATCAGAATCACAAGAAGTCAAGTAAACTATCGGGTTGCAGGAAGCTGAGCATCCAGTGATGGTTTTAAACTTTGCTTCCCAATAAAGTGTAGTTAGAGTGCATGTCAAAGATGCAAAGCTAAGTTGTAGTGATGTGCAACTAATATCTCGTCTCCCCTTATATTTAGCGTAATTATTGAAAACTATAACTGGCATGCAAAAAATCATTAAGTAAAATTAATATTCTTAGTGTTATGGAAATAATTCAACAATTCTCAGCCAATCTTTGTTTAATAGATAAAAGCGAACTACTGCAGATGCTGGAATTTGAAACAAAAACAGAAAATGCTGGCAAGTCCAACAGGCCTGACAGCATCTGTGGAGCGAGAAGAACGATAAAATTTTAAGTTTGGATTACCCTTTGTCAGAGTTGTGGCAAAGAGATTCCAGACTTGAAATATTAGCTATGTTCTCTCTGCACAGATGCTGCCAAACCTGCTGAGATTTTCCAGAATTTTCTGTTTGTTTATGAGACCTGCAACAAAGGTTAAAATGTGAATGAAATCCCACAGCTACAAAGGAGATCCTGTGAGCTATCAATAGAACTATAGGAAGAAAGTAAAATCTGTGAACTTTATATAGCTGATGATTTGTGCAGGTATCATGATGGGAATCACAGTACTGGAAGGTATATTTTCCATAAAATTTTCAAGCAATATTTTGTCATGCATTATATTACACACAACAAAGTGAATTTATTAAGGAGATTAAAGGATAATTTTCCTTCATAATCTTACATCTGAACATCTTAAATGTTCAGAATTAACATGTATATAAGTGCAACATGTGCTATAAGGTAGCAGGCTGCAAATATCTTGGTGTTGGCAGGGTCATATCCATTTAGTGGAATGAGCACAATTCAGCCAACAGCTGCTGCACTGAATGACAAACAATGGCTGCACTCGCTGAGTTATCAACAAAGAGCACACTGTCTGTTCTACAAAGCAATATTCCTCCTGTGATTAAAACTAAAACTAAAACAGCACAGCTCTGCCATCTCCTGGCTCCTGGGGAATAACTAAGTGTTTCTGTTCCAAGTGTGCCAAGATTCACTTATCAAGGTTTATATGGTGAAGGGAAGAACCACTTCACAAAATACCCCACAACAACAAATTAGAAGCCCAAAAGTGTGTTACGTGTTTCAAAAGGTATTTTATGAGTTACTGCAAGATCAGGTATTCAGTTATATAGAAACCATGTTATTTATTAGATGCTAAATGTGACTGATAGCTCCAAATGATGGAACACTATGCATGTTGATCTCTCAAACATATGGGACTCCAGTCAATAGGCAATAAAGGTAACAACTTTTTCTTCAATAGCCAACAAATAACCAAAAATAAAATATTTACATGTGTTTTGTTTGCAATATGTGATTGCACTGTTACTCATTGGCAAAATGAGAGGTTTGAATCTGAGAACGAATTAAGATTTTCAATAGTGTCTCAAAGTAGGTCATGTAACAGAAACAGAAAGATTAAGATATCCCCTTTCTCAAAAAAATTCTCATTGCAACACAATGAAAAATATCATAAGAACATAAGAACATAAGAAATAGGAGCAGGAGTAGGCCATCCAGCCCTTCGAGCCTGCCCCGCCATTCAATAAGATCATGGCTGATCTGTTGTGGCTCAGTTCCACTTTCCCGCCCTCTCCCCATAACCCTTAATCCCCTCTCTTATCAAAAACCCATCAACCCGCTTCTTAAAAATATTTAGCGAGGCAGCCTCCACCACTTCAACGGGCAGAGAATTCCAGAGATTCACCACCCTTTGAGTGAAGAAGTTCCTCCTCAACTCCGTTCTAAACCGCCTCCCCTTTATCTTGAGGCTGTGCCCCCTAGTCCTACTGTCTTTTTTGAGCGGGAAGAGTCTCTCCACCTCTATCCTATCCATCCCATTCATCATCTTATACGTCTCAATGAGATCTCCCCTCATTCTTCTAAACTCTAGCGAGTACAAGCCTAGTTTATTCAGCCTCTCCTCATAGCTCAACCCCCTCAACTCCGGTATCAGCCTAGTAAACCTCCTCTGCACTCCCTCCAGGGCCAAAATATCCTTGCGCAGGTGCGGTGCCCAAAACTGCACACAGTACTCCAGCTGCGGCCTCACCAATGCCCTATACAGCTGCAGCAAGACCTCCCTACTTTTATATTCAATCCCCCTCGCTATGAAGGCCAGCATCCCATTCGCCTTCCTGACCACCTGCTGCACCTGCAAGCTGGGTTTTTGCGACTCATGCACTGTGCCAGTGCTTGTAATCTTTAATCACAATTTGAAAAGATAATGATTTAGCTCTATTACGAGTAATTGAACGACACACCAATCAATGACCATTGAAAGGACAGTCCTGTATACCCACCATTCTACGAGGAAAAAATGTAATGTATGCAAGTCTGATATTCATTCCTGCTAATGGCAAGAATGGAGTGATTTTTAAAAAATCTTTACCAGGAGGCTACATGGTTGTGAGGACGTGGGGCATCGCATACCAATCTGACCATCTGTCACTGACACTTAGCTTATTCTTACTGCAATGTTGTATCCATCCTTCAGGTCGACACCACCAATGTTATCATTCCATCCTCTCAAAAGATTTCATACCTCTTGCCCTGCTTACAGGAGAAAAGAGTACAGAACTTTAGAGAGAAAAATAATATCGCAGGTGGCTGTCCATCCTATCACTATATTAACAGTTGCGAAGAGGTGCAGGAGATAAGTGAGGTATCAACATGCCTGGCCCTTGGCAATGGAGAAATGGGGTTGACCAATCAATCACACATTTGGGTTAATGTCAGAAGCCACTGAAATTTGATGAACTGCACAATGATAGCTTACCATGTCAGCCAATCACTATGTCAATTCCAATTCATGTCGTACGTCTCTCACGTCCTACAAGTGTCCCTCTTGAGGTGGTGCCAGAGGAAGAGGAAAACTTCTCAGAGGAGGCCACTCACTCTAAGGAAGAAGCATCACACAAATCATGCACATCTCCACAACTCTGGTATGCACAACTGCACAAGGTTTCCTGGAGAGTGGTTGTGTGGTCACACTAGGAAGCACACATATAAGTGAGCAGGAGCAGTAGTTGAAGACAAGTACAACAATGCAGAGTATCTACTGGAAGGCACAGGATACTTTCCCTGCTCAGCTGACACAAATATTGAACTTTAGGGGTTGAAGACCACTAATCTGAAGCAGCAGCAGAAATGTCAGAGCTTTTGTGAGTCTTTCCAGAGGCAACACTGACGACTGGACAGAAATTGGACAAATTTGTCTCTCAGGCCTTGGTGTAAATGCCACATTCAATGGAAGGAATGATTACCTGCCTACAGCATCAGACATGGCAGACAATGAAGTGCATGCTGGCTCTCATCAATGGCCCACACACAAGAGTATATCACTAGAAGCACACTGGGGAAAAGCTTTGCCTTGGTCATTCAGCACCTTATTAAAGTGCAGCAAAGTGCTTTCCAGGCCTTGGATAGCAGAGGTGTGGATGGGCTAATGAGAGGGAATGTGAAAAATAAGGACTCTGTTCAAATAGCTTCCATTCCTCTCCCCTGGCACCCCAAACACTTGTCTCCCAGCACCCACAATGTCAGGTAGAGACCTACATGCCGCCTACTGCCTGATGGCTAAATCTATCCCTGCAAAGCTAAAGATGGGCAAGCATTGGCAGGATCCTCACAGCCTCCAAAACCCAAAGCACATCAATCAATCACAACTGAGCAGTCAGCACAGGGAAATTAGCAATCAATCTCCATCTCTGGGACATTTCATATAGGCTAATAGGAAACATTCCCTGGGTGTTTAACACCATGTAGTACTGTCATATTTCTGTTTAACGTTTATGAATCATAAAGCTTACATTTCAAAGCTCCATTGTCTCATCCTTCCCATCTGCTGAGTAGCTTTTTGGCTTGTGAAGAACAATAAACAAGAGTGAAAGATGAACAGTGGATGTCGGTGAGAAGGATGAATTATTGCTTGCATGACTCTTTTGTTTTAGAGGCTGGTAGGGGAGCAGTGCCTGGAGGTTGTACTGCCTCATATTAACTGAGATGTGTGTGAAATAGTCTGCCCTGGTCATCCCTGGCAGCTAATGGGAAAGTGCAGATGTACTCACTAAACCAGGCTTCTCTTCCTCCTCTGAAGATGAAGGACATTCATCACCTTCCACCTCATAAAACTTATGTCCTTACTGTGCAAGGCACAGCACCCTACACCACAACCATTACGGGAACATTTCCTTGTGCGTGCCTAAGAGTCGGCCAGATTAGTCTAAGCACCTGAATCATATCTTTAAATTCTGGATAGCTTACTTAATAACAAATTGCTTGCTTAATTTCCGTTGTATCCTTCCCTTAGGTCGCAGACAAACATTCCATCAGCCACATCCTTGGAGGTAGCCCTCATCTCCAAGGAACAATCAGCTTATTCTACTTGGAAATGCAAATATCTGTGAGAGACATGAGCAGTGCAGGATGGAGGCGTCATATTAGATATTTTGGTATCTTACACACACATGCAGGATAAGCTTTAAGTAATTGCAGAGTAGCTGAATATTGGCTGAGCGGAATTCCAATTGGTGACTCTTCTTGGATGATTTAAGGGTACTTTGTCACAGGGTGCAATCTATGACTATCTGTCTTAGTTGGATTCCAGTAAGAGCAGCAGAAGGCCCTCTTATTTTGACGCCTCATTAAAAGCAAAATTACATTAGTATTGGACTGAGCACATGTGGCATCAGTCACCTGGAAGCTACGCTTATTGGCACAAGATTGAGAGATTCTACAAAAGACACCATTAGATCCTGGAAAGTCCTGGAGGTAAAGAAATTCATAGCTGTGTGACATTGATGTCCAATGGCAACATATGCCTTCCTGGTTTACTTGTAGGAGGACTTTTTCCAGGAATCTGCAGATGTCAGCTATAAGAGAGTCTGAGTCTTATGAGGCACTGGTTCTCAGTCATGTTCCAAAAGCTGATTCTCCACCTCCACTATGTTGGGGGCATAATGAACTTGTTCATTCTCTCTGTCCTGTGGAGCAGCAGGTGGTTGGGGAGAAGGCAGCTGCTGCTCCTCATGTTCCTCACCAGAGGTCCAATGTAGAGCTGCATAAACTATTCCCATGCTGATAAGAGGGCTGATAGCTGAGCAGCACAGATGAAAGAGAAAAAGCCTAAGGTTTCATGAAGAATCTCCCAAGTCTTTGAAATCAGTTCCAAAGCAGTGAAAGCTCACCCTCAGAACAAATCCTGCGAGCAAAAGTCTTTCATTTAGGCAAGGAAGCAGGTGTTATATCTCACTATTGAAAAGCTTTCTTGGCTGCCAATTGCTCAGTCCCCTCAATCCCTGTTGTCTTTTCATCTTGCTTTACCTGGAGAATTGAATGAAACTCAAGAAACTTGTATGCTCAGAATTGAGATCAGAATTCCTGGTGAAAACTGCAATTAATGACTATTTAACATATATACATGATAGGCACACTTGTTCCTCAGGAGTTCCCAGCCCATTGCAGGAAATGCTCAGGTCAAAGACAGGAATTGGTGGACTCCTTCTGGCTTCCCAACACCCTCATAATTTCTGGTGCTTTAACCTACCACCCTCACACAAACTTACTCACATTACTAGTTAAAATGACCTGTGGACTCTTGTTTTCCTTTTGTTGCCTGACCTGCTAAATATTTATAGCATTTGCTGTTTCTAGTACACTTGTATAAATGCTAATTTTGACTTGAAATGTCTTGAAAATTACAATCACGTTGCTGCAAATATGAAATCAAAATTTTCCATATACTGTTGGTACTCTTCAGTGACCTCAATGAAAATACTCCACAGCAAACAGACTTGAGGACAGCTGGAACAGGAAGTACAGTGGTGTTGGAGGAATAATTTTATAATAAATTGGAAAATCACAAGAAAACTGCTTCAAATGCTCTCTCATTAAAAAAAGTCAACAATATTGTCTATGTTTAAATACCACCCTCTTGTGGTCAGATGTCAGAGTATTTCACAAACAGGATTTTGGATTTCCATGTTATCTGCAATTGGAAATCCAGGCATAAACTGTGCTCTAAGTTGAGTTAGTGTTCTGAAGCAAAATTATGATTCAAGTTTCTGCTTGAATTCTGCTCAAACTCCCTTGGATAATCACAATGTAAAATCTTCCATAAATTAGTACAATAAGGCAGTGTTTTACGTTACTATTCATTTTTACTCTTGCATTAAATTTTCCATTGATGAATTTAAAATAGTTGCCTGGGGAGTTTTAATAATAAGTTAAAAATGAGTGGATCAAAAAAATAAGCATTTTAATATGGGCATCACGTGAGCAACCTGATTTTAAATCACTAAAAATTACTTAAAATAAAACTATACAAAATAGCTTGCTGGTTACACATTGGCATATACTAGCCAATTTTGTTTCAGCAATGTTTAATATTTAAAAGCTTTAAAGGTGTCTGTTAGTGCCTTTGCACCCAAAAAAAATTAATCTTAAGAACCTCCTTCAAGACCCACAAATGGCTACAATTATTAGAAACTCAGAGTGTTGATTACTTCAATCCAGGAATAATAGCCTTCACTTAATTGTCATATCTCACTATTTAAGGCTTTTTAGCCTGTCAATTGTTCAGTCCCATCAATCCCCGCTGTCCTCTTGCCTTATTTTAGCTGGAAAAATGCATTAAGCCCAACTGGGTAGGACTGCATTTGAGAAAAACATCTTTTGAACTACTGCATTGCAGCTTCTGATTTGCACTGTATGTAATTTGCACTTAAAGTTCATCAAACTTCGCCAATTTCTGGCAAATTGCACTAAAAAAAGCAGCACCACCTGACAGAAACTCTGCTGCTTTATAGCTTTTCATTTCATAGGTTGTATTTATTCTACAACAAAATTTACTCTCAGCATGTTTGCTAATTTTTTGATTTGAGAAGGAAAGGAGAGAATGCAGAATGTAGTGTTAAAGTCATAGCTAGGGTGTCGAGAAAGATCAACTCAATATGAGGTAGGTCCATTCAAAAGTCTGATGGCAGTAGGGAAGAAGCTGTTCTCTAGTCAGTGTCCTCAACTTTTGTATCTTTTTCCCAATGGAAAAAGATGGAAGAGTATGTCTGAGATGCATGGGGTCCTTGATTAGGCTGGTTGCTTTTCCGAAGCAGCGGGAAGTGAGACAGTGTCAATGGCTGGGAGACTAGTTTGCGTGATGGACTGGGCTTCGTTCACGACCCTTTGTTGTTTTTTGCAGTCTTGGACAGAGCAGAAGCCAGACCAAGCTGTGATACAACCAGAATGCTTTTTATGGTGCATCTGTAAAAGTTGGTGAGAGTTGTAGCAGACATGCCAAATCTCTTAAGTCTCCTGAGAAATTTGAGGTGTTGGTGGGCTTTCTTAATTATAGCATTGGCATGAAGGGACCAGGCCAGTTGTTGGTGATCTGGAAACCTAGAAACTTGAATCTCTCGACTACTTCATCCCCGCTGATGTGGACAGGGGCATGTCCTCCACTGCGCTTCCTGAAGTCGATTATTGTCTCCTTTGTTTTGTTGACATTGAGGGAGAGATTATTGTCGTTGCACCAGTTCACCAGGTTCTCTCTTTCCTGTACTCCGTCTCATCATTATTTGAGATCTGACCCACTACGGTGGTGTCATCAGCAAACTTGAAAATGAAGTTGGAGGGGAATTTGGCCACAAATAGGTGTATAAGGAATATAGTAAAGGGCTGAGGACACAGCCTTGTGGGGCACTGATGTTCAGCATGATCGTGGAAATGTTGTTGCTGCCTATCCTTACTGATGGCGGTTTGTGGGTTAGGAAGTCTAGGATCCAGTCGCAAAGGGAAGAGCTGGGCCCCATGCCACAGAGTTTGGAATGACTTCTGTGGAATAATAGTGTTGCAGGCTGAGCTGTAGACAGTAAATAGGAGTCCGACATAGGTGCCTTTGTTGACTAGGTGTTCCAGGGCTGAGTGTAGGCCCAGGGGAATGGCATCTGTTGTGGATCTGTTGCAACACTAGGCGAACTGTAGTGGATTTAGGCAATCTGGGAAGTCAGAATTGATTTGTGCTATGGCTAATCTTTTGTAGCACTTAATAATGATGTATATCAGAGCCACCGGACAATAGTCATTAAGGCAACGCTGCTTGGCTTATCTTTGGTACTGGGATGATGGTCATCTTCTTGAAGAAGATAGGGACCTCAGATTGGTGTAAAGAGAGATGAAAGATGTCTGCGAATACCTCCACCACCGCTCCATGCATAATCTGACTGCTCATCCAGGTGCTCCATCCGGGCCTGTCGCTTTCCATGGGTTGACTTTTGAGAAGACGGTTCTGACGTCTGTGCTGGTGACCTTGGATATTTGAGGCTATTTAGTTCAATCTTAAATTCAAATTTAAACCATAGCACTCTAAAACTGAGTAATGGCATGTTGTTTCTTTGTGTGGTGTTGAACACAAACTATAAATTTTCCATGAGTCAGCCTTTGACTGCTATCTTTTGGCAAACACAATGCACTGTAACATGCTTTCCTGCCTCAAATTGGGAGAAAATCAGGTGCTATAGCATGTTGCTGCCGACTTGTCTGACCAAATTCTCTGCTTATTCCCACTGGCACCCCTTCACTACCCATCACATGCAACTGCTCGCAGAAAGGGGAGGTCTAATCCCTGATATTTCCCTCCTATCTGCTCCTCTATCCACTTTCCAGAATCATCAAAAGTGTAGCTGTTGTACTTGGATTAGGGGTTGATTAGCCCCAGTGGATGTAGAAGGCCCAGGAAAGGAATCCTTTTCTTCCATTTCACCCCAAGTACACCATGCATATTTTGAACCTGGCATGACATTTTGTTTGTTCTCAATTATTCTTTCGAAATCTTAATTTCCATCCCATCCATCTCTCTGCCTCCTTCTGTTCCACTCCACTGCTATTTAATTTTCTCTCTTTTCCTTCCTTTGCTGCCCCTCTGAATCTCTCCACTGACGCTCTCTCTCTCACTAACAGACAGTGTTTAAGAAGCCCTAACTGACACCTTAATTGCTGGTAAAAGCAACTGGCGTTTTTGTCCTCCTGACAGAGGGAATGTTGTTCCTTACAATCATTATTGACAGTTTGTTTTTGGTATCATGTTCTGGATGAAACTAATTGGCTGATATTGTGATAATTGAAATCAATTAGATGAAGCAGCATAACCATGTTTAGGTTTCCTTGACACAGCAACTTATGATGCATGTTAAGTACAAGGGTCCGGTTTGGAGTTGGACTACAAACTTAGAGGAGGCCATAAGGTTTTTATCGAAAACAACTCCACAGTGCCCTACACCCCTTAAAGAATTCATTTTATATTAAGCATATAATATCTGTATATGGATTCTTTTTTGAGCAAACTGTTCACTTTTCCAGTGACGAATATTAATTTTAAATCCTGTTAAATGACTATTCCTTTCAGTTCTATGTGTGAGGTAATCGGTCAGCAAATATGATGCACAACAGGAAAATGGAAATTCGAGTCAACATCATCTTTTGTTTCATCATGTGTACAGGTCCTTTCAAATAAACTTCATTGAGCACTGAGCACTTCTAAGTAGGTCAATCTTTCAATTTCAGTGCAAATCTCAGAGAGAAGTATGCTCAAGGCATTATTTTGCTTTACAAAGCAATCACTTGGAAATCTATTTTTATTTCACCACAAGTGACTCCTAAAATATCAGTTTTATTTTCAAAAATCTGACAATTAGTCTGGAATAAATGCCCTGTAATTAATGCAAAATCACAGTTCGACTTTATAGAAAATCTGCAAAGCCTAATTATACAAAGACCTGGTTAAATTAAAAGAACCTCATTTTGTATTAGGTACTGTATCAACAGCAAAGAGGAGGAAGGAGGGTGGGGAGAGGAGGAAGGGGCGTGGGGAGAGGAGGCCTCACCCTCTCAATCTGCAAAACAGGTTTGAGGTTCTTGCTTCCAGTCTGGACGAGGACGAGGGAGGTGAGGACGGTGAGCAAACTGCACACGGTACAGTGATGCAGCAGGGCATAGGCAAAGAGAAGGTGAAAAGGAACGTAGTAGTAGTTGGGGATAGTGGGGTGAAGGGTATTGACACTGTCCTTTGTCACAATGAAAAAGTGCACAGAAGGGTGTGTTGTCTGCCTGGTGCTCGGGTCCGGGATGTCGCATCTGGGCTGCAGAGGGACCTGGAGTGGGAGGGTGAGAACCTGGTCGTTGTGGTACATGTGGGTGCCAACAACGTAGGCAAAATGAGAACTGAGGATCTGGGGAGGGAGTATGAAAAGCTGGGAATGGAATTAAAAAGTAGAACCGACAAGGTGGTTATCTCTGGGCTACTGCCTGAACCGAGTGCAGACGGGCGTAGGGTTGACAGGATTAAGGAAGTGAATGGGTGGCTCAGGGATTGGTGTGGGAGGAATGGGTTTGCATTTATGGGGCACAGGCATCAGTATTGGGGTCGGTGGGACCTGTTCGGCGGGATGGGGTGGGTCTGAACCGTGCTGGGACCAGAGTCCTGGCGAATCGTGTAAAGAGGACTGTAGACAGGGCTTTAAACTAATTAGGGGGGGGGAGGGTGCGAGGGTAGGTGACATTAAGAGGCCTAAAGTTAAGGAGAGGGTACAGGTAAGGGTAGAGGCCAAGGATGTCCCAATAATAAAGGGAGTAAGGGGCGTGAGTATGGTTGGTGGCGTTCCGGCAAATAGGGTCGAGGTGAAGGCTGGGATGAAGGCTCTTTATCTGAATGCACGAAGCATTCGGAATAAAGTGGATGAGCTGGTGGCACAGATCAGCACAAATGGATATGATCTGGTGGCCATTACAGAGACGTGGCTGCAAGGTGACAGGGACTGGGAGCTGAATGTCCAGGGGTATCAAGTGTTTAGAAAGGATAGGAGGGGGGAAAAAGGGGGGGGGGGTGTAGCTCTGCTGATTAAGGATAGCATCAGGGTGGTAGCAAGGGATGATATTGGAGCCAAGGAGCAGAAAGTGAAATCGTTGTGGGTAGAGATTAGGAACAGCAAAGGGAGGAAGACGCTGGTGGGTGTCGTCTATAGGCCCCCGAATAATGATCTGGAGGTGGGGCGGGCTGTTAACGCGCAAATAAGTGCAGCATGCAGGAATGGGACGGCCATAATTATGGGGGATTTCAATCTGCATATTGATTGGTCGACCCATGTTGGACGTGGTGGGCTCAAGGAGGAGTTCTTGGAATGCTGCCGGGATAGTTTCCTTGAACAGTATGTGTTGGAGCCGACAAGGGAGCGAGCTATCTTGGATCTGGTGTTATGTAACGAGGCGGGTAGAATCAGGGACCTTGAGGTGAAGGATCCTCTTGGGGAGAGTGATCATTGTATGGTGGAGTTTCTGGTGCAGATGGAGGAGGACAAAGTGGGTTCCCGGACACGCATCCTTTGTTTGAACAGAGGGGAGTACGGTAGGATGAGAGAGGAATTGGCGAATGTGGACTGGGGGAGCGCGTTGGAAGGTAGGTCTGCTGAGGAGCAGTGGAGGATTTTTAAGGAGATCTTTCTTGGTGCTCAGCAGAAGTTTATTCCGATGGTCAAAAAGGACTGTAGGAGGAGAGGTAATAAGCCGTGGATAACGAAGGAGGTGAAGGAAAGTGTTAAATTAAAAGCGGAGGCGTTTAGAGTAGCTAAGAGTAGTGGGCGAGAAGAGGATTGGGAGAGGTTTAAATGTCAACAAAGATTGACAAAGAAGTTGATAAAGAAGGGTAGGAGAAACTATGAAGCTGGGCTAGCGCTTAATATAAAAAAGGATAGCAAGAGTTTTTATAAGCATGTAAAAGGGAAGAGGCTGGCTAGGGTGAACGTTGGACCCTTAGAGGATGAGAAGGGGGACTTAGTGGTAGGGGATGGGGAAATGGCTGAGGTCTTGAATAACTTTTTCGTTTCAGTCTTCACGGAGGAGGACGTGAATAATTTGCCGGGTGTTAGAGATGGAAAGGTGGTAGGACTGGAGGGTCTCAATGACATTATTATTACTAGAGAGGCAGTGCTCGACAGACTGGAGAGACTGATTGTGGACAAGTCCCCAGGACCGGATGGAATGCATCCGAGGGTTCTGAAAGAAATGGCGGAGGTGATAGTGGATGCCTTGGTGGTTATTTTCCAGACGTCGCTGGATTCCGGGGAAGTGCCGGAAGATTGGAAAACGGCTAATGTTACGCCGTTGTTTAAGAAGGGTGCCAGGCAAAAGGCGGGGAATTATAGGCCGGTTAGTTTAACGTCTGTTGTAGGTAAAATGTTAGAATCCGTCATCAAGGAGGAAATAGCGAGGCACCTTGAGGGGAATTGCTTGATAGAGCAGACGCAGCACGGTTTCGTTAAGGGGAAGTCGTGTCTGACAAATTTACTGGAGTTCTATGAGGATGTGTCTAGGGCGGTGGATAGAGGAGAGCCGGTGGATGTGGTCTTTATTGATTTTCAGAAGGCGTTTGACAAGGTACCTCACAAGAGGTTATTGCAGAAGGTCAGGGGACATGGAGTTGGGGGTAGGGTGTTAGCATGGATAGAGGACTGGTTGTCAAATAGGAGGCAGAGAGTGGGGGTCAATGGGTGCTATTCGGATTGGCGGTTGGTGACTAGTGGAGTGCCTCAGGGGTCGGTGCTGGGGCCTCAGCTATTTACCATTTATATAGATGATCTGGAGGAGGGAACCGAGTGTAGGGTGTCGAAATTTGCTGATGACACCAAAATTGGTGGAACGGCAAATTGCGCGGAGGGTGTGGAGAGTCTGCAGAAGGATCTAGATAGGCTGGGCGAATGGGCCAGGAACTGGCAAATGGAATTTCATGTTGGCAAGTGCGAGGTGGTCCACTTTGGTAGGAATAATGGTAGGAAGGATTATTACTTATGTGGAGAAAAACTGCAGCAGGCGACAGTGCAGAGGGACCTCGGGGTCCTTGTGCATGAGTCGCAAAAACCCAGCTTGCAGGTGCAGCAGGTGGTCAGGAAGGCAAATGGGATGCTGGCCTTCATAGCGAGGGGGATTGAATATAAAAGTAGGGAGGTCTTGCTGCGGCTGTATAGGGCATTGGTGAGACCGCAGCTGGAGTACTGTGTGCAGTTTTGGGCGCCGTACTTACGCAAGGATATTTTGGCCTTGGAGGGAGTGCAGAGGAGGTTTACTAGGCTGATGCCGGAGTTGAGGGGGTTGAGCTATGAGGAGAGGCTGGATAGACTGGGCTTGTACTCGTTAGAGTTTAGAAGAATGAGGGGAGATCTCATTGAGACGTATAAGATGATGAATGGGATGGATAGGATAGAGGTGGAGAGGCTCTTCCCGCTCAGAAAGGACAGTAGGACTAGGGGGCACAGCCTCAAGTTAAAGGGGGGGCGGTTTAGAACGGAGTTGAGGAGGAACTTCTTCACTCAAAGGGTGGTGAATCTCTGGAATTCTCTGCCCGTTGAGGTGGCGGAGGCTGCCTCGCTAAATATTTTTAAGACGCGGGTTGATGGGTTTTTGATAAGAGAGGGGATTAAGGGTTATGGGGAGAGGGTGGGAATGTGGAACTGAGCCACGACAGATCAGCCATGATCTTATTGAATGGCGGGGTAGGCTCGAAGGGCCAGATGGCCTACTCCTGCTCCTATTTCTTATGTTCTTATGTTCAAAGTCAGGTGACTCATAAAATTGATGGCTGAGAGTGCAGGAAGAGTTGAAGAAACTGCTGGGTGCCACTGAATTAACCAGAATATATATATTACCAAATGGACTGCAGCAGTTCAAGAATGCTGCTCACCACCACCTTCTCAAGGGCAACTGGGGATGGACAATAAAATTGCTGGCTTGCCAGCAACACCCAGGTCCCATTAAAATCATTTTAAAAATGCTTTTCCCTAGATGAATGCATTTTCAGCAACCATAAGTTAGCAAGGGATGGAATTTTTGACATGAATGGTGTCTGGGTTAGGTAGCACTCAATGTGTTTTTTTTTGACTGATACAAAATATTGAGACCGTAGCTCCACAAAAGTACAAATACTGAGGTTTGGTTTAAGCATCATCAATTCTCATGGTGCTGTTGTATTTACAATGTTCTGGAACTAATGGACCAGTCATATCTCTTCAGTGCTATAAAGGACAAACATTAACATGTTCTATTCCCATCAACATACGGTGAAATAAGTGAAAGTTTCACTGTGATTTATATCCTGGAGCAGTCAACCACTTGCTTGTAGCTCACACCAATTTTTGGATCTGTTTTATTAACCAGGACAGAAATCCATAAACACCCATATGTGATATTATATGATCATTGGAACTCATTTTTGACTGTATCTGGGGCCTCTTGGTGAATTAATTTGGCCTTTCATTCGTCTGGGATTTTAAAAAATATTTCATTTTGCCTCTCAGGAGATCGGGGATGATATTGTTAGATGCAACATAGCTGAATGGAACATGCTCAATGGACCAGCTGGTCTTTTTTTTGTATGTTTCACATATTAAGTTGCATTTAAAATAAATGTAATTTGCAGTGTATTCCAAGGCAAGCTATCAGGATTGTGATGACACTGATAATATCATTCAAGTTTTATTTGAGTACTTTATCATGTTATTTCCTTTTGAATGTGTATTTGCAGTGGTTGGTGAGTTGACTGAACTGCAGAACTGACAAGCACTAGCAGATTTTTCTGACAACACATACAGCTGACTGCAAAGTTGGCTATGCATGAATTACCTCTACTTGCACTGCACTGACGTCATGGCCCAGATTTTCATCACGACAGGGAGGCTCTCTGTCATGTGAAAATAGTGGAAAAATCGAAAGCCTTGTCCCCGAACATGGCTCTTTTCATTTTCACGGAGGTGGGATTGGGGCCAGCCATATTTTGCGCATGTATGTTTTAAAGAGACAGTTGGCCATTTAAATCATCAGCTGCCTCCACTGAAATGGGATTTTGGCTTGCCAGGAAAGTGAAATATGAAGTGTGTAGATTAGACCAGGTAAAAGCAGATTTGAACTTCTGAATTCATCTGGATGGCCAGGATACCCCTTTGGAGAGGCAAGATGCACCTTTGGATCTGGTCCTGGGATACCCTGGCCTCCAAAGTAGGTTAGATGGCCCTTGGAAGTATTAAAATCATGAACTCATTACTGCCAACAGAACTGTCAAAATCAATTATCAAAAGTAATTGTCAGAACTATCTGTTAAAGGGGGCTGTCAAGGCATTTAAGAGTTCAGCCTCTTTGAAAAAAAAATCCCTGGAGCATTAAAAGGATTGCTTGCTATTTCACTCTGTTGACATAAGCCTGCAGTCTTCCATTATTGGGTTAGTGCTGCGTGACTGATTTCTCAACCATCCATTATTGCAGCTGATGTGCTATCAGTTTGATTCCGACGTGGTGCACAGTAGTTAGCACTGCTGCCTCACAGCACCATGGATCCGGGTTCAACTCCAACCTTGGGTAACTGTCTTGTATGGAGTTTGCACGTTCTCCCCATTGTGTATATTTTCTCTATGGGCTCCGGTTTCCTCCACAGTCCAAAGATATGCAGGTTAAGTGGATTGGCAATACTAAACTGCCACTTATTGTTTCAAGATGTATAGGTTAGGGGGATTAGTGGGGTAAACATGTGGGGTTATGGGGATAGGGCTTGGGTGGGATGCTGTCATAGAGTTGACGCAGACTCAATGGGGTTGAGGGAATCCCTACACTGTAGGGATTCTATGATTAACAGCTACAAATGGTTTTTGACTCTGATGCAGGGCTTTGAATTTCAATGCTTGTTGTTGTAAGGAACTGTGCACTTGAACGGAATGTTTGTTGTTATAATACTTCTAGTTGAAGGAATGAAAACATAAGAAATGTATTTTTATGAACGAAAATGTTTTTTTCAGTCTGATCTCTATTACTTCCAATTCAAGCAATATTCCTCTAATAGACTTGAACCCCCGTTTCAAAATCAGTTAGCAACAAACAGGTTTATGTGCTATACAGTCCTTGAGCCTCCAGAACACCTCTGGAGAGAGAGGCCTATTTCACCAAGCAGGTCCCAAAAAGCAGCCTCCAGAGATAGAGAGACAGAGACACCCCTTGCTTCTTTCAGATGGGGCAGTAACTGCCTGCTTTTCTCCATAAGCTTAGCTCCTCCCCATAAGTCTCCCCTTAGAGACTGTCTCTATCAATCAACCTAATGAAAACCCCATTCTGAAACTCCAGGGGAAAACCAAATAAACGAAAATGCATTAACTCAGAGTAACGCAAACACATCCCTAGCTAAAATCAATCATTAGCCTGCATTCTCAGCACTTGAGCTGCCTGGTGCTCAAACAAATCAGCACTGTGTAAAACAAAGCTGAATTTTAAACATGCCCCTTACAAGAAACATGATATAGATACACTTCTTTAAGGCACTGTATCATCACAGTGGGGGAGATTATTAATGCCTCCTCCATAACACTCCTCACATGAAAGCAGTGCAGGAAAAAGTTCATGAATATTGCCTTGAGAATAATGTGAAAGAATGATAATTTTATCATTAATGGGGTGAACAAAGCACTCATGGCATTTACTATTACATGTCTTCACACTGTCTTATTTTCTGACAACATCTTAAATGTCAGTGAGGCATGCCCTACATAGCTCCAGCCCTCATGTAGAAGTGTTCCTTTGCTCAAAGTTTACAAGCATTCAGCTCAAGATAATTCTCCAATCAACAGTAGAATTGTGATAGATTTAAGAGGCACACTTCAAGGGGGCATAGGCTGGTGGAATGTTTGGAGAAGTATAAAATAGTACAGTTTGGTAGGAAGGATGAGAAGAGAGAATAAAGTGTGTCCAGGAATGGAGAGACTCAGGGAATTATGTGCACAAGTCATTGAAAGAGGCAGGACAGATTGAGGAAGTGGATAAAAAGGCATATGGGATTTTTGGCTTTAAAAATAGAGGTCTAGAGTACAAAAGCTAGGAAACGATGACAAACATTTAAAAATGGTTCAGCTTTCATCTACAGTGTTGTGCACAGTTGTGGGAAGGAAATAAAAGCTTTAGAGAGGGCTCAAAAATGATTTATAAGAATAGTTTTAGAGATGAGGGGCTTCAATTACATAGTTTTTCTTAGAACAGGGAGAAGAGGTTTGATAGAAGTGTTCAAAATCATGAAGAGTATAGGCAAAGTAGATAAAGAGAAACTGCAAGTGTTGAGACAGGTTTAAAGTGGTTGGCACAAGAATGAATGGTGATATGAGGAAAACCTTTTTTACGAAGCAAGTGGTTACGATTGCAGTGTCTGAGAATGTGGTGAAGACACTTTGAATCAGAGTTTTGAAAAGGAAATTGGATAAACACCTGAAAAGAAAATACATAAAGGCCACAGGGAAAAGCAGGGAGAGTGAAACTAGCTGAATTGCTCCTTGAAGAGCTGGCACAGAAATGATGGACCAAACAACTATTTCTCTGCTATAACCATGCTATGAAAAAGTCTTGAGTTACAAGGAGAACAATCAAAGAACACTTCTCTTTTACACTTGGATCGTTGGTTGCAGGTGTTTTTGACAAACGCATTGCCATGAGGAACAGCAAAGGAATATAAAGAATTATTGATGTTAACCATGACATTCTTCACTGTATTTCTCACAAAATTTCTGTTAAGACTGCATTAAACCACAAAGACATCATGTTGGGAATATCAGTGATACACTTATCCTTATGCTTAGTAAAAGTCAAGGCATTGATCTCACATACATCAACTGAAGTAGAGATGGATTTTCCAGATAAGGAGCAGAAATGGAAGATTGGTATCAAGAAGAGAAATTTTCACAGACACTGTTGATCAGTAAAGCTTTCCCTGGAATGAAAGAGAAGATTTAGGATTAAGGATGCAGCTATACACTGAAAGCTAATATTGCACATGATTTAAAATGCAGTTGCAATCAGAATGCATGGTTTTAACCAAATGGTGGAGACTTTTGCAGGAAAGAGAAACAGAAATGTGGTCAACTAGTGATACAGTGGTCCTCTCGTCACAAAGATCTGCTCTAAATTCTAGACCCGAAAGTGCCTTCTTGTCAACTACAAATCGTAAATCTATTTAAGAACAAATACAGAAATAAAAACAGAAATTGCTGGATAGCAAGATGTGGCAGCACCTGTGTAGGGAAACAGAGTTAACGTTTCGGATCTAAGTGACCTTTCTACAGAACAGACCCTTCAACAGCAGATTTACAGCACAGTTTTTATAATCATGAGTCTACAGCAAAAAGATACTCATACTCCTTCACAAAGGCACTCCCAAGGCTTAACAAAAACTACATAGAAGACTACTTACAGTGAAATGTTACAACAATGCACAACAGTGGAGGTTGAGTATAGAGCCCAAAACTTTCACACTGCTTCAATTCTAACTATGCTTGACTTGGAAGAATAGGCAGCGAGTGTGAGAAGTTGAAAAATGTTCCATCATTGTCTCCTCATCCTTGCCTACCTGAACTCTAGATCTGGCTATTTCACGGCACTTCTGACTGCCTTCCCACATTCTACGCTCTGTAACCCTGAAGTCATTGAAATTTTATAATGTGTCTAAACTTGTATTGTCCCAGTCACCCCTGTGCTTGCAGATCTGCACCAGCTCCTGGTCAAGTAAAGACTTGATTTTAAAATTCTCATCTGTGTTTTTAAATCCTGTAAGTAGTCTCACAACACCAGGTTAAAGTCCAACAGGTTTATTTGGTAGCAAAAGGCACTAGCTTTCGGAGCGCTGGCTGCCCCTTCGTCAGGTAAGTGAAGGGGGAGCCAGCACTCCGAAAACTAATGGCTTTTGCCACCAAATAAACCTGTCGGACTCTAACTTGGTGTTGTGAGACTTCTTATTGCGTTTACCCCAGTCCAACACTAGCATCTCCACATCATTTTTAAATCCCTCCATATCCTCCACCCTGACAACCTTGAGATATCTGTGCTCCTCTAGTTCTGGCCTTATAAGAATTCCTGATTTTAATCTCTCTGACTGCTACTGGTGGTCATGTCTTCAGTTGCCTAAGCCCTAAGTTTTGGAATGTCTCCCCCGTCTGTCCACATCTCTCTTCCTTGCTTTCCTGCTTTAAAACATTTCTTAAAACCTACCTCCCTGACTAAGGTTTTGGTCATCTGACCTGATACCTCCTTACATAGCTTGATGGCATATTTTGTTTTATATTGTCCCTGTGAAGAAACCTGGGATGCTTCAGTAAAGGTGCGTATAGAAGTTATTATTATTCAGAATCCCGGTGACCACAAAAATTACATTTGTGGTATGTTTCTCCCTAGGCAATTGCTTAAAATCAGAAGGGTCCAGAACAATTTACTTCCCGTCTTCCAATTGGTGTTTCCCTGCAGGAACATGATTGGTTCCCAACGGCACAATATGTAATTGTCCAAAGCTGATGCCTTGCTACAGTAGAAAATGATCACTTTAACAATTGGTCAGCAATCATTATCTGATAATTATCAAACTAGTTCCATCCATAACTAATATCTAGCACATAGATAATTTATATGGACTAACCAACAAGCTGCTATTGCTACCCCAAATCTGCACACTACAGAATGTGACTTGTTATTTCTAGGTCTCACCAGGGAAGGGGAGCAGTTATAACGTTATCAAGCTAATAAAACCAGCCTTTTATTCCTGCTGATTTTGGACTGGTACATTTGAAGAGCAAAACAGTAGCAGCAGCATTTTAACCCAGAATCATTAAGGTACAAAACATATGTTGTAAAGGGCCAGCAATGCAACATGGTCAAGTGTTTTTCCACAGAATTAGGGGAAATCAAGACATCTACAGACAAGTCCCCATTGGCACAAAAACAGAAAAATGCTGGAAAATCTCAGCAAGTCTGACAGCATTTGTGAAGAGAGAGTAGAGCCAATGTTTTGAGTCTAGGTGACCCTTTGTCAAGTCCCCATTGGCCTTGGGTATCCTCAAGAACATGATTTCACCATGGCATAGGCAGATGCTTGAAAGTGGTTTGCTATTTGCTTCCTCAGCTGCTGAATGACACATGGGATACAATTAAAAATAAATGAACAGCACAAAATTAAATCCTTCAAACGGCATATCAATATTTGGCACAGTAACAGCGCACTGGAAAACAGAATAAATTAATTTTAAAGACGATCTGTATGAAGTTACATAACTATACGGCTATGTGAGTTACCACGATGGGATACTTAGAGAGGATGACCAAGCCTGCACACCACAATCGTATCTGTGGTTCTTTTTTTCCTCTTTTGTTGTAGTTCCTATGCAAATACCTGAGATTGACCTGACTGTTTGTTAATCTTTGTTGTATTACTGGAGAAAGCTACTAACTGGACACCAACTGCTCTTCTACGAGGAGGAAACACTGCAGGACACGTCAGTCTTAAATGCTTTAGCATACCTGCTGTTGGGGCAGTTGCAGAGGAAAGTTTGACAGATGTCTGAAGATAGGACGATCCTTCCGTCAAAATATCTAAAAGAAAACAAAATTAAGTAGATTAAAAACTGCATGCTTACATAAAAAAATGCCTTTCAGCAATATAAAAGATTAATATAGCTATAAAGAATAATTACTTTGTGGATAGATGTTATTATAATTATAGGCTACCTGTATATAGTAGGCAGGCAATTACCAGCATGCAATATTCTGCTGAGATTATGAGGCACTCATTTTTAAAAAAATCTTTCTAGAATTAGATCCCATATGTATTTTTTCAAAGTATCTATCGTCGATGTGGTGGAGTCACTATTTCGTTTTTGAATTGTTTTATATTTCATATTTATTTTCCAGTTCCCCCCACCCTGCCTTCCTCTCTTCCCAGGAAAATAGTTCTACTGGTTCTCTGATATAAAACTATGCACAGTTCCAGTCTACAAATCAACAATGAAGATACCAGGACCGAGCAATAACAACTATCTGGAACAATTTAACAGGTTGGGCTCTGGTCCCAAAAAAGAGGATTGGCGTTGACTTGTGGGCAGTCCAAAATTCAAGGTTTTAAATATAATATTGTCACTCATATGTCAATACCAAATTCAGAAGAAGCCAAAAATAGTTAAAATGTGGAACTCCTATCATGTGGAGTAGTTCAGACACCTTAAGGGGAAGCATACGAGGGAGAAAGCTGACAAAATGAAATGAAAATGGGCATGGAACCATTTGAGTTGAATGGCCTTTGTTTTGTTGTAACTTCATTTTATAATTAGACAGAACATATTTAATATTAGGCTTAAGGAAGTCTTTATAATACATTGTATCTGATTATGTCACAAATGACATACTAGGTGTGTGAGGCAAAGGTAAAATGTTTTCTTCATGCATCTTGCACTGTCTGCAGCCTGTGACAGTGTTGATCACACCATCCTCCTCCAACACCTCTTCAGTGACATCCAGCTGAATGGGACTCCTTTTGCCTGGCTCCAGTCCTATTGTCAATCTAATCGTAGTAAAAAGTCTGACAACACCAGGTTTTAGTCCAACCGATCTATTTGATAATACTCACAAGCTTTCGAGGTTTCCCTCTTCGTCAGGTGAATGGAGAGTTCTGGCCTCAGACAGAACATATAAAGCACAGACAGTTTAGCGATTACTGATTAGAATGGATTCGCATTCTAATCAGTAAGCTCTAAACTGTCTGTGCTTTATATGCTCTGTCTGAGGCCAGAACTCTCCATTCACCTGACGAAGAGGGAAACCTCGAAAGCTTGTGAGTATTATCAAATAAATCGGTTGGACTAAAACCTGGTGTTGTCAGACTTTTTACTGTGTTTACGCCAGTCCAACGCCGGCATACCCACATCAAATCTAATCGTAGACAGGAAATCACTTACAATGGCTTTTCTTCCTCTTCCACCACCTTCTATTTCTCATCTAAAGGCTGCCTCTAAACGACATCAACTTAAGACACGTTGTTTATTTTCACATGTAAACTGATGACACCCAGCTCTATCCCACCACTACTTCTCTCAACTCCTCCACTATTGCTAATCATCAGACTGCTTATTCAACATCTGAGTAAGAATTTCCTCCTGTCCAGGAAGGTGGTGATAGCTTGGATAATCAATGATTTCAAAAAGAAATTGGATAGGCACTTGAGGGAAATAATCTTGCAGGGCTAAGGGAATAGAGCTAATTAATGGGACTGACTGGATTGCTCATCAGACCGCTGACATGGACTCAATAGGCAAAATAGCATCCTTCTTTGTCATAATGACTTTATGGTATTGATCACGGTCCACTTCAGTGGATTGCAAGAGGTCACAGAATCAGAACAGGCTATGCTGGAATGAAACTCAGACTGAGAGACATTGGGTCATCATACTTCCGGCTGCGAGAATTCTCCATAGCAGCATTGCCATTACAACATGGCAACATGTCAATTGTAGTAGTTATGCAGGTAATTAATGCTTATTTAAAATGTGACTAATTGCAATCTAATTCATCAAGCCCGCATTTGGATCACAGGCTATCAGATCCTCAACCACTTAAGAATGCACAACCAAGTCAAAGTCTGACTCACCTGTGGAAATCAGCCATATCAGAACTGACTTCAGTATTTTTGGATCATTGGAAGAAAGCGGAGAGGAGGCTATTGTCATATTATGATTGGAAACCGCTAGATGAGGGTCAAGAATGAGCAGATGGGCTTTCAGGAGCTGAGGGCCAAGAACCAGTGAGTCGCTCTAAGAAACTGGGGGGTTTCCAATTGTGGTTGTGGCCTCTTAGCAGGACCTGTGGAGCGAGGCTCAAAGCCACAGAATCTAGGAGAATTGATAAGGCCAAGGACAATGGGGAATTTGTCTGCAGGTGCACACATGATAAAGGGAGACACCAAATAGCATGGGACTGATCTACCCAATCCTCTTGGACTGCCAGGTGGGGGAGTGGAACAGAGGGAAGGTGCATTAGGCACTGGTACAGCAATAGCAAGAAGACAGTCTCCAGCTGGAGGGTGGACTAACAGCAGGAGGCCAATCCATGATGGGCCCAACCACAGTCTAGAGTTTTCTGGACTTACCTGACCATCTCTAGATGTCAGTGTGCTATCAAGAGAAGCCGCCACCACCAATGCTGTCGAATGGGGTGCAATCCATGGGAACTTGGTGGACATCCAATGAAAGCACCATATCTGATCCAGAGTGAGATCTTTATGATGATGCCATAGTCAAAGTGACTCAGAATGAATTTGATAAACTTTTTAAGTTGGATGCCAAGATAATTAATTTGACAGTTTTTAAAACATTTTGGTTGGGGTTAAAGGCATGTTTGCAGAATCACCTCATAAAATATGTCACATTGACTTAATCTGAATTTCCAGCGGGTATTTTCCACATTTTAAAATAACAACCACCCTACACCAAGACCAGTGGTTTGCATTTTATTGTGGGCATATATCTTGACCCTTGTTTTTAGGAGGAATGTTTTTGGCATTGAAGGTTGACTTATAAATTGGTAACAGTGTTCCATGAGGATTGGGTTAGGATATCAAGTATTTATCGTATTTTTTAAAGACTTAGATGATAGAATAGAGAGGCACATATCCAAATCTTATGATGACACAAAGACAGCCAGCAATGTAAGCAGTGCAGTTGGACGTTTAAAATCACAAAGAGATATTAAGTAAATGGTCACAGCCATGGCAAATTGATTTCCGTGAGGGCATCCACTTTGGATCTAAAGAAGGTAGAATAGGTACCTTCTAAGTGGTGAAAAGGTAGAAACACTGGAGGTCCAAAGATACTTAGGGATCCAGGCATATCGATCATTAAAATTTCATGAATAGGTACAGAAAATAGTCAAAAAGGCTAAAGGTATGCTGCCCTTTATTTCTAGAGGACAACAACACAAAGTAGTAGGAGTCATGCTCTAGCTATGAAGTCTTGGTTAGACCATTCCTGAAGCACTGTGGGCAGTTCTGGGCACCACACTTAGGAAGGATTGTTTGGTCTTAGATGGAGTGCAGGATAGATTGACTAGAATGATGCTTGAACTCCAAGAATTAAAAAGCGATTACAAAACTAAGGTTGTATTCGAAGTTAAAAAGTTCTGATCAAAACTTTCAAGATATTACCAAGAATAAATAGTTTAGATAAGGAAAAATTGCTTCCACTGTTTGGAGAGTTTCGGACTGGGGATAGTCTAAAAATCCAATCTAGAGCTTTCAGGAGTGAAATTAGGAAACACTTCTGTGGTTGAAAGGTGATTCTCTATTTAGATACAACCTTTCATGACATGAGGATTTTCCAAAGTGCCTTATGAATACTCAAAGCTTTCTCCAAAGTTCAAGTTAGGGGGAGATAGTGATATTATCACTGGACTAGTAATAGAGACACCCAGGGTAATCTTTGATTTGAATTATTGTCACATTTATTAGAATACACTGAAAAGTCTGCACGCTAAACAGACAAGACATACCATACATTGCGAAGGAAAGGAGAGTGCAGAATGTAATGTTACAATCATAGCTATGATGTAAGGAAAGATCAACATAATATGAGATGGGGTCCATTCAAAAGTCTGATGGCAGCAGGGAAGAAGCTGTTTTTGAGTCAACTGGTATGTGATCTTAAGACTTTTGTATCTTTTTCCCAATGGAAGAAGGTGGGAGAGAGTATGCCAAGGTGCGTGGGATCTTTGATTATGCTGGCTGCTTTTCCAAGGCTGCAGGAAGAGTAGACAGTGTCAGTGGGATGCTGGTTTGAGTGATGGATTGGGCTTCGTTCACGACTCTTCATAGTTTATTGCAGCCTTGGCAGAGCAGGAGCCATATCAAGCTGTGATACAACTATAAAGAATGCTTTCTATGGTGTATCTATAGAAGTTGGTGAGAGCCGTGCGGACATGCCAAATTTCCTTAGTTTCCTGAAAAAGTAGGTGTTGGTGGACCTTCTTAACAATAGTATGGAGGGACCAAGATAGGTCGTTGGTTATCTGGACACGTAAGAACTTGAAGTTCTCAACATTTCCACTTTGCCCCCATTGATGTAGACAGGGGCATGTCCTCCGCTACACTTCCTGAAGCCGATGGCTATGTCCTTTGTTTTGTTGACATTGAGGGAGAGATTATTGTCATTGCACCAGGTCACCAGATTCTTTAATCTGAAATTAAAAGTTTCACCATGATCATTGTTGATTTGGTGTAAAAAAACCATGATTGCCTCATGGATACTTTGTCATCATCTGATTGCCTTTTAAGGAAGGAAATCTCTCACCTTTTCCTGATGTGGCCTACATGTGACTCCAGACCCACAGAAATGCCTTTTAACTGCCTCAAAGGCAATTAGGGATGGGCAATAAATGCTGGCACAGCCAGTGAAGCCCACACCCCATTAACAAATTAAAAAAATGTCAGCAGTGACATGTGCTTAGGTGCAATATAATGTGATTCCATCAGGTGGCATAGTAACACAATTATAGTCATGAGTGTGCAACAAAGAGAAATAAAAACTCTTCTGCCTAAAATGTGCATTTTGGGAGGAAAATGATGTTGAGATGTTTAAAATCACAATTCTCCAGTGGAAAATCTAAAGGATGGAACTCTCCATTATTGAAACAAAGTGCTGTGGTGGGCAGGTTCTGCGGTGTATTTCCTGCTAGGCACCAGGAACGGTAAATCACACCTGATTCTGCACTTGGGACTAAAGCTAATTATGTATCGGTGGGTATCGCTCCAAATTACCTGACACTTTGGGAACTGATTTGTTCACCTGCTGTCACACAGTAGGACCGAATCTTTGGGCGCCACATTTAAATGCTGCCTGAACACACCCATTCATTCTCACCAACATACTTTGTGAAGGCAATGTCTCGAGATACCACATCAAGGAAGAAAGCTGCTCTGAGATTTAGTAGTGACTCCCTGGAGACTCGCGTCAATGGTGTCCGCCTATATTGGGATATTCTCTACTCCAGGGATGGCTCTAGGAAGTGCACCACCTTCCCTTGCTTGGCCTTGGCAACACAGTCATGCCCAAGAAATGCCATACAGTGCGTAGAGAGGATGAATGATCACATCTGCTCCGTATGGGTAAGTCAACCTTTGGCTCATTCTAATCTCACACTCTCATTATGCACTCAAAAGGTTGTGCTGCTCATGGATCTCACACAATACTAGCAACACTAATTGCCTCATGGATACTCTATTATCATGTGGAGATGCCAGCGTTGGACTGGAATAAACACAGTAAGAAGTCTCACAACACCAGGTTAAAGTTAACAGATTTATTTGGTAGCACAAGCCACTAGCTTTCGGAGTGCTGCTCCTTCATCAGGTGAGTGGGATTTCAGTTCACAAATAGGGCATATAAAGGCACGAACTCAATTTAGAAGATAATGGTTAGAATGCGAGTCTTTACAGGTAATCAAGTCTTAAACTTACAGACCATGTGAGTGGAGAGAGAGTTAAGCACTGATTAAAGAGATGTGTATTGTCTCCAGCCAAGACAGTTAGTGAGATTTTGCAAGCCCAGGCAAGTTGTGGGGGTTACAGATAGTGTGACATGAACCCAAGATCCCGTTTGAGGTCGTCCTCATGTGTGTGGAACTTGACTATCAGTTTTTGCTCAGCGACTCTGCGTTGTCACGTGTCATTGGAAGCCTTCATGACATGAAGTCTCACGTGAGAACACCATCCACCAGTTACATGATACATACTCTTGCGACTCAGCCAACGTGGTCTACCTAATATGCTGCAGGAAAGGATGTCCTGAGGCATTGTACATTGGCAAGACCATGTAGACACTATGACAACGGATGAATGGACACCATTCAACAATCACCAGGCAGGAGTGTTCCCCTCCTGTTGGGGAACACTTCAGCAGTCAAGGGCATTCAGTCTCTGATCTTTAGGTAAGCATTCTTCAACGTGGCCTTCAAGACACATGACAATGCAAGATCGGTGAACAGAAACTGATAGCCAAATTCTGCACATGAGGACGGCCTCAAGCAGGATCTTGAGTTCACGTCACACTATCTGTAACCCCTGCGGCTTGCAAAATCTTACTACTGTCCTGGCTTGAGACAATTCACACCTCTTTAACCTGTGCTTAACCCTCTCTCCACTTGCATTGTTTGTACCTGTAAAGACGTGATTACCTGGTAGGACTCGCATTCCAATCATTATCTTGTAATTGAGTTTGTGCCTATATATACCCTGTTTGTGAATCCAAATCCTGCACTCACCTGATGAAGGGGCAGCACTCCAAAAGCTCCTGTTACCAAATGAACCTATTGGATTTTAATCTGGTGTTGTGAGACTTCTTACCGCATCATAATCTATCCACTTGTCTTCATGCAGACCAAGTTCATCTACAACAAGGAGAGATCCCGGACTGGACAAGGGACAGCAGTCATCTTGGCACTAACCAAATTTGAGGAGGATGGGTGAGAAAGGAGAGTACTCCTGTGAGGAAGGCATGATTGGTATCTCCCACAAGCTAGTACGGATAAGACCTCCATGAGTTCATCATATCCTGACATTCTCAGAGTGGCATTCAATGTTTTATTCTGTCTGTTCATGAACTAAGTCTCTCTTCCCTCTCTTACAGGCACCAGCAGGTCCTGGCAGACCTCCAGAGCTAACGTATGTCTCAACCTGCCGACTACCTCAGGTGTGGAAGTTAAGGAGCCTGTGAAAAAAGATCCATCAACGCTGTAGTTACCACCAGAGTCACACTGAGTCCGAGTCCGAGTCTGATGATGAGCCCCTGGAAACGGCCATGTCACAGATATGTAGATGCAACAGCAGATGGCTGAAAATCAGGGAGAGTTGTGAGAAACAATCGACAGGCAAGGGTGAAGAATGGAGGAGTCTGTCTGTGTTCTTTCATGGCTTGAACATGTCATGGCTTGAACATGCAAGCATCTCAAGGTTTCTGTGGGAAAAGTGGCAACCTCTTGGAGACTGTGGTCTAGAATATCCTGATGGACTTGTGCTCAGACCTACACTCCATTGCCACAGGCGTTGGTGGAATTCATCAGTGGCTAGGCAAGAGGGGGGCAGGGCATCTAGACCTCCCTCCAGATGCTCCTCATCATCAGTGAGTGAGCCAGGGGTGCTAGGCCACCCAAAGCGAGGAGGACCAGCAGAGAGAGACCTCAGGGCCATCCAAACTGATGCCTGTAACAGTGTCGCTAACCAATCCCCTCTGCCTGTGACATCACCTCCGGTTGTACAGGCTCAGAGGTTCACTTGCCTCACAGCAGGACACCCAAAGCAGGCCGTAGTACCCCAACTCTTAGCCCTCTTGAGGGCGACCACCAAAGTCATCAACAGGGCACACCAGTTACAGATGTGGACGACACTCCTAGACATAGACATACGGTTAGAAAAATTAAAAAGCTTTGAAATCACTTCAGGGTCACAGATGTTCAATTATTACTAATATCATGTATTTACAAAGGTACATTTGCTGTTCATGAGAATGGTCTCCTCATGCGAAAGCATTGTGCATTTACATTTAATTGCCCTCTTATTGTAAGAGTGAGGTATGCTCCTACTTAGTGATGTGTAGCTGACTCATGATAGTTATTCTACCTGCATGTTATGTGAGGGAGATGCGTCAAATTCTTTACTGAAAATGCCTGCAAAATACCTAGCAATGACAGCATGGAGTTAGGCGTCCTAATTAACACTGGAGGGATAGCTGTAACTGTCTCTCCAAATGAGAAGACTGCCTCATTAGTCATGCCAAAGGATAAGACCTGCAGCTATGATGCTGTCTCCAGCCACATGCGTATCTCAATGTCCGTAAAAGGTTTCCCACAAAAGTGGCATTGCCTATATCAATTGGCAACTATCACATACCCAGGTGACCACGATGCCAACGCTGATACTTGACATCTTAATTGGACAGAGTTTGGGAGAGATTTTGACACACTGATGAAATATGCCACCTTACCAAAAGGACTTCTGTAATCTCTGATTTGGTATGCTAATCAAGCTCAACTTGGACTTCAGCAATGACTCGATGTCCTTTGGCCTGTTATCCATGCCAAAGGGAGAAAGCACATTAGAGACTTTCATTGATGATCTGGCAGATGCGAAGCAGCTGTGCTTCCTTAACAGTTGCCTGCATTGTTCAATCTCACATACCTCTCTGTTAAAGCTCAAATGATACAACAGTATTGTGAAGCCATTGACTCTTGCAGTCTCTCATTAAAGTGCAGCAAAAGGCATTGGCTCCAATTGCACCTTCTCAAGGAAGTCTTCCTCTGTGTCCATACAGCCCCACTCATACAGCTCAATTCACATTCACTTATTTTTATGTCTACATTCCAATCTGCTCTGTCAGGTTCCAGCTTCTTAATCCTCGGTCTTTCAAGTCCGTAGTCTCCACCTCTCCAAACCCACCATTGCCCAGTGTCCCCCTTGTCTCCTTCCCCGTCACTATTGCTACCATTGTCCCCTTTTTCTCCTTCATCCTGCCCCCCACCCCAAACGCTTGCAGTCTACTAGTGCCCATTGTCCCCCATGTCTCCTTCCTCCACTCCCCATCCACCCTGCTGCAATGCTGGTCTTTGTCTCATATTCAGCCCTGCTGATAACACCGTCCCAGAGAACAGAGGAGGCCAGTGAGCAGAGCAACCCTATACCCCCAGAAGTGTGGAGTTTCACTGGCATTGGTGAGAACCTGGAGGGACACTGTTACAGATACACTTTGAATGTTCCATTCATCTCAGTCAGGAGCAAAATCAGGGCCAACAATCCCGCCTACTGAGGGAATCATAGTGGGTGGAGTGGAAAATTTGATGGAGCAACTAAAGGTTTATTGACTTCAGACACGAATTTCCAGTCCCCAGCAGGTATGGTGGGAAAATCCTGCCCCTCACCTGTCTCAAAATTTTCCACTCCCACCCACCACAAAACCCATCACAGGCAAGTTGGGAAAATGTGTCCAAGACCTTATTTAATAAAAATTACATTTTTTTGTAAACACACAATCTATTTTAAAATTCAAATATATTATGTAATATATATTCAAATAACAACCCAGACCACATTACTCAAACACATACAGTAAAGCAAACAAAAAGTTTTTGAAGCAATACCTTGTTATAATTTGCTCTTTTACAGCAATATTACAAAGTATACATTATTTACTTTTGGCCTATCCTATTTTTGACATGGCTGTTCTTTGTTCAGCAAAAGGTGCAAGGAACTGGATTACTGATCAATGATATTTTTAACTATTACATACTAGAATAAAATCACTTTCCACTGCAAAATAAAGCCAATCTTTTTAACATTCTACAGTTGGTTGTATTTACATCTTCTTCTCCAATTTCTTTTTATAGAAAGAAAGAAGCCCCAATGCTTTATTTTAGTTCATATGTTGTATATAGCTATCGTTTTCACCTCTACTTAACTAAACTGGCCTCTGTTACCCATTAATCTCTTTTGATTTGTTCAGAATGAATAGACTGCAGCTTCACCAGCTCCTCCCATCTTTCTACTGCAGATTTCACAATCATTAAAGCGAGATCAAATCCTGAAGTCTGACCTTTTGAAGGTCAGTATAACATTATCAGTCAGGAAAATCTGCAGGGATACTACCAAGGACTCGTTGTATGTCCAATGGGAGATTGGCAGTGTCAGCTGAAAATGGGAGTGATTCAGTTGCAAAAGGTTCCTACTACTGTAATTCCAGGGGTGTGAAACCTACTGAAATCTACAAGGCAAATGTTAGTGACGGTGAGAACTCCCTGCACTAGGAGGTCCTGCCTTCCCAGATCATTCAGAATCTGACACAGCAAGGGACATTGACACGTCTAATCAGAAGTGAAAAGCCTGCAGATGGTATAGGGAAGAGATGTGTCCCAAACCAGACCTAGATCGAAGAACTTTGAGTTAAAATAAATTTTTATTACCCTACAAACACTGGTGGTTGATGGGGAAATTGCTGAGAAAAAGCGTATTTAAATTTATCTTTCACAAAACCTAAAGTTAGTATGCAGGTATAGCAAGTGATTCAGAACACAAATGGAATGCTATAATTTATTACAAGGGGAATAGAATACAAGCATAATAATGTAGTACTGTGCACAGTTTTAATTTCTTTATTTAAAAATGATATAACTGTATTTAAAGCAATTCAGAGAATGTTGACTCGACTAATTCCAGGGATGAAGGGATTGTCTTACAAGAAAAGGTTGGACATGTTAGACCTGTATCCATGGGAATTTAGAAGAATGAGAGGTGATCTTATTGAAATGTATAAGATATTGAGAGAACTTGACAAGGTGGAAACTGAAAAGATATTTTCCCTTGTCTGAGGCTTAAATTGTATGGGGGAGGGGATTAAAGATATGACAGACATGAGAATCTTTTTCCTCTAAGTGGGTTGTTAGTCTGTGGAATTCTCTTCCCCTTGGAGCAGTAGAGGCAGAGTCACTGAATATTTTTAAGGCTGAGTCAGATTCTTGACTGGCAAGAGAGTCAAAGAGTATAAGGGATATTCAGGAAGATAGACAAGACCAACCTGATCAGCCATGATTTCATCAAATGACAGAGCGGACCCAATGGGCAGAATGGCCTACTGCTCCAAATTCATTTGTATGTTGTATGCAACGAAGGTCAATCCTTCCATGTCAGACAGGTAACTGTCAAATAGTTCAACTACACAAGGCAGGCAGGCACCAGAGATGTGTCTGCAAAGGTGGCTGTGTTTGTTTACTTGTGCAAATCAGGTGTCCTCCCACTGATCCTGCAAATTCTGACTAGGTCAACACAAGAGTGTAATCTAATTATCATAACAATCACCAGATCCTGAATGATTCTTTACTTCTACCTTTATATACTTTAACTTTTATTATTAAACATTAAATCCAAGGCAGCCACTTACTTTGTTCACCGTTCATAAAAAAGCAAAATAGTAAATGTACTTGCTTTAGAAACATACACTTCACCTACAAACATATTTCTTGGTTTATCCTTCCCTCCTTTCCAAAGGATCTTTAGTAATAACCAATACTGATTTTTTTTTTGCCACTCCAATCTTAGTTCACAAAGGATCAGCTGAAACTGCCCAGATGTTGCTATTGCTTCTTTCTTTGAGTGCAATATTCGTCTGCTTTCTGAAAACACAAGGTTCTGTTCTTCGCATCTCCCAGTCAATATCCTGGTTTAATCATGTCTCCCTTTAATCCAATTACATTGCACTTTTTCTTCTATTCCTTTTGAATTCTGCCTACTTGTTTGCTCTGCTTTGACTTTAACATTTTATTACAAGCTTACAAATTGAACACTGTTATGTAAGATGCAATGTGTTTTAAAATTCTCCTGGATGTCTAACTGTAGCAAATCTAAAGCATTTTAATTTACTGTGAACAATTAAGTAATTATATTCAGCTCCTATATCCCATGTTGTGATTATAGCACTAGGTATAATCGCCCAGGTTCATTAATTCACTGAAAAGCTTTTATTTTCAAAAGGCTACTTTACAAGATTTTCAGGAGGAAAAAGTTTGCATGTTTTAAAACCATTTTTTTCATGGCAGCTCTTTTGATTGAGTTTGTCCTTTTTTTCCAATGTTCTCATTGGCCTGATAATTCTGAGCTAAGAGTGTCATTGCATTACTTGTTCCCACGCATTTGGACACTTAGTAACAGTGACAACAATTCAAAAGTAACCCACTGATTGAAAAGTGCTTTGGGGATATAAGAAAAAGTTACATAAATGAAAGTTTTCTCTATTAAAATGACAGAGGAAATGTTCATTCAAACCCATTAAGGCATTTATTATTAATAGCACAGCTCTGCCCAGGATCTGAATGGAGCATTTCTGTTCCAGCGATAGGAGTACTAAACATTATCACATCTATATGTAATGCCAACATGCAAGCCTATAACAGTTAATAGGAAGTTAAATGCAGATACCCTCAATTGGACAGCGATACCAAAAATCGTAAAGGTCAAATATGTTGGTTAGGTGACAAAATCCAAATAAAAGACATATTTTGTTATCGCTCTCCTTTTTAGCCATGTCTGCATTTCTCTGTAAGTATTGTCTTGAATATTTCCTAGTTACTTAAATTTCAACAAATACACTTCAGTTACTAAATCATCAACACTGAAAATACTGCACTTTACAGTATCATAGTCCATAATACTAACAGGTCTTAAATGAGAAAGCAAACAAGGGAATTTCAAATGAAGTGAGTAAGCTTCAATCAGAGCTTGAGAGATGTCAGTAGGAAGATGACAAAATGAACACAGATTACAAAAAGAACTTGTACTCACCTTTAATGTGATAATGCATGCCATGATGCTTCACAGGAGTGTTATCAGACAAAATTTACATACAGCCATATAAAAAGATATTAGGACAGTTTAGTTGTGGAGGTAGGTTTTAAGAAATAACTTAAAGGAGAGAATAGTAGAGATGCAGAGAATTTAAGGAAGGAATTAGAGCTTATGTCCAAGGCAGATAAAGGTATGGCCATCAGTGGTGAGGGAAGGGAATTGGGGATGTTTCAAGAGGGTGGAGGAGTTGGAGGATCTCAGATAGCTTGGATGGCTGCATGGCTGGAGGAGGTTATACAGCAATGGTGGACAACCTATGGCTCAGGGGCTACTTGCAGCCCTGTGTTTTGAGTATGACCCACAAGACATTTTGTTGGTGTTGCCCCACGCCACTGATTTCCACCTGCATAAGATTTTTCTTACCAGCATATCTGAAACCTATTAATGTTTTACACATATAACAAGGGCAAGTGAAGTGAGATGCATGCTGATTGCACACAACATTGACTATGAGAGCTTTATGCTCCCTTTGTGTTCAGAATGTACATTTTTTTTATTTTTACCGTTCGAAGTTGATGATGCTTCTATTCATAAGTAATTAATCAAGCATTTTCTATAATTCATTATGAAATACTCAGCATGAATTAAACATATTTAATCTTATTCCTGAGGTCATGGTTAGCGAACATGCCTGATTTCGATCTTGTAGCCCACGCACCAACCTAGGTTCTCTATCACTGTAATAGAGACAAAAAAGGATGCAACTATTGGGGAGTGGGGTTGAAAATAAGAATGAGAATTTTAAATTTGAGGCACTGCCAGTTGTAAATCAACAAGCACAGGAGCGATGAATGAACATGTGAGGCAATAATGTAAATTCAGATGGGTCAGTATGTGGTTCATGAGAAGCAGGGGCTTTTGAGAAGGACAGTATCATCACACTCTGGCAGAGAAGAGTGCATTAGCAACATGTTTGGAACATGGAGTCATGGTTCTCAACACTAAGTAGCTCTGACAAGCCACATTTAATTAAATGACAACTTTTTCCCACATGTTAAAAGGATGACGGATATGGATAGTTTCATCTAGATATTCAAATCATCATCTAATCATCACTAGTAGCACCAAAACAAGTGGCCAGCTGACTCGGGATTGATGTGGAAAAGTATTCGCTCATCTTATCCAGCTTATCCGGCTTTAATTCCAGTTACAATGTATTCTTTTGGATTTTGTAAGTATAAAATAACAACTATGGAGCAATAAACCTACTAATGTTGCAACTTTTTCAATTCATGTACTTTGTATACTTTATATCATTCCATCCACACAGAATGAACATTGCCAGGTTGGCACTGTGATAATGTAAGGCATTACAAGTTATTTTTTGACTATTATCAAGAGTATATAGAAGTTAAACTAAAATGTTTATGTTACAGCAGTTACAATGGTCTGGGATTTCCCCTAATCATTGCCAATAACAATTCCATCTGCCAAAGGTGGACACTGCTGATTTCAATGTGGTTGCTGGGATAATTTTATTTCCAGCAACGAGGTGATAAGACTGGGTGACAACACAAAATGTTGGGAGGAAATGCAGGAAGAGATGTTAAACACTGGAAAATCTCAGCAGGTCTGACAGCATCTGTGGGGAGAGAATAGTGCCAATGTTTCGAGTCTAGATGACCTCTCATCAGAGCTCTGACAAAACTTTGGCTCTATTCTCTCCCCACAGATGCTGTCAGACCTACCGAGGTTTTCTGTTTTTGTTTCAGATTCCAGCATCCGCAATATTAGGCTTTTATGTTGAACAGTCAAGACTAGACTGGGACTGGGTAGGCATAAAAATGGGTTCACAGGGAGCCGCAATGCAGGAATTTGAAAAAAAATTATACATTGTAAAGAGACTGAAGTATTGCAAATCTTTAGAATTTTGGCAGTTTAACTCAGGGCTAGGAGACGCTATAACATAGATTACAAAGAAGTGGAGACAAAACATTGAAATTCTCATTGAAGTACTGTATGCCATTACTGGTAAGCAAACATTTTAAAATTGGAATACTTACACAGGAAGTTACACTAAAGTGCATTTCATATATATCACATCTCTCTCACACACACACCACTGTGCAATTGTTTCAGTGATCTGAACTGCAGGAGAAATCTTCCATTTCCATTCAAGTGTACCAGCAGAAGACTGTTATTCTAGGTTTTGCTTCTCATTTCGTTCAACAGAAGAGAACCTTCAGCTTGTAAATTGCAGGATTGGATCAATGCTTTTGCCTGAGCTTTGCTGCAGACTTTCGATAAAATACAGCAAAGTCCAAACCCTGAAGACATGCTGAAAATTACTTCTAGAAGATGTCAACCAGACTAAATAGAGGAAAACAGCTTTTCCCATTGTAACAAGCAACTGTGATCATCTCAGCAGTCTGTCCTGTAGCAGTATGTCTGGCAGCAAAAAAAAAGGAACAGATGGAAACATCTGGATCAGTTATTCCTCAGAGATCATTTTGCTTTCAATCCGAGCCTCACCCAAGGTCAAATATACAAACCAGCAATTTATGAATGCATTTTGATTTTTAAATTCAAAACTTAGAATTTTGACACTTAGATCTTAACATCATCCACAGTTTTCACACAATTTGTTTGGTCAATCAATTTAAAGACTCGGAACATCATCTTTCCCAGATTTGTGTATAGGTTTCTGAGTCAGTAGTTCTGGTCAATACTCATTTACAGGACTGTTTGTTTTTATTAACAAAAAAATGTATTTCAAATTTAATAAAATAATGTAGATCTCCACAGCAAAAAGGCAACCATGTCAATTTGTTTCTTTTTTCTAGACATCATGTTCTCCAGAGAAATATTTAATACAGCTAAGTAAAATATTATGACCTAACAATCAGTCTGAAAAAAAGAACAGATCTGTTACCATAAAATTGTCAGTGAATGTATCCATTTTGTTTTCTCCTGATCTACATTCGAAGGTGGAGTAAATGTCAGTTTCCTTGGAAGAAATCCACTGCACTGTCAACTACTTTAATCAACTGGGTAACAAAACACTGACACAACTTAAAAAGCATTTCACATTCCACCACTGTGTGCATTGACATATAACTATAGTCCCAGGTAATGAAACATTACTGTACTTTGTATCCATAATGCATATTGTTAGATACAAAATGTTACATGATGCATCATAAAATTTTCTCCCCATTATGCACTAATGAGAAGTCTAAATTTCTGAAGTGAAAATAAATCATGACTATAGTATTTTAAGTCAAAAAAAATTCTTAAGTGACCAGCAACAAGAAATCCAACATGCCATTAGGCCACATGACATTTCTCCAATACACCCATTTTACAGCTGTTTGGTTTTATGTTCCATTTTTCAATTATCTGCAGAATTTTGTTAGATTTGGGATTGATGAAGTAGAGGAAGGAAAGAAGGAAAGCAGGGCTTTCTGACACTTAATTGGGTGACGACAGGACATCCAAATTAGACAGGAACTGGTGAATGTGAATTGGGAGCAGATCCACATCTGGCATGTGGGAGGCTTTTAAAGGCCAGTTGACTGAAGTGCAGGACAGGCAGTTTGATTAAGTGCTGGAAGGATTTTCCTAATCTGTTCCATTGAGAATTTTCAAAGTATTAATTGAACATATTAAAAGCCATTTTATTCATCTTTTGTCATGGTCAGGTAGTACTGGGCCTAGAAATCCAGCAACATAGTGCCTGTTTTTACAGCTGTCTAAGTCTTTAATATTGCAGGCAGAAAGCACACAATCATTAAAAGCCAGATGAATGCCATCTTAATGAAGGACAAAAAAAGGCCTGTAAATAAAGGGACTTGCATCTATTCGAGGACCATCTTCCAAAACTCTATTGATTCTGGAACGGCTTCTGCATTTTGGGAGGTAACAAATGTCACTCTGATACTTAAAAAGAGAGAAAAGGAGGAACCAAGCATTTGGAGAACTGGCTCTACTTCAGTAAAGAACTTGTATTCATATACAGCCTTCTAAAAACTTATGATGTTCCAATACGTTTACAGTCGTTTACTTTTGAATTGCATCATTGTTATAGGAAAACAAGGGAGTCAATTTGCACACGACAAGAGACAACAAACAGCAACTGGTTAGAAGGCCAAGCATTCTGTTTCAGTGATTCTAGCTGATGAATAAATATTGGCCAACGCAGCAAGAAAACTCTGGCGCTCTCCTTCAAACAGTCACATGGAAATTTTTATGTCCACCTGAAACAGCAGACAGCACCTCAGGTTAATGCCTCACCTAAAAGAAAGTACCTCTGATCATGCAGCACTCCATGAGAGCACATGCTCTCACTGTGTGCTCAAATCTCTGGACTGGGGCTTGAACTGTGGACTTTTTGATTCAAGAGCCTGTATATTATCACTCAGCCAACTGGGGGATTAATCGACAAAAGCTTTGTTGTGAGAAAGTCCTCATTGTGGGAAAAAAAAAGTTATGCAGTTGAAATCTGACATTGTGAATAAGATTCCTTTTTCAATTGATAATGAAATTAGTTCAAAGTTATTTGCGGACACTTTCAGTCAACCCCTACCAATTTTGTGTTCAATAACAGGTCAGTGAGAAATAGCAGCATAAAATGTGGCCAGTCACTTCATGTTGCTTCTAATGTGCCACTGCAGAATCATTCTGCCCTTACAACATTTATATACCAATCATCAACATAGAATGTAACAAAGTGTCACTGTTTTATGACTAAACCGTGACTTCGGTAAACAGAACTGTGGTTCTGCCAACTATTCTCCTTTCGCCAGATACTATCTTGTGAAAATTAAACTGATCTACATTATCATTCTAAAATAAGTTTAATTTAAATCTTACTTTTGTTGAACAGCTTTTTCAGTTTTAGTTAAAATCACCTATGAATTACTATTTGACTCCTGAGGATTGTGACAGGATTTGTTGTGCTGTGTGTGCTGGATTTCATCTTGGTATCTCCTGTGGTTTCTGGCATCACAGATACCAATCCCAAACAATTTGATTCACTTCATGTGATATGAAGAAAAGTCACTGGATAAGCAAAGTCTAAGGGCTCTGACAACAACCCAGTTATAGCACTGAAGACTAGTGCAGCCAAATTAGCCACACCCCATGCCAAATTTTCTACTACTTACAACATGGGCATCCGTCTGACAATGTGGAAAATTGCCCTGGTATGTGCTGTCCTCAAAAGTTGGGCTAATCCAGCCCAGACAATTCCCAACCCATCAGTATACTCCCGATCATCAACAAAGTGATAGATCGTGTCACTTACACTACTATCATGTGGTACTTCCTTATCAATAATCTGTTCACTGACAATCAATTTGGATTTCACAAGGTCACTTGGCTCCAGTCTTCATTAGAGCCCTGGTCCAAATGTAGACAAATGAGCTGAGCTCCACATTTAAGCTTGACATCATGGCAGCATTTGGCCAAATATGGCATCAAGCAGCCTTAACAAAATTGAAATCAATGGGAATTAGGAAGAAAATTCCCTACTGTTTAAAGCCATAGCCAGCAAAAAAGAAGATAGTTGCAGTTTTCGGAGGTCAATCATCTCAGTCACAGAATACTGTTGCAGGCTGAGACCTAACCATCTTCAGCTACTTCATAAATGACCTTCCTTCCAATACAAGGTCTGAAGTGGGGATGTTCACTGATGATCGCATCATATTCAGCACCATTTGCGCTCCTCAGATACTGAGGCTGTCGAATGCCTTGCAGCAAAATCTGAACACCATTCAGGATTGAGATGATAAGTGGCATGTAATGTTGGTGGCAAAGTGCCAGGCAATGACTATTTCCAACAAGAAAAAAATCTAACCATCTCTCCTTCATGTTCAATGACATTACCATCTCTGAATCCACCACATTTAACATCATGGAGGTTGCCATTGACCAGATATTAACTGAACCAGCCACATAAGTACTGTGGCTACAAAAACACATGAGGGACTGAGAATTTTGTGGTGAGTAGCTCACTTCCTGACTCCTCGACGTCAGTCCACCACCTGCAAGACACAAGTCAGGAGTGTAATGAAATGCTTTCCACTTGTCTGGATGAATACAGCTCCAACAACATTGAAGAAGCTCAACATCATCCAGGACACATCCATCACCTGCAAGCTCCCCTCCGGGACACACACACAATAGAAACTATATTGCCATTTCTTCACTGTTGCTGGGTGAAATTCCTGAAGCTCCCTCTGTAGTAGCACTATGGATGACATCACATGGACTTCAGGAGCTCAAGAAGATGGTTAAACTAGGCCTTCCAAGAGCAATAAGGATGAGCAATAAACCCTGGCCTGATCAGCAACACTCATTCCATGAATAGGTAAAGAAAGTTGGGTGCTGTCTGCATACATGTGAAACTTACACTGCCAAGGGGAAGCATGTAATTGAGAAATAAGGGAGGTGGAGCAAGGCTAGATTCTTGGGGACAGCTGAGTAAGGCCACAGAGTAAGAAGAAAAGCTGAAATGCCATTGCAAGCGATAGATTGGTAACATTTCGATAGATAAGTGATGGTGATAGATAGATAGATGGTGAGCACAGCTGGATACAGTGGAAGAGGATGGTGTAATCAAAAGCTGCAACCAGACCAAGAAAATGGGAGGGATCGTTTACATTTGTTGTAGATACAATAGGATGTCATCTGTGCCTCCCATAAGAGCTGATTCTGTACCATGGCAGGGATGGAAATCTGATTAAAGATGATAACAAGTACAGCAGCAAGAACTTTGGTCTAAAAGATAGGTTTTTTTTTTAAGGAAAGGATGGTCAGAGAGATTTATAAAGGAATTCTAAGAAGGCATGGCCCAAGTATATGAAAGCTCTGTTACCATTAGTAGGGAGAAAGGGATGACAATATAAACTTGCTGAAAGCCTTTTCGTTTCAAGCTTAGGCTTGCAACATCTCACTTACTGTCCTGTCTGGAGACAATACACATCTCTTTAACCTATGGTTAATGCTATCTCCACTCACATTGTCTGCACCTTTAAGAATTGATTCCATTCTTAAGATTGACTTGCATTCTAATCAGCATTCTGTAAACTGTGCGCGCCTTTATATGCTCTGTTTGAGACCAGAACTCTCCACTTACCTGACTAAGGGGCAAACCCTGAAAGCTTGTGGGTTTACTATCAAATAAACTTGCTGGACTTTAACCTGGTCTTGTGAGACTTCTTACTTAATTTGCCAGCCAGCCTGTAGAGGGAGCTACTGCACATGTGCAGACTTTTGATTCTGAACTGTAGGGGTCCGACAGAGAGATTGCTGTCAGGTCGCTGCTACTTCAGTCAGCCTGAACACAATTCCCCCCCATCAAACAATTGCAGGGATCTATGGCCGATCGCCAGCCCCACACACATGGGCATCTAGCATCTGCTGCACGCTCCCATCCCCAGACCAATCGGCTCTCCCCGATCCAATCCCATTGCAGAGTGCACAGCAGGCCCCCCCTGATTGGACCCCCTTCATGCCCCACTCCCGTAGACCCTGCCCCCATAGGCACCACCCCCAGCACTGCCCACCACTGGGCACTTGTCAGGTGCCAGGCTGGCAGTGCCACACTGCCAGGCTGACACAGCCCAAGGGGTACCCCTACTTATTCTTAGCCTCCTCAGGGGGCCTCAATGGCCATCCAGTTCCACCGGCAAGGCCAACATGACTGTTTCCCGTTGATTGGAGCAGGTGTTTTCCTTGCCAGAGAGAACCTCTCCTGGTGAGGAAACGAAGGCAAGTGAGCCCGATGATTGAGCGCCAGGTTCACTAAAGACGTGTAAATGAACATTACAATATATTTAAATAAATTATTCAGCCTCTTGCCCATTTTGGGGGAGAGGCTGACCTCACAAGAAATCCAGCTCCCATAAAATTGTGAGAGCCGAGAAATCAGGTGTGATCCTGATTTCTCAGCTCCTGCACGATTTTACTGGCTTGCTCCGTCCATTGATGGGCGGGATGAGCCACTAAAGTTCCACCCATAGATTGTAGAGGATCTCCTATCAAAAAGGAAAACATTTTGTCAGAAGGGTGATCTTGATTTGCAGCTTGGTTGGACGGAAGAGGGAGTTTCTTTTTCTCTGTCTCGTGTTCTCTGACAGTCATAAGACACCAAAATGGGACAAGTAAACATGAGCTTCTTGTGACAGCAGAACTAGTGGCGCTCATTAGTTTAGGAATAGCTAGCTTGGAAGTGCAATTTCATTTATAATAGCAGCACTGCTTTTCTAATTTGTTTCCATGGAACAAAAAGCAGCTGCCATATTTCAGTGTGAGGTATTGCAGTTTGGAAAGACAAACCAAGGGAGAACATACAAGATAAATGGTAGGACACCGAAGAGTGTAGTAGAACAGAGGGATCTGGGAGTACAGATACATAATTCCCTAAAAGTGGCGTCACAGGTAGATAGGGTTGTAAAAAGTGCTTTTGGAACATTGGCCTTTATAAATCAAAGTATTGAGTATAAGAGTTGGAATGTTATGGTGAGGTTGTATAAGACATCGGTGAGGCCGAATTGAGAGTATTGTGTGCAGTTTTGGCATCTAATTACAAGGAAGGATATTAATCAGGTTGAAAGAATGCAGAGAAGGTTTACAAGGATGTTGCCGGGACTTGAGAAACTGAGTTACAGAGAAAGGTTGAATAGGTTAGGACTTTATTCCCTGGAGCGTAGAATGAGGGGAGATTTAATAGAGGTGTATAAAATTATGACAGGTATAGATAGAGTGAATGCAAGCAGGCTTTTTCCACTGAGGCTAGGGGTGAAAAAAACTAGAGGACATGGGTTAAGGGTGAAGGGGGAAAAGTTTAAAGGGAATATTGGGGGGGGAGGCAGGGGCTTCTTCACACAGAGAGTGCTGGGAATCTGGAATGAGCTGCCAGATGAAGTGGTAAATGCAGGCTCACTTTTAACATTTAAGAAAAACTTAGACAGGTACATGGATGAGAGGGGTGTGGAAGGATATGGTCCAGGTGCAAGTCAGTGAGACTCGGCAGAAAAATGGTTCGGCACAGCCAAGAAGGGCCAAAAAGCCTGATTCTGTGCTGTAGTGTTCTATGGCTCTATTGTTCAACTGTGAAAGCTGTATCCTCTCATTTCTATATTTTATGTAAATCAACAAATTAGTTGATTTTACAAAGATGACTCATCTACTGAGTTGCTTCCAGTGTGCCTTTCCTTGATGATAGTGAAGGATATATGGTGGCACATGCAAACTGCAATAGCAAGTGCATGTAACAAGGGTTCAATGTTACAATTCCTGGGTTACAGCATTATCTAACTAGATGCTTTGTAATAAAAGTGCACTCTGGATTTTAGGAATGGGAGTAATACTCCCTCTAAGTTGCATGGTGGCAGTGGTTTTAAGTTCCTTAGGTAAGAGATGCTCAGAACAAAAACTAATTTCAAACTAATTTCTCAAATTCATGCAAGTTGGGCTCCAGCGTTTTGTCATTAATTTTTTAAACTTGAAAACATGGGGTTCAGTGTTTTTCAATTACTAATAAAAACGTCCATAAATCACAACATGTACAGAATACATACCATACAAATAATGGATCTAGGTTGAGCTTTTTGCAGTGACAGTGATCATGATGGTTTTTGAGTGTGGAACGGACAACAATGATGTTAGTTAACAGTAAATGGACTTGAATGGTCAATTTTAGTGGGGAGGGTTCCAAGGGAGAAGATGGGTGTATGAATGTGGAGTAGTGATATTATCAAATTGTGTAAAAAAAGACTAACCTTCCATTTAAATGGCCACAAGAAGCCTTCAAAAAAAAAAGTCACCTGACATTTTACAATTGCAATGTGGTCAAGCTTCTAAAAGGCTCCAGGTAAATTGCAAGTCGTCATACCCAGACAGTGAAGACATTTGAAATTTAATGTGCATTCCCACAAACGTAATCAGAAACCCATTGACAATGATGGTGATGTTAATAGACGTTTCTTGGGAGAATGGCTTAGACAAATATCTGAACTAAAAAGACAATGGATGCAACTGTGAACAGAAAGCATGTGTGGGGATAAGGTAGGGGAGTGGAGTGAGGTAGGATGGATGCTCTTTCAGAGAGCCAGTACAGCCTTGATGGATCAAATGGCCTCCTTCTGCACTGCAAAGATTCTGTGATTCTGTTATTCTAGAACTGCAGGAAATGACAGACATAGATCAAAAAATTGTGAACAACAAGCACACATAAGCTTAAATGGATCAATGTAACCAAAGTTCATTGTTAACTATGACAAGTCTACAGTAAGACTGATAACATTCAAAAGGATCTAGGAAAATTGATTCTTTCTGCTTTGGAAATACAGATAATTTTTAAAGCACAACCCCTCCTTTCCCAAAGTTAATTTGTACTGGGGACTAAGTTTGATGCATGCAAACAACTCAGTGTATTTCCCAAAGGGCTGTTTTTCACATACATATTTACTTCATTGAGTGTCTAATAACTGCTTTGCAATGAAAAACATCACTGTGGTCATCACATGGCAACAGACCACACCTTCACCCAATACCCTCACCTGCAAATGTCTTAAAAGGTATAACTGAATAATTCTTCAGAGTTCCCCTATCTTTCCGTCTCCAGACTTTGGATGATGAGGCTAATGACAGTGGTCCACCACCGCTGCAGCTCTGATCAGGTAACTCAGTCCAGCCCGAGGGTCAAACCTGAAATCATTCTGCTTTTTGTGAAAACGCATGACACCACACTATACGTTTTCCCACAAAATCAAAAACTACAACAGCAAGTAGATCTTAATACTAATGAGTACAAACTGAAGTTGCCAGTTCTGGTTGGGTGTGTCGCTGGAGGTCCAAAACATGATCTCCTACTCTCCAACAACCCTGTCTGCTCAAACTGCCTTCTTCCCCATTATCAATATTTTGAAACCAAAAAATAAAACTGTTCACAGTAAATAATTTTTAAAAAAATGCTCCTATGCCTTTTCTCCCAGGTTCCATACAGCAATGCTCCGGAAATGAATCCTGAGACTTGGAGGATTCACAGCCACTGTATGAAGTAATGCAAACTATGAAACTTAGAGTGGGATTTTCCAGTCCTTCCTGCCAGTTGGATCTCATGGTCCTGCCGGAGACAACTCACAGTGGCAGGTTTCCCGGCAGTGGGATAAGTCAGCTGTGTAAAATGCCATAGACACATCAGTGGGACTGGAGGATCCTGCATGTGGTCAATGGCAAACTGCCTCTGCAGCCGGAAAACACACCGTTGAGGGGGTGGATTATCTTGCCCCAAAGCAAACTATTACCAAAGTGTAAAATTATTATTAATCATTTACATAAATAAAATGTGGAATAATTATCAAAAGACAATCAGGTACTAGCCTTTAAGAACATAAGAACATAAGAAATAGGAGCAGGAGTAGGCCATCTAGCCCCTCAAGCCTGCCCCGCCATTCAATAAGATCATGGCTGATCTGTCGTGGCTCAGTTCCACATTCCCACCCTCTCCCCATAACCCGTAATCCCCTTGCCTATCAAAAACCTATCAACCCGCGTCTTAAAAATATTGAGCGAGGCAGCCTCCACCACTTCAACGGGCAGAGAATTCCAGAGATTCACCACCCTTTGACTGAAGAAGTTCCTCCTCAACTCCGTTCTAAACCATCCCCCCTTTATCCTGAGGCTGTGCCCTCTAGTCCTACTGTCCTTTCTGAGTGGGAAGAGCCTCTCCACCTCTATCCTATCCATCCCATTCATCATCTTATACATCTCAATGAGATCTCCCCTCATTCTTCTAAACTCTAACGAGTACAAGCCTAGTTTATTCAGCCTCTCCTCATAGTTCAATCCCCTCAGCTCCGGAATCACCCTAGTAAACCTCCTCTGCACTCCCTCCAAGGCCAAAATATCCTTGCGTAAGTACGGCGACCAAAACTGCACACAGTACTCCAGCTGCGGCCTCACCAATGCCCTATACAGCTGCAGCAAGACCTCCCTACTTTTATATTCAATCCCCCTCGCTATGAAGGCCAGCATCCCATTCGCCTTCCTGACCACCTGCTGCACCTGCAGGCTGGGTTTTTGCGACTCATGCACAAGGACCCCGAGGTCCCTCTGCACCGTCGCATGCTGCAGTTTTTCGCCAGGTAAGTAATAGTCCTTCCTACCATTATTCCTACCAAAGTGGACCACCTCACATTTGCCAACATTAAATTCCATTTGCCAGTTCCTGGCCCATTCGCCCAGCCTATCTAGATCCTTCTGCAGACTCTCCACACCCTCCGCACAATTTGCCGTTCCACCAATCTTGGTGTCATCAGCAAATTTCGACACCATACACTCGGTTCCCTCCTCCAGATCATCTATATAAATGGTGAATAGCTGACGCCCCAGCACCGACCCCTGGGGCACTCCACTAGTCACCAACCGCCAATCCGAATAGCACCCATTGACCCCCACTCTCTGCCTCCTATTTGACAGCTAATCCTCTATCCACGCTAACACCCTACCCCCAACTCCATGCCCCCTGACATTCTGCAATAACCTCTTGTGAGGCACCTTGTCAAACACCTTCTGAAAATCAAGAAAGACCACATCCACCAGCTTTCCTCTATCCACCGCCCTAGACACATCCTCATAGAACTCCAATAAATTCGTCAGACACGACTTCCCCTTAACGAAACCGTGCTGCGTCTGCTCTACCAAACAATTCTCCTCAAGATGCCTCGCTATTTTCTCCTTGAAAATCTAAGCAAAAAATTTAAGCAAAAACAGAAAAAGCTTGAAAATCTCAGCAGGTCTGACAGCATCTGTGGGGATAGAGGAGAGCAAACATTTCACGTCTAGATGACCCTTTGTCAGATTTGTTTCAGATTCCAGCATTAGCATTATTTTGCTTTTTTACTAGCATTTAATCATTGGTTTAACATTATAAGCTTTCGCTGGTGAAATCAGCTCAATGTGTATGCAATTTGGATAGCATGCTTTTTTTACATGCTGGGGCACATTGGAGACCTGTAAGAATAAAAATGAAGATTGCAGCATGTAGAAATCCACAAAATAGAGAGAGTTTGACAAAACTGGACTTGGTTTCATTGGAAAGAAGATTCAGAAGGGCTAAACCTTTAAATGTGATGAGAAGCATGATCTATATTTGTCACTGCCTAATTTAAACTGGCATACAAGTTATTCAAAGTAACATTTTACTATTTCCTCCAGAAGCGCAGCAGATACATGGAACGAAAAGTTGATGTTTGTCCTAATTTGGCAATGAGCGTCATCTTTCAATCGATTCCATTCAAATCATTACTGAGGAGAAATGATCTTATTGAATGAATGCCAGGTTAAACCAGTATGAATATGTCAGTAAACATACTCCCAATCATTGTCACTGTTACATATTTAAGTGGTTGCAGATTGCTGTAAGAGCTGATCACATGATTTGATAGTGCTGTCATTCGTCTGCTGTTTTACTTTCAGTTTGTTCTCTGTATAGGCACAGCTGTTAGTTTGAATCTACATGTGCAAATCATGTTTTTTTCCCTTTTGTTTAAAATCCCCAACCCTTAACATAGTTGGGACATTACGAAAAGAAAATTGGTGATGAGCAGGGATTTTGTTTCATTGAGAACATCAAGAAAAGACTCTAAGTTAAGGAAACAAATGTTGAGAGTCCTTACACTTCGAATATCAGAAGGCTGGGGAGAAGCAACAACAGGATTAAAGATTGAAATGCCATCGCAGGAAGACAAGCAAGAAAAAAGGCTCTCTTTGTGGTTTTAAAAGAGGTTTTATTTTTCTCAATCTGGGAAGGGTGAGATTCCAGGCAGTACCTGCATATTTGAAAAGAGTGGATACTTTGCTATACAGCTGGGTCCCCAGTTTCAAAAAAGGAGTACATGGAAGATAGAAAAAATTATTGACCAACATCAAGTCACCAGTGCCTGTAAGAGAAATGGTGGGTCAATTAGGATCCATGGGGTCTTTCAATTAAGAAAATGGATCATGAGGTTCCTTTGCAAGTGCTTTCAATACTTTGTCCAAGCGAATAAAATTGTAGACGAATTGCTCATACCAGTTTTTCTCAGTACAATAGGAAGTAAAACTTCTAATTTGTTCCAAAGGTTGGTTCATCCAGCAAAGCCAAGAACCAAACTTATGGTGACTTGACAAAGATCCTTGAAGAGCATTACTCTGCAAAGCTAGTGATCATGGCAGAACATTTTATGTTTCATTGAAGGAATCAAATGGAAAGTGAAAGCAACGCTCAGTTTGTGGCAACCTTAAAAAGACTGGCACAACATTATGAGTTTGGTAAGTCAAGAGAAGATACTCTTCAAGATCATTTAGTTTGTGGACTCCAAAATGAAGCTATCCAAAGAAGACTGCTTACTGAATATGCTTTCACTTTAAAGACAGCAGTAGAAATCAGAGTGTTAATAGAACTGGCTGCTAAAAAGGTTTCACAAGTTGATGCAGGAATGAAGATCCACAAGTTGGGAACTGCACATCAATCAAAACAGCAACTAATATGTCACTGATGTGCCAAAATGGAGCATTCAGCAAGTGAATGCTGGAGCAAAGACAGTCAGTGCAAGAATTGTGGCAAAACGCAGAGGTTTGTTGGATTAGACCAATTTCCCTTGAGAAGAATATTCAGAAGAAGAATCTGGGTATCTTCAAGAAGGACAAGTTGCATTCAACAAAAATAATTTACAACATGGAAGAAAAGAATTACAACTAAGAAGAAGAGATGTCCAGAAATTTGATCAAAAGCTCTAACTGAATGTCTTATCCATAAAGGATAAATCTCATAGATTTTGGGTGATTCCAAAGTTAAGTGGACAATATATTAGGTTGGAGGTTGATATTAGTGCTGTTGTAGCTTTAATTCCTAAGACTACTCACCAACAAAAGCTGAAGCATTTTCCCTAAAAAACAGTTGATGTAATTTTACATGGAAGAGATCATGCCATTAAAAGGTTACATCATGATCAACTGAGAGTTGAGTGGACAAACAGATGGAGTTAACGACTGACTCTCAACCATTGCTTACCATCGTGACTCATAAAGAATACTTTTGAAATAACATTCGCACCAGCTTGATTCCAAAGATCAATAGATCAGTTTTTAAGTGGTTTCTCTGGTGTACAATGATACCTGGATCATATTTTAATCATGATGTGGATATGCCAGCGTTGGACTGGGGTAAACACAGTAAAAAGTCTGACAACACCTTTACTTATTACTTACCAACACGTTACTTAAACCTGGTGTTCTCAGACTCATATCTTAATTATAGGGTCCAGTGAATAAGAGCACTTGAATAATTTAAAAGCGACACTGGAATGTCTTAAGGACATGGTCTGAGTATCAAGAAAGAAAAATGTGAATTTTTCCAGATGTTAGTCCAGTATTTGGGTCGTTATTGAAAGTAAAGGCTTACATAAAGCACCTAAAAAGATGGAAGCTATTTTAGAAGCACCAAGTCCAATGAATGCGATGCAAGTGAGGTTCTTCCTAGGATTAGTAAATTATTACAGCAAATATGCTCCTAACTTAGCTACATTATTGGAGCCATTGCATAATTTACTAAGTGAAACAGTCATGGGACTGGACTAGACAACAGAATGTGAGAAAACAAACAAGAGTGTCAAAGTAGCTTTGCAAAAGTTTGAAGTATTGGTTCATTTTATTCCGAAGCTATCATCTTTGCTTGCTTGCAACCTTATGGAGTAAAGGCAATAGTTTCACATATTGTGTCTTTGGGAGAAGAATGACCAAAAGCTTTTGCTTTGTATACTCTGACTAATGCTGAATCTATAATACTCAACCAGAAAAAGCATTGCGTGTACAAAGGTTTCACCATTACTTACATGATCATCATTTCACATTACTGATTGATCATCGACCCTTTGCTATTTTTGGGCTGTACAAAGGCATATCTTTGTTAGCTGTTAGCCAATTGCAAAGGTAATTCCTGATCTTATCTGCACAGTTACAATACAAAGTACCATCAATTAGAGTGCCATGCTAATGCTGAGGCATTATCACGCTTACCTCTTAATTACAGAGCAGATAATACCAACTAGTTTTGCTAGTATTCTTTATTTTTTGTGAGTAGATCATTTGCCTGTGACAACTCCTCCAGTTCGGAGATATACTAGAAATGACCTCATGATGGGGAAGGTGACAGATATGGTATTGAAAGAAACAATAGCTGGAACACATCGTACGTATCCAAGCTCCTCAAGTGATAAAACATCTGCAATTCTCTTACATTTAAATTTTGTCAGTAATTCAGAATGAAAAATAAAACTAATCAATCTTTTTTGCTGCTGATTCTTAAATGGTGTAGCTCAGTTTAAAATTGGGAGCACACCTGACTCAGAATCAGAAGGGTTTGGGTTAAAGTCCAGCTCCATGACTTGAGCACAGGCATTGGGGTGGACATGCCAGAGCAGCTGGAAGGAGGTAGTACTGACAGATGTGTTATCTTTCGAAAGAGATGTTAAACCTGAACTCTCGGGTAGATGTAAAATAACCTCTGGCACTATTTTCAAGAGAAGCTGAGGAGTTATCCTCAGTGTCCTAGTCAATATTTATTCCTCAATCAACATCAAAAAACAAATTATCTGGTCACTTGCATTTTAATGTTCTCAGGATTTGCTGTGTGCACAAACCATACCATAAATATTCTTCAAAAGTACATCAATGCATTTATATCATGCAAAAGGCATGATATAAATGCAAGTCTTTCAAACAGACCTAAAGAGTTGACATTTACTTTGTTGCCTTTGTCTTTGTGTAATTATGTTCGCTTAGTAATTATGATAATGAATTAATAATCCACAGGGCTATGAATTCAAATTTCACTATGGCAAATTGCTGGAGTAACTCAATAAATTTGGTAATTTAGAGTGAAAAAAAAAGCTATTGGATTGTCATAAGAACTTAACTAGTTCACTAATGTCTTTCTGGAACAGGGCATCTTCCACTTCTACTCAGGCTTATATCTGCCCCACATATGCTACATATTGACTCTTCATGGCTTCAAGGCATCTGGGATGGGTAATAAATATTGCCTTGCCTTACCAGTATCATACAGAACTCAAATTATTTTAAAAACTGTTGCTTCAATTTTTCACCTATTTTAAGCTATCACTGGTGACTGCTGATTAAACAATCAGCTAACTATTATGCTTGCAGTATCATCATTTACATCATCCATCCTTAAAAACTTCTTCTCAGCTACATAAAGTATTCAGACATTGTGGCACAAGTAGCAAAGATACTTGATGTAGTGGAAGAGACAATTAAGACTTCTGAACTGTAATATTTCTCTGCTCCTATGCCATAAAATCAAGGCTGAGTAGCTTTCATTTTTGCTCAGGTTGAAGTACTTTATTTTTTGACTATGTAATTAAAATCATGTAGTGTTACTTGTCACTTGTATTGAATTACAGAGCCATTATTTGATCTCTCGGCTTTCATGAATTTCTGTTGTTTCCTAAAACTTCAGGGAGTGGTCTTTTTTGGGGTAGAGTTTTTTTTCTTACACCACACTCCTCCAAAACTATCAGATGAGTCATAGTAAAACTCCCTCTACCTAAAATGCCTTAATCTTAGCTCATGAAGAGAACCATCTACCAGTGTAATTTTCTTATTATGCACACCACCTTTCCATGAGGAATCTCTAAATGAGAGCAGTGTGGGTCAAAATTTCTTAGAAAGTGGGTTGAGATTACACAAACTAAATTCACACATAACTTTACAGCTTGCGGAAAGTTCAAAAATATATGCAGATTACACATTAACTATTTGGCTACTTCACATCTGAAATCAGCGGCCAAATCCTATAATACTGACAACTGAATTTCTGGACATTGTGCAAGAGTGTTAATCTTCTTGAAATGTATGAAATACTGTATGCAAATGCATATTATAGAGCTAGGATCACAAACAGCCATTTTTGAATAAGGCTTTCTGATTCACAAGAAGACCGTTGTTTTTAGATTCTGTGCTATATTATTTGTTATTATTTTATATATTATATATAATTCTATATTATTTTGTTCAAAACAGGCAGTAAGTTGGACCAATCAAACTACTGAGCGATAAAAAAGATTCTACTGCTGGGCCTTTATTGGACAGGGCATAGATTATAAAAGTTGGCATATGATGTTGCAGTTATATAGAACGTTGATTAGGCCACATTTGGAATACTGCGCCAGTTCTGTTCGCCACACTACCAGAAGGACAAGGAGGCTTTGGAGAGAGTGCAGAAAAGGTTTACCAGGATGTTGCCTGGTATGGAGGGTCTTAGCTATGAGGTGAGATTGAGTAAACTAGGGTTGTTCTCCCTGGAAAGACGGAGGTTGAGGGGGCGATTTAACAGACGTTTATAAAATTATGAAGGGCATAGATAGGGTGAACAGTTGGAAGCTTTTTCCCAGGTCAGAAATTACAAACACAAAGGGCCACAAGTTGAAGGTAAGGGGGCAAGGTTCAATACAGATATGCGGGGGGACTTTTTTTTACGCAGAGGGTGGTGGGGGCCTGGAATGCACTACTAAGCAAGATGGTTGAGGCAGACACACTAGGATCATTTAAGACTTATCTAGATAGTCACATGAACAGACTGGGAATAGAGGAGTACAAACAGATGGTCTAGTTAGGAACACATGATCGGTGCAGGCTTGGAGGGCCGAAGGGCCTATTCCTGTGCTATTGTTCTTTGTACTCAGCTTTAAGCATTTATACTAGGGTCTATGTTGTTTTTCATCACTATCATTACTTCATCTTTGTTTCTTTTGTTTCCTTTTGCTTATTATTCACTTTTTTTATCATTGTCCCCTACTTTCGTTCCTTTGAAGTCAAGGTTATTATACCTTTCAAAGAAAAATAGACAAATATGTGGATTTTGATTTGCAAAATACTTGTCAAATTCATGTTATAAAAATGAAATTTGAGTTCTTCAACTAACCTAAAGCAGCTTCCATCTATATTTTCTGAAAGTATCTTGCTGTCACATGTTGTTAAAATCTTTGATATGTTTTCCTTATTCATTACAGATAATTTTCATCTTGCTTTCAATCCTCCCCAATTATCTCAGGGTTTCTAACTGAACAATACTTTGTCAGGCATCTTTAACCTTGGAAAAAAATTGCTGTTTATAGAAGGTAGGCCATATTGAAAGAGTTAGGAAGAGGTGATCAAAAACTGTATGAAAGAGATTGGTTACAAAAAGGATTTTAAAGATGCAGAAGCAGAGGGGGTTCCAGAGAATGGGCCATGACAATTTGAAGGTGCTGCTGGCAGATCAGCGGGAGACTGGGCCACACAAGAAATGGGAGAATTGAAGGACCAATGGGTGTGACAAAAGTCATGAAGAGTTCCCTGTCCCAAACATATTAAATTCAAAGTTATTATCTTCGCCTTTACTTCCCTTTCTGCAGCAAGCAAACCCATTAAGAAAATGTGGCAGAAATCAGTCTAGATTTTTACCATGGGTGTTAGAACAACATATAACAGCAGGAGTAGACCATATGGCCTGTTGAACCTGCTTCACCATTCAATACGATCATGGCTGATCTTGGGCTTCAATTCCACCTTTCTGTCTGCTCACCATATCTCCTGACTCTCTGAGGGACAAAAATTTGTCTATCCCAATCTTTAGTATGGTCAATAATGGAACATCAACAATGCTTTGGGGTGGAAAGTTCCAAAAATCCACAACCATTTGAATGAAAAAATTCTCATCTGAGTCCTATTTGATCGATTGCCTCTCCAGAGGCTATGAGCTCAGCAAGGCCTATCCTATCAAGCCCTTTCAGAACCCCGCATGTTTCAATAAGATCATCTCTAATTCTTCTAAACTCAAGAGCATAAAGTCATAATTTACTCAGCCTCTCATCATAAGACAATCTCATCCCTGGGACCAATCTTCTCCAACATCAGGTCAAATGAGGTTCCTGAGACTGCACTTGGTAAAATGGCACTCCAGTGCAATTTTCCTGCAGTCAGCCTCCTACTTCTCTGAACACCCAATTAGAGGGCCAGTAGCTTTGGCACCTCATCAGTCTCACAGGGAGAGGTGGGCACAACTGAGGCAGGTCATTTGTAAAGTGTGCATCAACCAGAAGATGCCATTGGAGGCATGTACATTTATTAAAAATGAAGGGTAACAAAGCCATTATCTCCCTTAAAGCTGAGGGAAAATCCCTCTGGATACATCTTATCAGCCTTTTCCTCCTGCGGCCTCCTCTTTGGGTCATGCAGCCTTCAGCTCTAACGTGCTCTAACATGCCATAGGGAATCTGCCTATATTAAGCTGCTTGATTTGATTTATTATTGTTACATGTATTAGTATACAGAGAAAAGTATTGTTTCTTGCACAGTGTACAGACAAAGCATACCGTACACAGAGAAGGAAAGGAGAGAGTAAAGAATGTTGTGTTACAATCATAGCTAGACTGTTGTGAAAGATCAACTTAATGCGAGGTAGATCCATTCAAAAGTCTGATGGCAGCAGGGAAGAGGCTGTTGTTGAGCTAGTCGCCTCCACACATGGCAAAGGCCACTTCATAAGCAAGATACCAACAAGACTGCAAAATCATCCCCAACGGTGTTTTAATTATCTCAGAGTACAGGAATGAGATAGAAAATCTGGTGAACTGGTGCAGCAACAATAATCTCTCCCACAATGTCAACAAAACAAAGGAGATTGTCATTGACTTCAGGAAGTATAAAGGAGAACATGCGCCTGTCTACATCAATGGGGATGAAGTAGAAAGGGGAGAGCTTCAAGTTTTTAAGTGTCCAGATCACCAACAACCTGTCCTGGTCCCCCCATGCCAACACTGTAACTAAGAAAGCCCACCAACGCCTCTACTTTCCCAGAAGACTAAGGAAATTTGGCATGTCAGCTACGACTCTCATCAACTTTTACAGATGTACCATAGAAAAAATTCTTTCTGATTGTATCACAGCTTGCTATGGCTCCTGTTCTGCCCAAGATCGCAAGGATCTACAAAAGGTCGTGAATATAGCTCAATCATGCAAACCAGCCTCCCATCCATTGACTCTTACTACACTTTCTGCTGCCTTGGCAAAACAGCCAACATAATTAAGGACTCCATGCAAACCAGACGTTCTCTCTTCCACCTTCTTCCTTCAGGAAAAAGATACAAAAGTCTGAGGTCAAGTACTCAAGAATAGCTTCTTCCCTGCTGCTGTCAGACTTTTGAATGGACTTACCTGCATTAAGTTGATCTTTCTCTACACCTAGCTATGACTGTAACACTACGTTCTGCCTTCTCTTGTTTCCTTCTCTATGAATAGTATGTTTTGTCTGTATAGTGCCCAAGAAACAATACTTTTCACTGTCTGTTAATGCATGTAACAATAATAAATCAAATCAAATTAAATCAATTGACTGTCAACTGTTGTGGAGCAGATAACAGATTTGACTGCTCACCTGCCCTGGGAAGCTTCCCCAACAGTAGGAATGGGTCAGGGTGCTATCTTGATAGGATTTCCCACAATTTTTCTGCTGACCCCTCCTTGATGCTTGCCACCATGGAGTGGGGAAAATTCACCCCAACATTTCAGCCCTATGACCTTTTGTCAGGGCAGGCAAAAGTTAGAGAGTTAACAGATCGGAAGCAAATTGAGGCAAACAGAAGACAGAAAGAGAAGAAAGAATAAAAGATAAGGTTTGTGATAAGCTGGAAGGAGTGCTTAAACGTCAAAAGAGATGGGAAGGCAAAATAGAATAGTGATGATACAAGTAAATAAACCAAAGATGCGACAGAAGAAACAGCATTAGCAAAGTAATTACCAGCACCTGCAGCCATAACCATTACTTTACTTTCCTTGGACAGCGAGTACTGGGAATGGTTCTGCTGGTATCAATTACATATCCTATAGTCACATTTATTTGAGTAGTGCTGAAAAAAGAGACATGGGCCACATTTCGCAAATCTTGTTCATCCCGCCACTGCTGCCAATCAGAAGGAGTGGGACCGGAGAATTCCACTCACAAGTGAGGTCGAAGAATTCCAACCATAATGTTGAAGCTTTTCAACTTGTACTCATCAGGACATAAGAATGTCAAATTTCCAAGGGAACAACAAGCTATATTGTATGAGGAAAGGGGTGCTGACTGGTTGGCAAGTTGACTCAGACTGTTAAAGATGATGCCATGACAAAAGCACCAGGGAGTTACTGTCCCATGTACTTTATTCAAAAATGGTGCAGATGCGCACAAAATCCTTTTGCTTGCAGAGGACAGGTCCCTCCATATGAATATATGTAGCTTCTAAACAGCATAAGTGAGCTACATTTTGAGCCCTGTTAAAAGTCTTAAATTGGTTTCAGTGTGATTCTTAGTAACTGAGGATTGTTCAGCAAATGCTACCCAATTGCAGTTCATGTCTAACATTAGATGTTATGTTCTGAGTTTTGCAAGCATGGGTTAGTGAGTACAGTTAGTACATCGGACAATTTTTGAATAAACAAAAGCATGGGGACAATAGTTCCTTTGTGTATTTGTCATGACAACATCTCAGCCAATCAGTACCCCTTTTCTCATGCAGTATAAATTGTTGTTCCCTCTGAAGTTTGGCATTCTTTCACCTTTTATGATATACGCAAGGCGGAAGCTTCAACAGCATCTCTTTTTTCAGTAGTATACATTTATTGGATGAGATTCTCTGGCTTCCTCTCAGCAATTTTCTTGGCAGTGGGAGGTGGCACACTGTTCGCTGGCTGCGGGATGTCTGGTCCCGCCACTGACAGTGGGAATTTCCATTCAAGCCATGCCACACCACCAGGAAACTTGCAGCAGGGGTTTGCTGCCAGTGGGACCAGAACATCCAGCCAACGTGAAAGGCTGGGGAATATCGGTCATTCTTTCTTTACTTGTCCCTTTTGCCTGCATCATAATGCTGCCCGCACCTGTAAAGTTGAAGCTGCTGGATTGCTGAATTTAAAAGTAATTATTGATAAACATAGTGCAGAGACTTAAGAAGTTGGATTGTTCATCTTTGAGCAGCAAAGGTTAGGGGAGATTTAATAACTGGGATGTGGGTTCAAAATTATGAAGGGCTATGAAGGAGTAAATAAGCAGAAACTGTTTCCATTGGCAGGAGTGTTGGTAATCAGAAGACCCAGATCTAAGATAATTGGCAAAAGAACCAGAAGAGAGATAAGGAGAAAGAGAAATATTTTGCTGCAGCAAGTTTTATAATCTGGAATGTCTGGCCTGAGAACATTAATGGTGATGGCAGATTCAATAATAACTTCCAAAGGGAATTAGATAAATATTTGGAAAAATGTCCAGGGCTTTGGGGAAAGAGCAAGGTTGTGGAGCTATTTGGATAGATTTTTCACAGAATCGGAATAGGCACAAGGGGCTGAATGGCCTGCTTCTGTGCTGCATCATTTCACAAAGTTTTCATGGAATTATGAGATACGTTCTGACCTCATCTCCAGCAGCAATCTGCAGCTGAAAAATTGGGTTCTGGATTTTGATAGTAAACAAATCCAGATGTGTTATACACTCAGCAGGAGCTCCCAACTGCCATCCTGATTGACAAAAATAGGGAGCTGCATTTTCAAAGGCTGGTGTGGGTGGGAACAAGGGCAGGCAACTACAGAAAACCCCAGGCAAGTCAGTGTGCCAGTTTCCCAACACAAAACAGAAAAGCTCAGATTTTCAATTTGGGAAATGGAAGGCAGAAGAGGAACCAGTGCAATATGCTAAGGTTCTTACTGAGCTCACTGGCAGTTTGCTCTGAAGGCAGATTGCAACCTTCAACTGAAGGTTTGGGTCTGCTGTGGGAACGTCATAAGGGAGGAGATGCTTTCAGTGAGTGCATCTGTGTTGGGCAGAGGCAAACTGCAGCCATCAGAATGAGAGACGGTGAGATGATCTGCACAGTGCCAGTAGCAGAAAGAATGCAAATTTGGTAGCAGCGGCAAATTGCAGAGCAGCATTGGAGAGAGAAGACAGTCCTGACTGAGAAAGGACAGAAAGTCATGGTCCAATGCTGGTAGGGAATACAATGCTCCTGTGGACCATTATGGTCTCCAGGATGACCCAGTCTGACTCATTAAAAAACTTGGGGGGGGGGGGTGGGGAGAAACAGGTGCTGCTGATATAGGGACCCTGTTTACCCGCTGTCCTCTGTTTTGCCACAGCATCCATGATCTTGATGAGTGGCAGCCTCAGGGTTGCCATTTGCCCTTTAAGTTGTACTCACTCCCAAACTGTTCCTGCTTCCCTTTCACATACAACTCCACTAATTGGGCAACAAACATGACTTTTGTCCAATTATAATACTACATGCAGAAACTGTATCAAATGCACATTTTGCCAGCCGAGCAGGGTTGAGACCAGGAAGTCTTCCCAATACTGGGATTTTGGCCCTGAATCTGAAAGCCTGTTCATGTCTTTACCAAATTGCAGCTGTCACTTCAGATAAGATTAGCAGATAAAATTCACTCTTTTAAAACATTAGCTTTAAGAATCAATTTCTCTGGGTTAGAATTCAGAGGAAAATTTTGGTTCAGACATTTCAACATGTCAACAATACATCAAAAAATACTTCGTTCAAATTTGCCAAATTTTCTGGAGAAGTCTAGCAGGAGCTTTAATGTTACATCAACTTTTATCTTTTACTATATTTACAAACTGCTTAATTTGATAACTCAAGTCAATTGTCAATCAAATGGTTTGACATGTGGATTCTTCTGGTTGTCAGTTGTATAGTTTGGGTGTGTATAATCCTGCCCTGTCCTGGTCCCTCCATGACAACACTATAGTTAAGACAGCCCACAACGCCTCTACTTTCTCAGGAGGCCAAGGAAATTTGTACAACTCTCACCAACTTTTATAGATGCACCATAGAAAGCATCCTTTCAGGTTGTATCATAGCTTAATATAACTCCTGCTCTGTCCAAGACTTCATGGAACTATTGTGAACGAAGCCGAGTACATCACGCAAACAAACCAGCCTCCCATTCATTGACTCCATCTACAATGCCCACTGCTTCAGAAAAGCAGCCAGCGTAATCAAGAACTCCACGCATCCCTGACATACTCTCTTCTATCTTCTTCCATCAGGAAAAAGATACAAAAGTCTGAGGTCACATACCAACCGACTCAAGAACAGCTTCTTCCCTGTTGCCATCTGACCTTTGAATGGATCTACCTTATAAGAACATAAGAAATAGGAGCAGGAGTAGGCCATCCAGCCCTTCGAGCCTGCCCCGCCATTCAATAAGATCATGGCTGATCTGTCGTGTCTCAGTTCCACATTCACGCCCTCTCCCCATAACCCTTAATCCCCTCGCTTATCAAAAACGCATCAACCCGCATCTTAAAAATATTTAGCGAGGCAGCCTCCATCACTTCAACGGGCAGAGAATTCCAGAGATTCACCACCCTTTGACTGAAGAAGTTCCTCCTCAACTCTGTTCTAAACCGCCCCCCCCCCCCTTATCTTGAGGCTGTGTCCCCTAGTCCTACTGTCCTTTCTGAGCGGGAAGAGCCTCTCCACCTCTATCCTATCCATCCCATTCATCATCTTATACGTCTCAATGAGATCTCCCCTCATTCTTCTAAACTCTAACGAGTACAAGCCTAGTTTATTCAGCCTCTCCTCATAGCTCAACTCCGGTATCAGCCTAGTAAACCTCCTCTGCACTCCCTCCAAGGCCAAAATATCCTTGCGTAAGTACGGCGACCAAAACTGCACACAGTACTCCAGCTGCGGCCTCACCAATGCCCTGTACAGCTGCAGCAAGACCTCCCTACTCTTATATTCAATCCCCCTCGCTATGAAGGCCAACATCCCATTCGCCTTCCTGACCACCTGCTGCACCTGCAGGCTGGGTTTTTGCGACTCATGCACAAGGACCCCGAGGTCCCTCTGCACCGTCGCCTGCTGCAGTTTTTCGCCCCGTAAGTAATAGTCCTTCCTACCATTATTCCTACCAAAGTGGACCACCTCGCACTTGCCAACATTAAATTCCATTTGCCATTTCCTGGCCCATTCGCCCAGCCTATCTAGATCCTTCTGCAGACTCTCCACACCCTCCGCGCAATTTGCCGTTCCACCAATCTTGGTGTCATCAGCAAATTTCGGCACCATACAGTCGGTTCCCTCCTCCAGATCATCTATATAAATGGTAAACAGCTGAGGCCCCAGCACCGACCCCTGGGGCACTCCACTAGTCACCAACCGCCAATCCGAATAGCACCCATTAACCCCCACTCTCTGTCTCCTATTTGACAACCAATCCTCTATCCATGCTAACACCCTACCCCCAACTCCATGTCCCCTGACCTTGTGCAATAACCTCTTGTGAGGTACCTTGTCAAACGCCTTCTGAAAATCAAGACCACATCCACCGGCTGTCCTCTATCCACCGCCCTAGACACATCCTCATAGAACTCCAATAAATTTGTCAGACACGACTTCCCCTTAATGAAACCGTGCTGCGTCTGCCCTATCAAGCAATTCCCCTCAAGATGCCTCGCTATTTCCTCCTTGATGACGGATTCTAACATTTTACCCACAACAGACGTTAAACTAACCGGCCTATAATTCCCTGCCTTTTGCCTGGCACCCTTCTTAAACAACGGCGTAACATTAGCCGCTTTCCAATCTTCCGGCACTTCCCCGGAATCCAGCGACGTCTGGAAAATAACCACCAAGGCATCCACTATCACCTCCGCCATTTCTTTCAGAACCCTCGGATGCATTCCATCCGGTCCTGGGGACTTGTCCACAATCAGTCCCTCCAGTCTGTCGAGCACCGCCTCTCTAGTAATAATAATGTCATTGAGACCCTCCAGTCCTACCACCTTTCCATCGCTAACACCCAGCAAATTATTCACGTCTTCCACCGTGAAGACCGAAACAAAAAAGTTATTCAAGACCTCAGCCATTTCCCCATCCCCTACCACTAAGTCCCCCCTCTCATCCTCTAAGGGTCCAACGTTCACCCTAGCCAGCCTCTTCCTTTTTATATATTTATAAAAACTCTTGCTATCCTTTTTTATATTAAGCGCTAGCCCAGCTTCATACTTTCTCCTACCCTTCTTTATCAACTTCCTTGTCAATCTTTGTTGACATTTAAACCTCTCCCAATCCTCTTCTCGCCCACTACTCTTAGCTACTCTAAATGCCTCCGCTTTTAATTTAACACTTTCCTTCACCTCCTTCGTTATCCACGGCTTATTACCTCTCCTCCTACAGTCCTTTTAAACCATTGGAATAAATTTCTGCTGAGCACCAAGAAAGATCTCCTTAAAGATTCTCCACTGCTCCTCAGCAGACCTACCTTCCAATGCGCTCCCCCAGTCAACATTCGCCAATTCTTCTCTCATCCTACCGTACTCCCCTCTGTTCAAATAAAAAGCTTAACTTACTTGACACCCTAACTATGACTGTAACACTACATTTTGCATTCTATCCATTCCATCTCTATGAACGATGCGCTTCGTCTGTGTAGCACATAAGAAACAATATTTTTCACTGTATACCAACATAATAATAAATCAAATCAAATAATAATCTAATCTTGGGATCAGTGAGAAAGTGGAAACAGTTTCACACTAGTTTTGTATTCCTACTGCCTGTAATTTAAAACTGCACTCGATCAGGCTTTGGTTTTAGGCAATCCACTGGTCCTGACATACTGTCATCCATTGTGGAAAGCCAGTGGGCGAACCAAAACCCCTTAAAATCTAGTTTCATTGCCCACCATCGAGACTCTGTCTAATGTACCAAACAGTTTGTTGACTAACCCTAACCCTCATTTTACCATTACCATACCTAAAAATGAGGTGTCAGCTGGTGCAGCTACAATACAGAACCACTTGCATGCCACACAGCAGAAGCAGCACACAATACACAGTGCTAGGTGATTTTACAACGAACAGATCGGGTAGAATTTTACAAAAATTTATCAGTTTCAAGCTCAGACTTAAAACTGACGTGGTTCTCCCCGGATGCACGGCCGGGTGTCGGACCGGATTTTCTGTCATTCAGTGCACAGAAAATCAAGGGGCAGAGTTTGCGCCATCACTCTGGCAGGGCAGGGCCTGAATAGACACAGCAAGGCCAGCTCCACAAAGCTGGACCCCATCCAGGCCAAAGCAGACCATTTGACTGGTGCCCCAATTAGCGCCTTAAATATTAACTCCCTCCACGACCGCTGACGCACAACGGCAGCAGGGTATATCACCATTTCTTCACTACCACTGAGTGAAAATACTGGAACTCCCTTCCTAACAGAACTGTGGGCGTACCTACACTATATGGACTATATGGTGCAAGAAGATGGCTTATCACCACCTTCTGAAGGGCAATTAAGAATGGGCAAAATTTGCTGGCCTAGTCAGCGACCTCCACATCCCATGAAAGGATAAAAAGATACATCTGACAGGAGTTTCTGTACAGTTGTGCTAGTTTTAATGGGCAGATTGGCATGCACAGTGGCTAGCACTGCTGTCCACAGCACCAGGGTTTTGGATTCAATTCCAGCCTTGGGTAACTGTCTTGTGGAGTTTGCATGTCCTCCCTGTATCTGCATGGATTTCTTCTGGGTGCTCTGGTTTCCTCCTGCAGTCGAAAGATGTGCAGGTTAGATGAATTGGCCATGCTAAATTGTCCCTTAGTGTACAAAGATGTAGTTTAGGGGGATTAGCTAGCCTCAAGATAAAGGGGGGGCGGTTTAGAACAGAGTTGAGGAGGAACTTCTTCACTCAAAGGGTGGTGAATCTCTGGAATTCTCTGCCCGTTGAAGTGGTGGAGGCTGCCTCGCTAAATATTTTTAAGAAGCGGGTTGATGGGTTTTTGATAAGAGAGGGGATTAAGGGTTATGGGGAGAGGGCGGGAAAGTGGAACTGAGCCACGACAGATCAGCCATGATCTTATTGAATGGCGGGGCAGGCTCGAAGGGCCAGATGGCCTACTCCTGCTCCTATTTCTTATGTTCTTATGTTCTTAAATGCGAGGGATTAAGGTAGGGATTGAGCCTGGGTAAAATGCTGTTTTGAAGAGTTAGTAAAAAGTCTGACAACACCAGGTTTTAGTCCAACCGGTTTATTTGATAATACTCACAAGCTTTCGAGGGGACTGCCTCTTCGTCAGGTGAATGGAGAGTTCCATTCACCTGACGAAGAGGCAGTCCCCTCGAAAGATTGTGAGTATTATCAAATAAACCGGTTGGACTAAAACCTGGTGTTGTCAGACTTTTTACTGTGTTTACGCCAGTCCAACGACGGCATTCCCACATCTTGAAGAGTTAGTGCAGACTCGATGGGCCAAATGGCCTCTTTCTACACAACAAGGATTCTATGGTTCAATGTTTATTTTTAGCACAATTCACGTTAAATTGCCCACACAAGTACAAAAGAGAGGAATTTCAAGGGCAAACTACATCTAGCATAAATCAAGTTTCTGTGATCTTTTGCACTAGTTTAAAAGCCATCGTGCTGGAAGTTAGCCCGGCAACCAAAACTGGCCATGTCCCTGAATGAATTAACTGCCATTGCAAATTTTTGCTTACTGCATCTGTTTGCTCTACAAATTAAGCTTTTTCTCTTAGGTGGCATATTTTATAAACTTTTTCATAATTTTATTAAGGAACTACCTGTAGTACACCTTGTGATGAGTAAATTATTCTGTATGGTTCTTCAAAGTTATTCTCAATAATTGAAAGTCAGATTAGTCACAGGACTAGATCCTCTAATTTTTGTGTGATAATCCCATTTTTAGCTGTACTAATTAAACTGCACCTACCTACTCTGAAATATATCAAAGAACATTTTTAAAAAATGTTTTAAAACACTGCCAGATTACATACGCAAGATTTTACATCTGATGATATGTAAATAAGCTTTAGCAGCAACCTCAGTAAAGAAAATTCCTAAACCTAGCACAATTTGAGGCCTGATTCTAGCCAGGGCAAAAATTCCAAGCTCTTATTTTCAATTTTCCACATGACATTCTGGTTGTTATAACACATCATGAAGATAATTTGTTGGGGAACCTGCAGGGTTTTTAAAAATAAAAAAGTAAATCTGACCCTAGCCCATACACTTCCAATTTTAAGGGAAGAGCCAATGTACCTACTCTTTGAAAGCAGCTTGGTCATTATAATCTGATGATGAAAAGAAGCTGCTTGCCTTCATTTTAACTCGTTTTATATTTAACATCTGCAACTGGGATTTCCAGTGTATCCTGGCAGATGACATGTGGGGAGAAGGGTCAATTCCATGAGGCAAGTGTCATAATTCCACAGCTACCACCAGGTGGAGCAGGAGTACTTCCCAAACACCATACCTTACGCTGAGACTCCTGAAGACAGAAATCACTGAAGCATAGAACCTGGGAATTAAGGCAAGAACAGAGGGTGGGAAGCAAGGCCAGGTATGGAATGTGGGAGTGGAGAGGTGAGGCCAGGGTGAGGAAGGGAAAGAGGTACTGAGGGTGAGAGTTGAAGCACCGCAGGAAAGGTCATGCAAACAGGCAACCCACAGAAGAGGAAATCTGTGGCAAACAATGTTAACGTGAAAATGGCAATGCTATATGGATATATTGGCATTATTTTATGAACAATGTTAAAGTGAAACAATGTTAAATGAATCAATGTTAAACTGAGACTGACTACAATTGACACTCACTCTCATCAACTGCTTTCCTGCATACCAACTACTGCCTATCAGGTCAGTTAGTTGCCAGGCAGCAGACTTGTCAAAAAATTTATCAATGTTTACTTCCAACAACTTGATTAATGGTGATTTTAATTTAAGAAAGGGCAAAATTAAGGCAGTTATCGAAGCAGGTTGGTAGCCTGCACTCTGAGTCAGGAAGTGTGATGTGAAGTTGGAAATTGGAAGTATGCAGTAACTACATGGATTTTGAGCAAGGAAAATGCACTTCAGCATGCCTGCGACTGAAGTTGTCAGTAACTAGTCATTAAAAAGGGTCAGTACTGCTCTTCAAATCACACATGCACTATGATTTAATTGTTGCAATAAAGTGCCATCAACAGAAGCACAGTGTCAAAATGAAGGGTTTCTAAAACTGATCTAAGCATTGGCTCTTTTAATGTACTCATGTAAAGGTACAATACCAATTTAGTTGTCATGGAGTCTTGATTCTTACCCAGCTTGAATATGCTAAAAATCTTCAAATGAAACTAAATATGAATAGCTAGTCTGGATCAGACAATAGTCCATCTATGCGATAAATGAGACAGAAAAACTGAGCTTGAGGATATTTGTGTACTTTATGTCTTTCAGTGTGCAGATAGTTAACACAGATCTACTGTCTGATCACACAGGGAAAATGTAGAATTTACATTTACAGTTGCAACTGCAGTTGTTTCTTTAAGATGCAAAACTGGAAAGCCAAGTTGAGCATGAAAACACTTCAAACAAATAATAATGATCTCCACGATGGTTTAATTGGGAAAGGTACTGTCCGTTTCTAAATCGAAACTTATACTTTTAAACACTGCCCAAGGTTGGACCTTCATGGGTAGTGGTCATACCTGAGTGCTATAATTGACCTCAGCAAAGATGGGCTAGGAAGGTGAAAGGCCAACCACCTGGTTTTGCTATTCCTGATCACTAGCAAGTTAAAACGGGCTTGGATCTTATGATTAGAGTAATAGTGTGGCTAATGGCGCTAACCATTATTGTCACATGCGCAGTGAATGTGAAAATCCAGAAGTTGCTGTCTGATTTGTTCTGTTCCGCCAGAAGATTCACTCCACCAGTTCTTGGCAAGAGGTTTGCCATTAAAAAATGTGAAGTTCATGAAGTTGCTGTATTTACCCACTCATAACTCACTGAATACACCAGAAAAATTAAGGCTGGTGCACTCAGATGTAAGTGAATTTTTAAATAGTGTGCTAAGTATTAATTACTGGCAAACAACCTTGAAAAAGTCCTACATTTTTCTTCAGAATTTATTTATTGTTGAAGGTTTAAGAAAAATGAAGTTTTCTTTGTTTCTTTTATCTCTCTTTCTTAATCCCATCTTTCTTTTCCTCATTTTATTTTGCTTTCTGAACTTAATTTTGCATTGAATTAATTATTCAAACTTTTACTTACATTGTAGACAGCATGGGCGGAATTCTCTGGAACAGGAACATGGAATGTTTCCCACTGCAGATGCTGGTGGGAAACACCAACGTATCTTCCAAGCCTCAACCTCACTAATTATGCACCTGGGGTTTTCGCGCCTTATTCCGTGGCAGGCCAGACCTGATGGTTTGTAGTCCACCATATTCATAGAATCCCGACACTGTAGAAGGAAGCCATTTGGCCCACTGAGCGTGCATCAACAACAATCCCACTCAGACCCTATCTCCATTAGTCCATGTTTTTATTCGGCTAATCCCCTGACACAAGGGAACAATTTAGCAACCAATTAGTGTAACCCACACACCTTTGACCTAGAAACTATCATTATCACGAAAGAGGTAGTGTTGGGCAAGTCAATGGGGCTAAAGGTAGGCAAGTCTCCTAGTCCCGACGGAATGCATCCCAGGGTACTAAAAGAGATGGCGGCAGAAATAACAAATGCACTAGTGGTAATTTACCAAAATTCACTGGACTCTGGGATGGTTCTCGCAAATTGGAAGACAGCAAATGTGACGGCATCATTTAAAAAAGGAGATAGACAAATGGCAGAGTGATTAGCTTGACTTCTGTAGCAGGGAAAATGCTTGAATCTATCATCAAGGAAGAAATAGCGAGGCATCTGGATGTGAATTGTCCTATTGGTAAGACACAGTATGGGTTCATGTAGGGAAGGTCACATTTGACTAAGTTGGTGGAACTCTTTGAGAACATTACATGTGCAGTAGACAATGGGGAACCCATGGATGTGCAGTACCTGGATTTCCAGAAAGCATTTGAAAAGGTGCCGCAGCAAAGTCTACTACATAAGATAAAGATGCACAGTATTACGGGTAATGTATTAGCATGGATAGAGGATTGGTTAACTAACAGAAAGCAAAGAGTGGGGGTAAATGGGTGTTTTTCTGGTTGGTGATCAGTGACAAGTGGTGTGCCTCAAAGATCAGTGTTGGGACAATTGTTTACGATTTATATAGATGATTTGGAGTTGGGGACCAAGTGTAGTGTGTCAAAATTCACAGATGACACTAAGATGGGTGGCAGAGCAAAGTGTGCACAGGACACAAAGTCTGCAAAAGAATATAGATAGTCTAAGTAAGTGGGCGAGGGTCTGGCAGATGGAGTACAATGTTGGTAAATGTGAGGTCATCCATTTTAGTAGGAATAATAACAAAATGGACTATTATTTAAATGGTAAAAAATTGCAACATGCTGCTGTGCACAGAGACCTGGGTGTGCTTGTGCAGGAATCTCAAAGCGTTGGTTTATAGGTGCATCAGGCAGTTAAGAAGGCAAATGAAATTTTGTCCTTTATTGCTAGAGGGATGGAGTTTAAAAATAGTGAGGTTATGTTGCAGCTGTATAAGGTGCTGGTGAGGCCACATCTGGAGTACTGTGTACAGTTTTGATCTCCTCACGTGAGAAAGGATATACTGGCACTGGAGGGGGTGCAGCGGAGATTCACTAGGTTGATTCCGGAGTTGAGAGGGTTGACTTATAAGGAGAGACTAAGTAGACTGAGGTTATACTCATTGGCATTCAGAAGAATGAGGGGAGATCTTATAAAAACATATAAGATTATGTAAGGAATAGATAAAACAGAAGCAGGGAAGCTGTTTCCACTGGTTCGTGAAACTAGAACTAGGGGGCATAGCCTCAAAATAAAGGGGAAGTAGATTTAGGACTGAGTTGAGGAGGAATTTCTTCACACAAAGTATTGTGAATCTGTGGAATTCCCCACTCAGTGAAGCAGTTGAGGCTACTTCATTGAAAGTTTTTAAGGCAAGGATAGATAAATTTTTGAACAGCAAAGGAATTAAGGGTTATGGTGAGTGGGTGGGTAAATGGAGCTGAGTGCACGAAAAGGTCAGCCATGATCTTATTGAACGGCGCAGGAGGCTCAAGGGCCAGATGGCCTATTCCTGCTCTTCATTCTTATCTTTAGATTGGATTGGATTGGATTGAACTGAAGCGAACCTGGGTTCCTGGTGCTGTGAAGCAGCAATGCTAACCACTGTGTCACTGTGCTGCCCACAAAAAAGCACCCAATGTCAGTGACCTAAGATTGAAAAAAGATGAATCTCCAGGAACACACCAAGGCTGGAAGATGGATCTCCTCAATGACACTGAATCTAGTAGATCCAACAAAAGATGCCAACCCAATGCTATGGTGGTTCGGGGTCCAGCGTTGCTGATAGCCTCCATCCAGATCTCCAGAGGGAGCCCCAGGCATCCTTCAGGTGAGTCCCAACCTCGGCATGCCATGTTGTTCCAGATGTGTTCTGGATTGGCGTGTTTTCCCACTAACTTCACAGAGAATCGGCTGTGAGTGGAAGATCCCAATTGGGTCTTCATCTGCATCCCATTTGCCGGATGAAATTCAATTTCAGGCCGGCCTCCGGCAAGTTTCCTAATCCACCATTGGATGATCCCTCAGAAAATACACTATTTTTGTATGCTTGCCGAATTCTCCCCACCCCCTTCTTCAAATAGGGGCAGACCATACTACAGGCAGCACCCGCAGGGGGAGGGTGTGTTGGGAGAGCACTCCAAGGGATATAGGTTGCCCAGACAGAAGGGATATCACCACACCCCTGAGCCCATTCAAACCCATGTCTTTTTTTCCTTCTCTCTACACTCCTTGATGTCAATCTTAATGTGGCATTGTTACTTTCATTCTGTGTTTTATACCTCAGTCCAACTCTGTGTGTGTGTGGTATTCTCTCCTTTCTCTATTTGTTAATTTGATCCCATTCCAATCTGGTGTCTCTTGTTGCTTGCATCTTTATCCCCTCTTGTTCTGTTTCTGGGCTAAGTGTTATATGAAATAGAGTAAGCAATGACTACCTGAAGCCAGCACAGAGTGAAGAACTGCAAGAGAAGAGGGTTAAAAAAAAGACCAATTGGTTGGACCTAATTCTGGGTGGCAGGGAAGAACAGATTTAGCATCAAAATCTTGTGTTATTCATATCAACAAAATGCTGTGCTAATGCACAAATAGGGTAAGAGTGCAGTTATTTGGTAACAGAGAAGAGTCTAGCAGGAGCTGCTGGTTTTACCTGACAAAGAGAAAGCTATTAGGAGTGATTAAAAGCTATCAGAACATTCATATATACTTTGATTTTCTTTGTGAATTACTGAATTTTTAATGTATTAGTTTTATTTTAGGGATGTATAGTTGGCTGAATGAGGAAATACTGCGTCACAATATTCTACAGACATTTTTTGTGGAATGTTTTTGATGCAAAGACTACCAATAACAATCAAAAATGAAATTCCATCACTGATATAGGATATGACTGGTTTCTAGTTGTAAGATCCCTTTGAGTGGAAAAGATGGATTGAAAAGAAATTGGGTTCTGGAATGTCATTTTGATATGACAAACACATAGAGACAATACAAAATAATGGGTGCAATTCTAAAAGGGATACAGGAAATTTCCACTTTTAAAGTTATTTTTCTCATGAACTATACAAAGAACAATACAGCACAGGAACAGGCCCTTTGGCCCTCCAAGCCTGCGCCTATCATGTTATCCTATCTCGACCAACTGCCTGTATCCCTCTATTCCCCATCTGTTCATGTCTGTTCAGATAAGTCTTATATGTCGCTAACTCAATCACTTCACTTGGCAGTGCACTCCAGGTCCCCACTACTCTCTGTGTAAAAATATTCCCCTACACATCTCTACTGAACCATATCCTAAACTTGTGCCCCCTTATAATTGTCATTTCTGCACTGTGAAAAAGCTTCCAACTGTTCACCCTATTTATGCCCATCATAATTTTATAAATTTCTGTCAGGTTGCCCCTCAGCTTCCATCTTTCCAGGGAAAACAATCCGTTTATTCAATCTCTCCTCATAGTAATACTCTCCATACCAGGCAACATCATGGTAAACCTTTTCTGTACTCTCTCCAAAGCCTCCACGTTTTTCTGATAGTGTGGTGACCAGAATTGGACACAGTATTCCAAATGTGACTTAACCCATAGTTTCATATAACATAATTTGCCAACTCTTATACTTGATGCTCTGTCCGATGAAGCAAGCATGCCAAATGCTTTCTTCACTACCTTTTCCACCTGTGCCGCCACTTTTATGGATCTATGGACCTGTACATCCAGATCTCTTTGTGTGTCTATGCTCCTGATGGTTCTGCCATTTATTTTATAGTTTCCACCTGAATTGGATCTACCAAAATGCATCACATCACATTTGCCCTAATTAAATTCCACCTGCCATTTGGGTCTAAGTCCAACCTTCTTTCAATTGTTGCTTCCCTTGGTATGCTTTTCACCATTAGAATTCCATCGTCTACAATATCACAGGATATTAGCTTGTTTGACAAACCCTACACATTTATTCCATCTCACTGGCTTTACATACCAAAGCCATTGCTGTATTGTGTACTAGAGATGATACTTCATGATGCAAGGCAAACTTGATCCAAGATAGCTAAACTATGACAATTGTCAGAAAATAAATCAGCTTGCAAATTGTACTGAGTCAATTTCACACGTTGCTGTTTACCAGAAATTGTACTTACAAAGTGCTTTTAACATGGAAGAACAAGTCAAAGCTTTCACAGCCATAATCAGATAAAACCGAATGTCAAACTGAGGAGGAGATATTAGATGGGTGAGCTGAGTTGAGCCAAGCCAATTTGAACAGTTAGTTGAAACTTTCAAAGAGACGTAGGTTAGGCTAGTTAGCTCTAAGAATTAAAAAAAAACAAAGGTATGTGGTGCAGGACAAGAGTTCAGTTATCTGGTAGCAGAAGCGAGTCTTAGCAGTAGCTGCTGGTTTTACCCGAGAAAGAGAAAATTTAAGAGAAGACTACTAGGAGTGATTAAACGTTGTCAGAATTGTTGGTGATTTTTTTGTGACTAATTACTGAATATTGTTTTATTTTAGGGACATATAATGGGATGAACAAGGTTGAATGAATACTATAAATAAACAAAAAAGTGAATTCCAAATTAATAGCTTAACCTGTAAACTCAATTTTTTCTCATTTGACGAGCTGGTTATTTAATAGCATAAATATACTTTATTATTTTGTTATACATTAACACATTTATCATTTGTTCAATAAATTCATTTAATAAACTTTTACCATAATTCCCATTGTGCTGCTCGAGCCATATTAATGCTCGAGTCTCATTGGCAAGCGAATGAGAGACATGAGTGTAACAAATAATCACAGGTGGGCCTTGCAGAATTTGGAATTCTTCTGTATTCCCAAAAGGATGGGCCTGGGAAGAAAAGTTTAAATGTCTTCAATGGTTCCATAAGGAAGTTCCCTTTGTCCAATCAGTAACCTCTTGTTAGGCTGCTCAGCAACAACCTATAGCATTGAAATAGCATCTTTAATGCAATAAAGTGTCCAAAGACAATTCATAGGCTGATTAATTAATAAATTCGATACCAAGCCATATATTGGGCCAAACGAAGAAGGAAAGTCAGCATGGACTTGTTCGGCAAAAATGACATTTAACCAACCAGCCGAAGTTTTTGATTAAGTCATAAGAAAGGGTTGATGAGCGTAATGCTGTTGATGTTGTATGCATGGACTTCCAAAAGGCTATGAATAAAGTGCCACACAACAGACTTGTGAGCGATGTTAGAGTTTCATGAAATAAAGGGGACAATACAAACATGGATGTGAAATTGGTTGAGTGAGAGGAAACAGAAAGTTGTGATTAATGGACGTTTTTCAAACTGGAGGAAAGTTTATAGTAGAGGTCCCCATAAGTTGGTGCTTCCCTGATTCATAGTAATGAACTAGATCTTAATGTCCAGGGCACAAGTTCAAAATTTGTGGACAATAGGAAACCTGGAAGTATTAGTAACATATTATAGTTTAGAACTTCATGAGGACATAGACAGGCAGGCAAGTGGCAGGTGAAATTTAATGCAGAAATGTGTGAATTGATTTGTTTATTGCAGGAAAATCACAGAGACAATACAAACTAAAGGATACAATTCTAAAGGGGATGAAGGGCAGAGGGATCAGGGTGTAAATATGCATAAACTATCAAAGGTGGAAGAATAGTGGAGAGAATGGTTAATAAAGCATACAGCATTCTAGATTTTATTAAAAGGGACATAGAATACAGAAGAAATTGATGTTAAATATGTACAGAACTATGATTCGGTCTTAACTGGAATATTGTGTCCGGGTGCAAAACTTTAGGGTGCAAAAGCATGAGATGTGTTCAGAATAAATTCACGAGAATGGTTCCAGGGTTGAGGAACTTCAGTTACGTAGATGGTTTGGAGGGGTTGGGATGATTTCTTTTGGAAAAAAGGAAGTTGAGAGGGGATTTGATGAAGATGAGGGTTCTGGACAGAGTATTCGGGGAAAAATGGTTCACGCATGTGGAGGGATCATGCACAAGAGGGCACAGATTTCAAATAATCGGCAAAAGAAATAATGCTGCCATGAGGAAAACCATTTCTCATGCAGCAAAAATGGTCAGGATTTGGAATGTGCGGCCTGAGAGTGTTGGGGAAGCAGGTGCAATTGAGGCATTTAAGAGGGAACTGGATTATCTGAAAAGGAAGAATGTGCAGAGCAATGGGGACAGCCAATAGATGAATTGCTCCTTTGGAGAGCCAGCACTTTGGGCCAAGCCTCCTCTTGCGCTGTAACTACTGTGTGATTCTGTCTGACCAAAAACTTGGTTAGAGGGGGTTTAAAGGAGCATCCTAAAGGAAGAAAGAGAGGGGAAGGCAGAGAGGTGTCGGGAGGGAATTACAGATCAGAGCTTAAACAGCTGAAGGTGCAGCTGCCAATGGTGCAACAATTAAAATTGGGAATACTCAAAGCAGCCAGAATTTGAGAAGCATTACTGTCCCTTAGAGTTATGACCCTGGAGGTGACTGAAGAGGATGAGAGTTTGAAAATAGAAGCCTTGCTTAAAGGGAGCCTACGTTAGTTATTGAGCACATGAACAATGGTTCAAGTTATGACATGGGTAGCAGAGTTTTGTTTAACCCAATTTTACAGAGGATCAAAATGAGAGGCCAGCCAGAAGTTCACTGGCGTAGTCAAGTCCAGAGGTAACAAAGTTAGAGATGAGGGTTTCAGCAGCAGATGAACCGAGATGGGCCGAAATGAGGATGATTACAGGGATGAAAATAGTTGCTCTTGGTGATGGTGCAGATATGGTGAGAATCTCAACTTGGAGTTAAATATGACATCAAGGTTGCAAACAGGCCGATTTAATCTTAGACAATTGCCAGGAGTGGAATTGGTGGCAGGAATGGAAGACAATTAATATTATTTTCCCAATATTGGAGGAAATTTCTCCTATGGTGCGATAGATAAGAGTGGGAACAGCCACACGCAGTCCCCTCCAGCAAGATGACAATGGAGAGACACTGGAGGAGGATAGCATGATCAACCATGTCAAAGGTTGCTGACAGCCTGAGAGTTTACTTCCTATTACAGTCACATATCATTAGTGTGTTAGATAAGAGCCAATGCAGCACTGCGGTTTGGCATAAACCTGGCTGGAAGGATTAAAATACGGGGGCTCCAGGAAAGATAAACATGGATTTGGGAGGTGACATCATGTTCAAAAACCTCAAAGAAGAAAGAGAATTGGAAATGGGCAGTAGTTTGCAATAATGGAGATAGGGACAAGGGTCTTTTTTAAGGAAAAGGTGATTATGGCAGATTTGAAGGTAGTGGGGGGTGGGGGAGTGAGGGTTCAGTGGCTGAGGAGAGAGAACCATATCAGCTAAAACAGTAGCCAGTAAGGGAAGCTGAGTGGTCAACATAATACTAGGAGTAAGGTGATCAATAGGTCACTGGGAATACAATGGAGGGATCAGAGGGCAAATCTCATGGACAGTCAAGCTCAGAGCGGACATGAGGGAGATGGTAGAGAAAATTCTATCTAGATTTTAGGGTTAGAACAGGAAGGAATCTGAGAGGAAATCTGGCTTAGTGGGCCAGGAGAAGGGGGAAAAGCAAAGGTAGCTGAATAGATGATCTGATTCTTAGTCACAAAAAGTCCATGAGCTCCTCACACTTATTGGATATGAAAGTGGAGGAGACCATGGAGAAGGGGTTAAGATAATTTGCAACAGAGAAAAGAAGGTACAAGGTATCTTGGCATTCCAAGATGGTGCTGGAATAGTGAGCAGTTTTGGCAGACAAGGATTGAACCCAATAGTGCTTTATATAGTCTAGCCAGATCTGGCAGTGAACGACAAAACCATTTTTAAAAATTCATTCACAGGATATGAATACTGCTCATAAGGCCAGTGTTTATTACTATTCAATAATTACCCAAGAGAAGGTGGTGGTGAGCCACCTTCTTCAACTATTGCTTTTCATGTTGTGAAGGTACTCCCAATGTCCTGTTGGGGGAGGGGAGGCAGTGTCCAGGATTTTGACCCAGCGAAGCTGAAGGAACACAATATTTTTCCAACTCAGGATGGTCTGCATCTTGGGCGTTGTTTGGAAGTGGTCTCTTACTCTTCTAGATTGTAGAGGTGGCACATTTAGGAGGTGTTGTTTTGGCAATTTGCTGCAATGCATCTTGTAGATTGTCCACCACTGCCAGCAGTATGCACTAAGTGAATGTGTAAGGTGTGAATAGAGTACTGATCAAGTAGGTTGCTTTGTCCTGTAAATTGTCGAGCTTCTCGGCTGCTATTGGAACCATGTTCATCCAAGTGGGGAATATTCCATCACACTCCTAATTTGCGCCTTGTAGATGTTGGACAGGTTTTGGGATTCAGGAAGTGAGCTCCTCACCACAGAATTCCCAATCTCTACCGTGTTCTTGTAACCATATTACTTGCGTGGTTTATCGAGTTACATTTCTGGTCAATGCTGAGAATGTGAAATAAGATATTGAGGGGATTTAGAAATGGTAATGTCATTGAATGTCAGGGGTGTTTTGCATGGTCAGGGTCTAAATGGAGGTTTTGGGGTTGTCTATTCTCCCAAAGTATGCTGCTCAAGTCTGTAGTTTCTCAAAATAATTACTCTTTATTTACAGTAAGAATTTTCACACTTGGACCTCTACACAAGTTTGGTGCTTCTCCTTGGTCCAGATCTCTCGAACTTGTCAGCCATGTGATGTAAAGCCAATATTTATTACTATTCAATTTAGTAATATGTAAGGAGCAAATATGTAAGGAAAGTACAGGTAGTTCAAAGAAATATAGGGTGATAATAATAGGGAATTTTAACTTTCCCAACATTGACTGGGACAGCCAGAATATTAGAGGCTTGGATGGAGAGAAATTTGTTGAGTGAATTCAGGAGGAATTTCTCTTCAGTATGTGGATGGCACAGCTAGCGAGGGCACAAAACTTGACCTCCTCTTGGGAAATAAGGAAGGGCAGGTGACAGAAGTGTTAGTGAGGGATCATTTTGGGACTAGTGATCATAATTCTATTAGTTTTAAGATAGCTATGGAGAATGATAGATCTGACCCAAAAGTTAAAATTCTAAATTGGGGCAAGGCCAATTTTGATGGTATTAGGCAGGAACTTTCAAGAGTTAATTGGGGGGATCTGTGGGAAGGCAAAGGGATGTCTGGTAAGTAGGAAGCTTTCAAAAGTGTGTTAACCAGGATTCAGGGTCAGCACATTCCTCTTAAAGTGAAGGGCAAGGCTGGTAGAAGTAGGGAACTCTGGATGACTCAGGATATTGAGGTCCTCGTCAAGTAGAAGGAGGCACATGACATGCAAAGGCAACTGGAATCAAGTGTATCCTTTGAAAAGTATAGAGGGTGTAGGAGTAGAGTTAAGAGAGAAATTAGGAGGGCAAAAAGGGGACACAAAATTGTTTTGGCAAATAATGCAAATGAGAATCCAAAGAGTTTCTACAAATACATAAAGGGCAAAAGGGTAACCAGGGAGTGAGTAGAACCTCCTAAGGATCAACAAGAGATAGGTGAGATCCTAAATGAATATTTCTCATCAGTATTCACTGTTGCAAAGAGCATGGATGTTAGGAAACTTGGGGAAATATATAGTGATGTCTTGAGGAATGTCCATATAACAGAGGAGGTGGTACTGGAAGTCTTAAAACGCATCAAGATAGATAAATCCCCAGGACCTGATGAAGTGTATCCCAGGACACTGTGGAGGCTAGGGAGGAAACTGTGGGTTCCCAGTAGAGATATTTGAATTACTGCCCTGAAGATTGGAGGGTGGCAAATGTTGTGGCTTTAAGAAAGGTTGCAGGGAAAAGCTCGAAAACTACAGGCCAGTGAACCTTACATCTGTGGTGGTTACGTTGTTGGAAAGTATTTTGAGAGACACGATCAACAGGCATTTAGAGATGCAAAGACTGATTAGGGACAGTCAGCATGGCTTTGTGAGGGGAAAATCATGTCTCACAAATTCGATTAAGTTTTTTGAAGGGATAACCAAGAAGGTAGATGACAGCAGTGCAGTTGACGTTGTCTATGTGGACTTTAGCAAGGCCTTTGATCAGATACCACATGGTAGTTTGTTGCATAAGGTTAAATCTCACAGGATCCAGAGCATTGATGTTGATCACAGATAGTGGTCCGTCCACCAGTCGTTGTGTCCTGTCAGGACATGGGTGATATACGCACGTCCTTCCAATCTCTCGCTCAGTCAATGACGAGAAAGTTCTAATGCTTGTAATGCTGGTGTTGCCATGAGGCCTTGTACTTGTTTCTCTAATGAAACAAAATGTTGGCTATAACAAGGCCACCTCCTAGGCAATTTGTTAGGAGCAGGGAACCAATAGTGTACCAAAGTATCTAAATGGATACAAAATTGGCTTGATAACAGAAGCCAGAGAACTGCTGTAGAGGGTTGTTTTTCCAAACTGGAGGCCTGTGACCAGTCGTGTGTCTTAGGAATCAGTGCTGGGTCCATTGTTATTTGTCATTTATATTAATGATTTGGATAAGAATTTAGTTGGCATGGTTACTAAGTTTGCAGATGACACCAAGATTGGTGGCATAGTGGACAGTGAAGAAGGTCATCTCAGATTGCAACGTGATCTTGATCAATTGGGCCAGTGGGCTGACGAATGGCAGTTGAAGTTTAATTTAGATAAATGAGAGGTGATGCATTTTGATAGATCAAACCAGGGCAGGACTTACTCAGTTAATGATAGGATGGGAACCTATGTAAGGCATCTGAGAAGGAAGAAACAAGGACAAAATGTGGGGAGAAGGTTCCAACTACATCAAAAATCAGGAAAAAAGTTAAAAGGAAGAACTCAAGAGATGTTATTAATGAAAGTGATAGAATTCAAAAAGAAGATACAAAAACTAGCATAAGGGCACTTTATCTGAATGCTCGAAGCATTCTAAACAAGGTAAATGAGTTGACAGCCCAAATCATTGAAAACAGGTATGATTTGGTGGCCATTACAGAGACATGGTTGCAGGATGGTCAAGACTGGGAGTTGAACATCCAGGGGTATCAAACTGTTCGGAGGGACCAACAGTAAGGTAAGAGAGGTGGTGTAGCTCTGATATTTAAGGATGACATCGGGGTGGTAATGAGAGATGATATAGATTCTATGGAAAAAAAGGGTTGAATCTATTTGGGTGGAAATTTAAAATAGTAAGGGGGAAAAGTCACTGATAGGGGTAGTCTAATGACATCATGGTGGGGCGAGAAATAAACAAAGAAATAATTGATGCATGTAAAAATGGTACAGCAATTATCATGGGAGATTTTAACCTACATATCAATTGGTCAAACCAGGTCGGTCAAAGCAGCTTTGTGGAGGAGCTCATAGAATGTATCTGCGATAGCTTCCTTGAATAGTATGTAATGGAACCAACAAGAGAGCAAGCTATCCTAGATCTGGTTCTATGTAATGAGACGGGAATAATTAATGATCTTGCAGTTAGGGATCCTTTTGGAAGAGGCAATCACTGTATGGTTGAATTTAAAATACAGATGGAGTGTAAGAAGGTAAAATCCAATACCAGTGTCTTGTGCTTAAACAAAGGAGACTATAAAGCGATGAGGGAGGAGTTGGCTAAGGGAGACTAGGAGCAAAAGCTTTATGGTGGGGCAATTGAGGAACAGTGGAGGACTTTCAAAGTGATCTTTCACAGCGCTAAGCAAAAGTATATACCAGTAATAAGGAAGGACTGTAGATATCTAAGGAAATAAAGGAGGGTATCAAATTGAAAGAAAATGCATACAAAGTGGCAAAGATTAGTGGGAGCCTAGAGGATTGGGATATCTTTAAAGGTCAGCAGAAAGCCACGAGAAAAGCTATAAAGAAAAGTAAGATAGATTATGAGAATAATCTAGCTCAGAATATAAAAACAGATAGTAAATGTTTCTACAAATATATAAAACAAAAAGGAGTGGCTAATGTAAACATTGGTCCTTTAGAGGACGAGAAGGGGGATGTAATAACTAGAAATGAGAAAATGTCTGAGGCATTGAACAGGTATTTTGTGTTGGTTTTCACAGTGGAAGACACAAATAACATGCCAAAAATTGATGACAGGAAGGGTATGGCAGGTGAGAACCTAGAAACTATCATTATCATGAAAGAGGTAGAGTTGGGCAAAGTTAATGGAGCTAAAGGTTGACAAGTCTTCTGATCCTGATGGAATGGATCCCAAGGTACTAAAAGAGATGGCAGGAGAAATAGCAAATGCACTAGTGGTAATTTACCAAAATTCGTTGGCCTCCGAGGTGGTTCCCGCAGATTGGAAAACAGCAAACGTGACACCCTTGCTTAAAAAAGTAGACAAAAGGCAGGTAACTATAGGCTTAACTTCTGTAGTAGGGAAAATGCTTGAATCTATCATCAAGGAAGAAATAGAGAGACATCTGGATATAAATTGTCCCACTGGTAAGACGCAGAATGAGTTCATGAAGGGCACTTTATGTTTGACTAACTTGGTGGAATTCTTTGAGAACATTACATGTGCAGTGGACAAAGGGAACCTGTGGATGTGGTGTACTTGGATTTCCAGAAGGCATTTGACAAGGTGCCACACCAAAGACTGCTACATAAGATAAAGATGCATGGTGTTACAGGTAATGTATTAGCATCGATAGAGGATTAGTTAACTAACAGAAAGCAAAGAAGGGAGTAAATGGATGTTTTTCTGGTTGACAATCAGTGAGTAGTGGTGTGCATCCGGGATCAGTGTTGGGACCACAAATATTTAGGATTTACATTGATAATTTGGAGTTGGAGACCAAGCGTAGTGTGTCAAAATTCGCAGATAACACTAAGATGGGTGGAACAGCAAAGTGTGCAAAGGACGCTAAAAGTCTGCAAAGGGATATAGATAGTCTAAGTGAGTGGGCGAGGGTCTGGCAGCTGGAGTACAATGTTGGTAAATGTAGGTCATCCATTTTGGTAGGAATAACAGCAAAATGGACTATTATTTAAATGGTAAAAAATTGCAGCATGCTGCTGTGCAGGTGGACCTGGGTGTGCTTGTGCAGGAATCTCAAAGAGTTGGTTTGCAGGTGCAGCAGGTAATTAAGAAGGGAAATGGAGTTTTGTCTTTCATTGCTAGAGTGATGGTGTTTAAAAATAGCGAGGTTATGTTACAACTGTATAAGGTGCTGGTGAGGCCATACCTGGAGTACTGTGTACAGTTTTGATCTCCTTACTTGAGAAAGGGTATACTGGCACTAGAGGAGGTGCGGAGGAGATTCACTAGGTTGATTCCAGAGTTGAGAGGGTTGGTTTATGAGGAGACACTGAATAGGCTGGGGCCATACTCATTGGAATTCAGAGAAAGAGGGGAGATCTTATAGAAACATTTAAGATTATGAACGGAACAGATAAGATAGAAACAGGGAAGTTGTTTCCACCGGCGGGTGAAACTAGAACTAGTGGGCCTCGCCTCAAAATAAGGGGAATTTAGGACTGAGCTGAGGAGTCATTTCTTCAAACAAAGGGTTGTGAATCTGTGGAATTCCCTATCCAGTGAAGCAGTTGAGGCTACCTCATTGAATGTTTTTAAGGCAAGGATAGATAAATTTTTGAACAGGAAAAAGAATTAAGGGTTATGGTGAGTGGGCAGGTAAGTGGAGCTGAGTCCACAAAAAGGTCAGCCATGATCTTACTGAATGGCGAAGCAGGCTCGCGAGGCCAGATGGCCTACTCCTGCTCCTAATTATGTTCTTGTGTACCTTGGGGAGAGTTATAGAACAAACAGATCTAGGGATGCAGGTTCATGGCTCTTTGAAAGTGGAATCACAGGTGGACAGAGTGGTGAAGGCGGCATTCGGCATGCTTAGTTTCATTGGTCAGAACATTGAATACAGGAGTTGGAACATCTTATTGACATTGTACAAGACTTTGGTAAGGCCATACTTGGAATACCGTGCACAGTTCTGGTCACCCTACTGCAGGAAGAATATTATTAAACTAGAAAAGAGTGCAGAAAAGATTGACTAGGATGCTACTGGGACTTGATGGTTTGAGTTATAAGGAGAGGCTGAATGGACTGGGACATTTCCTCTGGAGTCTCAGAGGTTTAGGGGTGATCTTACCAAGGTCTATAAAATAATGAGGGGCATAGATCAGCTAGATAGTCAATGTCTTTTCCCCAAGGTAGGGGAGTCTAAAACTAGAAGGCATAGATTTAAGGTGAGAGATACAAAAGGGTTCAGAGAGGCATGTTTTTTCACACCGAGTGCAGTGAGTGTCTGGAATAAGCTGCCAGAGGTAGTGGAGCTGTGTACAATTTTGTCTTTTAAAAAGCATTTAGACAGTTACGTGGGTAAGATGAGTATAGAGGGATATGGACCAAACACGGGCAACTGGGACTAGCTTAGGGGTTAAAAAAGGGGCGGCATGGACAAGTTGGCCAAAGGGCCTGTTTCCATGCTGTAAACCTATATAACTCTCAGAGATCACTATTACATCAGCATCATATGCTTCTGATGTTAACCCCTTACCAAGGGGAGGTGCTAGCTTATCTCTAGTTGTAAATGGCCGTTCTCTGCCATTTGTGGAGCAAATTTTATTTGCCACTTATTAGCACAAGCTTGAATGTTGTCTGGGATCTTGCTTACATTATCTTATAGAAGGTCTTTTGGAAATCTAAAGATGTCACATCAACAGAATTACCCTTGTTTAACTTCTTTGTTATATCAAAAAGTTTATCAAACAATATGAGTGGGGCATAAGTATAGACAGCTGAGATATTTGCATCAAGATTACACTGCAGCAAATTTTAAGAAAACTGAGTCAGCCTTGTATTTGTAAAAGTAAATCATTACCTTTCTGCCCATGTGAATGGTATTAAGAAAGGGCTGCAACAGATCAACTGATGCATTGTAATCAGAAAGAGTTACGTGTGAACAACAGTCTGGCTGTTTAGATCATGTCCAGGGTACAAAAGTCTTCATCACTGTTGCACTAGCCTCACAGGTGCTCGTCCTATGTGCCAGATACATGATTAATTTTACCACTGGTTAGGGAACCAAGGCCTAAAATAATTTATTATAAATCATTGCACTTTTTTAAAATTCTTAGCCAGTGTTTATTGCTTATTTCTAATTACCCTTTAACTGAGTGGCCTACTAGGCCATTTCAGAGAGCAGTTAAGAGTCTGCTCTGGATCTGAAGTCAAGTGCAGACTACACCAAGTAAGGACAGCAAATTTTGTGCCTTAAAGGACATGAGTGAATCAGGGGTTTTTATGACGATCGATGGTAGTTTCATTCATCACCATTATTGAGACTAGCTTTACATTCCAGATTTTATTTTTCCACCAGCTGCCATGGTGGGATTTGAACCCATGTCTCTAGACCATTAGGATGGATCTCTGGATTACTTGTGCAGTGACAATACCATGCCCCCATCACCTCTGTACATATTTCCTCTCATGCCAGTTACGGTGTGAACATTTCAATATTCTATACTGAAGCAAATAATATACACACATATGTAGAATAATCCTTTATGAAAATAAACCAATTTCATGTATAAAATAAAAATGAGTGTTTCTAGCAACTATTGCTACATACATTTTTCATTAAGCTTTATTATCAGGACCACTGATCTGTAGTAATTAAAGACACATTCACATTATAATTTTGCATCATCACTAATAAATTTAACAGGAAATGCAGGAGAAACCGCTTTATCTAGGCAATGGTTAGAATATGAAATTAGTTACCATATGAACCAGTTAAGATGCTTAGATGCATTTCAGGGGAAACTGGATGAGTACATAGAGAAAAAAGCAATAGAAGGATACAGTGACAGGTTGAGATGAAGTAGGGCTGGAGAAGTTTCTTGTAGAGCAAAAACATAATCTAATCTATAATAGACCAGTTTGGCCAAATGCCATGTTGCTATGCTGAAAATTTGATGCAATTCTCTAATTTTTGTGTAAATCAAAGACTAATACTGTAAGAAACACTAATGAAACCCAGCAAAAAAAATGCTACGAATGTTTACATTGGCATTGCACTGTCAATAAAAGCAAAATACTGCCGATGCTGGAATCTGAAACAAAAACAGAAAATGCTGGAAAATCTCAGCAGGTTTGACAGCATCCGTAGAGAGAGAATAGAGCCAACATTTCAAGTCTAGATAACCATTCATTAGACAAAGGGTCATCTAGACTCAAAACATTGGCTCTAATCTCTCCCCACAGATGCTGTCAGACCTGAGATTTTCCAGCATTTTCTGTTTTTGTCAGCACTGACAATAAATACTATTTCAATGAAAGCAGAACTCTATGATGAAAATCTTGGTTCAGTTTATTTGTTCTCAACTGGTGGGACATTGACTTTTAGGATATCACAAGATCAGTTTCTCTGGTTGAGAACAGATCTTTTAATTCTGGTAAGATAGCGTATACTTCTGTTTTTAGTGTGAAGAAAGCAGTAAGAGATTCTTGAACGAGCGATAACAAACAAAAAAGACCATTAGGAGGTGGAGAGGGACAGTTCAGAGAGTGGTGCTTTTTTATAGCCAACACACCGTAGGAGAAAGGATTTTTTCTGACTGTATTTTCAAATATGTAAAAGTAGGTATTATAGGAAAGTTCTTGTCAAATGTTGAAACCGCAGCTTACATGGTCTGTTTAAATGGTAGTGCAGGGACACCACTATTATCACAAAAATCAATAGGTTGCTTTCCCCAAATCTATATTTTGATTTTTGCTAGTTTCAATTTTGGACAGGCAGCATTCTTAATGTTGAGCAGATATGTCACTGCTTCCACAGGAAATAATGCATGTATACAGGAAGCGCATGTAGTACACACAATTTGGATCTCCCACATCATTATTCACAGCAAGTTAGACAATGCTCTACTTTGTAAGGACAAGAATAATATGCCACATGCTATGCAACGTATTATTCCACTGTAAGATGAAACTTTCAAAGTCACAAAATCTAATGTCATGACGGAATGGTCCATAGCCTGATTAATCAGAATTTAATCCTTTAGTCAGGAAACGCGATGGATTGAAAAAAGCCTTTAAGTTTCAGGTTGAAGTTTAGCTACATCTAGTATTAAGTGACTTAATTTGTCTTTTTTAAAATTGTCACTGTTAAGACCACTTAGAGGAAACAGTTTTCTCCTTGGCATATTATACATTTCCTGATCAGATTTCTTCCTTTCGACTTTTCTTCAGAGGTTGGGAACAAATTTCTATATAGACAGGTGTGACTAAAACACCTGCTTGATGTAGAACGTACATACATTTATTGTAAATTTCTTTGGTGTTGCTGCAGTAAATCAGCTCATTTTGTAATGCCAGGATGGTACTATACCATGAAATGCACACTGAATTACTTTTCTGCTGGAATGGCATTTTGTCTAAGCTGATTTGTTCCATTCAGACAAGAAATTTTACCTGTTTTAACTAAGCAGAGCCTCATGATTTTCAGGGAATTTTGTAATGATTATTTATTAATTAGTTTCACAAGTAGGCTTACATTAAGACTGCAATAAAGTTACTGTGAAAATCCCCAAGTCACCACACTCCGGTGCCTGTTCTCTGAGGGAGAATTTAGCCTGACCAACGCCTCTAACCAGCACATCTTTTGACTGTGGGAGAAAACTTGAGCACCCATAGGAAATCCACGCAAACACAGGGTGAACGTGCAAACTCCGCACAGACAGTGACCCAAGCCAGGAATTGAACCCGAGTCCCTGGAGCTGTGAGGCAGCAATGCTAGCCACTGTGCCGCCCCATGCTTATTTAACAGTCATTCCATTGCAAAATAATTAACTGCAAAGGTAGTGGTTTGAGTTATGATAAATTATGCAAATACAATCATACAGAGCTTTACAGCCAGCAAACAGAGAATTTCCATGCATCAGCTTGAGCTTGTTTTAAGACCAAGTCCAAGTCCCTGAGGTGAAAGGCCTGTGTCTAATCTATGCAATACTCAGTTCTCATAATGATATTTTTAATCAAAACACAATTTGAAATATATTACTGACTGAATCAATGAAGAGCATATATTAATTTAAATTTAAAGTTCTAAAATTGTACTCGTAGAAACTGTTACTAAATCTAAAATCAGCACAAAAGTGAACATAGTGCACATTAATCAGTAGGTGTCAGTAAAAAAAAGTCTAGAACTAGAATATACCTCGAGATTATGTATAATTATTACATCATGACTCTTCACCTCAACCTTGCAATCTATACTTTCAGAAACAGCAAGGAATGAATTTTGATCACCAGTCTCAACATTGGAAGTAGAAGCTGCTTCTGCTTAGGCAGGGATTGGCCAGCTGCACGTGATCTTCCACTGACCAATTAAAGGTGGGGATTTTCAGGACCAACAACTGAAGGACTGGATACAGGCTGAGGGTTAGCATCAGGGGACACTGTGGCAGGTATTAATGCCATGCTTAGCACTAAATGTAATGGAGATTGCCTAGAATCGTTAAGAGAAGGAGGAAGCAGGTAGTAAGAATAGCAGAAGGAAGACATGGGGTGGTTCCAAAGTTCAGCAACACCTCCCCACACATAGAAACAAGAAGCAGGTGTAGGCTATTCAGCCCTTCAAACCTGCTCCCTCATTCATTTTGATCATGGCTGATCACTGAATTCTATATCCTGATTCCCCACTTCCTCCAATAGCTCTTGATCCCTTTAGTCCTAGAGCTCTACCAAATTTCTTCTTGAAATCACACAATGTTCTGGCCTCAACTACATACTGTGGTAGTAAATTCCACAAACTCACACCCTCTGGGTGAAGAAATTTCTCCTCATCTCAGTTCTGAAAGGTTTACCCCTTATCCTCAAACTATGACGTCAGATTCTGGCCTGCCCCACCATTGAGAACATTCTTTCTGAATCTACTCTGCTTAACCCTGTTTGACTTTTATAAGTTTCTATGAGATCCCCCTCATTCTTCTGAACTCCAGTGAATATAATCCTAACCAAATTAGTCTCTCCTCATGTGACAGACCTACAATCTCAGGAATCAGCCTGGTAAACTTTCGCTGTACTCCCTCTATAGCAAGGACATCCTTCCTCAGATAAGGAAACCAAAACTGCACACAATACTCTGTGGCCTCACCAACACCCTATACAATTGCAGCAAAACATCCCTATACCCAAATGCTTTCGCTATGAAGACCAACATATCATTTGTCTTTTTTACTGCCTGCTGTATCTGCATGCTTCACTTCAGCATCTAATGCACAAGAACTCCAAGGTCTCATTGAGTATCCACCACTCTCAATTTACACCTATTCAAGTAATAATCTGTCTACCTAATATTGCTACCAAAGTTGATAACCTCACATTCATCCACATTATAATGCATCTGCCTTGCAGATACCCACACATTCAGCTTGTTCAAATTACGTTGAAACATTTCTGCATCTTCCTCACAGCTCACCCTCCCACCCAACTTTGTATCATCTGCAAATTTGGAGACAATACATTCAGTGCCCTCTTCCAAATCATTAATATGTAATATGAACAGTTGGAGTCCTAGCACAGATGCCTGTAGTACCCCACTCGTCACTGACTGCCAATCAGAAAAAGACCCATTTATGCCAATGAAAGATCCATTTATGCCAACTCACTGTCAATCAGCCAGCGAGAGATAATTTTCCCTCGGGATGGAATAAAGAGACTTATCAAGCAAGTCTGGATGGAGATTGCTGAGGTGATCATTCTTCCAGAGTCTGGATTTGGTGCCACAAGTGCATCAATTACCTCCTTCTATCAGGGTGAGTACTCCATACTTCCTTTCTGTTTAAGGCTTGCATGTGGCGAGCAAGAGGGTGCATTGGTTGAAAAGGGAACGACTACCCAATCAGTGTCAATGGGGCGAGGCAGCGCCATATCCTATCAGAGACATGGCTGCATCTTGGTGAGAGGCACCCATCCATGATTGCCTCAAACGTGGCCACATGCAGGATGTATTCATGTGCCCTCATCAGGGACTGCTGGGCTGCCAACAGCATGGGCACTGTGTTCATTTTCGTGGGTGATTGACAGTGTTCACCTTTACGTTGGAAAAGAAGAGAGCCTATAATCTCAGGAACAGACCATCATCAGTAAAGGCATTCAATTCCTATCCACTCTAAAAACCTCAGAGGCAGAGGAGGCCTTAGAACAGGCAGCACAGCAGGGTGGTTCTTTGCACCACTGATGGAGAAATACTAGTGTCCACCCAAGAGTATGAGTGACTGATTGCAGAGGTACAAGGGAGCCTCTGTTACAAAGAGAACTCTTGTGTCCACCACTGGGCACATGGAGCACCACAAAAGGAGTAGTTGGAAAGACACAATAGGAAGCCCATAATGCTTCATTCTGTTATCTCAGGCAGGTCAGGCCAAAGAAAAGAAAGCTGAAATGATCTGGGGACAGCTGCTCAACTCTGAGAACAGGAAGGAGCCTCAAAGGAGACACTGTCGAATCATTGCCTTGAACATGTTATCAGCACAAATTGATATCCAATTATGTTTTGATTTGGGATACAACCATGTGAGCACAACACAAATGCTCCCATGAAGTTTATGGAGGCTGCAACAATCAAGGCGACTGACAAGCAGAAAGGAACTGTGAGAGGCCAGGCCCATGCTGAGCCTCAAGGTTATGACAGACCTCTAGTATTACTGACAACATGGCAACTAATGCAGCACAAAGGCAGCATCTGACAGACTTTCTAGAAACTATGCAAAGCAATGCTTATGATGAAGGATTCCATCCAGGCCTCGTGTGCTGTCACATCTCTGGCAGGTGCACATATGGCTTGGTAACCTTCACTGAATGGGTGCCAGAGATGTTCACAAATCTGTACACCATCGTCTTGCCCATGAAGGCCAAATGGTGAAGACTAGGCGAGCGAGTGGTGGGTGAAGGATGAAAGGTGCCTGGAGTCTCTACTAGGTGAAACACTTCTCTGGTCAGCAGGCAGGTAAAAGCGTACCTTCACAGGGTGAGGGAATGGTTGCCTCCAGCATCTGGGTGCTCCTCTCAGGGCATTCCTGCTGTGGACAGCAGCTCCTCAGCCAGTGACCCCCAGCACCATAAGTGGTAACAGTAACAGAGCAGGGTCCTGCATCCATTCAGAGGCCCATCAGCATGCCACAGCCCTCCAGAACTCAGACAGCCAGAGTATATCTGCCAAAGTCATTCCAAGCCACAGGGCAGCAAGGGCAGCAGCCTGCTTCCACCTAAGCCATAGGCGTAGGAGGATCACCATGTGGAAACGTTCATAAGAGATTTAAGAAGAGCACCCAGCTGCACTTGGGGTTCACATGTGAATCGAGAGTCAAATGTGAAGTCTTATATTTCTTGTTAATTAATGTACTGATGCAACATCTCCTTCCATTTTGTACTGCCCTTTTGTACTTCACTTAAACCCTGATGTCTCATGGTCAACAATGCACCGCTGCCACTGATTAATGTGCAACTGAGCACAGAGCGATAGAATAACAAACAAAGGAGGTAACTTCAGGGCTGTAGGCAGGTAATTTATTGGAAAGATCATTTATTGTTACAGAACCAACAGGTAATAAAAGTAATATAAAACATCTGTGTTCTAGCATCTCACTTGCATACATCTCATTCCACCTTCCCTGTGGTCCCTCCTCATCATCCTTATCACCAGAGGCTTCATGATTCGTGAGATCCTCAGTATTTTATGTTTTCCCTTTCTGCAGTGCTAAGTTGCGCAGTACAAAGAGTACCATGATACACATGACCTTCACTGGGACATTCTAAAGAGCATAATTAGCTCAGTTAAGGGTCTGATTAACACCTTGAGAAAGTCAATGGTCTATTTGGGCGCACGGGTTGCTTTGCGGAAGGTGTTGTATTTCTCATCCTCATTTGTCCATACATGTGTTCCTCACAGGCATGAGTAACTATGTCCTCAGTGCGTAGCTGTTGTCTCCTGATAAACATCTCTGGCTGTGCACAGAATATAGCATCTGGGACTGCCAAAGTATGTAGGAATCATGGCTGCTTCCCAGGAATGGTGCAGACACCTGAAGGATTGTTTTTAAATAGTTGCAGACCAGTAGTATTTTGAGTGAAGCCACTCAACATTAGCACTGAATTTCACTGAGCGGCTTCCACTCACTCAAAGCACTATTGGTCTGCAACCACTTAAGAACAATCCTTCGGATGTCGCACCATTTCTGGGAAGCAGCCATGATTCCTACATACTATAGGTTGAGGTTGAGGACACAACTGGTTAGGTCTTTTCTTAGTAGAAATTAGCCAGTAGCCTTTATCAATAAATTTCAGCACTATTGTTGATAAAGACTACTGGCTAATCTGTTTGCCACTGTCTGTGCTACTCCACCCTGCCTGGCATGCCTCACACCAGCCATCAGGAAAATTCGGAAACAAGGTGAAATAGTAGGGCTTCTGGTCAGACATCTTCCCTCTCGATATTATACCCACTGCCTCCAAGACCATTCTTAAAGGACCCAGAAAATTCCAGACTAAATTTCTACCAAGACCCAACCAGTTGTCTCCTCAACCCTCAATCTGCCTTCTCCAGTTCTTTATCAAACTCCCTTTTTAAAAAGTCAAAAGATCTTGAGAATACATCTTCTCTGTGAGAATCCCGACTACGCCGAGATTTATTTTTCTATTTAACCTTTTTCGTGGTTTATGAATTTTTACTTACTCTCCACGTTCGTTATCAAAGTAAAATCATTTGTTTTCTTCAGCTTTATACCTTCACTTTTTGAAGACCTACATTCCCTCAAACTTTTCTCTGGTGAAAAGGCCAATTGATTAAACCATTATCCAAGATCTGTTCACACTTAGAACATAGAACATAGAACACTACAGCACAAACAGGCCCTTCGGCCCACGAGTAGCGCCAATCACATCAACACCTATCTATAACCCCCAATCCCATAAAACCCCATATACTCATCCAGAAGTCTTTTAAAAGACCCCAGCGAGTTCGCCTCCACCACCACTGACGGCAGCCGATTCCATTCACTCACCACCCTCTGAGTGAAAAACTTACACCTAACATCACTTCTGTACTTTCCTCCCCGCACCTTAAACCTGTGTCCTCTCGTAGCGACCATTTCAACCTGGGGAAATAGCCTCTGAGAATCCACCCTATCTATTCCTCTCAACATTTTATAAACCTCTATCAGGTCGCCTCTCAACCTACGTCTCTCCAGGGAAAAGAGACCCAGTTCCCTCAACCTAACTTCATAAGGCATGCCTCCCAGTCCAGGCAACATCCTTGTAAATCTCCTCTGTACCCTTTCAATAGCTTCTACGTCTTTCCTATAGTGAGGCGACCAGAACTGCGCACAGTACTCCAAATGAGGCCTGACAAGGGTCTTACAAAGTTGTAGCATTACCTCCCGACTCCTAAACTCAATCCCTCGATTTATGAAGGCCAGTATACCATACGCCTTCTTGACCACCTCTTCCACCTGCGAGGCCGATTTAAGAGTCCTGTGGACCCGGACCCCAAGATCCTTCTGCTCCTCAACACTACCAAGACTCCTGCCCTTGATAGTGTACTCGTTCATCCCATTGGTTCTGCCAAAATGGACAACTACGCATTTATCCGCATTGAAGTCCATCTGCCACTTCTCCGCCCAGTCCTGCATCCTATTTATGTCCTGCTGCAACTTTTGACATCCTTCCAGACCATCCACAACACCACCGACCTTCGTGTCATCAGTGAACTTACTTACCCATCCTTCCACTTCCTCATCCAGGTCATTTATGAAAATGACAAACAGCAAGGGTCCTAGAACAGATCCCTGGGGCACTCCACTGGTGACTGACCTCCACGCCGAAAAAGACCCATCCACAACCACTCTCTGCCTTCTGCAGGCAAGCCAGTTCTTGATCCACAAGGCCAAAGGCCCTCGGATCCCATGCCCTCTCACCTTCTCAAGAAGTCTTGCATGGGGGACCTTACCAAACGCCTTGCTGAAGTCCATGTACACCTCGTCCACGGCACTTCCTTCGTCAATGTGTTCAGTCACATTATCGAAGAACTCAACTAGGCTCGTAAGGCACGACCTGCCCTTGACAAATCCATGCTGACTATTCCTGATCATGTCAAACCTCTGCAAATGGTCGTAAATCTTGTCCCTCAGAAGCCTTTCCATCAGCTTACCAACCACTGAGGTCAGACTCACTGGTCGGTAATTTCCCAGGCTATCTCTGTTCCCTTTCTTGAAAATAGGGACTACATCCGCAATCCTCCAATCTTCCGGAACCTCTCCCGTCTCCATTGACGACGCAAAGATCATCGCCAGGGGCTCTGCAATCACTTCCCTCGCCTCCCACAGTATCCTGGGGTATATCCCATCTGGTCCCGACGACTTATCAATCTTGATAGAATTCAAAAGTTCTAATACATCCTCCACCTTAATATCCACATACTCAATCTTTTCCATCTGCTGCAAATCCGTAGCAAAATCTCCCAGATCAGCTTCCACCGTGAATACTGAGGCAAAGTACTCATTAAGCACCTCTGCCATTTCTTCTGGTTCCACACAGACCTTACCCCCTTCACCTTTTATAGGTCCTATCCCTTCTCTTCTCATCCTTTTACCTTTCACATATTTATAAAAGTCCTTGGGATTCTCCTTAATCTTACCCGCCAAGGTCTTCTCATGACCCCTTCTGGCTCTCCTAATTTCCCTTTTAAGCTCCTTTCTACAGTCCTTATACTCCTCAAGATCCTTAACCTCTCCTAGTTCCCTGAACCTTTTGTACACCCTCCCTTTCCTCCTGACTAGGTTCAACACAGCCTTCGTGCACCACGGTTCCCGCGACCTACCAAAACCCCCTTGTCTCATCGGAACGTTGTCACGCATAGCTCCAGACAAACATTCCTTGAATATCTGCCACCTTCCTTCGGTACTTTTCCCTAAGAACGCCTCCTTCCAGTTTATTTGTCCAAGTAACTTCCTGACTTCTTCGTATCTCCCCTTACTCCAGACAAACACCTTCCTAGCCTGCCTGATCCTATCTCGTTCCAATGCAATTGTGAAGGAGATAGAATTATGGTCACCATTCCCAAGATGCTCCCCTACCGAGAGATCCATCACCTGCCCTGGTTCATTCGCCAGTACCAGGTCAAGTACAGCCTCTCCCCTCGTAGGCTCATCCACATACCGTGTCAGGAAACCTTCCTGAACACACCTAACAAACTCCTCCCCATCCAAACCCCTTACCCTCGGGATATTCCAGTCGATGTTTGGGAAATTGAAGTCTCCCATCACGACAACTCTGTTATTAATACATTTCTCCAGAATCTGTTTCCCTATCTGCACTTCAACTTCCCTGTCACTATTGGGTGGCCTATAGAATACACCCAGCAAAGTTTTTGACCCTTTGCTGTTCGTAACTTCCACCCACAGAGACTCTGTAGATAGTCCCTCCACGACATCCTCTTTCTCTGCAGCCATGACACTGTCCCTGATCAACAGTGCCACTCCACCACCTCTTCTGCCATCCTCCCTGTCCTTTCTGAAGCATCTGAAACCTGGCACCTGAAGTACCCAGTCCTGTCCCTGAGACATCCAAGTCTCTGTAATGGCCACCACATCACAATCCCAAGCAGCAATCCACGCCCTAAGCTCATCTACTTCGCTGAAAGCTTACTGACAAATCCATTGCCGTTTTGAAACAAGAGTAGCCAGAACTACATATCATAATCCTGAGTTGACTACAGCATTAACCTATACCATAACCCGTTCTGACTTGTCATTCAGCTGCATTTTAGCATCCAATTTATTTTATGTAAGACTGCTTTATTCTGACCAAATTTGACAATGATTACCCTCAAATCCTTTTTGTCTCTGTTTCATGTTTTTGACATGCTTGCTTTTACCTATACAGATTGCACCACATGAATCAACATTCAAAACAATCCATCAGATCTCAGGATAGACATAATTAGTTCAAGTCTCTCTGAAGATCATGGATTTTTTTTCTATTCATTACTTATCAACGTAGTTTCATGACCTATATAGAGTGTTTTCAGTCATATTATAGGATTATGCCTCCACCAGTATTCACCTAACCCTCCCTCATGATAGAGGGATTGAAGGTGAAGTCTGTGGCATAGAATGTTCAGCATGAAATCGCTAACAGGCATACAATGGACTAATGGCAGGACAAAATAGGCATGAGGAAGAAAATCTGAAGCAGTAGAAAGACACAGGCAGTAGATCATTAGGAAAATGCAAGAGCAAGTCTGACAGGGGAAAGAAGGAATTATTTTTTGTGTGTGGACAAAGCCTCATCATTTGCAATTACAGTCTAATTTTGGACTGGATATAGTTCACATGTGGCACAGATGAATAACTCTCCCCACTCAATGATGGCAACACAAAAATAGTCATAGAAAATATAAAAGAATTAAGATTAGTCATAATACAAGTAACTGTTTAATTATTATTTTAATCAGAGATGAGTCAACCCAAACTCCCAGTAGCCAGTTACAGACACCACTGAAAGATGCATGGGTTCAGATAAATTACCCTCGTTCTGGTTAGGAAATCACACAATTGCACGTGAACTTACATGAACAAAACTAGCCAAAAACATGAAGCCAATAGAAAAATATTACTTAGCAGACTTTACTTACTGAAAATTGCTTTTTTAGATTATATATTTTCAAAAAGGTTATTTGTTTTCATGTATATGAAGTAACAATTTTAAAATCAAATTATTAGTTATTGATAAAAGTTCCAATCTATATAGCTCTGAATCTTGACATTGGTCATTTCAGCAGGAACAGACAGAAAGAAAGGAGCCATGTGAATCACTGCATTCAAAGATGGGACATTAGTACTCACCCTGCATCACTATACAGGCCACAAAATATGCTAAGAAGTCAAACCTGTTACCAAAATTTTCCTAACGTAACCAGTGATGTCTCACGAATCAAAAAAATGAGTTTAATTTGTTCCAAGTGAGACATTACAATTATTTTTACAAAGAATTCCTTGGATGACATCTAAATTTGAACGCACAGCAGCTGCTGGGATTTCCCCTTAAGACCTTCAACCGATGCTATACACTAGATACATCGATGACATTTTCTTCCTTTGGACTTATGGTGAACAATCACTGAAACAACTATATGATGACATCAACAAGTTCCATCCCACCATCAGACTTACCATGGACTATTCTCCAGAATTGGTTGCATTCTTGGACACACGCATCTCCCTCAAGGACGGTCACCACAGCACCTCACTGTACCACAAGCCCACAGACAACCTCACAATGCTCCACTTCTCCAGCTTCCACTCTAACCACATTAAAGAAGCCATTCCCTAAGGACAAGCCCTCCATATACATAGGATCTGCTCAGATGAGGAGGATCGTGACAGACACCTCCAGACGCTGAAAGATGCCCTCATAAGAACAGGATATGGCGCTCGACTCATCGATCGACAGTTCCAATGTGCCACAGCGAAAAACCGCACCGACCTTCTCAGAAGACAAACACGGGATACGGTGGACAGAGTACCCTTCGTCCTCCAGTGCTTCCCCGGAGTGGAGAAGCTACGACATCTTCTCCGGTGTCTTCAACATATCATTGATGAAGACAAACATCTCGCCAGAGCCATCCCCACACCCCCACTTATTGCCTTCAAACAACTGCACAACCTCAAATGGACCACTGTCCACAGCAAACCACCCAGCCTTCAGGAGAACAGTGACCACCACACCACACAATCCTGCCACAGCAACCTCTGCAAGACATGATGAATCATCGACTCGGATGACATCACACGTGAGAACACCATCCACCAGGCACACAGCACATACTCTTGCAACTCGGCCAACGTTGTCTACCTAATAAGCTGCAGGAAAGGATGTCCCGAGACATGGTACATTGGGGAGACCATGCAGACGCTACGACAACGGATGAATGAACATCGCTCGACAATCACCAGGCAAGACTGTTCCCTTCCTGTTGGCGAACACTTCAGCAGTCATGGGCATTCGGCCTCTGACCTTTGGGTAAGCGTTCTCCAAGGCGGCCTTCACGACACATGACAGCGCAGAGTCACTGAGCAGAGACTGATAGTCAAGTTCCGCACGCATGAGGACAGTCTCAACCGGGATCTTGGGTTCATGTCGCACTATCTGTAACCCCCATGACTTGCCTGGGTTTGCAAAACCTCACTTACTGTACTGTCTGGAGGCAATACACATCTCTTTGACCTATGCATAATGCTCTTTCCACTCACATTGTCGGCATCTTTAAGATTTGAATAGCAGGTTAGTTGTAAAGATTCGCATTCTAGTCAGTAATCTGTAAACTGTCTGTGCTGTTATATGCTCTGTCTGAGGCCAGAACTCTCCATTCACCTGAAGGGACAAACCCCGAAAGCTTGTGAATTTACTATCAAATAAATTGGTTGGACTTAAACCTGGTGTCGTCAGACTTCTTACTGTGGATATCTCCATAAATACAGTCCTGACTTTGGTTAGGAGCAAAACAGCTTTCTTCATTTCTTATGAGATCATTTCCGAGCTCTTAATAGGCAAGGCAGGTCAAAATAATAATTTATATTTAAAATTAAGTACTCATGAAGCTGGAGATATTCAAAGCACCCAGCCATTTTTAACAAGTAAATTATTTGAATGAGGTTTGCTTGGATGGCACAATCTGTATAAAATGCTATGCTATACTGGGGAGACAGAGTAATTGGTATAGGTATCTCTTCACAGATGCTAGGATCCCAAAAATGTTCCTTTATGATGCCATTGAGCCAAAATTACTGAACAGATATGCTCGCACCATATCATTCCCAATTCCCCCATTTCTTAAATCCTCTTACTGGGAAAATGCAAGGAGATGGGACTGAGATGTACTTGCAGACAGCTGGCATGAATACAGGGACCAAATGGCCTCTTTCTGCGCTATAACCATTCTACGATTCCATTGTAATTTAGTGTAAAATGATACATTAACGCCTCTTGTGTTGGGGCTCCGTGGATCATTTCATTTACTAAAATAATGAAGACAAGTCAAAATGGTCAATTCCATGCTCTGGTGGAATTTCATCTGATTCATTCAAGTATTTATTAGTTGCTAAATGTAAAAAATTTACTCCTCCAGATATCATATTTTACGCTAATCATAAAATAAAATCTGGAAATATTGGTATTATATGTTTTTACAAAAACATATTATAAAGACTAAAACAAAAGCAAATTACTGTGGATCTTGAAATTTGAACTGAAACCAGGAAATACTGGAAATATATTGCAGATGAACAGCATCTTTGGAGAGGCAATCAGCGTTAACACCTTTAGGTCGATTGAGTTCTGATGAAAGGACATCAAGCCGAAACTTGAACTCTGTTTCTCTCTCCACTGATGCTGCCATATCTACTGAGTCTTTTCAGATTTTATGTTATGAACCATGTATTTTTGGGCATGCACCTAAGTAGTATGGGATGCACAATATATCCCAAAATAACAGAGCTTGATATTCATCTTTCTAAAATGTTCAATTATGTTCAATACATAGTGTCAGAGAATTTATGTAATGCTTTGACATTAGTCAGAGGATACCATATATATTTAAACACTTGCAGACACAGAGAGAATGTGCAAACTCCACACAGACAGTCACCCATGCTGGGAACTGAACAGCATTTCCTGTTTTCAGTTCAGATTTCCAGATCCACTGTAATTTGCTTTTGTATTAGTCATTTATTATATGCTATGATACCAGATATCTGCAGATTTTATTTAATGTTCATCATAAAATATTATATCTGGAGGGGTAAATCATTTATGTTTAGCAACTGATAAATACTCAGTTTGATTGAATCAGAACAAATTCCACCAGAGCATGGAGTTGACCATTTTGACTCTGCTTCACTATTTTAGCAATTAGGGATTATGATTGCGACAGTTTTCTCAGGCATTAGAAAATCCAAATGTTGTCTTTCTTCTCTTTACCATTCTGTACATGATTATTTTTGAATCAATGGTATGTACATACGTATAAAAACAATATCATTCTTTAAAATGAAAAACAGGTCCTTCGTGTCAATGGAATAATGCAGCACAGGAGGAAGCTATTCAATTTAGACACATTGTCCTGCTCTTTTTCCACAGCCCTGCACATTTTTCCATTTCAGATATTTATCCAAATCCCTTTTTAAAGTTACTATTCATTCCACTCGTACCACTCTTTAAGACAGTGTCAGTTCCTCCTGTCTCTCTTAAACTAGTATCAGATCCCCCATCCTTTTCGTGCCAATTATCACTTTCCCTGTTCCTTTTATACCAGGGTCAGTCCCCACTTTCCCTTTTATACCAATGCCCGGTTGTTCATAATCAGAATAATTTACAGAAGTGAACATCTGACATTGGAGACGCAGAATTACATGAAAATTGTCCATCTATCACAAATGATAATTTCTCCCCCTCCCGGAGAATAGAGAGCAACCTCTGCCCTATACTGACATAAAGTGATGGTGATACAGTAACAATGTTCAGGCTTCTGTGCAATTCACAACTGCTACGTTCATAAATATTTCATTAAATTTATCACTAACTACTATTAGAGTCCTAATACGATTAGATTTGAAATTTGATTTAAATGCCCTCATGTGTGTGTGGGGGGGTGGGAGTAAGGAGATCAGGAAAACATATGTTGACATATTTGGAGATTATTGGTATAAAAACCTGTCAGAATCATCACTAGACTTAGCTAAGTAATGCACTTTTCATTTTAAAAACACCTAATCCCAAAAAGGCAAATGTGCACAATACACACATTATCACACAAAAGTAAAACGCACATACTTGAGATTATTTGTGCTGTATGAGATAGTTCTTCATTGTATTTTAACAAAGCAGGTACATTTTCTGAATTGACCAAACTCCAACCAACTCTCCCCCCACTGACCCATTATAGTTTGGTATAATGTGTGAGCAATAAATATGACACAACTCTACAACACAAGAGAAGGTATGATCTGAAATTAATTTATGTTCTGCCAGCAAACCTTTAGCCTTTTCCACACCCATTACTATTTGTTTAGGGACAATGAAATGATGCATATTAATATCCACATGACAATAAAACACCCATAACTTGCAGGTTATACAATTTCACCCATGAACCACAAAAGTGATGGTTTGATGATTCTGTGTACACAGAATATAATGCAGTGTTGGGATGGATCCAGAGTGATACTGCCTCAGCTGAGACAAAGCAAGAAATGTGGAGGTCACACACATAGGTTTTGAATAGTACATTACAGGCACAGCAATACTGTTTGACAGAGAGATTGTCGAGGCAAAGCTCATCCAGAGTTTGACTCATTCGACAACACTATCATCTACACATCCTTTCTTATATATTTCCCTTTGTTTTCCTCTCCTGTCCATTTTTTTCCCTACCATCCTATATGTCTATGGCACTGAAAATTCTGTTATCCTCTGTTTTTGAGTCTCTGTTCGGTCAAAATCACAATGAATGATACTATTTTCAGCACACTAATGCTTTCATTAAATTATCAGACAAAAAAGTATCATTCAAATGTATAAATTGGTTAACTGTATTCCTATTTCAACCTGTGTATACATTTCTGTGTTTCTACTTCCTTATCCATCAATTACCACATTCATCAAATCATCCTCCACCATTTCCACCACCTCCAGTCAATGCCACCACCAAACTCTTCTCTTCCCTCAGCTTTCAGTATTCCAAAGAGGTCATTCCATTCATGACATCAAATCACTCCTAGTACCCGGTCCCCTTTCCATAGCACCTTCTCCAAAATTGCTCTTTTCTCCAAGACTCTTGGGACATGTCCTTGCCATCAAACTTAGTGCATACACTTTCCAGTTTTCATGCTGTTCACATGAACATAAGGACACAAAAAAATTAGAGGAGAAGTAGATCATTTGGTCTCTTAATCCTGCTCTGCCATTCATTAAGTTCATAGCTGATTTGATTGAGACTTTAACTCCACTTTCCTCCCTGCTCCCATGTCTATGAACATCCTTATAAATAAAAAATCTAATTCAGCAACAAGGCTGGCTTCATCACACTCATTCTTTGAATGAACCATTGTGCATTTGCTATTATCTGTGTATGTATTTATTTGTTGTGCTGTGTATTTATCTGCCGGTCCATCTCTCTCCATGTGTATTTCTCTCTTTTTCTTTCAAATCAATGTGTTTCCCTCCAATTATTACAATTTCTCTCTCCCCTTACCAACGTTTGTCTGCTTGTACTATTTTCCCTATTCCTTCGTTATTTTTGTTTCCCTCCATAATTTTGACTTTCCCCTTTTCACTCCATCCCTCTTGTTATACAGCTCTCCTCTCCCAGTCTGTCTCTCACTTGTGGGTGCTTTCCAATAGCTTTCTCACTTCCTATCTCTCATACGGAAACTGAGTGAACTGGGGTGAGAAACTCTTTCGATGTCTTCCTGTATCACCAGTAATCTTTTTCTGTCTGTCTTCCTTTCTTTCTCAGGCTAAAGCTTCTCTTCCAGGGTATTTCTGCTTAACTTGATTGTTCTCCTTTTCTGATTTTTGTCCTGAGGTTGCCCCCACCCACCCCTTTCAATTTCTCTCCCTTATCTGTTTTTCCCTCCTTATGTCTCTCCTCTGTTGGGCAATCTCTTTCCTCCTATCTCTATTTCTCTCTGGAACTTATTTATTTTTTCTTCTTCTTGTATATTTTTCTGTCTCTATCACTGTTTTTCATAGTTTCTCTACCCAGTTCACTCAGTTTGTCTATGCCCCTCTTCCTGGCACATTTCTTGCTTTCTGTTTGATTCACCCAAATCTGGGCCTCTCTCTTTTCCTCTATTTGTCTGTTTTCTCCAATCTTGATTTTTTTCATTCTGTTGTCTGTATATCTGTCACATTATCTTATTTCCTATTTCCCTTTGCTTTTTTTTCTCTAATTTCTCTTTCTATCTATTCCTTTTCGATTTTCCCTCTTTGTGTTTCGTCTCTTGCACTTTATTACATTTCTGTTCTTTCATTGTTTGCCTTTCTTCATCTGTTCCCTCTTTCTGCTTTTCTCATCATTTCCCCATCTTTTACTACTTTTCTTTTCGATTTCACTTTTTCTCTGTCTCTCTTTTTCTCCTCTCCTTCCCACACTCTCCCTCTGTCTTTCTCTCCTGTCCACACTTTCCCTCTCCCTCTCCCCCTCCCAAATGCCGCTTCTGAATAGTGGGATCCCCGCCCAGGCCAAGCCGCGGCTTTGATTTGAGCCGCAGCCGAGGGCAGCCTGCCGGGGCCCGGGCTGAGATGAGCTGGACCGGTGCTCCCCGTCCCTCGGGGGCCGCTTCCCCGGCTCCAATGGCAGCAATGCTGGGTGTGTGGGGCCCGAGGCCAGGCTCTTACCTGCGGCCGGAGGGAGAGAGGAAGGGCGGGCGGCGGCCTGGAGCAGGAGGTCGGTGCCGGAGCTGGAATCCTGTCAGAGAGTCGAGATGGAGCGAGACCCGCACCCGCTCAGTAACCAGGCAACAATTCAAATTCTAACCGAAAGCAGAGGCCGCGAGCGGCAACACAAACCCCGAGAACAAAATAGCGGCGGAGGCACTGAGAGCGGCGGAGAGGGAGGGGAGAGTCAACCGACAGACGTCAGCAAGGGAGAGAGAGAGAGTGAGAGAGACAGGGGGAGAGATTGGAAGAGACGGAGAAGAGAGAGGGGGAGAAAGGGGGAGAGAGTGAGAGAGACAGGGGAGAGAGTGAGAGAGACTGCGAAGAAAGGGGGAGAGAGTGAGAGAGACGGGGAAGAAAGGGGGAAGAGAGAGAGACGGGGACAAAGTGAGAGAGATGGGGAGAGAGTGAGAGAGAGACAGGAGGAGAGACAGAGAGAGACAGAGAGAGATGGGGGAGAGAGAGAGAGAGACAGAGGAGAGAGAGAGACGGGGAGAGATAGAGAGAGAGAGACGGGGGAGAGAGAGAGAGAGACGGGAGAGAGAGAGAGAGACGGGGGGAGAGAGAGAGAGAGACGGGGAGAGATAGACAGAGAGAGAGACGGGGAGAGATAGACAGAGAGAGAGACGGGGAGAGATAGACAGAGAGAGAGACGGGGAGAGATAGACAGAGAGAGAGACGGGGAGAGATAGACAGAGAGAGAGACGGGGAGAGATAGAGAGAGAGACGGGGGAGAGATAGAGAGAGACGGGGGAGAGACGGGGGAGAGAGAGAGAGAGACGGGGGAGAGAGAGAGAGAGACGGGGGAGAGAGAGAGAGAGAGACGGGGGAGAGAGAGAGAGAGAGACGGGGGAGAGATAGAGAGAGAGACGGGGGAGAGATAGAGAGAGAGACGGGGGAGAGATAGAGAGAGAGACGGGGGAGAGATAGAGAGAGACGGGGGAGAGATAGAGAGAGAGAGAGACGGGGGAGAGATAGAGAGAGAGAGAGACGGGGGAGAGAGAGAGAGAGATGGGGAGAGAGAGAGAGAGACGGGGGGGAGAGAGAGAGAGAGAGACGGGGGAGAGATAGACAGAGAGAGAGACGGGGAGAGATAGAGAGAGAGACGGGGAGAGATAGACAGAGAGAGAGACGGGGAGAGATAGAGAGAGAGACGGGGAGAGATAGAGAGAGAGACGGGGAGAGATAGAGGGTGAGAGACGGGGGAGAGATAGAGAGAGAGAGAGACGGGGGAGAGATAGAGAGAGAGAGAGAGAGACGGGGAGAGATAGAGAGAGAGAGAGAGAGACGGGGAGAGATAGAGAGAGAGAGAGAGAGACGGGGGAGAGATAGAGAGAGAGAGAGAGACGGGGGAGAGATAGAGAGAGAGAGAGAGACGGGGGAGAGATAGAGAGAGAGAGAGACGGGGGAGAGAGAGAGAGAGAGAGAGAGACGGGGGAGAGATAGAGAGAGAGAGAGAGACGGGGGAGAGATAGAGAGAGAGAGAGAGACGGGGAGAGAGGAGAGAGAGAGAGAGACGGGGGAGAGATAGAGAGAGAGAGAGACGGGGAGAGATAGAGGGAGAGAGACGGGGGAGAGATAGAGAGGGAGAGAGACGGGGGAGAGATAGAGAGAGAGACGGGGGAGAGATAGAGAGAGAGAGACGGGGGAGAGAGAGACGGGGGAGAGAGAGACGGGGGAGAGAGAGACGGGGGAGAGATAGAGAGAGACGGGGGAGAGATAGAGAGAGACGGGGGAGAGAGAGAGAGACGGGGGAGAGAGAGAGAGAGACGGGGGAGAGAGAGAGAGAGACGGGGGAGAGAGAGAGAGACGGGGGAGAGAGAGAGAGAGACGGGGGAGAGATAGAGAGAGACGGGGGAGAGAGAGAGAGAGACGGGGGAGAGAGAGAGAGAGACGGGGAGAGAGAGAGAGACGGGGGAGAGAGAGAGAGAGACGGGGGAGAGATAGAGAGAGACGGGGGAGAGATAGAGAGAGACGGGGGAGAGAGAGAGAGAGACGGGGGAGAGATAGAGAGAGACGGGGGAGAGAGAGAGAGAGACGGGGGAGAGAGAGAGAGACGGGGGGAGAGAGAGAGAGAGAGAGAGAGACGGGGGAGAGAGAGAGAGAGAGACGGGGGAGAGATAGAGAGAGAGACGGGGGAGAGATAGAGAGAGAGAGAGAGACGGGGGAGCGAGAGACGGGGGAGAGAGAGACGGGGGAGAGAGAGACGGGGGAGAGAGAGAGAGAGACGGGGGAGAGAGAGAGAGAGACGGGGGAGAGATAGAGAGAGACGGGGGAGAGATAGAGAGAGACGGGGGAGAGATAGAGAGAGACGGGGAGAGATAGAGAGAGACGGGGGAGAGATAGAGAGAGACGGGGGAGAGAGAGAGAGAGACGGGGGAGAGAGAGAGAGAGACGGGGGAGAGAGAGAGAGAGACGGGGGAGAGAGAGAGAGAGACGGGGGAGAGAGAGAGAGAGAGAGAGACGGGGGAGAGATAGAGAGAGAGAGAGACGGGGGAGAGATAACAGAGAGAGAGACGGGGAGAGATAGACAGAGAGAGAGACGGGGGAGAGATAGAGAGAGAGACGGGGGGAGAGATAGAGAGAGACGGGGGAGAGACGGGGGAGAGAGAGAGAGACGGGGGAGAGAGAGAGAGAGACGGGGGAGAGAGAGAGAGAGAGACGGGGAGAGAGAGAGAGAGAGACGGGGAGAGATAGAGAGAGAGACGGGGGAGAGAGAGAGAGAGAGACGGGGGAGAGATAGAGAGAGAGACGGGGGAGAGATAGAGAGAGACGGGGGAGAGATAGAGAGAGAGAGAGACGGGGGAGAGAGAGAGAGAGATGGGGGAGAGAGAGAGAGAGACGGGGGGAGAGAGAGAGAGAGAGAGACGGGGGAGAGATAGACAGAGAGAGAGACGGGGAGAGATAGAGAGAGAGACGGGGGAGAGATAGACAGAGAGAGAGACGGGGAGAGATAGAGAGAGAGACGGGGAGAGATAGAGAGAGAGACGGGGAGAGATAGAGGGTGAGAGACGGGGGAGAGATAGAGAGAGAGAGAGACGGGGGAGAGATAGAGAGAGAGAGAGAGAGACGGGGGAGAGATAGAGAGAGAGAGAGAGAGACGGGGGAGAGATAGAGAGAGAGAGAGAGAGACGGGGGAGAGATAGAGAGAGAGAGAGAGACGGGGGAGAGATAGAGAGAGAGAGAGAGACGGGGGGAGAGATAGGAGAGAGAGAGAGAGACGGGGGAGAGAGAGAGAGAGACGGGGGAGAGATAGAGAGAGAGAGAGAGACGGGGGAGAGATAGAGAGAGAGAGAGAGACGGGGGAGAGATAGAGAGAGAGAGAGAGACGGGGGGAGAGAGAGAGAGAGAGAGAGACGGGGAGAGATAGAGGGAGAGAGACGGGGGAGAGATAGAGAGGAGAGAGACGGGGGAGAGATAGAGGAGAGAGACGGGGGAGAGATAGAGAGAGAGAGACGGGGGAGAGAGAGACGGGGAGAGAGAGACGGGGAGAGAGAGACGGGGGAGAGAGAGAGAGAGACGGGGGAGAGATAGAGAGAGACGGGGGAAGAGAGAGAGAGACGGGGGAGAGAGAGAGAGAGACGGGGGAGAGAGAGAGAGAGACGGGGGAGAGAGAGAGAGAGACGGGGAGAGAGAGAGAGAGACGGGGGAGAGAGAGAGAGAGACGGGGGAGAGAGAGAGAGAGACGGGGGAGAGATAGAGAGAGACGGGGGAGAGATAGAGAGAGACGGGGGAGAGATAGAGAGAGACGGGGGGAGAGAGAGAGAGACGGGGGAGAGAGAGAGAGAGAGAGAGAGACGGGGGAGAGAGAGAGAGAGAGACGGGGGAGAGATAGAGAGAGAGACGGGGGAGAGATAGAGAGAGAGAGAGAGACGGGGAGAGAGAGACGGGGGAGAGAGAGACGGGGGAGAGAGAGACGGGGAGAGAGAGAGAGAGAGACGGGGGAGAGAGAGAGAGAGACGGGGGAGAGATAGAGAGAGACGGGGGAGAGATAGAGAGAGACGGGGGAGAGATAGAGAGAGACGGGGGAGAGAGAGAGAGAGACGGGGAGAGAGAGAGAGAGACGGGGGAGAGAGAGAGAGAGACGGGGGAGAGAGAGAGAGAGACGGGGGAGAGAGAGAGAGAGAGACGGGGGAGAGATAGAGAGAGAGAGAGACGGGGGAGAGATAGAGAGAGAGAGAGACGGGGGGAGAGATAGAGAGAGAGAGAGACGGGGCAGAGATAGAGGGAGAGAGACGGGGGAGAGATAGAGAGGAGAGAGACGGGGGAGAGATAGAGAGAGAGACGGGGGAGAGATAGAGAGAGAGAGACGGGGGAGAGAGAGACGGGGGAGAGAGAGACGGGGGAGAGAGACGGGGAGAGAGAGAGAGAGACGGGGGAGAGAGAGAGAGAGACGGGGGGAGAGATAGAGAGAGACGGGGGAGAGAGAGAGAGAGACGGGGAGAGAGAGAGAGAGACGGGGGAGAGATAGAGAGAGACGGGGGAGAGATAGAGAGGACGGGGGAGAGAGAGAGGAGAGAGAGACGGGGGAGAGAGAGAGAGAGACGGGGAGAGAGAGAGAGAGAGACGGGGGAGAGAGAGAGAGAGACGGGGGAGAGAGAGAGGAGAGAGACGGGGGAGAGATAGAGAGAGACGGGGGAGAGATAGAGAGAGACGGGGGAGAGATAGAGAGAGACGGGGGAGAGATAGAGAGAGACGGGGGAGAGAAGGAGAGAGACGGGGGAGAGAGAGAGAGA